>NC_065452.1:88648748-89382849 GCF_917563875.1 Diabrotica virgifera virgifera
TCGTACGCATCTGAAAGTAGCCAGAAACGTTTGTTTATCTTAATTTAGTAGGGTGTACAGTACCTACACTTTCTACCAGGTATAATAAGGATATGCCAAATGGTTTTAAAGTACTGGGTACAAATAATTTTTAAATTTTAATCACATGAATCTAATTATTGTATATTAATCAAAATAACTGTGCCGTTTCATATTTAACTTCAAATATCTCGAAAACTAATGATATTATCGTTTCCAATGAAGAGTATATTATGTACGTAGAAAGTATTGGAGAATATAAAAATGGCACTAAAATAGTAATTCCTCCAGTGGCGTAGAATTTGAGAAGGGTCAACCATTCACTGTCCCCTGTCGTACGCCTCTGGTAGCAGCTGTAAACGTTTGTTTATCATAATTTAGTAGGATGTATCGTAGTCGCACTTTCTGCCAAGTATGAAAAGGATAAGTCTAATAGTTTTAAAATGCTGAGCAAAACTAGTTTTTAAATATTTAGATAAAACACCCTGTAACTCAGTAAGGAACCACATTTTATTTAAGTGTTTTAGGTTAGATCTTCGTATTTTGTGCTAAGGTTTCTCCAGTTACTATATGGACAATTATTAATGAAACACCCTGTATAGATAAATAAACTATTTGCTAGAGTTGCTTAAGCGCCAGTCTATTTATGATGAAATTGTCAACAATACCGTTGCCACCAACTGAGCTGTGAAAACATAACAGTATTGTCAACTTAAAATTCTATACCTTTAAAAACGCATTATACTTGTAAAACAACCTTCACTGACTGGACTATTAACTATCTATTTGCAGCGCATGAAAAGCTTGACAATTTTGACTACGTTGTATCATATCAACTTTAGTGCTGAAGCCCCACAATATGAATCTATCCAAATGGTATCGAAAATGATAAATGCATTTGCACAAAGTGATCCTTGGTTAAACATTAATTTATATGAATAGTGTTAACAGTGGCCACAGATGATCATTAATCACATATGTTTCCGGTCTTACCTTCCCGCATACATGCACATCTATCTAATTTAGTTGCCATTAAATAAATTATTAAGTTTTAATTATGCACAGATATAAACTGAAATTTAATCCACTGAAATATTGACTAGAATCAATTATTTATTTAAAAAGCTAAACAGGCCAGGGAGGCTTGGAAGGAAAAAAAATAAAATTGATATAATACAATAATTAGTGTTGCCCAAATGCAAGACCTAGACGAGACTTAGTCTTGGTTTTGGTCTTGCGTCAGCGTCGGTACACCTGGTCTTGGTATTGTGCTCCTTGTCTTGGTCTTGGTCTTGCAGCAAGAGTCTTGCAAGTCTCACAGTTGCCCATTAGCCTATTGCCTATCTTAGAACAACGTAACAGAGAGGTATATTTTAAGCTTGAATATCATAGCCATAGTAAAGACCAACCAAATTAATAAATATCTTAAACAACTGACACCGGGTGGGGTTTGAACTCACGATCTAAGTGATCCGTGCCTATGTTCTAACTAACTAAAGTTTATTAGAAACATATGTATTTTTCGAGTATTTGCCATTTACTATCTGAGATTTGAAAAGCATTCAATTCGGTGATATTTATTATCCAATATAAGCGAATGAATAAATAAACATAATGTTAAGAAAATATGAGGCTTAGTTGGGTTTTAATAATTTCAGTATTTTATAAATGCTAGAATATTCCACAGAGTTATGTTAACCCTGAGAAAAAACACAGTTTGATTGGTACACCCGGTATATAATGACAATAATTGACCTGCCTAGCAATAATTTACAGCGATATTTATTATAAAAAATATGACAACATATTAAAAAAGTCACTTAAATCGGACAACAGGTTTAGGAAATTCGAGACATTAAAAATTACCCTTTTTTAAGGTGGTGCGTTAATTTCTTGGTGAAGTGTATATCATTATTAAATACTATTACGGTATTTTGTTTACACGTTATCTCTGGCATTATCTGTTCTTTTGTCTCGTTATAATACATACTTTTAAACATTAACCGCGCTGTTTCGGCAAATTTTTTTAACCGAGTGACCTCATAACACACTCAGCACAAAAAATACATAATAGTAGTCTTACTATATACCGATAAGATTTGTGGTGTTTGGATTACTAGAAAATTAATAATGAAAAAAATTAATTACTTGTTAGGTATATTTTTTATCAGTTGGTGGCATATTTTTAAAAAGTTTCGATACGATATTCGATATTTTCGATAACGAATGTTATGCTATGATTAGAAGGCGACTAGGTATTCTCAAAACATGGACAATGAATTTCAAAGCAAAGAAATCGTCTGCTAGGAAAGCATGTACAAAATGTTTTATTTTTACATTGTATTAATGACCTCTGAGTACGTCTCAAATATGTTAAAAGTTTTTTTAATGGATATTTTGATTCGATATGTATGTTTGTATTGTTCGTAATGCGCATGAGTCCAATTTTCAAAAATTTTGTTACAATTTATTTTTGTTTCTCATAGAGTGTCTAAGAACATAGCCGAACTAATATACTCCCTAAAACGACCCTCAGTTCTAACTGCAAGACGCAAAAGTCTCGCAGGCTTAGTCTTGTTCCTGGTCAAGTCTTGCACGGTAAGTCTTGGTCTTGATCTTGCTAAAATTGGGCGGTCTTGGTCTTGGTCTTGCAAAAACGCAATAACAACACCAAGACTGCAAGACCAGGACCGATTTTGGGCAACACTAAATACAATAATATAATACTATATATTACAACACTTGTACCAAGTGTGGTGGCTTTTTGTCCAATCATGCTCCTTGCCTACTAAATCGACTCACATTTCTCCTCCATTCGTCCCTGCTTATAACTCTTTCTTCCCAACCAATAACTCCCTCATTTCTGAGATCTTCCTGTACACTATCAAACCATCTTTTTCTGGGCCTTACTTTCCTCATTTTCGTGATTGGGCCTCGTTTTAGGATCATCTTTGGCATTCTCTTTTTTTCCATTCTCATCACGTGTCCCATCGATCTCACTCTCTGTGCTTTTATGAAGCGACTAGTGCTTGGTTTGTTGTACAGTTCTATTGCTCTATTCTTGATCGAATTTCTGATTTAGGATTTAGATCTTCCGTGATGCATACCCATAAGTATTTTATTTTGTCCACTTGTTCGATATCTTTATTTTTTATATGGATCCTTGTTACGAATTTACCTCTCTTACTGATCACCATGGTTTTTGTTTTCTTTTTGTTCATTGTTAAACCAAACTGTTCCCCAGTATCACAAATTGTGTTTAGTGGCGTCTGCAGGTCCTTCTCAATTTCAGCGATGATAAATTTATCGTCGAAATAACGAATGCTGTTTATATTTTTACCATTTACTTATCTTGATGCCTTCTGTGCTGTTTTCAAGTGCTTGTGTAAATAACTCTTCGGAGCATATATTAAATAGTAATGATGAAAGTACACAACCCTGTCTCACCCCTTTACTTATCTGTTGCGCTTCCGTGCTATTTCTATTTAATATTACAACAGTCTGTTGGATTCAATATGGATTTCGCACTATTTTAATATCATTTTTTTTTTCGAGTCCTTTTCGATTTAGACATTCCATGAGAGTGTTATGTTTAACTTTGTCGAAAGCTTTCTCATAGTCTATAGATGCGACGAAAAGATCTTTTTGTTGATCAGTAATATCAATAATCTCTACTTATTGAATTTCTTGGTCGGAAACTATTATTTTACCGCATAAAAATAATTTAGCTTTTTGATACATAAATAAGCCAACACACGTTGTCATCAATGATTTCTCTCATATGTTCGATTGATTATTAAGCAATATTTTAATTCAACAATTTATTAAAATAGATTAAAAAACCTAAATTTTAAGCGTCAAACCAAAGCTTTAAGTGCTTTAGAATCAAAGTTATGTCAGTTTTAATTTTAACTTTAATCTGATGTATTAAATACAATTTTAAATGAACAAATTTTCATTTAAATTATAATTTCTAGTAATAGTCTAATAATATCAGTAATATTTTTCTTACATAATTGGATTATTTGGTGTACGCAATATAGATATTATACATTGTAAGGTCCCACTTTTCGTTTTCGATGTGGACATTTTAGGGTGGTTCATCGTTACCAAAATCAGATTGATATTGTCTGTGATAAAGTGCCTACCCTTTGAGCTATAATTCCCTTTCCGTCATTATCAGCATTAATGCAATATTTCGTATATTTAACTGTCATGTCATAATGATAAAAGAACAAACTCCAATTTACCTTTTGTACTTTTATGGTGCAGATATTAGTATGAGTATTTTTTCGTGGCGTTTCCGTATCATTTTATTGCTGTAATTCAGTGCTTTTGTTTCTACACGGTAGCATATGGAATAATATATCAAGATTGTTATCAGTTGGGACGAAATTTCGTATACGCGAGGGAAGATTTTATCAACTTGTCAATCAAATTAGTTCAGTTGCTATGAAAATTAACCGTTTTATATCGAACTAAAACAAATCGTTAAATATAAAACGAGGAAGACGAAAAGTCCCAGATACAAAGTTACCTACGATTAAACAATTAAAATGACTGAAATAAAAATAATAAACAATATTTTAAATTTAAGACTTTTCGTTAACAAACTGCTTTCTGGTTGCATCCCGTATCTCCGGCTTTATAAGCACGGAGACGACGAATATACAAAAAAAGCAGAAAGGACACGGTCACGTATCTACTTTCTTTTTGTCTAGGAAAAGGACCGAAAGGCAGTTTCATTCAGGTACTCAAAAATCTGAGTAAAGATGAAAAAGAAAAAAGGCAGTTTTTGTTTTTAATTGATTCAGAGTTGGACCACCATCTCCAGATAGCTATTTCTGCCTCCCAGGAATTATCAATGGAGCTATGTAGTCACAACTCTGAATGAAACACTAACAGGCTGCCTTATTTAAGGGAAATTACCGCAAATGCGATAATTCAACCTTTGAGACGAAAATCAGTGACATCTCTCGTAAAACGAGGAAGACGAAAAGTCCCAGATACAAAGTTTACTACAATTACTACAATTAAACTATTGTTTATTATTTTTATTTCAGTTATTTTAATTGTTTAATTGTAGTAAATTTTGTACCTGGGACTTTTCGTCTTCCTCGTTTTACGATAAATGTCGCTGATTTGCGTCTCAAAGGTGAAATTATTGCATTCGGGGTAATTTTCCTTAAACAAGGCAGCCTGTTAGTGTTTTATTCAGAGTTGTGACTATACACTGTGTCCGTAAAGTATGGAACAAATTCTTTTTTAGCTAAACAGAGAATTTTAAGAAATAATCCTGAAACATGTCGATTTTTGATTTTAATTTACCGTATTTTAAAATAATATTCTACTATACAGGGTGAACTACTTTAGAGTAATGACGTCACCGTCATTTTTTAAATGGAACACCCCCATTTTGTCTCAATTTTCGGATTACTCTAGCTGAGCTGATTCCAAAAATGTTGATTCAAATTGGTACAGGGTGGACAAAAATACAATAGCTTTGTGTGTGTTCATAAAGTAACGCGTTAGTTAAATTAACAATATTATCAAAAATACTTATTGTATTTTTGATATTTTAATTAATTTATTGATTTTGATTAATTTTTGATATTGTTTAATTTAATATTTTAATTTAATATAAAAAATTAATTAAAATTTAATATTATGAGCACACACAAAACTATTGTATTTTTGTCCACCCTGTACCAATTTAAATCAACATGTGATACATTTTTGGAATCAGCTCATCTAGAGTAATCCGAAAATTGAGACAAAATGGAGGTGTTCCATTAAAAAAAAATGGCGGTGACGTCATTACTAGAAAGTAATTCAAAAGTATATTAGAATATTATTTTAAAATACGGTAACTTAAAATCAAAAATCGACGTGTTTCAGGATTATTTCTTAAAATGCTCTGTTTGTTTAGCTAAAAAATAATTTGTTCCATACTTTACGGACACAGTGTATAGCTCTATTGATAACGCCTGAGAGGCAGATATAGCTAGTCCAACTCTGAATTAAATAAAAACAAAAACTGCCTTTTCTCTTTCTCCTTAGATATAAGTTTGATTGTTCACGTTTACTCATTTACATAGTATTTGAGCCAGAGTATTAGAGCCGAAAATGAGGCAATATTGTCTAGTCATTTGCAACGTTGCCACTCCTTACAAGTATTTGTTCTTGTTCTTCTTAAGCTTGTATCTACCCATTTCTGACATAGACCTCTTCCATTTTCTTCAATAATTGATTTCTATACTGCGTGATTCGTATCCACTGTTTGCCTGCGATTACACTTATGTCGTCTATCCACCACTTTAGAGGCAACTTTCACTTCTCATTGCCATTCTTGGTCTCCATCTTATGTTTTTCTAGTCCACATTTTTTCTGTGTCTCTTTACATGATCTGCACAATACCACTTCTTCTTACCTATATCTTTAAAAATATCTGTAACTTGTGTACTTCTAATTTCCTCGTTGTTGATTATATCTCTCAGGGAGACATCGAATATTGTTTGTTTGATAGTTCTTTCTGTTGTTTTCAGTTTGTACGTGCTGTCTTAAAAGAGCTAAAAAAAGCTCCAGGACATAACGATATAATTGCCGAATTTTTTGAAAACAAGCAAGACAATAACAATCCTAATACTATAAACGGAGTTATTTAATAGATGTCTATATAAAAGCAAACTCCCTAAAGACTGGAGTCAACAAAACGCGAATCTCTTGTAACACCTCCTCCTACATAAAAATGGGAAAAATGTGATCTAAAGCAGCGGTTCTCAATCTGTGGTACATGTACCACTGGTGATCTATATTATTATGTGCGGTTGTACGCACATGCCGAAATCAGTACTACTATTATAGTTAATTAGATTACCTAGCTAAACAGGTTATTCAGTTAGGTGGTACCAAAAAAAATAATAAAAGTATTTTGTGGTACATGGCTCAAAAAGGTTTAGAACAACAGATCTAAAGAATTATAGACCTATATCCTTGCTCAGTCAATTGTACAAACTGTTTGTGTATAAACGTTGTCTATACAAATTGTACAAACTGAGAATAATTAACAACCGGTTGACTTACAAAAGGGATTATTAGCAACCGGTAGAACAGGCTGGATTCCGCAAAAGATATAGTACATTAGACCATCTGCTAACAATGAGAACATAAATAGAGAAGGCAAATGATTACCAACTACCCATATTTTTTGCCTTCTTAGACTATAAGAAGGCATTTGACAGTATCGAGATGTGGACCGTAGAACAAGCTATAATAATTGTAGAATATATGCGAGATATAGCTAACTAATACATAATATAAATATATGATCACGCAACTATGATAGTACAACTAGGCAAAAATACAAAGCCCATCCCCACTAAGAGAGAAGTTCTACAAGGTGTTTAATCTAGCCCTGTAAGACGTTTTGAAAACTATAAATTGGTCAACACATTAACGTTAATGGCAACAAGTTAAAGTACCTTAGATTCGCTGACGACATGGTGATGATCGCGAGCGTATTCGAGGAACTACAAATTATGGTGGAGGAACTTGCAGGCGGCTCCCAGCCCAGTATATTCAGACTAAAAATAAATGTGGTGCAAACGAAAACAATGACAAGCACACACGACCTAACAGAACTAACGTTCTGTTGGGCTGTTGGAACCAACGCTCTTGTGTAGAGCTCGTTCTGATATTGTGTACAATTTTGGTCAATAATATTTCCGCAGTGGTGCAACGGTTCATATTGCGTAGTTTGTTTCTTTTGATGTTTGTGTTAATTTTAAATTTAGCTTTAATTAACTGATGGTCCTTACTTACGCAGACATTATTTAAATAGATACATTGAGGCATATTGTATGTCTATTGCACTATATAGACATAGACTATATCATTCTTGACTGTCTCGTCTGGGTTTCTCCACAATTTACGTTGTTTTATCGTTTTAAAAGATTCATTTATAACGCATGATGATAATACATGATTTCGGATATTTTGCCAACACGTATGTTTTGTAATTATTTTTACAAAGTATTATTTCTGCTTTCTGGTGGTTGATGCTGATAAAAAACTGATATACTGAATAAAAACTGAATTTATTTGTACATTGCCTATATGTTACAACGTTACGACATGATGAATGAATTTTTCAGTTGTCATGCGCGCTGTCACCAGCTGACATGATACGAGCGCTTATTTGCCTAACACTTGTGTATTCTGCAACAACGTATTTACAGAAATCTTATTGAATAGAAATAATAATGTGTCAAATGAAGATTTGACAAAGCTGTTGCTATTTTTTTTTAAATGAAATGGATATTTTAAGGAAATTTACTTCATCCAACTATATCTACCTTAATGTAAGCTATAACAAGAATTGCGGTATGGAACTCTAACGGTTTCAAAAATCATATCTTATTCACGTCTTTGACAGACATATATATTTCTATTTGGCGATGTTAATAAAGATGTTTTGAAGCTATTTCCTTGTGGCATTTTAGTAATCAACTATTTTAAATGGGAAATAAGCCAAAATTTAACAAAAAAAATATTTTATTTCGACGTCCACATCGGATTTCGTTGTCAAAATTGTTAATAAAGATGTTAAATAAAGTTTATATGCCTCTAATGTTATTACCGGTTAATGGCATACTGTGTAGATAACGGCCAGGCCTAAGGATAGTGATAAACTCATGATCTGTCATTTTCCCAAGCAAGCCGTTTACTCACAATTCAAATTTCCTATAAGCGTTTGTCACCAGCTTTGATAGCAACCTCTGACCGAGTCAATTTTAATCAGAGACCGAGTCTATCTTAATTAGTAGTTTAAATTATTTCGGAGTAAACGGTGAAAAGCAGAGGTATTCCTGCCGTACTTCTCTTTTAATAATATGCGCCTGTGATTCTAAACTCTTTACTAATGCTGCTGTTGTTTGATTCCAATACAAATTTGCAATTATGCGAACGTCTATACCGTCCAAACCAATGTCTCTTAGAACGTCGATCAATACAGAGTATTTAACACAATCACATGCCTTTTGGAAGTCAATAAAACAACCGTACCTGTTTACAGATGATATCACGACATCTTTGAGCAATTAAATTCATTCCAAACTGTGTATCACTTACGTATTCCTCGCATTTATTATAGATACCGCCATGTATTACTTTTAGAAAAATTTTCAATGAATGGCTTAACAATCGGTGGTTCTATAATCAGCACAGGCTTTTGCTGTTGTTTTCTTATGTAGAGGTATGAACAAAGAATTCGACCAACCATTAGGTAGGTGTCCACTGGTATAAATGGTATTGAAAAACGAAGTTACGGCTTCAAAATATTGCTATCATTTATAAGCTTTTATATTTCACTTGGAATTTCACGTCTTTGATACTATTTGGCGATGTTAATAAAAATGTTAAATAATGTTTATTATGCCTCTAATGATATCACCGGTTAATGAGATGCTGTGTAGATAACGGCTAGGCCTAAGGATAGTAATAAACTCATGATCTGTCATTTCCCCAAGCAAGCCGTTGACTCCCAATTCAAATTTCCCATAAGCGTTTGTCACCAGCTTTGATTGCAACCTCTGACCGAGTCTATCTTAATCAGAGACGGTAGTATAGGTATTACTAAAATATGATATATATCCGGCCGAGCTAAAGGCAATTACTAGTAGTTTGATGCATGTATCGTCGCAGCTTTAGACATGTCCAGTCCGATGGGAACGTGATTTACTGCGATGCCATTGATTAGCAAACGTCACATAAGTTGAGATGCAATGCCCTGTTTAGCATAATGTACGGTAATCGGCAAACGGCGACCTACTGTTCTGTGTCCGTCAAAATCAAAGCAATTATTCAGCTAATCCTGTCGATGTCGTGTCTCACCTGTTTAATATGCTTCTATCACACAACTATTTCAAAGTCGACTGATTGGCTATCCGGTGTGAGAAAATATATATAACCAATGTTTGCTTTTAATAGAAATATATATCTAAAAAGTACACTGCAGATATTTTCCGATTTTCTCTACTAGTCTAGGCTAATAAGGTTTTTTCCATGACACTTGAACAGCCAGGGTACTGAAGCGTTTTTTCGACAGGTAATACCTATAAGAGCAAATTGTAACTATTTCCTGCGTAGGATCTGGCGGCCATTTTTATTTATAAACAATTAAGTGTCAAAAAATGGCATTTTTCACTTTTTTTCAAATCAATGAAAAACAGGGAAACTTATGGTTTTTTTAGTACAAATATCTTCGAGATTATCGAAACAGCTTTAAAATGACGTATTACAAAGTTTGATATACCTACTCATTTATTGTTAATATAATTGCGAAAAAAGGTCGGAATTGTAAAAAAAAATATTTTGTCAATAACTGTTCTAAAAATTAGTGTACAGCTTTGAAATTTTTGTCAACTGAGGGTTCTTTGGTGCTTAATATGTGATAAAAATGTCAAAGCGATTCATTCAATTGTTTAAATTTTATTCAAATTGTGTATCCCAGAGAGCATTTTTTTGCAATAACACAAGTCAGAAAAAATGACCTTAGAACCATTCCACAGTTGTCAAATGAAAGAGCATGAGCTATATTTTCAACTTGGTTTAAAAAAAATTAATAAAAACTGCATTTATTAGTAATAAATAATTATGCAAAAGTATCGTAAATATTTCCTTACAAACTTTTTATTTTGTTATATTATAAGAAATTATACATATGTATTTATTACAATTTTTATCAATTATGCTATAGATAAAATTACTTGGTAGTTGTGCACTTAAAACAGGGAAAAAAGTTAATTTTTTTGGAAAAAGTTATTCAAAAAGTTTATAAAGAAAAAGTGAGGATACTTTTGCATAATTATTTATTACTAATACCTACATGCATTTTTATTCACTTTTTTAAACCATGTTGAAAATGTAGCTCATGCTCTTTCATTTGACATCTGTGGAATGGTTCTAGGGTCATTTTTTTCTGACTTATGTTATTGCAAAAAAAATACTCTCTGGGATAAACAATTTGAATAAAATATAAAAAACTGAATGAATCGTTTTGAAATTTTTATCACATATTAAGCGCCAAAGAACCCTCATTTGACAAAAATTTCAAAGCTGTACACTAATTTTTACAACAGTTATTGAGAAAATATTTTTTCCACCTACCTCTACCGAAAGTATACTTTTCCGGGCCTGATTGTAGGGAGCAAAGTTGTACTTTTCCTCCCTAGGGAGGAAAATATTTTTCCTCCCTAGGGAGGAAAAGTAAAAGTGACGTCATGGTATTTCATTAATGAAATATAACTTATTGACGCCCTGTACAATATTTCTTTTCTATTACGTAAGTATCTATACATTTTAACGTTTATTTAAAAACACTCTGTATTTTGCAGAATGGTAAAAAACAGTAAATTGTTATTCTTAGTCAAATTATTAATGTAAACATTTAACAATGTTTACATTAATAATTTGACTTATATTTGACAGTTGACAGTTATATTGTACCTACTTGTTAGTTTTAGATCTAATAAATTTTGTTGTTTAGTTACATAAATAAAT
Organism: Diabrotica virgifera virgifera; assembly: GCF_917563875.1. Taxonomy (NCBI): domain Eukaryota; kingdom Metazoa; phylum Arthropoda; class Insecta; order Coleoptera; family Chrysomelidae; genus Diabrotica; species Diabrotica virgifera. The sequence continues at coordinate 88,660,326 of NC_065452.1, forward strand.
TAAGTAAAAATGAAAAAATGACTTGTTATTTGAGGAAGGTGGAAAAATCATATGTATAACATGGGAGTAAAGTGCCTTTTCCTCCCTTGAATGATTATTGCCCTCCGCTACGCGTCGGGCAGTAAACTTCATTCTCGGGAGGAAAACTAGCACTTTCCTCCCTTGTTGTACAAATAGCTATTTTTTACAATTCCGAACTTTTTTCGCAATTATATTAACAATAAATGAGTATATCAAACTTTGTAATACGTCATTTTAAAGCTTTTTCCATAGTCTCGAAGATATTTGTATTTTTTTAATACTAAAAAATCGTAAGTTTCACTGTTTTCAAAAACCATTTACAAAAAATGCCATTTTTTGACAGGTAATTGTTTATAAATAAAAATGGCCGCCAGATCCTACGCAGGAAATAGTTATAATTTGTTCGAAAAAACGCTTCAGTACCCTGGCTGCTAAAGTGTCACGACCAGGGTATATTTTTGTCTTATTAACCTGTCCTATACTATTTACTTGTTTTTCTCAATACTGTAAGTTTTCCCTTTGCCTTTAGTGGATAAATTTAGTAAAAGATTCGTACTGATATAGATACGAACTCTTAATTAAGTGATATAAATAAATGACAATTTACGATATAAGTAAACGTACCTATGTCCGCAAAATCTTCGTTTTCTGAGATACGAAGTGTTGAAATTTTTCTTACGAACTTATGATTTATATGTATATTACTCTGAAACCGATTGATATATACAAATTAAATTTGGTGGGATTTAAGAGGTAGATAGCTTTTGCGCATTTTTTAGATACAATTAAGAATTTTATTCCTCCTGAAATAAAACGTCGAATTGTTTTAAGCAGATGTCGCTGCAGCATCCATACCTACCGTATTATTTGTTATACTTCGATATTGGGAGACTAACTATTTTCCAGTTCGTTCAGAGGTAGCCATATATAACCCTCCAACGACCTCTAACGAGAGTGAAATGTACGTAAGGGCGTTTATGGCCCTCTCTGAACGAACTGAAATATAAGATGTCCCTTAATTTCGTTTTACAGCGAATTATCTTAAGGCTGTTCCTCACGATTCTGAGCATAGCTAAATTCCAATGTAAAAGTTTAAACAAAATAACGCAAAAACTATGGCAGATATTGAGATAATTCTTTTTTTATATGAAAGATATTAAAAAGTTCTAGTGCACTATTTGCTTATCAATTATTAAATTGTTTAAACAATATGTTTTTTTTTAAACTTTTTTGCTTAAAATTAACGTAAAAAAATTTAAATTTAAATACGGCACTAGAGAATTTTTCCCACTTTCCGAATCTGTTTTTGTTTTTAACATAAAGTGTAACACAAAGCAGCTATTTTGTTTAAACTTTTTTAAAAATCTCAAAGTTTTGCTAAAAGGTATCTCTTTCAGCCGTCATTCTGTCCTTGTTGTCGATATCCAGCCCGCGGTCAGCCAGCAGGTAAAGAAACCCTGTCGGTAGGATTATCAATAATGTTGTTACAGGTACGAAAACGAATTAGTGCTTATGAATGGACAAAGATTATTTAGACTTTTGACAAAAATTTTATTATAATTTTTATTTCAAAACACCCTCTAAAGAAACATTACACAATTCTATATTTATAAATGTAATTGCATTTTATCGATCTTGGTCATGATGCTACTCAAATTCTTATAATACGTGTTACTTGTATAAACTTTTTCATTATATGTATTATTATCATGTATAATATGCATAATCCGTTTAGAACGTCTTTCGACGTTATCCGATCCCATTTTTCATTCAATTCGGCTGCTCCATTGATCTTCTCTAAGTTCTTTGGATTTGGAGCTCATTGAGTTTCTTATTCTTTTCATCCATGTTCTCTTAGGTATTTCTCTCTTCTGTATTCCTGTAGGTGACAATGCAGTTACTTGTTTCGGGAGTCTACTGTTTTTCATTCGTTGGACATTTCCGAACCATTCGAGCTGCTTTCGTTGTATGTCATCCATGACTGTACCTTGTATTCTCATGCGTGCTCTAATTTCTGCATTTCTTATCCTCTCCCGTTTCGAAATTACGGCACTACAGCCCAAATTGAGCCCTGGCCTCCTTTATTTTTTGCCTCCACCCTTGCCTGTCTGTGGCTGCTCTTGTGCCTGTGCCTGTCTGTGGCATACACGGACTCCTAAAAGGACTTGTGCGACGCTGTTTACTATTTCTTCCCAACGCTTTCTTGGCTTTCCAACCGGTCTCTTTCCCTGGATTCTAGCATTCTGTGCTCTTTTTGGTCGCCTATCCTCTCCCATTCTTATCACATGTCCGGCCCATTGCAATCTTTGTATTCTAATGAAGTCTAACAGGGGTGTTTCCTTATAAAGTTGATAAAGCTCGTTGTTGTATCTACTTCTGAAGATTCCATTTTCCCTCACAGGTCCTAGTATCCTCCTCAGTACTTTCCTTTTGAATGTGTTGAGCTTGTTTTTGAATGTTTCTTTCAGGACCCAGGCTTCACTGCAATAGCATGTTATTGGTCGAATTAAGATTTTATAGATTCTCATCCTTGTATTTCGGTGGACACTTTTAGACCAAAATACATGGGAGAGGGCAAAATACGCTCTGTTTGCCTGCGTTATTCTCTTCCGTATTTCTCCATCTTCTGATCCGTCGGCATATATTCAATTTCTACTCCCAGGTATGTAAACTTTTCAACCGTTTCAATGTCATCTTCATGTATAATGTTTTGTGGGTTTATATTTCTTCTCGTCTATTCTCGTCTCGGTTTGTATAAAAAAGACCCAACTCAGCAATACCGTGACCTCAAAATATCATGCTGTACCTATCTAATTTTGTTTTATTTAAAAATTTGAAATCTAAATTAATATTGTTCTCGAAAATATAACTTTGCACGTTTCTACAATAATTTACAATGTACATTCTAATTACCTACCCATAATCCCACTGAAGAAAAGAATGACCACAAGTTAATCGTTTTATTGTTTAGCTTCTTAACTGCCACACAGGGGGTGTCCGGTTTGTCTATCGGTTCGATAACAGGTGAACAGAATTTTTGATCTGGGCTTTCTGCACGTAAACGTTTACGTGTAGAAAGAAATTTTTTAGAGAGAGGATATTCACCGTTATGATTTAGAAGGAATGGCCTTAAGAATTTTATATTTCTAATTGGCACGCATAAGGGTAATCCTTCCTAGAAGTACACCGAGAGAAAATATTCTTCACATAAAGAGACTTTTGTTTATATTTAAGAAAGATCGACTTGGCATATTGCCTAAGAAATATATCTTTGTATGCAATATACAGGGTGTTTCATTAATAATTGTCCATATAGTAACTGGAGAAACCTTAGCAAAAAATACGAAGATTTAACCTAAAACACTTACATAAAATGTGGTTCCTTACTGAGTTACAGGGTGTTTTATCTAAAAATTTAAAAACTAGTTTTGCTCAGCATTTTAAAACTATTACTTAGTACCCTTTCTCCTCGACGTATCCTTTTCATACTTAGCAGAAAATGCGACTACTATACACCCTACTAAATTATTATTAACAAACGTTTCTAGCTACTACCAGAGGCGTAGACAGGGGATAGTGAATGGTTGACTCTTCTTAAATTCTACGCCACTGTAGGAATTACTATTTTAGTACCATTTTTATAGTCTCCAATACTCTACGTAAATAATATACTCTTCATTGGTAACGATAAAGTCATCAGTTTTCGGGATATTTGAAGTTAAATATGAAACGGCATAGTTATTTTGATTAATTTATGATCTGATTCATATGATTAAAATTTAAAAATTATTTGTACCCAGTACTTTAAAACTATTTAGCGTATCCTTATCATACTTGGCAGAAAGTGTAGGTACTGTACACCCTACTAAATTAAGATAAATAAACGTTTCTAGCTACTACCAGAGGCGTACGACAGGGGATAGTGGCTGGTTGACCCTTCCCAAATTCTACACCACTGACAAAATTGCTATTTTAGTGTAATTTTTTGATTTTTCAATACCTTTTATGTAAATAATATTCTCTTCATTTGTAACGACAAAATGATTAGTTTTCAAGATATTTGAAATTAAAAATGAAGCGACACAATACATTAATCAAAATAACCGTATCGTTTCATTGTTAACTTCAAAGATCTCGAAAACTAATGACTTTATCGTTACGAATGAAGAGTATATTATTTTCATAGAAAGTATTGTAGAATTTAAAAATTTAACTAGAATAGCAATTCCACCAGTGGCGTAGAATTTGGAAAAGGTCAACCATGCACTTTCCCCTGTCGTACGCCTATGGTAATATCCAGAAACGTTTGTTTAACATAATTTAGTAGTTTGTACAGTACCTATACTTCCTGCCAAGTATGAAAAGGATACATCGAATAGTTTTAAAATGCTGAGAAAAAATAGTTTTTAAATTTTTAGATAAAACACCCTGTAACTCAGTAAGGAACCACATTTTATTTAAGTGTTTTAGGTTAAATCTTCGTATTTTTACTAAGGTTGCTCCAGTTACTATATGGACAATTATTAATGAAACACCCGGTATAATTTTCTAAAATATTTCAAATAAATTTTACTATAGCCAAAGAAATATATCTTAAACATGATTGAACTATCACTTTTGGCAAACTTCAAACCCATTTATCAGAAAGAAATTACACTTGATGTTAATTGATTTTATTAGTCATAAGAACATATTTTTTTGACATTACAAAACTATTCTTTCTGAGCAATAATATTTCTTAGTAAGGAATATTATTTTCTTACTAATAATAATTATTAATGTATTTAATGTTAAGATATATATTTCGCAGATATAATCGTATATTTAGAAATAAGTTAATATTTCTTGAAAATAAAGTGATATTATTTACGGTGAAATAAATCATTGTGTTAAGGTAAAATCATTATTTATTAATAAAAACAAGATATAAAACGTTATTCTTACATACAAATATCTTCTCCACTCTTAAACCACTGGCTTCTACACAACAATAAAAGGATGGAAAGGCAAATCCAACTTCCTCAATTTTTCCTTCTTTTGCTAATAGCACTTTGTATATCAGCAATTCACTAAAACAAAATCGTTATGTAGAAAAAGTAAACTTATTTTAATAAATTGTTTTTTTTTATAAAGACATCGATAATTATTTTGACAAATTTAGGAAATACAAAAAAAAACAAATACACGGCCCCACGTAAGAACTATTAATACTAATAATAATCAATCATATTTAGTTCAATCATGGCATTATTTAACCCACTTACACATCTTTGTTTATTTTTTCTATAAATTTCTTAACCATTAAAATATTTCTTTTAGGCTAACTGATTTCTTTATCACAAATAAATGAACAGAAAACATCCTCAGTGTAGCACCCGCCATGTTTGATATAGCGTTGTATTGTATATTTTTATAGAAGACGATACATTAAAGAAACCTATTATAGTTGATACATAAGTACATATACACATTTTTAAAAAGGTACTTACATGTACAAAATTCTACCATTTCTGGAAGGCCCCGCAGTTGGTTAATAGCTCCTGTCTTAGTATTGTTCTGAAGCTATATATTATATCATTCTGTCCCAGCTTTAAATTGTGGCTTATTTCCCAGTTAGAATAATAAGCTGCTTTCTTTCAGAGTTGTCCATCATTATATACCTAAAAAGCATATAAAGATACTATTATGTTTCTTTTATAACCATTCGGATACGCAACAATATTATTATTACATCTTAAATTACTTAATTTACTTTTATTTAATACCTACATATGTACGTACCTTCTAAATATCCGTTAATTTTTAAAGAACACCAACAAATCCAAAATCCATCTATATGAACATGAACTAATACCACGCCATCTTGACAAACACTGACGATTAAATCATAAATAGTTAATCTGTGCAATTCTTTTATGGAAGAAAATCTCTTTGCAAGTAACATTTTGGCTTAATGATAAAGTTTTTATTTTATCACCACAGTTACTACAGAGGGTATTTCTAAGGAATTATTTCTTGTGGTTTAAAATATTTATTTGATTGCAAGAAAATTTCTTGTTCAGAAACATAAATATGGATTAACTTAACATTATATTTCTTATACTGCAAAATATTTGTAGTTTTCAATTTAAGAAACAAAAACTTTAGGATAAGAAAATTAAATGTAACCATTATTGCATTTCTTAGTATTGAAGAAATTATCTGTAAGACATTATTGAGTTGTGTTTAAAAAACTCTTTTCTGTATATGTGAACCGGTATGTTCACCGGAAGTTAATATGATATGTTAACTTTTAAGAAATATGACTCAAAAAATCGGTGTTTTAGGAGAAAAGAAATTGTTCCCTTGGTGTCGAAATTGAAAGAGAAATCTGAGGATGGAGTCGTGGTGAATGGCGTAAATATCAACATCATCAGATACGCCGATGATACAGTGTTAATCGCGGATTTCTACTTGGATATACATATAACGACTCATCGATATTACCAACTTGCTCTGTGAGCAATTTGCTTTTGAAAATTAACATTGAAAACCAAATTGATGTCAAACCGTAAAAACCAAAACGTACCTTAACCTTGCACAATAGACGGGCACATTTTAGAACAGGTTAACAATTTTACGTAACTGGGATGTTGGATCGATAGCAGCCTAAATTCTGATCTAGAAATAAGATGGAGAATAGAACAGGCCAGAAAATCTTTCGAAAAATTAAAACACTGCTTACGGTATGATATACACTTCTCCAAGTGATCGCAGTTGAAATGTGGGCCCTTAAAACATCAACCGTAAATAAATTGAAGGCCTTTGAAATGCGAATCTACCGGGGGATCATCAACATTTCATAAACATCGGATACCTCAAACGAAGAAGTGCTACATATAATAGGCAAGGAAAGAGAACTTTTCAACACAATGAAATTTGGAAAAACATCATACCACCTGATGATTATGAAAAGGCATTCGACTCCATAGAACTTTGGGCAATAGAGAGAGCTATGAACAACTGCAGGATAGATTCTCGATGCAGAATGCTCATGCATAATATTTTTAAGGAAGCTACAATGAAAATACAAATAGATGAGAAAACCAAAGCTATACCAATCAACAGAGGAGTTCGCCAGGGAGATGTTATTTCACCAAAGCTGGTCACACTGGGATATGAAGACGTGTTCAAAGACATTAACTGGGTAGATAAAGGAATAAATGTTAATGGAAGAAAACTGAGTCATTTAAGATATGCTGACGACATTGTAATATTCGCTACAAGTTTCGAAGAATTACAGACCATGATGACGCAACTATTTCAAGCCTTGGAAAAAGTAGTTTGCCAACCAATATGGTTGATGTCATGTGATGCCAGGAGTTAATCTGGAAATATTTTAAACATCTTTCAAAATCAGATAATATAATGTAACCCCAACTGTTTAAAATCAATTTAAGGGTTTTTACCCGTACATTTTGGTGGCTTAAAGCATGTTAACCTGTGATAACACTGATGATGGAATATTGATTCCGAAAACGTTTTGTGATACAGCCCTTTTTAGGGATTTTAAATACATATACCTTTTACAAAATAAGGTTTTTATTTTTTTATTACAAAAATAACGTTGAATGACGTAGATTTAGAAACAGTAATCGAATACATCTACCTGGACAGATAATGAAAGTTAACAAAGAAAATCAAACTGCCGAAATTACTAGAAGAATAAGGTTAGCGTGGGCAGGATTTGGAAAACTGAGTTGGATCTTGAAAAACACTAAAATAGAAGAATATTTAAGAACCAAACAAAGTTTATGATCAGTGTATCCTCCCTATACTTACGTATGGTTCACAGACGTGGACACTCACCAAGGCCAATATGGATAAAATAGTAAAGGCACAGAGAGCGATGGAAATATTAATGCTCGGGGTGAGGCTCATAGACAAAAAAACAAAAACTGAAGGATAAAAGATGGAATCACGAAATACAACAATGGAGACCGTGGTTAGGAAGAAGAAGTAGAGGAAGGCCACAAATGAGATGGGCCGATGACATAAAGAAGTTTGGAGGACACAACTGCACACAGGTGGCGCAAAATAGACAACATTGGATTGAATTGGGGGAGGCCTATGTGCAAAGTTGGATTACTTAAGGCTGAAGAAGATGAAGAAGAATCATACCACCTAGGCCATGCACTGACAAATAATCAGTACCAATGTACTTAACTAATACTGGAAGAGAAGATCGAGAGATAGAGGGGACTAGGAAGGATAAGACTATTGTGGCTAAGAAACATCCGACAACGGACAGGCTAAATTTTGAATAGCTAATAAGAACAGCTGAAGACAGAGAAGAGCTTGCGGATTGTAGTAGCCAACCTCTATTGAGAAGAGTGCACTTTAATGAGAAAATAGGGCATTATAAAAAAGAATAAATTTTTGTCCTTACTTTTTTGTCTCTACTATCCCTAATAAACTTCTAATGTAGGTATAGTAAGGTACTGTACAAAAAAAATAAACATATAAAAATATATCGAAAAATTGTCATCATATTTTCACCAAGTATTTTTGATAGTCATTTCGGTATTGCCGAAAAATATGAAAAGATAAATTGACTGCGTGGTCATGTTAAAAATGAAGACACTATAATTTGTGCGTTAACGTAGGTTTTGTAATGATTTTCAACACTTCCGTTGCAAGCAAATGATAGAGTAATAAAAGGGCCATTATTATATAGCACCACAGGGTGTTTTACATGAATATCCGAAACCGTACATTACTATAGAGCAGTAAATGTGTTTGAGCGGGAGTAATTATTGCACTCTCGCTGCATATTCGCCGCGCCGACCACAATTTTCCTACGAAAGAATATAACTGGAGCCATTACAATGTTTCAATTTTCCAATAAAATGAATATGACAGTAACAGAATTTAGTAATAGGGCTTATGATTTAATAATACTTAGTATTAGTCTAAGATACGATATAAGGTCGACCTTCACCTATCTGTTTGATGGATAAAAATTATTGGACATGTAATTTAGCATGTTAACAATACCAAAAAACAAGGGTTGCCAGATCTAGTTTTGTTCTAACTTTAATTGATTAATAATTAAAAAACTAATTTTTTTATAAACTTAAAAAAACCCGGGCAAAAAAACTTCGACCCGGGCAGATATTATTTCAGATTTCAGATCTTTTGTAATTTTTCCCTAAAGTTGATCGTTTTCTAGTTTAAACAATTTAAAACTGAAAAAAGAACAAAAGATGACGATTTTCAAGGCTCAAAAACACAAGTAAAAAATATCATTTTTGTAATCTAAGTACCCAAATTCAAGTTCAAATCTTATTCTATCAGTTCTTGATAAGTCTTTTGGACTTATTCCATTCTGAAACATTGTTTTTTAGTTGTTAATTGCCCGTCTCCCCATAAGAAAGCTTCCTTATTAACAATTAAAAAAATATCTTTTAGAATAAAACACGGCTAATATTCTTATCAAGACCTGATAGAAAAAAGTATAAACTTGAATTTATGTACTTGATCATTATAAAAATGATATTTTTTACTTGTGTCTTTGAACCTTGAAAATCGTCATCTTTCGTTCTTTTTTCAATGTTAAATTGTTTATAACTCAAAAACGATCAACTTTAGAGAAAAATTACAAAAGGTCTTTTTTGTTTAGAATAATCCAAAAAATCTGAAATAATATCTGCCCGGGTCGACATTTTAATTGTATTGTATTGTAAAATAACTTGTGAATACTTCCAAGAGTTTTTTGGTCTCATTCTCTTCATAAGGTCTCAAATTTTCATATTAAAAAAATATATATTAATTTTTTATTGTTTTTTTTATAAATTATTGATGTAGAAGAAAGTACCATTTTTGACTTAAAAACCGCCTTAACCGTTACAAAAATGATCTGCGCCGCCTTAACCTTTACAAAAAAACAGAATACATAAATTTATAAAAAAACACATTAAAAAAATAAATTTGTACGACCCATAAAACCGGACATATTTTTTTTTAATTCACAGCGCAATTTTTTAATTAGGAGCTGTGCTAAGAGAAGGATTTCTTTCAAGCTCATGAAAACTGAAAATGGAACTTCAAAACGAAGCACGATTGAAACTAAATATCTCGGGTTCTACGTAACGTAGAGCTTACTTTTTATAGGTAGCTTTATAAAATAATAAGTTCTAACATATATCCCCTTTATAAAACTACCATCAACCTCTAAAAATTAAGTGTTTTACAATTTTTTTCTCATTTTTTTTTTCATTTTTTCTGTTTGTTAATTTTTTTTACTAGTTTTATTAATCCATTAAATTTTCTTTATATATTTTAATAGAAAACAATTGTTGGACCCCAACGAACAACGAATTTTATTCATAAAAAACATTTTTCTTGATAAAATTATTTTTGTCCTTATTTTTCTTTTTAATATTTTTATTCTGTTTTGTTCAAAAGTTCTATTTTCATTAACATAAGGTCCAACAAATAATTTTAGAAAGAAAAATGTTATTTAATAAATAAAATTGGCTTTTTAAAGATTTTATTTTTTTCAAAATAAACATAAAAGAAAAAATAAAAAAAATGTATATTATAATGGTGATAATATGTTAGAACTTGTGGGAAAATTCCAGTAGGGATGGCTGTATACCATAATTAAAAATCATACAGAACAAGTAAAAACTTCGTTTGTACAATGGTATAAAAAGTTTATTGAAAAACTATTAAAAGTCATCCAAAAGGATTCGCAAAACGTTTTCGATCTAGATCAGATCATGTTCAGTGCCTAGAACGAAGTACTTCCACGTTATAATGAATGCAAAAGGTTAAAATTATGACTAGTTAAAGAAAAATGTGGATAATATTTACGTTCTGCTTAGTAGATGAAACTACCGACCTTATAAAATAGGTGACATCGAGAAATATAATTTACGTGTTGATAATCTGATGTTAGTAGCGACTGTAAGTCGATGTTAAAAGACAAATTTGTTAAGAGTGTTCAAAGTGCAACATAATTCATTGCTCGATAAGAACGTGTGGTTCTTGCCAGTTCAATGGACACAGACCAACAAGAGTATAGGAGAAAATTTATATCAATGGGAAAATCCCAGTAGTTGCCTGTTTACCATAATTAAAAATCATACAGAACAAGTAAAAGCTTCGTTTGTACAATGGTATAAAAAGTTTATTGAAGAACTATTAAAAAGTCATCCAAAAGGATTCGTAAAACGTTTTCGATCTAGATCAGATCATCTTCAGTGCCTAGAACAAGTATTTCCACGTTAGAATGAATGCAAAAGGTTAAAAGTATGACAAGTCAAAGAAAAATGTGGATAATACTTGCATTCTGCTTAGTAGATGAAACTAGCATTCTCATAAAATAGGTGACATCGAGAAATATGATTTACATGTTGATAATCTGATGTTAGTAGCGTAACTGGTGACGCAACTGGTGGCGCAACTAGTGGGCCCACCAAATTTAAGCACAAAAGAATACGGGCAACTGGTGGCCGATAATAGCCACCAGTAAAAATAATAAAATGGATAGTGAATGTTATGTAGTAGTTTAGTTGAGGATATAACATCAAACGAGTCGTTGTTTCTTCTTGCCCTTTTAATAAAAAAGAATAGGAGAGTGAGAACGGGTCAAATAATTTATGTACATACAATGTTGGCTTCCATAGAAGGAAAAGGGATGTAGTATACGTTATTTCCTGAACTTTGTGCTGACGAAGTAAAATTCAGTATTTTTGCATGTCAAAATCGTCATTTTCAAAAATGAGGAAATGTAGAAAGACTTATATAAAGATTTTGCTAAAATTAAATCTACAGCTTTTATAATTTTTTTAACACTATCTTATAGTTATGTTATAATACAAAGAAAAAAAATATTGCATAAGCACAGTGTGGGTGGAAAATGTGACTTCCTCGTATAAAATGGACAAAATTTGGTACCTGATGATTCCTTCTTATATTTTAGGCTATGCAGAACATTTTATAAAGAATAAGTTTTTTTCGTAAAATTGATAGATAATAAAAAAGTTTCCCATATGGTTCCAAGTTACGTAGACAAACTGTATAACAGCTCAATTTTTTTTAATTTTCCAACTCTAATGTCGCATTTGGATTCGGTATAATCAAAAACAAAATAGAAACATTTTTGATCAAGGTAAAATGATGAATTCACCGATATTTCTAAAATATTTTATAGAAAACAGCTTTTATTATTTAAACAATGAATAAATAATTAGTGGCCCTAAATCTACGAGAAGAACCTTTTACTCTACTTACTTACTTACTTACTTAGTCCTAAGCCTTTCTACCTTTAGGTGTAAGGCTTTTACTCTACCTTTTACTCTAACATATTTATAAACCAACAAAAAAAGTTTTAGAAAAATATACGCTTGTTAAATTTTTTTCGAAACAATGCAAGTTTTCAATCTACAATGATTCCCCTATAAATATCGCAAAACTTTTATATATTTAATTTTAATTTTAAAAGATTATGTAAAAATCATAAGATCACTCAGTATAGAAGTTAATAGAAATACAAAGATAAGGAAATACGAAGCACTCGATTATAACACAAATGAACTAGTGGTGGCCGATACCAGTTGCTTAGTCCAATAGGGTCCATATAACATAATGCCCCGGCTTGGTGGCGCCACCAGATCTGGTTACCCGGCTGGTGGCCGGGTTCGGTCACCAGAACGGCAACAATTTCTGGTGGCGCAACCAGTTGCCGTAGTCTAATAGGTCTCATTTACTTAAATGCCCCATGATATCATGAGTCACTAGTGGAGCAACTTGGTGGCGTCACCAGTTGCCTAATATAATAGCGTCCTAAGTCGATGTTACGATAAATTTGTTAAGAGTGCTCAAAGGGCAACATGATTCACTGCTCGATAAGAACGTGTGGTTCTTGCCAGTTCAATGGACACAGACCAACAAGACTATAGGAGCTGACAAACTATTCAAAAGAAGTCTTTACGTTATGTAGAATACGAGATTTTCAAGGGCGCTCCATTTTAAAGTAGGTACCGCTTTCAGTTTTCATGAGCTTGAAAGTTTCTACAAGATTAATTAGGAATATACTAAACATAATTAAATTTTAAATGAAAAACTGAAACTTCATTGACGAACTTTGACATTGACAAATTTCAGCATTTATTATTTTATAAACAATCGTTCTCTGAATTAAAATAAATATTGTCTCCGGTTTTATGGGTGGTAAAAACTTCATTTTTTTAAGATGTTTTTTTTTTCATAACCTTTAAGAACTGTATTGTGTAAATGTCTAAAAATACCAGAATTGTGCCATAAATAAAAAAGCTGTTTTTTTTACAATAAAATTTTTTGATTTAAAAAAACTCAAATTTGATTGATTATAATTATTTTTATATTAGGTATTTATATATACAGTCGACTCTCGTTAATTCGAAACTCGAGGGACTCTTAAAATATTACGAATTATTGAGTGTTTGAAATATCAAATGGTTCGAAATTTGTGAGAGAAAATAAATAAAACTTCGAATTATTAAGTGTTGATCAATTATTATTTATTAACTGCTATTCTATAACGATGATAAAAGTTTAGAGGTACATTCGTGTAGGTACTTGTATGTATTCATAATGTGAATTAATCAATCTTTCGAAAAAACTCTATTTTACTGCTTTGCTTCAAAGCACATTGGTGCTGCTCAGACTGCTCAATAATTTTTTTAAGAGAAAAAGTGCCTGAAATGCTTTTTCATCACTTTCGTTCTGTAGACAAGGTATCGAATGAGGATCTTGCTTCCTTAACTGAAACAAAGGCGCGTTGAAACAAGTTTGAAAACTGTACTTACTACAATCTTTTCGCCTCTTTCTCTCTGCAACTTTGAATTGTCGAGTGTTGGACGCCGATGAGTTCGAATTAACGCGTCGTTTTGTCATATAGCAATGATTTTTTTCGTTCGAATTACCAAGTGCATAAAAATGTATTGATTTAGTTCGAAATATAAAGAGATTTTGTAGGGAACTTGTGATAAGTTTGAATTATAGAGAGTTTCGAATTATCGCAGGTTTGAATTAACGCGAGTCGACTGTACCTACTTCTTAATTTAGAACACGTTCATTAGATTTTTAAAATTTGAAATTTGGAATATTCGAGACTAAATTCGCATTAACGACCCAAACGCCCTGATATAATCCATTAATACGCCATTAGAGTAAAGAACATTCGTGAATTAAAAAGGCTGTCGTGAAATATTTGTTATATTAAATTTTTGTCAAAAATTGTTGGTGACCATTATATGACATTGTATTTGACTGTGACCGTAAAGAAGTAAAAATGTAAAGGGTATTTTTCTCGTTTCTAAGGGATAATTAGGACCATCATTCAAAATGCAAATACCGCGGAAGCCGCGTCAGTGTCCAGCAACCGTAAAATATCCAGCAGAGTAAGAGGGAGAGGGGGATACCACTCTCTTTCCCCAGTTATTGTGAATAATCATTTACCCCTTTGGCTTTGACGGGAGTCCACTTTGATTTATGATTATGATCTTGCTCAAAAGACAGCACATCGAACAGACGCTTTGGAGATTTTAGTATTTACCATTTATATAATATTACACTAAAAGTCACATAAAAATAAATTTCAAAAAACTCTTAGATCATTATATCAAATTAATAAATAGTTGGACTTTAATAAAATTAAAACAATATTGAAAATAAAACTTTATTAGGACCAAGTTTTCTGGTAACACCTTTGTGATTTCTAAAATTTGCAGACCAACTAATGCTGGAGCAAGTAATTATTCTAAAACGAAACAAGAGCCGTTTTTTAGATCTACCTCAGCTTTCTTTGCAAATTGAGAACCTAAATTGATTACCTAAAATTTTATTCGTTGATTTGCAAATTTGAGAAACCACGAAAGTGTTACCAGAAAACTTGGTCTCAGTCTCAACAGAGTTTTATTTTTAATATTACAGTGAAACCTGTTTAATTCGAACTTCCATAATTCGAAATCTTCTTTAATTCGAATTATTATTCTGGTCCCTAGCATTTCCTATATGTATAAGTAATGGTAAAAAGTCGTGAATAATTCGAATTATATTTTGGATAATTCGAACTTTTCTGCTATCTTTTCTGAATATCTTACGAGTCTTTTGTCATTACTGAGAAGCTAAATTCTAAAAAGCAGCTAAAAATTTCGGATCTCTTTGGAAAAAAATAAAGTCGGTCTTTTTTATAGCTTGCAAATGTTTTAATTGGTATTTTTGGCCGAATTTTGTTAGCCAATTTTTTTAGGTTGACAAAACTCAGGCAACAATAGGAATAAAAACATCTCCAAGCGATAAAAATGATCAACTACTGTTTTTTTGCTGATCACCTACTGATATTTATCATTTGCAGATGTTTTGTAGGTAATCCTTGTTTTTGTAGATTTATTTTTTAATTCCCGAATTCCTTCGAATTTTTTTAACGGTCCCCTGAGATTCGAATTATCCAAGTTTCACTGTATTTTAATTTTATTAAAGTAAAACTTTCGTTTGTTTTAAGCCGATGTCGCCACGACACCCGTATCACGCTGTTTTGTTATAATTCGATACTAGCAGCCCGATCTGTTTCAGTTTGTGCAGAGATTCATATATGTACTTTCTGATAAGAACCTAACAAGGTTCGAAACCGGTTAGAGTGCTTATGGCGGTCTCTGAAGGAAGCGAAATATAAGACGACTCTTGTTTCGTTTTACAACGAAATGATTATTTATTAATAAATAAGCCTTTAATAAATTCTATTTGATTCTCCCAATTGTTGCATTGTCCATTATATTATTATTTTTATTCTATATTTCTTATTATGTTGTCGCGTATTATTCAGAACCAGAATCATCTTTTAAAATCAGAAGTCAGTATTTTTTCTGGCCTAAATGCTGCCTGTTCTTCTTCCAGTTTTGATTCAACGTACTCCCTTGATTTTTTCTATACTATCGATATATTATATAGTCTATGAGTCTGTAGCTATCTTGGGCTAGACATATTGCTGTGTAGTTTTGGCATTTGATTTCTTCTCTTTTTTTGTGTATTAGTACGAATAAATTATTTTCCCATCTTTGCAAAGCTTCTTTGCAAGTTATCCAGAGTCATACCTTGTCCTTTCCTCCTAGATACTTTCTCATTTCTCACTCAATTTCCTCCCTCCACATGTTTTTTCCTGTTTTAATTCTATTTATGGATTCGTTTATTTCCTCTCTTATTATCTTTGGTAAGCTTCCCACTACTTCTTCTTCGTCTAAGGATTCTTCTGCCAGTTCGTTTCCGCATATCTATGTATAATGTTCTTTCCCAGTTTCTAATATGTTTATTTTCTCCGTTTTTAGTTGACTATTTTTGTCTATTATTTCTTTTGTTATCTTATAACCTCTTTATGCTAGTCCAGGATTATCTCTTATCGATTTCTATAAATGTGGGGCTGTATTTCATCCAGACAGTTTTCTTTTTCTTTATCAATGTTTTGATTTATTCACTCCACTATTTTGTTTTCTTAAAATGTTTGTTACATTTTCTTATTCCACATACTTTTCCACCCTATCGGTATTTATTTTTTTTGCTGATCTTAGACATCCTGCACGACTGGTCTATGCTGTAATCCCATTTTTGCATTTCTACTTTTCAATTGTTTGTATTAGCTTTGTTAACTCTTTATTTCTTCTGCTACAAAACCTGTACTTATCTTCCATTCGTTGGTTCAAATAAATATTCCCAATCTTTAGATTATTTCTCCTGTAACATTCGATCATCCTTATCCCATTTCTGTGTATAGTTTCCTCTCTATCTTTTCCCGTACACCCCATCCCTCTATTATGATTTTTGCCCACTCTGGAGTTCCACTCACCCATTAATACTATTGCTTCGTATTCTTCTCTAACTTCATCTAGTTCAGTTTGCAATCCGTTGTAAAATTCTACATATTACTCTTCTTTTGTTCTCCCTTCTACTGGGCCATATATTTGCATTTTATAGGGCGGAAGGCACTTATGAAATAAAATTATTTCTGTCCTTGTTTTAAAAATTTTTTGAAAACGCTGAGACCCATTGATTTTTATATATAAGTGTTCGCTTTTTAGTTATAAATTTGAATGTACAGAGTTATTCACGCAAGCCTGGCATGGTCCATAAGCTTTATTTTTAATGGATTACCTGATTTCAACGAACTATATCATGTATAGTGTATTATGAATAATACAGGGTGAAATTTTGAAATTATTATGTATGGAAACCACTTATGGAATGAAATTGTTTGTGTCCTTATTTAAAAAAATTATAAATAACGCTACAATACGTCAACTATTAAATTCAAATATGCACTATTTTCACAAAAATTTAAATATACACGGTGATCCACGCAAGTCTAGCATAGTCCATGATCTTTAAATTTAATGAAACACCATGTATATTTTTATGTTTTTAGAAGCTGCTAACTAAACAATCCCATCTCAAAAAAGTGTATTATGTTGGGTCTATTATGAATAATACACGCTGAAATTTTAAAAAGTACGTGCCTCCTAGTGGCGGGATACGGGGGCAACAATACATTGGCTTATAGGGCAGTCCTTACAGTAGGGATCCTGGCCTATACAGAAAAATGCAGGCGGGTGTGGGGTAATACTGCACTTTGGTTGCATTGGTGGTGTATTGGCTAAACGTGCAGGGCAGGGTATGGTGCTGATAGAAAAGGCATTCAGGCATCAAATATCTAAAAATCTTTTCAGGCCATAATAATGAAAAGACCTCCAAACGCAATAAAAACTTATACTGAAATGATGGCATCTTCTGAGGTAAAATGTTCCGGAAGTAAAATGAGCCTCCGTTCGGATCTCCGGGTGAGGACTATCTCAGGGGGAACACCATTACAGGTTAGAAAAATCAGGATAGGGTCTTGGAATCTTGGTAGTCTTACAGGTAAGAGTCTGGAGTTAGTGGATGCGCTCAAACGAAGAAGAGTTCAAATTGCTTGTATTCAAGAAACTAGGTGGAAAGGACAAAGGGCGAAAGAACTAGGTGATGGATATAAATTGTGGTATGTAGGGAGTAGTAACACTAGAAATGGAGTTGGTATAATTGCTGATAGTGAAATGAAAGATAACGTAGTAGAAATTGTAAGAACGAGTGACAGAATGATGTCAGTGAAATTTGTAATTAATAAAGAGATATTGAATGTTGTGTGTGTGTGTATGCTCCTCAAACAGGTCTGGGTGAGGATGAAAGAAGAGCTTTCTATGACCAACTAGGAGACGCACTGAGTGATATTCCAGCAGAGGAGAAAGTTATAATAGGAGGTGATTTCAATGTACATGTGGGCCAAGCCAAGACAGGACATGAAACAATACATGGGGGATTAGGCTTTGGAACTAGAAATGAAGCTGGAGATGACATGCTAGAATTAGCAACATGCTTTAAAAAGAGAGAAACTCAACTTATTGCCTCCAAAAGTGGACAACATCAATTCCAAATAGACTACTTTATGATAAGGAAAAAAGACATACGTGAATGCAAGGACTGCAAGGTAATAGTTAGTGAGACAGTAAGCCAACAACATAAGCTGCTTGTTCTGGACATCGAAGTAAAAAGCGAAAGGAAACATGAAAGGAAGCCCTAACACAATTTGGAGAAAAATGGCCAATATTATTAGAGAGACGGGAAAGAGAAGGGAAAATTATATAAAAAAGCCAAAAAGGAAGCGAAAGTAGCAGTAGCAAAAGCTAAAGCAGAAGCGTATTCAAACCTATACGATCAACTTGATACCAGGGAAGGCGAAGCAAAGATATATAAAATAGCCAAACAGAGAGCAAAGAAAGCAAGAGATTTTAATCAGATTAGATGTATACGAGATGAAAATAATAAAATACTAATTCACGAAAAGGATGTCAAAAAGAGATGCAAAAATTCTTTTTTAACAGTTTATTAAATGAAGAATTTGACAGACAGCCTGTGGAGTTAACGGAGACAGTAACAGCAATGGTTACCAGAATAACAAACGAGGAAGTGGCTCAAGCGCTTCAAAAAAATAAAGAATGGAAAAGCAGTCAGACCAGATGATATTCCTGGGGAAGTATGGAGAGCATTGGGAGAGACAGGAATAAGTTGGCTAGCAGGTCTATTTAATAGAATTATGGAAGTTGGACAAATGCCAGACGAATGGAGAAGCAGTATATTAGTAACTGTGTACAAAAACAAGGGAGACATACAACAATGCATAAACTACAGGGCTATAAAACTACTTAGCCATACCATGAAAATATGGGAGAGAGTAATTGATAGACGGATACGTGAAGAAACCGAAATATCCGATAATCAATTTGGCTTTATGCAGGGCAGATCAACAACAGATGCAATTTTCATTGTAAGGCAACGGATGGAAAAATACAGGAATAAAGAGACCAACGCTCTTATGGTATTCATTGATCTTGAGAAAGCATATGATAGAGTCCCTCGAGAGATTCTGTGGTGGGCATTCAATAGGAAAGGAGTCCCTGGCGAATATGTAAAGATTATAAGAGATATGTATGAGGGGGTAACGACTAGTGTTAGAACAGGTGTGGTAGAGAATGATAAATTTCAGGTGAAAGTAGGATTGCACCAAGGCCCGGTGCTTAGTCCTTATTTATTCGAATTAGTTTTGGACCAGATAACAGCGAAACTACAGGGTAGTATTCCATGGTGCCTAATGTATGCTGATGATGTAGTGTTAATAGGAAATAGTGAAAGAGACTTAGAACAAAAACTGGAACAGTGGAGACAAGCTCTGGAGGAAAAAGGTTTAAAACTTAGTAGGACAAAAACAGAGTATTTGGAATGTTCATTTAAAGATGGATCTAATCAAATAAAATGGTATCTTTGGATGGTGAAATGATTGTGAAAAGCAATAGTTTTAAGTACCTAGGATCGGTATTACAGAGTAATGGAGAAATAGATGGAGATGCATGCAGTAGAATTAGGGCTGGATGGATGAAGTGGAAAGAAGCGAGTGGTGTGTTATGTGACAGAAAAATTCCAATGGAGCTGAAGGGAAAATTCTATAAAACAGCCATAAGACCGGCTATAATGCACGGAACTGAATGTTGGGCAATGAAAAAGAAAGAGGAACAACGAATGCATGTGGCGGAAATGAGAATGCTTAGATGGATGAGTGGAGTGATAAAGAAGGATAAAATTAGAAATGAGTATATTAGGGGAAGTCTAGGTGTGGCACCAATTGATGCCAAAATGAGAGAGCATAGGTTAAGATGGTTGGGTCATGTTCAATGTGGAGACGTTAATCACCCAATACGAAGAATAGCTGAAGTGCAGATTCCTGGAAGGAGTAGAAGAGGAAGACCAAAGAAGGCCTGGGGGGAGACGATAAGGCAGGACATGTTGGTAAAGGGAATTATCATTGATATGACCCAAGATAGAATTGTGTGGAGAAATGCAATTAGGGAAGCCGACCTTGCATAGGGACAAGGCAAAGAGAATGATGATGACGCTGAAATTTTAAAATTATGTATACTTTTCGTCAAGGTATTAAATAAGTACATAAAATTTTGAAATTAACAATTTGTCATACTTTAAATAATGGTATTATTTTTTAAATTAGCTAAATAGAAACATAAGTGTTCTAAACTAAGTATCAATATATTTGGTTTTGTATTAAATTTAATGGCTTTGACGAGATTTATAAATAATTTCAAAATTTCACCTTGTATTGTTTATAATAGACCCTACATAATACACTTTTTTGAGATGAGGTTGCTAAGAAGCTTCTAAGAATATCAAATTATATAGGGTGATTCGTTAAAAGAAACGATCATGGACTACACTATACTTGCATGAATCACCCTGTATATTTAGATTTAAGTTTACAAAGCGCCCATTTTAATTTAAAAGTTGACGTGTCCCAGCATTTTTCATAATTTTTTAAAATAATAACACATAAAATTTTATTTCATAAGGGATTTCCATACTTTATAATTTCAAAATTTCACCCTGTATTACTCATAATGCACCCTACATGATATAGTTCGTGGAAATCAGGTTGTTAAAAGCAGTTTTTAAAAATATAAAAATATACAGGGTGTTCCATTAACAATAAAACTTATGAACTCTGCTAGGCTTGCATGAATCACCCTGTATAATTGAATTTATATTTTTAACTGTGTACATTTATATATATATATATATATATATATATATAAATCGACGAGTCTCAGCGTTTTTTACAATTTTTTAAAACCAGGACAGAAATAATTTTATTCCATAAGTGCCATCCACACTATAAATTTCTCTTTCTGTTAATAATATAAAGTATGTTTATTTGATATTTGCCAGCTTCCTTGTCTCTTTTTCTTTGTTTTACTTGTACCTAATATTTTTACCTTATTTTCTTCTATTTTCTCTGGCAATTACAAGCAGTGTCTTAGAACTATACCATGAAACGGTTCAAAAGAACGCAATTATTTTGCCTTATGCAGAAACCAAAAATTGTAAATTTATCGTAATATATTTTTGTCCCATCCTGTAAATATAAAATATAGCTTCATATGCCAAGCGAATATAAGGAATTTATTTAAACGTGAGAATTTGAAGTTTATCTGTCTTGTTAAAGGAAGACGTTATTATATTTTACGGTCATATATTCGATTCCCTGTGTTCCGTTTGTGATGTAAAAAAAATAGTTACAATGTAGCTAATGATCGTTTTGGCTCCAGTATTCCTGGTAGTTAGATACAAATACGTGCTCATATCAATGTCAGAAAGAGCGTGTGTTAATTGAGGACTCAGCAATACCTCTCTTCAAAATGTTAGAGCTAAGTAAGGATCGCTGACATGGTTAAATGACCCTATTGGTCAAAGAGTGTAATTCCCTACCAAAGAGGTTGGATTTAGAATGTGTTTTGATTTTTCCTATTGGATAATAAATAAGTGTAGGAGGCTTAGATATTTTTTTATTGGTCAAAAAAAAAAGAATTAGGTGACTGAAAGGAGAGGGAACAGAGCTTGGGACAGAAAGTCAAAGTTCTGAGGAAAGACAGTTAAATTTGGTCTGGCGGACATTTAAGCTTGATCATACATGCAGTGCAGTCCAGTTTTTTTTTGTCTGTGCCAAAGTTAGGCTCAGATGGAATCTTGAGTAGATTCTGTAGTGAAAGTAGCAAGAGCTATGTGTTTGTCGTAATTACCATACCGGTATATGTTTGTGTCGTTGTTCCGGTAAAATAAATGGAACAGTGTATCTAGTAGTGGCGTAGAGTATGTTTTTCAAAAATAACTTAATTCAATCTTTGCGGGACGTGTTTCCCGACCTTTTAACTAAAGATAAAATGTTTAAACAAACTTTTTTTAATCATTAAATTGATGAAATGCTTCATTGATTGTAACGTTTCAATCAGCCGATTGAACGCTACACCAAGCTCCGCTTGGTATTTGTCCCTCGGACTATATATTTCTAGAAGCGACCCTACTACCGTCAAGTCAATTAGTACATCTCTTCGAAGCTATTTAATGCGATAAAAATTTGTACTGGCTCCCTTTTGCCATTGCCACGTAAATCAGGCACAATATTGGCATACATTATCGTGTTTGTGTGTAGGCCGTTAAACAATGGGTAAGTTTGATTATCTAGTTTTAGCCTAAGTTTTTCACCGATTTATTTTGCACAGCAGATACCTACTTTCTCCTTGAAATAAAGCTTAAAAACTTGTATAATTTTATTTATTTTTCTCTGGTATATTATGGTATATTACTTTATTTCCTGTACATAGTTATAATATTTTATTGATAGAATTCTTTCCGT
Source organism: Diabrotica virgifera virgifera (assembly GCF_917563875.1). Classification (NCBI taxonomy): domain Eukaryota; kingdom Metazoa; phylum Arthropoda; class Insecta; order Coleoptera; family Chrysomelidae; genus Diabrotica; species Diabrotica virgifera. The sequence continues at coordinate 88,683,151 of NC_065452.1, forward strand.
TTCTTTTTATTTTTAATAATACCACGCCGTGGTCAGAGATTTTGCTGAGATCGTGTTTCTCACAATACTCAGCTTTATTTCTGATCGGGCTTTTCTTTTGGGAGAAAACTGATCCTTGTTTGAATTTTTCTAGCCCCTACCTCGGGAAGAATATTTTAATCAAGCACCTGGAAAAGAAAACCTTCTACCGCTACCTTGGAGAGCGAATTAGCTTACAACCGTATCCTGATGCAGTAGAATAAATTAAACAAGACAGCCCTACAGAAACAAGACTGCCCAACAACGTAGCTCTAGACTTCCCTTAACTACCGGCGACGACAAATTCTACAGGGATTGGGGACCTCCTTTAGGAACTGTAACGGGAGGACTTAAAGCTGAGTAAATTTTTACCTTTATAACTTTTGTACCGATTACCAGCGGGGTCTCGGTCACGGGCTTAGAAAATTAACTTGGTTATCAGTATACATTAAAAATGATTAGGTAGACTTTTTATTTCCTGTACCTTTTCTGGGATGGGTGTGAAGGAAGAATGAACAGGGAACGAACCCAGGGCTGAGCAGTCGGGCAGGGCACCATTCTGATGGATGGAACGGTGGACGTTTTTCTTTTGAATATCCTAAGGGATGTTCGAGGAATTCCTCCCATCGTTTCTCCCAACAGTGTGGTGTTGCTTAATGCCCTGGTCTTGTTATGATCAGGATGTTACATTATAATCAAACTAAGCAATAACTTTTTTAAAAATAAAACAAGACTATGGAATTTTATCTTTCGTATAAAAACAATTTGTGAAATAGTACTTTCGATCCGAAATTGTAAAGTGTTAGTGAAGTGTCGCTCTACCAGAGTTCCAGGCGAGCTACATAAAGCTCCAGCCAAGAGTACAACCGCAGATCATCAGGTATATGTAACAAACTGTTTAATTCTTTTTCTTCGAACACTTGAAAACGTGAAGGACTTAATATATTCTTGCCAATTTAGTTTTGCATTTTAACAAATTGTTTTTCTATAAATAAACAATGAATATGTTTTAAACTTATATGTCTTTTTATTTTGCACAATCTATCTCTGATCCTTATTGTAATAAATCATACAGATTACCTCAGACATCAATGGTAAGTACCGATTTCTATTCAATGAAATGTCATTTATTACAATAGTATGATATATGTAATTGATCCAAATAATGGCATAACCCAGACATCCAAAGTGAAAGTTATCCTTTAACACCAAATTGTTCTCTTTGGTGTACATGATGTTCAGAAAAAAGTCACACCATTTTGAGCGTCGGGTTTGGGGGGTGAGGGGGGAGAAATCGTTAAATTCCTAGTTTTTTAGGCTTTTCGTCAATATTTCTAAAACTATGCGGTTTAGCATGAACAACCTTCTATACAAAAATGTTCTACGTTAAATTTGCAATAAAAAAGGTCCTGTGCATAATCCTTCTAAAATGAACGGTTCCAAAGTTACGGAGGTAGTATATCTAGTATAATTGGTCCAAAAAAGGCCTAACCCAAACATCTAAAGTAAAAGTTTTCCTCCAACACCAAATTGTTCTATATGGTCCACATATTGTTCAGTAAAAAGTTACACCATTTTGAGCGTCCGGTTTGGGGGGGAGATTGGGGAGAAGTCGGTAAATTAGTAGTTTTTTACGTTTCTCGTCAATATTTCTAAAACTATGCTTTAGCGTAAACAATGGTCTATACAAAAATGTTCTACATAAAATTTAAAACAAAAAAGGTTCTATACATAATTGTTATAAAATCAACGGTTCCAGAGTTACGGAGGGTGAAAAGTGGAGGTTTTCGATACTTTTTATATTATCTGGGAAATTGATGATGATTTTGGGTGGTGAGGTTGACGTTTCTTCAAGGGCTTATCACTAACATATCATCGGCCACTGAAATAGCAAATTTTATTTACAAAACAAAATCCTGTTAAAGAAAATTTCTATAAATTGCCCAAAGAGTATAAAAAGTATCGAAAACCTCCACTTTTACCCTCCGTAACTCTGGAACCGTTGATTTTATAACAATTATGTATAGAACCTTTTTTCTTTCAAATTTTATGTAGAACATTTTTGTATGGAACTTTGTTTTTGCTAAAGCATAGTTTTAGAAATATTGACGAAAAACTTAAAAAAACTACTAATTTACCGACTTTTCCCCCATCTCCCCCACCCCAAACCAGACGCTCAAAATAGTGTAACTTTTTACTGAACAATATGTGGACCATATAGAACAATTTGGTGTTGAAGGAAAACTTTTACTTTGGATGTCTGGGTTAGGCCTTTTTTTGGACCAATTATGCTATATTACCTCCGTAACTTTTGAACCGTTCATTTTAGAAGGATTAAGCATGGGACCTATTTTATTTCAAATTTAATGTAGAACATTTTTGTATAGAAAGTTATTCTTGCTAAACCGCATAGTTTTAGAAATATTGACGAAAAACTTAAAAAACTACGAATTTACCGATTTCTCCTCCCTCTCCCCACAAACCCGACGCTCAAAATGGTGTGACTTTTTTCTGAACATTATGTGGACCATATAGAACAATTTAGTGTTGGAGGATAACTTTCACTTTGGATGTCTGGGTTTGGGTCTAGTTATACCATACTACAAGTAGTTTTTTTTGTAATTTTCGCATAGACATATATGGCAATATATTTTAATTTGTTGATGGCGCCCAATAATTACTATTTTTTCTCTTTATATTATATTTTATTTCAAGAACTCACTCCCTTAATTCTCTGAGATTGTTAGCTTACCGGGGTAATATGAAAAGTTGTGTAGCACGAAATTTATCAAGCCTGAGACCTAACAATAAGTCTAAGTATATTTTTATGTTTATTAAATTTGTCGTGCTACAACCATTAACAGTGATTAATAAAGAAAGCAAAAAAGTAGCACTTTTAGACATCAATACAAGTAAAACCTGGGTAAAGGTATCTGCAAACAAAATTGAATGTATCCAGATTTTATTTTAGAATCAAACAAGGAATCATAAGCGAAAAATATTTTACTGTATATTGAAAGTTACTCGAAGTATATCCCTAGATCATTTCAACAACCATAAAGCATATAAGTAGATACCTATATAATATGAAATCACCATACTAGATCGTAAATCATTTTTTACGGATTTCCGTTGCCCACAGCATTAAGTTTACGAAAACAAGGGTTGTTGTCGATATACTTGATCGAATAATGTCCTAGGCCAGCCGTTGATTTTATTTCACCATTGCATTGCCATGATGCTGCATTTTTTATAGATTGAATGTGCGTCTCCACAACGAAGTCTTTGACAAAAATACATTCTTACATAAAAAATGGAAAATAGGAGAAGAATGTAAAATATTTCAATTTTCAATTTTGAAATATGAATTATTATTTATTTACGAAGCTCAACAGGCCTTGAAGGCCTAGGGTTAAAATACAATTAATATTTATATACAGTGGAACCTCGATAACTCGGATTAATCGGGACCGCTGCCGATCCGGGTTATAGAAAATCCGGGTTAGCCGGAAAATATGGTAAAAATTAATAAAATACGGTATACTTGCAGATAAACTCCGTTAGAATGGAAATAACATGAAATATATATATATATATATATATATATATATATATATATATATATATATATATATATATATATATATATATATATATATATATATATATATAAATATGCACAGTACCTACACATCTAAATTACTAAAAACAGGCAAACACAAACGTAAGCAAACGAAAGTGAACAATACAAGACTGTACTACACACAATACAGTCACCACAATCAGAACGATGTTATGTTATTTAAGAACAGTCAAAACTAAAGACCATTGTTTAAAAAGGAATTTTTTAATAGTCTTTTAGTCTTTTTTAAACAATGCTAAGACAGTTTGAAATAAATATGTAAAGGAATACTACAGACAGGTGCCTGTTGTTTCTGCCGGCGTGTGCCATGAGTCATTTTACTATCGGTATAGTTCAAATTAGACAAATACAAATTATGTCTCAAATATTATATTACATTCATTTGTATTGTTGAACTGTTTATCTGATAATTAACTATTTTGATGGGAAATAAGCCACAATTAAATTGAAAAATAATTTTATTCACGTTTCGACGCCTAAATCGGGTGTCGTTGTCAAAATACAAATGTACTGAATATCATAATGTTTATCTGACGAAAATCGGTCCGGGTTAGCCGGACTTCCGGGTTACCGAGGGCCGACTTATCCGGGTTCCACTATATTACAAAACTTGTATCACGTGGGGTGCCTTCTTGTCCAATCATGCTCCTTAAATTGATTTACTATTCTCCTCCATTATCCGTGGTTGTCGTTCCTTCTTCGCAACCATAAATTCCCTCTGTTCCGAGATCTTCCTGTACGCGCTTTCAAATCATCTATGTCTAGGTCAGTGATACTCAACCTGGGGCCGCATGCCGCCCTCTAACGTTTTTATTGCGGCCCGAAGGCTCACTAAAAGGCGCTATAAACGATCAAATTACAGATCAATATGCCGACAGACCGATCCGGATATGGAAAAATCCGGATATCAAGACCACTACTTCTTTTAAAGTCGCTGAAACGTTTTCTCCTTCATACGCCGTCAATAACTTTCGTCGATAGACACGTTTGATAGATTCTATAATACATTATTTCGCCATCTTTTAGTTCTTCTTTTAGTGCGTTGTCCAACAGCAGGACTGCCTTTTTCGGTAGATTTCGATAGATCCGGACGGCGCAGAACCGTCTGGATATGGGGAGGTCCGGATATGACAGGTCCGGATATGGCAGGTTGTACTGTATTTGTCAAATTTCACGTGTTTGTCAAATTATTAGATAGTGTGCCGCTGTGTTTAAAGCGTGTTTGTGCGTGATTGTGAAATTATATTGAAATTTTTAAGAACTGGGATTAAAAAGCAGGTATTATTAAGTTTTAGATAATAATAAATTGTTAAAGTTAATGAACAAATACATTTAAAACATTTTTAAAATAATCAACACGTATTTACTAGATACATTGGAACAACACATTTAGTAATCACAAGAAAAATCCAAGTCTGGATTAACAAAAAAATATAAAGTGATTGTGGCCTTGAAACAACACCCTGTATATTTAAATTTTCAAGATTTATTTGCACATTTGAAAAGAGCACAAAAACTGAGTTCGCTTTAATTTTGGGCACAGAAAATTTAATGACTTTAATTTGACATTAAAGATACTGCAATTTTTAAGAACTGTAAGATTAAAAAGCAGGTTTTTAAAGCACTTTCAATAATAAATTAATAAAGTTAATGAATAAATATTCATCTTAAAAATAATCCATAATTATATACTATATTGGAATGATACTTACTTATCACAAGAAAAACCCAGGTTTGAATTAACAAAAAATATATAATAATTGTGACCTTAAAACAACACCCTGTATATTAAAATTGTCAAAATCTGTTTGAAAAGAGTACAAAAAACAAAGTTTAAAAAGTTCGACTTAATTTCAAAATTAATTGAAGTCATTAAATTGTCTGCGCAAAAAATGAAGGTGAACCATTAAACTTAGTTTTTTGTGGTATTTTCAAATGTGCAAACGGGTTTTGAAAATATCAATATACAGGGTGTTGTTTCAAGGTCACAATCACTTTATATTTTTTGTTAATCTGGACATGTATTTTTGTTGTGATTAGTAGTAAGTGGGTCGTTCCAATGTAGTAACTAAGTATTGATTAGTGTTAAAATGAGAATTGATTCATTAAATTCAATCATTTATTATTAAAAGTGCTTTAAAAACCTGCTTTGTAATCTCTGTTCTTAAAAATTTCAATATATTTCATTTCAAAATTAAAGTAATTAAATTTTCTGCAGAAAACATTAAAGTGAACCTATAAACTCAGTTCTTTGTGCTCTTTTCAAATGTGCAAACGGGTTTTGAAAATTTCAATATACATACAGGATGTTGTTTCAAGGTCACAATGAATTTAAATATAATTTTTTTAATCCGGTCCTGGATTTTTCTTCTTATTAGTAGTTCTATGGTTTGGGTTTTAAATAAGACATACTTGTATCAAATATCAAAAAATATACAAGGTGGTTATAAAGTTATGGATCCAGACAAAAATGGGCAAAATCGATAAAAACACCCTGTAACTCGGTTATAAAAATCGGTGAGGCAATAAATATAGAAGATCTAGAAGCGCCTCAGTGACCTCTATTCATCATTTAAGTATTTCCGTTTCTTAATGAAACACCCTGTATACTACTCCACCTATGCGGCCCGCAAGCTAAGGCGATAGCTAGTATGTGGCCCAGGAAAAAAAAGGTTGAGTATCGCTGGTCTATCGCGCCCTTTCTTTCTTTTCGTGACTGAGTCCCATTTTAGAATTATATTTGGCATACTCTTCCTTTCCATTCTCATCATGTGTTCCATCCCTCTTACTCTCTGTGGCTTTATGAAGCGACTTATGCTTGGTTCGTTATATTGTTCCTTGTTCCTCTAGCACCGACTTTTTACCTTCATATATAACTCTATGTGTAGTGTCAACTGCTGATGACACTACACTTATAGCAGCAAATGAGCAAGAAATGTTTGATCTCCTGCGAAGAGTTGAGTACGAAAGCAATAAAGTTGGTATAAAAATCAATAAAACTAAGATAAAAATAATGGTGGTCGATAGATTCGTCACTATTCAACTGACTAACAGGTTACAAGAATACCAGATAGTAAACACCTTTGTCTATCTTGGGTCTAGTATAACTAAAGTTGGTAACTGTGAAGCAGAAGTTCGGAGACGTATTTGTATGGCAAAAAATGCGATGAGTCGCGTAACTAAAGTTTGGAAAGACAGATATATCTCCCAAAATATCAAGATGAGACTGGTGAATGCCCTTTTATTCTCAGTATTTCTATACGGAGCAGAGACTTGGACTCTTCGCGCATGCGAGCGCCAAAAAATTGATGCCTTTGAGGTGTGGTGCTGGAGAAGAATGCTGCGCATACCTTGGACAGCTGATAGGACAAACGTTTCCATTTTAAACCAACTCAAGATTAAAAAAAGGCTGTCCACAATATGTCTGCAACGAATACTGCAATCCTTTGGTCACGTGGTTCGCAGAGGTGACGACAGTTTGGAGAGATTAATTGTTTCTGGAAAGGTTCCGGGGAGAAGATCAAGAGGACGATCACCAACTAGATGGTCCGACCAAATAAGGAATTCAGATGGAAACTCATTCTGCGAAGCTCTTAGAACAGCTGAAGATAAAGACCAATGGAGAAACATTGTTAGGAATATTGGAAGAAATCACGATCCTCAGTAATGGGGAAACGACAAGGGAGAGAGATATAACTCGTAAGCATTTTCCATTTATATCTTTCCAATATCTCCGTAGGTACTTTCTTTTTTCTCTGTCCATATTTCGCTACCGTACGTCACTATGGACCTTATTACCGTTTTATATAAATATCCTTAATTTTGTTTTTCTCTATACTTATTTAGATTTTATCAGTGGTCTTGAAATATAATGACTTATAAAAAAATTAATAATGTCTTGAAAACCATCGGTGAATGTTTTTCTTTTTTTCTGCTTTATATAAGTAATTTTGATTTGTCATTAGCGGGCTGTTGCTTCAATGGATGATTGTCACTCCATATCTTGCTCGGTCGGCTGATAATCCTTCTACGACTAGGTGATTTCTCTCTTTCCCTGTACATTACATTTTGTTCCAATCTCGTCACTCCTTATCCTCTATGTTTTGGCTGTGTCGAGTCTTGTTTCTGAGGCGTACGTCATTACTGGTCTTACACTGGCTTTATAAATTGTAAACTTCATCTCACAGTTAATGTGTCGGTTATGCCATATAGTGTTATTAAGATATCTTGCTAATCTATTTGCTCTTTGTGCTTGATCCCTTACTACTTTTTTAAAGTCTCCATAGTAGGACAGTGCAATCCCTAGTTACTTTATTTTCATTACTTGTCCAATGCTGACTGCATCCATTTCCAGTTTACAGTCTATTGGTCCTTTACTGATTACTATTGTTCCAGTTTTCTGAGTTGAAACCGTCAAATTCTTTTCCTCTTGTATAAATCTGTGAACTAGTTTTTTAATGCTACATTCATGATGGGCTATCAATATTGCATCATTTGCGTCACAGAGAATTTTAATCTCGGTGTTCCTCATTCCGTATCATCTTCGTTAATTGACGCTGCTTATGACTGCATCCTTGATTAGATTGAATAGCATAGAGCTTAGTGAATCCCCTTGTCTTATTTCATTATCTGTGTCTATATTATTATTTTGATAGATGTTTCTAATTATTTTCATAATACCAGCAGGAACTCTTTATTAGACAAGAGATGTCTCTCTCTCTCTCTCTCTCTCTCTCTCTCTCTCTCTCTCTCTCTCTCTCTCTCGTCGTTTCCTCATAACTGAGGATCGCGATTTCTTCCAATATTCCTAACAATTTTTTTCCATTGGTCTCTATCTTCAGCTGCTCTAAGAGCTTCGCAGAATTATTTTTCACCTGAATTCTTAATTTAGTCGGACTATCTAGTTGGTGATCGTCCTTTTGATCTTCTCTTCGGACCGTTTCCACCTCTGCGAACCACGTGACCAAAGAATTGCAGAATTCGTTGCAGACATATTGTGCATAGCCTTTTTTAAATCTCGAGTTGGTTTAGAATGGAAACGTTTGTCCTATGAACTGTCCAAGGTATGCGCAGCATTCTTCTCCAGCACCACATCTCAAAAGCATCAATGTTTTTGCGCTCGCGTGCGCGAAGATTCCAAGTCCCTGCCCCGTATAGAAATATTGAGAATACAAGGGCATTCACCGGTCTCATCTTGATAATTTTGAGATAGGTATGTCCTTAAAAACTTTAGTTAGGCGACTTGTCGCATTTTTGCCATACCAATACGTCTCCGAACTTTTGCTTCACAGTTACCATCGTTAGTTATACTAGACGCGAGATAGACAAAGCTGTTTACTATCTGGTATTCCTGTTTTAATCAGTTGAATAGTGTGGAATCTGTTGACCACCATTATTTTTGCCTAACTTTATTGATTTTCAGACCAACTTTATTGCTTTCGTACTCAACTCTTCGCAGGAGATCAAACATTTCTTGCTGATTTGCTTCTTCAAGTGTAGTGTCATCAGCAAATCTTAAATTGGAGATTTTCCTACCGGCTACTGATACTCCACCGGCCCATCTTTCGAAAGCCATCCTCACGACATGTTCACCATAAATGTTGAAGAAGTCAGGTGACAACACGCCTCCTTGTCTAACACCTCTCGGTCTTGAATTGATTTGAGAACTTCTGATCTAGTCGTACTATTGCTATATTGGACTGGTACAGATTTTTAATCTGGTGTCATCAGGTGCATTGGTGTGCCCATTTCTATTAAAATGAACCACAGATATATCCAGCTTTTACAATCAAATGCCTTTTGATTGAGACAAGAGATGTATTACATCTTTAAGTTATCTGTCAAATGCCTTTTTGAAGTCGATGAAATATAGGAATTCGGGTGTATTGTATTAGATTGCTTTTTCTGTAATCATTTTTGTGACGAATATTGCATCTGTCATGACCCACCCATACGAAAACCTTGTTGCTCATCTGCTAAAATTATCAGCTGATTTATTTCTTCTTGCAAAATATTAGGTGTAAGTTTCAGGGTAGTATTTAGCAAATTGCTACCGCTGTAGTTTTCTGCTTGTTTCTTATCGCCCTATTTGAATAATAAGATTAGCTCCTGTGTCCCCATTCTTCTGGAATTTTATTGTGTCTTATAATCTTATTAATTAGTCTCATCAATTAATCCATCATTGCCGCTCCCCCATATTTCAAAAATTAATTTGGTCTCCTATCTTTACCTGCAGCTTTTCTATTCGTTCCTTTTTCCAGTTTTTTGTACTTCTTGTCGTTTATGTGAATTTATTCGTTTTTGGTCATTTTTTGTGTTTTTGGTTCCAACATTATTTATTGCTCCTCTATATAACTTCTTTAACCCATTTGGTCCCACTGTACTCGTCCGAGTACAGCAGCAAAAATGGCCTAGGATTGACACGTCTTGCAAAAGATTGGTACTCAATGTATATATCCGATTCTATTAGAAAGTGTTCTACTAGATTTTCACAAATTATACCCTCGGTGACGCTCCTCTTCCTAACCTGTGACGCAGTAATTAGAAGCTAACCTCCATATTTCTGTTGAATCATTGAAGTGTTTGCTATTTTGTAATTTTCATATTATTTATCATTTTTTTAACTTTTATTATTGGAAGGATAAATACTGTTAATGTTTATTTATACGGTATAAGAATGTTTTTATTATTGTTGTTTTTATGTTAAAAAATAGACTTGTACTTATTTAAGTACAGTGGGTTTGTATGAGATCAAATATGTTTATTTAGTTTTTTATTTTTTCATTTTCAATATTTTTATTGGACTTGATTTGCAAGAATTGTCGCCTATGAGTCCCATTGGATTTTATGGAAAACGTTATAAAACACTCGCTTTAGCTTCAGGTGGCATAGCGAGTTCCACTCATAAGATGTATCGGTGGTAGTTATTTCTCCTAAAGTTGACAATCAAACTGAAAATGAGGACATAGACAAAGCTTTCCGAATGATGTTCCCGAAGAAATAGAACTTAATTACATGAGTGTTGAATCTGACAACGACGAAGAAGACAATCTTCCTCTTGCCAACAAAACCAAATAATCTGAGCAGACGGAAGAAATTACTCATATTAGTATGACATCTACAACAGGGTATAAAGGCCGTCTGGATGATATGAAAGAGTAATTCCGAGGTAAATCTCGTATCGAAAATTTTTCGACAATGAAATAATTGAATACTTATATTACAGAACAGACAACTATATAAGTATATATGCCGCTCAAAATAATAATCATCACTTCATGTAACGCAGGAAGAGCTAAAGATATTTCCGGCTATTTTACTTTTTACTGGATACCATATATGGACGAGAGCGCAACTATTGGTGACTAATGCAATTCCAAAAAATTAAAAAATATCTACATTAACAAATCTAGGGGAGAGTTGGACAAAACGGGATACCATTCTTGTTTACTTTTACTACGGAAAATATGTTAAAGGAATTAACATAATATTATTTTTTATAGGTATAACATTTATTGCAGCACACAAAACACATATCTTTAACTATTTTTAATAACTGGAAAGTAGTAAAAAAAGATATTTATTAAAGTCCTACACATCCCGTTTTATCCAACCACGGTTGGATAAAACGGGATAGTTTATTATATCTAAGTGACTACAGCTGTTTCGGCGGAGTGCCTTTCTCAAGTAATATAGTTTACAATGTGTTTGCCTTTTTAATCTTCAACTGAAGAGGTTGAGGAGTGGGGAGCTGTTTGTCTCGAGTTGGTCATTCAGAATTATATTTGTATTTTTCAGTTTATTAATTTCCATAGATTCTAAAAAAGATAGCTTAAGGCCTTTATTTTGAATATGTAGAATTTTAAACTCTTCATTGAAAGAATGATTATGATCTAGAAGGTGAAGTGCGTATGTAGAAGTGTCTGTTTTTCTATTGTTGAATGCCCTTTTGTGTTCTGCTATCCGTTTGTCAAAAGTTCTGCCAGTTTGACCGATGTACGTTTTCGGACAGTCACCACAAGTTAGTTTGTACACACCACTCTGTAGTTGTTTTCTCTTTTGGCTTTTATTGTTCTTAATATATTTGCTTAAGTTGTTATTAGTTCTGAAAGCTGGTGTTATTCCTTTCTTTTTTATGTATCTGGCTATTGTTGTTGTTATCTTGCCAGTATATGTGAGAGAGCAGAAGGTACTGGGTTCTTTCTGTGGTGGTGGATACACTAATTTCAGGGCTTTCTTATGGAGTTTTTGGTTTAAAATTTTGTTAACTGTTTGTTCGTTATAGCCGTTGTTTACTGCTATTTGTTTAATTATGTTTAGTTCTATTTCGAAGTTATTTTTTGTCATGGGAATTTCTGTCAGTCTATGTATCATGCTATGGTAGGCTGCTAATTTGTGTTGTGTAGGATGGGATGATGAATTGTGTATAGTTGTGTCAGTACACAACTATACACAATTATACACAATATACCACGTACATCGGTCAAACTGGCAGAACTTTTGACAAACGGATAGCAGAACACAAAAGGGCATTCAACAATAGAAAAACAGACACTTCTACATACGCACTTCACCTTCTAGATCATAATCATTCTTTCAATGAAGAGTTTAAAATTCTACATATTCAAAATAAAGGCCTTAAGCTATCTTTTTTAGAATCTATGGAAATTAATAAACTGAAAAATACAGATATAATTCTGAATGACCAACTCGAGACAAACAGCTCCCCACTCCTCAACCTCTTCAGTTGAAGATTAAAAAGGCAAACACATTGTAAACTATATTACTTGAGAAAGGCACTCCGCCGAAACAGCTGTAGTCACTTAGATATAATAAATTTTGTGGAAGTATAGAAAACAAACGTTTTCAGTTTTTTATTGTTAGATAAAATGAACTTCCATCAAGTAACGGTCGAATCCATCAATTATTTAATTTTTTGTATAAAATTATCTAAAACTTAATTTATGTCTAAATTAAGTAGACATTAAACTGTATAGTAAAATTTACTCTTGAAAGAATAACATCTTCAGTAGTCAGAAACTTAAAAATAGGCGTTTTTTATGTTTTATGGCAAAATTGGAAATAAGACCTTTTATTTAGGACTAGGTACGTATATCACAACAAAAGCCACATACAAATATGTTGTTCTTCTCTGCGATATGAGAAAACGCTTCATATCTCTATTTAAAAAATTAATAGGCCAACAAATAAATAGGTAGATAAAACGGGACATAAGAAACTGTATCCCATTTTATCCAACTTATAAGTGTCTCGTTTTGTCAAACTCAGACATTTTTCAAAACAAAAATTTCTGCTGCCTAAATGTGAAAGTAAAATTAGGTAGACTACACATGACAATATTCGTTAATGACTGCTTAATTAAATGTAATAGTCACCGAAATTATATTTTTATATAATATGTAGGCAGTATATTGTAGAAAACAACGCACTTAAAAGTACAAAGTATCAAAAAAATAGAGTCAAACAATTCTTAACACAACAACTTTTCATCAAATAGTGGCATCGAGGTAAAACGAACTGAGAATGTTAAAATGATGACTGATAACAAGTTTCCGTCGTTGTCCGATTAATAGCACCACTAGTTGGGTCTCTAGGCTAGGTATCCCGTTTTATCCGACTATCCCGTTTTATCCAACTCTCCCGTTTTATCCAACTCTCCCCTACTTATTCTAAAAAACGACTAGCAAGTTTTGTACAAATTAGTCTAAAAATGGATAAAAGCGGTCATTTTCCAAAGAAAATACACAAACAACTTTGATGTCGCCTGTGCCACCAAAGAGTATGTTGGACTTGTATGAAGTGTGAAGTTACTTTTTGTTTAAAACATGATTGTTTTGTACAATTTCATGCTAGTTAGATTATAATACAGGATATACCCAAGTATGTAGGTACCTACCTGTGTTGTAAGAAAATAAAACATTTTAATGTTTACCCAATGTTTTATATTTTGACTCCCGATCAGACCATTGTACTCGTATGAGTACACCTACTTTTTGCTAAAAATTCAATATTTTTATGTCAAATAACAGTGAATTTTTCTATTTAACCCAGGTTCAACAAAGGGATTCAAAAAAATGTTATATTATCAAAAAAAATGTCGTGGGATCAAATGGGTTTTAAATCGTCAATCCTTACATTCCATGCATTAATTCCTTCACCTCTGCTTTTTGACCTCTTATTCACGCTCATGTTCTTTTGAGAAACTTTCCCAGTGCTCGTTTTTAATTCTTCTAAAAATTGCATGAGTTTCACGTCTTATTCTCTTTTATACGCTTGTCGTGTCTGAAATATACACACACCGGCAAAATTAAAGGAACACCTTAAAAAAGGGACATGTTTGATGTCTCCATTCTCCTAAACCAGTTGTCCGATTTGAGTGATTTTTTTGGTATGTTGTAGCCTGATTATATAAGAAGATCAGTGTAATAATATTGTCGCTGGATAGGTAGATGTCATTTTATACTGGGTGTAACAATCATACTGTGTTTTTTCGTTAAAGTTCGGAACACCCTGTGGAATATTCTAGCCTATATAAAATATTGAAATTAAAACTATATTGTAGCCCTAAGCTTTCTTAACATTTTCTTTTTTGATTAATTTGCTTATGTTGGATAATTAAAAAGTTAGGTGCTTTAACAACTAGCCATGTTCTTCATCAATACAGGGTGATTCTAAATAAGTACAATAAACTTTAAGGGGTCATTCTTCATGAAAAAATAATGACAGTTTGCTTGATAAAGATATGTCCGCAAATGCTTCGTTTCCGAGATAGGGGACGATGAATTTTTTCTTGCAAACTGACGATTTATTTATTGCTCTAAAACCGGTTGAGATACGCAAATGAAATTTGGTAGGTTTTAAGAGATAGTTATTTTACCAGGTAGTAATTTTATATTCACCATTTGCGTGCATACGGGATATATCTAAAATGTTTAAACCCATATGCACGCCAATGGTAAATATAAAATTCTTAATTGTATGCCAAAAAAATGTGCCTCAAAAAACTACCTCTTAAATCCTACCAAATTTCATTTGCATATCTCAACCGGTTTTAGGGCAATAAATAAATCGTCAGTTTTCAAGAAAAAATTCACCATCCCGTAACTCGGAAACGAAGCATTTGCGGACATATGTTTAAAAAGTAAACTGACATTATTTTTTCATGCAGAATTACCCCTTAAATTTTGTCGCATTTATTTAGAAACACCCTGTATTGATGAAGAACATGGCTAGTTGTTAAAGCACCTAACTTTTTATTATCCAACATAAGCAAATGAATGAAAAAATAAAATGTTAAGAAAGCTTAAGGCTACAATACAGTTTTAATTTCACAATTTTATATCGGCTAGAGCTAGAATATTCCACATCGTATTTCGAACTTTGAGGAAAAAACACAGTATGATTGTTACAAATGATATCTACCTATCCAGCGACAATATTATTACACTAATCTTCTTAAATAATCAGGCTACAACATACCAAAAAAACCACTCAAATCGGACAACTGGTTTATTAGATTCGAGACATCAAACATGCCCCATGTTTAAGGTGTTCCTTTAATTTTGCCGGTGTGTGTACTTCAGGTAAGATTTTTTCTTTTCCTTGCATCTTCCTTTCACTTTCATGCAAAACTACTGAGTTTTTATCTTTAGGAGAGACTTACTTTTGTTTATCATTCTTTCGCCGTTTAGTTGAATCTAAGATGTTTGCTTTAATTTTTGCCCAGCTTTATTTTTTTACATCCAATATTTGGGAAGGGAGTAACTCTCTATTTAAAAGAATACAATCAAAAATACAGCTCCCGGAGCGAACCATGGCCGGTAAAAGGAATCCTTCTGCGTAAAGTTTAGGTGTGTGTACAACCGACGACAGCGTTTCTCATCGGCCATGGTTCTAGATGGAGAGGCAGCGCTGAAAAATCTCTTTGAATTTACTAAAGCTAGATTTTTCACAGTTGATTACTTTGAGTGTGTAGAGAAACATACTGCGGTCGGTCAAGCGAAACGTAGAACAGGGGTTACCGAGAGGGTATCAAAGTTGCTTTTCTATGAAGGTAATTAAATCCATTTACTAAGGCTGAAAATCAGTACACACATTCTAAATTAAATATAAATAAAAGTTATTATAGTCGGTCAGCTGTATGACGGGACAGAGCCGGTCGGTCGGCCCCAATAGTCGATTGAGGAAATGAAGCATTTTGGCTGGCAATTTTTTCGTCCAGCATGGATTTACTTGAAATTTTCACAGAAGGTAGGGAATAGTCCAAGGATTATTTTCTATATCATGCCGCTATCAGACGCTAAAACCTTGGGGGTGGTTGCCACCCCATCTCGGGGGTGGGAATTTTTTATTACATTGTAACCATGTAATTCGATGGAAAAGGTAATTCCAAGAAAAAAATATTTTTTACATTTTCTTCGTAAAACTAATATTTTTCGAGTTATTCGCGCTTGAAAATAACAGTTTTTCGACGAAAAAATCGACTTTTTTAGAGAGTTTTTTGAGAATACCTCGAAAAATATGCATTTAATAAAAAAACTGTAAATATCAACATTGTATCTTTTAGTAACACAAACCAAATTATTTTCCAATAATATCTTTAAGACCAATACAAACCGAGATACGGTATGTTAAAGGTTAGCTTTTTTCGTCAAATGCATAATTTGAAATATTCAAAGCCAAATAATGGGAAAAATTTGCATTTCTCGAGGAAAAATTAAATATTCTTTTTTTAAGTATACAAGTAGACCTTTCAAAAAATAATAAAAAGTTTCTAGCATGAAAATTAAGCGACTTATAATCAAAAAATGTCGGTACCTGCTTTTCTCTACGAAAAAATCAGTGAAAACAACCCCCTAGCTACCTTCCTAATTCAAAATTGGTCTTCACCTTTCTGTAGTTCCTTTTATATTTATATTATAAATATACTCAAAGGAATTTGACCTATTTAAAATGCCTTATTTTGGAAAAATTGGAGTTTAAAGAAAAATTGATGTTTTGCAATTTGGTATTTGTCACCTTTTACTTCAAAATATCTCCGAAAATACTGATGATACGAAAAAAAATTATAAACTACTAAATTGTAGCTTTTTTAATGACTAAAATTACCCTTTGCATAGATTTTCATAACAGTGAATAGTTGGCCAGATATAGCTGTTTAAAACCTCTATTTACCAGCAAACACCCCCATATTTAAGCCCTTTAAACCCGCCCCAATTAAAAACTTATGTCTTATGGCTCTTTAAAAATCCTACAAAATCATTTTAAAAGAGGCTTTTTATCGCCAAAAATATATAGAATATTTTTCGAGGTATTCTCAAAAAACCCTCTAAAAAAGTCGATTTTTTCGTCGAAAAACTATTATTTTCAAGCGCGATTAACTCGGAAAATATTGGTTTTACGAAGAAAATGTAAAAACATTTTTTTCTTATAATCACTTTTTTCATCGAATTACATGGTTACAATGTAATAAAAAATTCCCACCCCCGAGATGGGGTGGCAACCACCCCCAAGGTTTTAGCGCATGATAGCGGCACGATATAAAAAATTATCCTTGGACTACTCCCTACCTTCTGTGAAAATTTCAAGTAAATCCATGCTGGATCCATGCGAGCCAATATGCTTCATTTCTTCAATCGACTATTGGGGCCGACCGACCGGTTCTGTCCCGTCATACAGCTGACCGACTATAATAACTTTTATTTATATTTAATTTAAAATGTGTCTACATTTTAGCCTTAGTAAATGGATTTAATTACTTTCGTAGGAAAGCAACTTTGATACCCTCTCAGTAAACCCTGTTCTACGTTTCGCTTGACCGACCGCAGTATGTTTCTCTACACACTCACCGTAATCAACTGTGAAAAATCTAGCTTTAGTAAATTCAAAGAGATTTTTCAGCGCTGCCTCTTGGTCTATTCATTCCGGAAGCTGTAGATCTTTGTATTTTAATATTTTCAAAGGTATACTTGTGTTTTTATCAATTCGTTTTTAAAATATCTTATATATTGTTAAAGGTAATAATAGGTCTTCAAAAACTGGCCTATTGTTGGAAGATGATTTAAGTATTGTCCGGTATATTTTGAGAAGTGATCAAGTGTCCGAATATCCCCTCAGGATTCAGGACCGGTGGCTGTTAATAAAAACATCGTTTTATTGATCATAAAATTTATTATCTGCATAATATGCTTTCGGGACATCAAGCTTTTTCGAGATACTCGAATTACTCCCACTCATACGTAAATTATTCAATTTTTTTAGATTCTTCATAATGCACTTTTACGACCGTCGTTATCCATTTTTATGTTAATATCAATAACGCCATTAAATAGAGAAGTATGAAAATTTTTGCGATAACTGAATTTCCAAATCACCATTTTATTTTTATTGGGTAGTCGTTCTTTTTTGTCGTGTCAGTTTTATTTCCATCAATTTATTAACTGGTCACAGTCTGTCATTAATGCTGTAAAATAAGTGCTTTTTTAACTCATATCTTAACTTATAAATTATATATACCTACATAGTACCTAGATACATACTTCTTTAAAAGTTTTATTTTCCCTATACCTGAGGAATCAAAATAGAACCAGAATATCGAGTTTTCTTTTGTGGCATGGTTTTCTGGGAAACCTTTAGTAAACTCAATAAAATTTGGAAATTTTTTGGTACTTGACGTAAAAGTTTTATAAACTTCTTTTATCAGTTCACACCTATATAAATAGACAAATAAATGTCATTTCCTGACTATATTACCAACTTCAGAAAGCACCCGTACTTTTCTGATGTAAAAGAGGTAGCTGATCATCATGCTGATTAAAAGTTCTCATTGCCCCAAGATCCAGAAATCAATTGTTTCTCAGTTACAGTTTACAGTGCTTCAAAGTGTCAGTTTTAGGCTTTTTAAATATTATTTTTTATAAAAAATCATACAGAAGTAAAAACTTCGTTTGTACAATGGTATAAAAAAAGTTTATTAAAAACCATTAAAAGTCATCCAAAAGGATTCGCAAAACGTTTTCGATCTAGATCAGATCATCTTCAGTGCGTTCTGCTTAGTACATGAAACTAGCAACCTTATGAAATTGGTAACATCGAGAAATATGGTTTACATTTATATGATACTTATATGATATTTATAGCGACTCAAAGTTGATGTTAAAATATTGGATGTGTTAGGAGTGCTCAAAGGGCAAAATGGTTCCCTGCTCGATAAAAACTTGTGGTTCTTGCCAGTTCAATGGACACAGACCCACTTGGTCTGAACTTGCAAGAACCACAAGTTCTTATCGAGCAGGCAGCCCTTTGAGCACTCTAACACATTCAATCTTGTAACATCGACTTGGAGTCGCTATAAATATCATATAAGTATCATGTCAACCATATTTCTCAATGTGACTAATAAATTTCATAAGGTTGCTAGTTTCATGTACTAAGCAGAACGCACTGAAGATGATCTGATCTAGATCGAAAACGTTTTGCGAATCTTTTTGGATAACTTTTGATGGTTTTTAATAAACTTTTTTATACCATTGTACAAACGAAGTTTTTACTTCTGTATGATTTTTTTAATTATGGTATACAGCCAGCTACTGGGATTTTCCCATCGATTTTGTTTTTATTATTTTTTATATTTGAATAATTCACAGGTTAGTAAATATAAGCGACAAACTTCAGGGAGTGATTCTACATGAAAAAATAATGACAGTTTACTATATAAATGCATTTTTGCAAATGTTTCATTTTCCGAGATACGGAGTGTTGAATGAAATTTGGCGAGTCCTAAGAGGTAGTTATTGCGTATTTTTTGACTATAACAACGCTATAACGATTTATATTCATCACTGGCACTTATACGGGTAAGCCTTAATTAAAAAAAAAAAGAAATGGTACGCCACTGAGATATTTCAAATTAAAAATCAATTTTGAATTTCTCATTAAATTTTTGATACATTTTTTCATGCCTTTTTTCATATGAGACACCGTTTTTGCGCAAAAAAATAAAACAACGCGTATTTTCAATATCATTAATTGTCTAGTAGGCTGGTATCAACATAATATTTTAATTTTTCTGTAGTTTTTGTTAGGTGTTCCAAAGCCTAAAGTTTACGTCAAGAAAACTTATCAAGAATTACGTCCAGGTATTTTGGTATTTTATTGTGGGTGAGTCTGGTGTTTTCAAATTGTATATTGAGCTCTCGTTTGGCTGGATTATTATTTTGGTGAAAACAAGAGACTTCTGTGTTTGGTTGAAGCCTCTCATTCTGTGTTTGGTTCAATTGCGAAAATACTCTTCTATCTTTCCAAGTCTTCTGTTAAGATTTCCTCTGGCACTTCGATAGAGTTCTACCTTGTTAAAAGCACCCAGTCGTCTGCATAGCCAAATTTTTTGATCTTGTTTCTGGCATGTTTAAAATGTACAAGTTACAGAGGAGTGGAGCAAGAACTGATGCCTTTGGTAGCCTGTTCTTTAGTTTCCTTGGGGAGCTGATATTGGATTCCATGATGACTTGTAATATTCTCTCATTAAGAATATCATCTATCAATAAGGTTATAAATTTGCATGGGATTGTACGAAGAAACTTGTATAACATGTCCTTTCTTCAAACTGCTGATAAGTCAATAAATGGAGCTGAGGTTTTGAGTTTTCTTTGGAATCCTGCCTCGATGTGGGTGGTAAGTGTGTAACTTTGCAAACGTCACATCTTTGATATTTTATTTTTAAATAATTATTTTATTTTATTTTGTTTAATATTTCATTAATAATAATTATCTTCTATTCGTTTTAACTTGCTTTTTCGTTAAAAACTTGTTTGGCGCCCTCTTTTATTATCCTCTATTTCCTATCTTTCTTTTCATCTAACATCTAAATCATCATACGGAACGTACTTCATATATTCTTACTCTGTAGATATCTGTCTTTCAATACGGAACATGGTTGACCATCTACTCATACTTTGCGCTGTCATGTCAATGAGAGTCACAATTAGTAATGGAGGGGCAAAATTAATCTATTTAAAGAGATGAGCCAATAACGCCCCATTTATTTCATCAGACCATATTCTGTTGGGGTAAGAATACATAATATTATATTTTAATTACATTTCTACATCTAACAGTCTTTCTAATATTTTTTATATCTAACCTCCAATGTCAATGCATGTGTTTTGATATTTTAGCTTCAAATATATCTTTTTAACTTACATATAGTCCGTCCGCTATAATTTTTCCCATGCGGTACAATTCATTTTCAATCAAATTAAGTCAAAACAGAAAGTGGAACGTACGCCGATGTGTGTAGTATATAGTATACAGTATACATGTATATACACATCGACGTTCCTTTCAATTTATGTTTTGACTTAATTTGATTGAAAATGAATCGTACCGCATGGGAAAAGTTATAGCGGACGGACTATATATGCATGGTTAATCAAATTATTTGACTAGGCTCGTCATTATTTATTTTATTTTATTCCTTTGCCAATAACTACTTTTTACGATTGTTTGGCAAAAGCTCGTTTTTGGTTGTTCTTCTTGATGTTTGATATGTGTTTTACTCTTATAGTTTTTTGGAAAGAAATCAAATCTTTCTTCCTTCGGGAGCCTCCAGCATAAAGCCTATCACCGGTGATGACACTAAGGCTGACAGCAATGAGTCTATGACATCTAGATTGCAACGACTACCATCTTCAGCTGCAGGGGCCTAGGGCCGAACATCTGCCCAGGTCTACAAGAAGTCAACAGCTGTACCATTCGACATCAAGAAGTTACCATCGAACCAGATACCAAAAGCCATAAGTATAATCCACAAATTGTTAGTTTTTGGCAAGAATTCGAATATATTTGTTAATGCATTAAATAAGTCACATTTTTATTATATCTTTATTGAACAATAAACATGATTGGTTAAAAATACTGTTTTGTTTGCTTTCATTCTAAATTTTCAGAGTTTGTATTCTAATATTAGGACAAGACGAACACACACCCTGAGATATTGAGCTAGACTGGAGTGAACGATAGCTATCTTAGTTGGTTGAAATATTATTTTTAATTAGCTGGGGTAGTCTGTTGTCGTTTTCGTTTCAAGTGATAGGACTAGGTCTGCACAGCTTCTTTTGAGTATAAACGCAGCTTATTCAACAGGCAACACCTCGAAGAGTGCTGATTCTGCTTCATATTAGGCGTTCTAATATCGTCTATGTTGCAGACAGCAGAGCTATTAATCTGTAGCTCTTGGGACTATCGGGTGTTTTATCTGGTTTAAGGATGGGAATTATTTTTGAACGCTTGAATTGCTCTGGGATATCACCGCTTTTTAAATCTGTAAAATATCGAGACAACCAGACTAGCCAGTATACTTGCCATAGTTCATTAAAAACTCTAAGTGAATCCCATTGAAACCTGGAGCTTTTCCTGGATTGAGATCGTTGAGAGCATTTGAAATATTTTAGTATGCGAAGGAGTAGGAGTATTCTGTTACCGTGGTTTTAGTTTTAAGGGATTTTAGATCTCGTTTGATATTAATTGTGTGCGATTTTTCTTTTGGTGCTTTGGATGTTGTTATTTTATGTGAAGCGACTTGTTTAAATTAACAGTTATCGGTTGCCTTCGCGTGGGGGCAGCTCATCCAAATTTTTGCAGTACTATCCAACTTTTGTAATCGATGTTTTTAAGTTTATAAATTTTGAATTATCTAGAGAGAGAATTTATCTAGTGAAGAAAACAGTTCCAAATATTAATAATTAACCAGGAACTTAAAATGATTCACTAGTGTTGCCCAAGTGCAAGAACAAGACGAGACTTAGACAGTCTTGGTCTTGGTCTTGCACCAATACACCTGATCTTGGTCTTGGTCTTGATATTGCACTCCCGGTCTTAGTCTTGGTCTTGAAACAAGAGTCTTGCAAGTCTCGCAGTTACCCACTAGCATATTGCTATTTATTAAACGTTACTTTAGATATTACAACAACGTAAAAGTATACGTACATTTTCAGCTTGACATAACATAGACATAGTAAAAACCAACCAAATTAATAAATTAATGTCTAAACAACTCACGTCGCGGTCAGGTGGGTTTGAGCCCACGATCTAAACTATCCCTGCCTATACTCTAACTAACTGAGCTATCTACCATGTCCCACGGGAGTCAAAATGTTTCTTAATAAACGTTTGCATTGGATAACCTTATATGTGCTAAAACATGGTTAAAACACAAAAACCAAATAAATGACATAAACTTGACTGTATTAAAGAACATTCTCTGTCTAGAATGGGATGATGGACTCTCACATTATATAAAATGAAATGGAATAAGAGTTATACAATTTGTCATTTATTCAAATAAAAAATAAAAAACAATACCAAAATTAAATTACAGAACAGTACGCAGTAGCTTTGACATTACTATTAGTTGCTATTAACTTTTTTTTACCAAGAATTAATACAAAATAATACATACAGTTTAATTAAATAACATTTATACAGAGTGAGTTTTATGTATGGAACGCCTCAAATATCTCGGAAACGGCTTGAACGATTTTAACAGATTTTGGTGGGACTTCTAATACGACCGATATTATAGTGGTAATTACATTGTTGTCTGATCTTCCGTTTTTCAGAAAATTAAATGAACTTTCGTATTTCAAATAGAACACCCTGTATATTTTTGTCATTTTGAACCATAATAAATACTGATTATTCTTCATGAAATATTCCCTATTCCTAAATGCCGTAAGTTCTGAGTTATTGCTATATTTATTTTAAAAAACAAATTTAACAAATTATTAAAATTATTTGTTTTAGCCCGGGCAGACATTTTTTAGGTGCTTTTAATTATAGGGAACAAAAAAGGTCTTTTGTAGTGTTGTAGATCTAATTGCACACTCTGCATAAAGTTTATAAGTACGATGTTTAGTCGTTACGATGTGGTATTTAGATTCCTACTAATAGTCCAGGGTAATAAGGTTTTTTCCATGACACTCGAGCAGCCAGGGCACTGAAGCGTTTTTTCGACAGGTAATACCTATAAGAGCAAATTGTAACTATTTCCTGCGTAGGATCTGGCGGCCATTTTTATTTATAAACAATTAAGTGTCAAAAAATGGCATATTTCCCTTTTTTTTTTCAAATCAATGGAAAACAGTGAAACTTATGGTTTTTCTAGTACAAATATCTTTGAGGTTATCTAAAAAGCTTTAAAATGACGTATTACAAAGTTTGATATACTCATTTATTGTTAATATAATTGCGAAAAAAGGTCGGAATTGCAAAAAAAATTAATTTCGCAATATCTATTGTAAGAATTAGTGTAGAGCTTTGAAATTTTTGTCATATAAGGGTTCCTTGGTGATTAATATGTGATAAAAATTTCAAAGCGATTCATTCAATTGTTTAAATTTTATTCAAATTGTTTATCCCAGACAGCATTTTTTTTACAATAACATAAGTCAGAAAAAAATGACGTTAGAACCATTCCACAGGTGTCAATTGAAAGAGCATGAGCTATGTTTTCAACTTGGTTTAAAAAAAGCGAATAAAAAATGCATTTAGTGGTAATAAATAATTATGCAAAAGTATCGTAAATCATTCCTTATAAACTTTTTATTTTGGTATATAAGAAATTATATATATTTATTACAATTTTTTATCAATTATGATATAAATAACATTACTTGGTAGTTGTGCACGTAAAACAGGGTAAAAAAGTTAATTTTTTTGGAAGAAGTTATTCAAAAAGTTATTCAAAAAGTTTATAAGGAAAGATTTACGATACTTTTGCATAATTATTTATTGCTAATAAATGTATCTTTTATTCGCTTTTCTTAAACCAAGTTGAAAATATAGTTCATGCTCTTCCATTTGACACCTGTGGAATGGTTCTAACCTCATTTTTTTCTGACTTATGTTAGTGCAAAAAAAATGCTCACTGAGATAAGCGATTCGAATAAAATTTAAACAATTGAATGAACCGCTTTGAAATTTTTATCACATATTAAGCAACAAAGAACCCTCATTTGACAAAAATTTCAAACCTGTACACTAATTTTTACAGCAGTTATTGCGAAAATAATTTTTTTTGCAATTCCGACTTTTTTCGCAATTATATTAACAACAAATATCAAACTTTGTAATATGTCATTTTAAAGCTTTTTCCATAATCTCAAAGATATTTGTACTAAAAAAATCATAAGTTTCACTGTTTTCCATTGATTTGAAAAAAAAAGGGAAAAATGCCATTTTTTGACAGTTAATTGTTTATAAATGAAAATGGCCGCCAGATCCTACGCAGGAAATAGTTAAAATTTGTTCCTATAGGTATTACTTGTCGAAAAAACGCTTCAGTACCCTGGCTGCTCGAGTGTCACGAACAGGGTATATTTTTGTCTTATTACCCTGGCCTATAACTGATAAGGAAAAACAATCGAGTGAGTGTCCTTAACAGTGGGTATGCTAATCGTATTATATTTTTTATCTGCTTATATACATGTATTTAAAAAGTTTCAATGAGATATTATTATACTGTCGACGTCGGAACACAAGAAGATTATTTTATGAAAGAACAGCTATTCTCAAAATCTAGACAACGGCAATTAATTACAATTTAATTACAATTAAACCTAATTACAATTAATTTTATTTTTATATTGTAATAGTTTGTTATGACCTCTGAGTACGTGTCAAATAAATATATAAACTGTTCTTTTAATGGATATTTTCATTCGCTAGGTATGTTTATCATATTGTTTTTTCATAATGCGCAAGTCCAATTTTCCAAATTTTTTTCACATATTTTTTTGCGTCTCATAGTCTCTAAGCAAGAAATAAAAATATCGGAAAACAAATGAAAGGCAGAATTTACAAAACAGTCATCAGACCAATAATTACATACGCAGCAGAAACACGACCCGACGCAGAGAGGACAAAAAGATGGCTCGAAACAGCGGAGATGAAAACCCTTCGAAAAATCAGTGGTAAGACTCTATGGGACAGAGCTAGAAGTACAGATATACGACGGAGATGCAAGTTGTATAAGATTAATAACTGGGTAGGAAACAGAAGAATAGAATGGAATGACCACATAAGCCAAATGACAACAAATAGGATAGTCAGAAGAGCGAGAGACGGTTCCTCGATAGGAAGACCATCAGTGGGAAAACCACGAAAACGATGGAACGACAACTTACTAGAGGCACATTGAAAAAACAGAGTCATGTCTATACAAAAAGAAGAATAAGAAGAAGAAGAAGTCTCTAAGCATATACCCGAACTATATTCCCTACAACGACACTCCATCCTAACTGCAAGACGCAAGAGTCTTGCGTCAGGGGTCTGCCTAACTGCCCATAGTAGTAAATCAAGGGTCTTTGGGCAGATATATAACTATAATAAACCTTACAGCCTAGATCAATATACAACTGTGTTCCAGGCTGAAGTTTTTGCTTTAGCGGCTGCATTGATGACATGATGGATAGAGATCCCAAAGCAAAGATAACCATGTGTCTTTAATAAGGGTGTAGTTTCATGAAGGGGTCCATGGCAATAAACGAGCAGATTTGTTGGCACAACAATGCTTGAGATAAACCTTTGTAGGCCCAGAACCATTCTGTGGCGTATTACTAAAGATGCTACAATAAACTAGGTTCAGAAGTGGCTGATAAGAAATTATCAACAGAAATGGAGAGCCACTCAATGGCAAATCTAAAGTAACAAAATAATCAAGAATATGGATAAAATGTCTCAAATAATTTGATCATCCTCAATAAATGAGAAATTAAATGAGTCACCGAAATGGTGATTGGACATTGTCCTTTAAGACAACACCTATACAAACTTGGTAAGGTAAATGAACAATGGAGCATAAAATTTGAAATGCAAGAAAATAGTGCCACACACATCCTATACCATTGCAATGTGCTACTTGATATAAGACAGGAATTCAACTGTCAACTGGTCAACTAAGGGCTGAAACAGAAAAGTTCCTAAAACTACCAATAAGGAAACTGTTGACTTTCGTTGAGGCCATAGGACTTATTAGAATTTAAATCCACTAGGAAAAATTTCCTGTAGCTGGCTGTATACCATTAATTACAAGTAAAATTTAATAAAAAATGTTGGCTTGATAAAAGGTATATTAGTTTAAAAAGCCCCTATAGGGCTACAAACATAGAAACAAAACGTTTTCGCTCTGTAACAAGAGCATTATCAGTGTTACAAGAACATGGTGAGCCAACCAAAAAATACAAAGGTCAAAGCCTTTCAAAAAAACAGACAAAAGTCTTATATAAATGAACACATCGAAAAATCCAAAGGATGGATAAAATTCCTATGGCTACGGCCCTAGGGCAACATATGACTCCCACACGTGGTAAGTGGGTCAAAAGGTAACATTAGGTAATTATGTTACAACAGGTGACAGGCAACTAAGAGATGAGACTTGAAAAGCATATCAGATTCGCTTTTGAAGACTCATCTCTTAAAAAACTCCTACAGAAGTAAAAACTTCAACTTGTATTCTGATATAAAAATATACCAGAATACAAGTTGAAGTTTTTACTTCTGTATGAGTTTTTTAAACTATGGTATACAGCCAACTATTGGGTTTTTCCCATTGATTTCTCATCTCTTAGTTGCCTGTCACCTGTTGTAACATAATGATCTAATGTTACTTTTTGACCCACTTACCACGTGTAGGAGTCATATGTTGTCCTAGGGCCGTAGCCATAGGAATTTTATCCATCCTTTGAATTTTGCCATGTTAGCAACTGTACAGGGTGTTTCATTAATAATTGTTTATATAGTAACTGGAGAAACCTTAGCACAAAATACTAAGATTTAACCTAAAACACTTAAATAAAATGTGGTTCTTTAATGAATTACTTTAATGAGTCTTTATCTAAAAATTTAAAAACTATTTTTGCTCAGCATTTTAAAACTATTCGACGTATCCTTTTCATACTTGGCAGGAAGTATAGGACTGTACAAACTACTAAATTATGATAAGCAAACGTTTCTAGCTGCTACCAGTGGCTTACGACAGGGGAAAGTGAATGGTTGACCCTTTCCAAATTCTACGCCACTGGCGGAATTGCTATTTTAGTTTAATTTTTGGATTCTCCAATACTTTCTATTAAAATAACATACTCTTCATTCGTAACGATAAAGTCATTAGTTTTCGAGATCTTTGAAGTTAAAAATGAAACAACACGGTCATTTTGATTAAGGTATTGTGTCGCTTCATTTTTAATTTCAAATAACTCGAAAACTAATCATTTTATAGTTACGAATGAAAAGTATATTATTTACATAAAAAGTATTGGAAAATCAAAAAATTACACTAAAATAGCAATTTCGCCTGTGGCGTAGAATTTGGGAAGGATCAACCTGCCACTATCCCCTGTCGTACGCCTCTGGTAGTAGCTAGAAACGTTTATTTATCTTAATTTAGTAGGGCGTACAGTACCTACACTTTCTGCCAAGTATGATAAGGATACGCCAAATACGTTTAAAGTACTGGGTACAAATAATTTTTAAATTTTAATCATAATATGAATCATATATCATAAATTAATCAAAATAACTGTGCCGTTTCATATTTAACTTCAAATATCTCGAAAACTAATGACTTTATCGTTACCAATGAAGAGTATATTATTTACGTAGAAAGTATTGGAGAATCTAAAAAGGGCAATAAAATAGAATTCCTCCAGTGGCGTAGAATTTGAGAAGGGTCAACCATTCACCATCCCCTGTCGTACGCCACTGGTAGTAGCTAGAAACGTTTATTTATCATAATTTCAGAGGGTGTATAATACCTTCACTTTCTGCCAAGTATGAAGAAGATACGTCGAATAGTTTTAAAATACTGAGCAAAAATAATTTTTAAAAATTTTTAGATAAAACACCCTGTAACTCAGTAAGGAACCATATTTTATTTAAGTGTTTTAGGTTAAATCTTCGTATTTTGTACTAAGGTTTTTCAAGTTACTATATGGACAATTATTAATGAAACACCCTGTATAAGACTTTTAGTCTGTTTTTGAAAGGGTTTGACCTTTGTATTTTTTGGTTGGCTCACCATGTTCTTGTAACACTGATGATGCTCTTGTTACAGAGCGAAAACGTTTTCTTTCTATGTGTGTAGCCCTATAGGGGCTTTTTAAACTAATATGCCTTTTACCAAGCCAAGATTTTTTATTAAATTTTACTTATTAGAGTTTAATGAAAAAACAAGGTATCGTACAAAGGTCTTACAGCCAAGTACCAGCGATTGATGAGTCTCGCCTAAACTAAGAAGAATAAGAAGAGAAGAAGCCTTGGCACATTATAGGCTTACTGCCATACTCCACAGCGTAAAAATACAATTGACACGTAGAGAAAAAGAGATGGTCGGCAAGAGGACTCTCCTCAAAGGAAAGGAGTAACTCTTCTGGCTTTACAAAAAATAAAAATATAAAGGGAACAGGCAGAGACGCGACGCCGGCAACGGTCAAGGCATATATTTTGTTTATAGATATTTTTAAACCTTTATCAAGCTTAAATCCAGTAATTCCCCTAAAACAAATTTTTTAACTTCAATATTTAGAAATGTTTGCGTGATTTGAAAAGTGATTTGTAAAAAATATTTTTACATAAATAAAAATTTAATCAAAAAAATTTAATCAAAAATTCCTATCTGTTTAAACTATCCCAGGCGCGTATTTTTTGAACACCCTGTGCCTGTAGTACCTAATGTCATCTATAATTGCAAAAATACATACAAAATCTACCCCTCTCGCATTTTATTACATTTTAAGTGTAAATCTTGCAGCATCATTATAAACCAAAACATAAATTTCTGTTGTGTTGACACTTCCGAAACGACTAAATCAAAATAGTCTACCCTTCAAGCTACTCGGATGGCACTTACTGTGAAACAAGTAATAGTAAGATTCATTCTGCTCCGATACACACCCTGTTTCGAACTTTACCTAACTTTTCGGTTTCAAGGAACTGTAGTTTCACCCCTTTTACTTCCTTTCGAATGTGTTTCTTGCGGAATTGGAAATATATTATTTCGTAGGGTTCAACTACAAAGGAGTTGGTTGATATTTTGGAACATGAATCGTTTCTTCGATTTTTCAATCCTGTGGTTTATAATCAATCCTTTATTCTTTAGATTTTTTTACGTATTCTTTAAATCATTTTTACATTATCTATAGCTACATTGAAATAAAGCTATACTCGTCGCCAAAATTATCACATAAATGTATTACGTCTAGAAGTTTTGATTAATAATAATATAACATATAAGCACTACGAGCCTAGTACAGTGGAACTCCGATAAGTCGGCCTCCGATAACCTGGAAGTCCGGCTAACCCGGACCTATTTTCATCAGACAAGTGTATTTTATTAATTCTTACCATATTCTCCGGATAATACGGATTTTCGATAACCCTGATCGGCCGCGGTCCCGATTGATCCGACTTATCGAGGTTCCACTGTACATAGCTTGATATACAATTCTTTTTTACTCCCTTTTGTCTGTCGCTTTTCTTTCCCAGTTCATTACGTTATTCTCAAGTCTTCTCATATTATCTTCTTTAACTCCGTTACTCCATCGTGACCGTGGTCTTCCTCTTCGCATTTTGCCTGCCAATGCACTAGATAATACCATTCTGGGAATTCTTGATGGAATCATTCATTTTATACGTTATGTTGAGCAGCGCTGTGCCTCAATATTTCGGACAATCAGCCATATTTCCTTTTTTGTGAATAGTATTGCTTCTGTCCATTCCTCAGGTAGTATTTCTTGTTCCCATATATCTTTAATTAGTTTCTGGATTTTATATACTAACTGATTTCCTCCAAATTTAATTATTTCAGCATTTTAAATTATCGATGATATTCGGTATTTCGCTTAGTCCGGCTCTGCTTGGAGAAGTTTTGATTATTATCTCCTAATTTTTTTTTTGGAAACGACAGAGAATGAAACGTAGCAACATTTAACAGTGGTTTATTCCCGTAATGCAAAATCAAAGAGTAATAGGCCAAAAAAAATTAAAATAGCAATTATTCAACAAAAATGAAAAATACAAATCTATTAAATAAGAAATTTCAAGGACAAATTGAACATTTTAGTATCTTGTATTAGCACCTTTGGCTCTAATGACGTCCCTAATTCTGTGTGGAAGGCTTCTTTATTCCAAATTTTCCCATTCTTTCGTTAAAGCATTTCCCAGTTCATCTAGGTTATATGGAGTGACGATACGGGCTCTTATGCGTCTTTCTAGGTATGTAGTCCTAAACATGCTCAATTAGGTTTCGGTCGGGGATGACTACCGGCCGATCGAGAACTTGAATACCAACCTCTTGAAGATATGGCGTTGTTATTCTAGCAATGTGCGGGCGAGCTTTTTCTTGCATTAGAACGAAATTATCTCCAATAATTTGAACAAAAAGCACGAAATTTTCTTCAATAACTTCTGTTATATACCGATCATCCGTCGTCAGGCTGCGACCCCCTACGAAATACTGTTAATTCTATGTGACTTGCAAATAAGATGCCTCCCCATATGTCATAATCGAGCCACCTCCAAAAATTTTTAGGCTGCTCTTATGTTACACTGAACAAATCGCTCACCGGCGCATCTGTAAACTGAAATTGAAGCGTTTTACATGTCTGCTCAGATGGGATCAGGGATAGAACTAACTACAAAGATACTGGGGGTCGAAATGGGGCTAAAGTAGAAGGAGCAGCACTCAAACCTTCTTTGCGAACGCCGCATCAGTTTGTTGTTCGGAGAGCTGAGACGTAGATTCGTTAGGGAGATGGGAGGGTTTTAAGAAGACTAACTACCATAACCAAATAAGCAAAGGATACTTACTCAGACTTGAGGACTTCCCTACTATTTAAAATATGACGCCGTTTGAAAAATCCTCAGATTCACATATTATATTGGGAACTTACTGGACATATTACGGTACTTACGGATACCAATTGGGGGGACATTCATCTGAGATTCCTCTCTTGGGTCAAACTGGGCTATCTTTATCATCTTTGTTGGCATGTAAGCCAACTTAGCATAGAAGCCTTTCTTGGCTTCTATGCCAACTTCTTTTTTTTACTCTAAAACTCAATTTCGGTTGCATTAGAAATCTGGTTAATAACTTTCCAAAGGGTTATAGAATATAAAAATAGGTACATTTTCAAAATATTTATTTTTAACCTCAAACTTTATTTTTATTTTAAAAAAATATTCTCAAAAAATAAATGAATGACTTTACCACAGGAATGACAATAAAAATTTATAACCTTTACATGACTTACAATCACAAAACTTTAAACTTTATCGGGCAGTGTATTCCAAAACAAAATTTGACTGAGCTGTGAAATGTCACTGCCTTTTATTCAATTTACATAATACTGTTTAGTTTCAAACATAATAATTTTAGACAGCTACAATAGCAAAACAGGAATTTTAAACATTAAGGCGGAAATACATATCCGCGCCGCGAACTCCGCGCCGTGTGTGCGCCGCGCGTTCGTGGCGCGGTTATTGTTCGTTAAAATTTTTCATTTTGACGATCCAGAGGAAACTTACGAACGTTTAGTAATTGTAGATAATCATGTCTCCGTCCTGTACTTCTACTACATCTTATTTTGGTATTGTTCTGAAACTATTTTCTTGTGTCACCTTATGCAATTTACTATTTTATGTGGAATAAGCCACAGTTTGGGAACATTTCGGGAACTACCTTTTTCGCTTCCTGGCAACACAAATATAATGGTAGGGGAGCCCAAGCGGGGATTTTTGCAGTTACTCGAGCGCGTCAGATTATCATATGGGGAGAAACGTGGTACCCTGCAGATGTACCTCCACCATATATTGGCACTTAACACAGGGGAGTTCGTTCAGGGGGGCCCTAAAAAAAATCTATCCTTAAAATATTCGAAATTGTCAGATTAAGATAAGGTAAGTTAAGTACATGCAAAAGAGTCTATATTTCAAAAATATGACGATTTGAGCGGGGCGTACGGAAATGGGTGAGTCAAAAAGTTTCACAAAAAAAAGCGAATATTTCGCGAAATGAACGTCAGATTGAAAAACTAAAAACTACTTGTTCAATATTTTTCAAAAATCTATCGAAAAATACCAAACTTATCCCCCCACGGAGAGGGGTGGGGGGTAAATTTAAAATTTTAAATACAAATCCCGCGATCTTTCGCAAAATAAACATCATATCGAAAAACTGCAAAATACACTTTATCAATGTTTTTGAAAAATCTATCGAATGGTTCCAAACACGACCCCCTACGGAGGTGAGGTGGGGGTTACTTTAAAATCTTAAATGGTAGACCCCGTTTCTTATTGCAGATTTGGATTGTTTTTATAAAAATAAACAACTTTTATTCGAAACATTTTTTTGAATTATGGATAGATGGCGCTATAATCGGAAAAAAGATTGTTGGAAATGGAAAATTAAATTAAAAAATGGGAAGTCCCCACTAAAATGGAAAATTTTACTTAACTTTTTTGGTTTTAGGACCTAATAATCACAACTCAATAGGTCGCCAAAGCGCTCGAGTGACTGCACATTTAGCATACTTTGCTCCCCTACCATAATATATCTGCTTGTTCCTACAACCAGAAACAAAATTAGAGAACTATAGGTACTTCCAAGTCATGCGATACCTTTTTCGTTTTCCGGTGACACAATTGTAATGTATCTGCTTGTTTCAACTGCGTAGCTTCACTAGAAACGAAATTAGAGAACTATAGGTTCTTCCAAGCCCTGTGTTACCTTTTTGGCTTTCCGGTGACCCAATTATAATATATCTGCTTGTTCCAACTCCGTTGCTTCACCAGAAGCGAAGTTAGAAAACTATTGGGTCTTCCAAGTTGTGCGTTACCTCTTTCGTTTTCCGGTGACCCAATTATAATATATCTGCTTGTTTCAACTCCGTTGCTTCACCAGAAGCAAAGTTAGAAAACTATTGGGTCTTCCAAGTTGTGCGTTACCTTTTTGGCTTTCCGGTGACCCAATTATAATATATCTGCTTGTTCCAACTCTGTTGCTTCACCAGAAGCGAAGTTAGAAAACTATTGGGTCTTCCAAGTTGTGCCTTACCTTTTTCGTTTTCCGGTGACACAATTATAATATATCCGCTTGTTTCAACTGCGTTGCTTCACCAGACACGAAGTTAGAAAACTATAGGTTCTCCAAGTCGTGCGTTATCTATTTCGCTTTCCGGTGACACATAATATATATCTGCTTATGAATGTTTTTTTGATATTGATAACTATTTCCGAAGTGAAAGTCGAAAGGTCAAGTAAACTTGATTTCAAACTCGAATTGTGGCTTATGCCCAAATAAAATAATAAATCTTATTTTTAATACATGTTATTTTTAGTACAACAATGAACTAACATTTTTTAAAAAGGTCCGCATGTACATTTTTTTATTTCAGCTTCTATTTCCGTTCAGATCGGATTTAAGTTGTTTCTTTAAATTAAATGGTTCTTTATTGAGGATCTCACAATAATGATTTTCCACGGTAAACATCAATTTCCTTCTGACAATTCCGACCATTACATTACTAACAAATATTCAACTCATGCGCGCCAAAACCAACAAACTACTCGCAAACCCGTCCAAATACGTATTGCGAACCATTAAAGCGTTTGTTGAAAAACCGACAGAATTTAGATCGTGGTGCGCCGTGTGCGTGCCGTTTTGTGCGTCACTTGAAAACACGTACTAATCTGACGAATACGCTGCGCGCGAGCGGCTCGCACACCGAGCAGAGCGCATATGTATCTCCGCCTTTAAACAAACGTTACAAAAACTAAACCATTTTGAAAGCAAAATATCTTTATAGAATATTTAAAATTCTACCAACTACAAATTTTAACATTTACTTGTGACTTATTCACCTTTTTTTTATGTAAAAACAAGAAAAATATAGTACCTTTTCAAAAGAGACATCGGATGTTTTTGAAAATGAGATTCTCATTGTCACATACGTCACAGCACTATTTAACCAAACTTTCCATCCAACACGGGGGGGCAGCGGGGCTTCTTATGACGAAAACCGGCTTCTAAAATGGGACAGGACAAAACAGGAACGAGACTATTGAGACCAAACATCTCATCGGGACTTCAATACGGGACTTCAGACAAAAAAATAGGAACCAAACACTACCATACCGGCTCAGCTGCGTCACATTATTTGCACTGCGATTTTCACCTTTCAAATCCAACATTATGGGGTGAAACTTTGCATGGGTGTTCTTCAATGGTTATAGAACAAAGGATAACCATTCACTTGATGTAACAAAGCGACAAAAGACAATTTTAAGCCGGTAGGTGCGGTCTCTGGAGCTCCACTGCTGGCTGACCTGTTACCAGCTGAAAGGGTACCATGGAACTAACTTCTCCGAACGGCAAAATTCTTCACTGCTACGAACCTGCTGCGTACTTGAACATAAAATTCGTCCTTATCGTCGCAACATCAACAAACTTGGGACCAGTCCAATACATATTTTCAAGGGAAAATACGTCTGTCGGATCTACAAAGTGTAAATCTTGACTCATTAGTAAAAAGAATATTAGCCCAGTCGTACGTATCCCAATTGACATGTTCTTGTGCGAACCTCAAACATGCCATACGGTGTGCCCTCGTTAACAGTGGAGCAGTAGCCAGGCATTCTGGAGCTGATTCCAAATTCCCTTAATCTGTTTCTAACCTAATTGACACGTATTCGAACATTACGGACTGCGGAAAGATCATGTTGCAGTTAGCTAGCTACAACATAACGTGTACGCAAAGTCTGCAGACGTAAATAACGGCCATCTGCTGCGGGGTTCGTGTACCTGGGACGACCTGGAACTGGCCTTCTTTTTTAACTTCCAGTTTCTCTATACATTGCTAAACAAAAAGGTTGGTGGATTCCCAGAACATTAGCAACATATTGCTGCAATCGCCCATCTAAATTTAAGCTACGATTTGGGATACCTGTTCTGACGTTAAACTACTCATTTTATTTTAAAAACGCGCCTCCTCATTGAAAAATCAAACAGACATCAAACACATATTAAATTCTCGAACACAAATGTCCAAAATAAATATTCTGTCTTATCAACGTCTTGTTGAATTTTTTTTCAGCAAAAACACTTAATTTAATGTAAACAAATTATTCGGAGGTTTTTTGGGTTGCTGAACA
Organism: Diabrotica virgifera virgifera; assembly: GCF_917563875.1. Taxonomy (NCBI): domain Eukaryota; kingdom Metazoa; phylum Arthropoda; class Insecta; order Coleoptera; family Chrysomelidae; genus Diabrotica; species Diabrotica virgifera. The sequence continues at coordinate 88,719,035 of NC_065452.1, forward strand.
CTCATATGACATGAGAACAGACCCTCGGAGCACCTAGTGCTTAGGTTGACTGATGCATACGTCATCTTCTGGAATTTTGATGCTTTCCGAGACTGAATTGATGCAAACATTGTACTCGGGGGGTTTTCAGCAACTCCAAAAGCCATCAAGTAATTTGTTTACATCAATTTAGTACTGAAAACCCTCGAATCTCCGAAAGATGATGTGCCTTAGCAGTTACCCTGGGCACCAGGTGCTCCGGGGGTCAGTTCTGCCTTATCAGTAACCCTAAGCAACACGTACTCATGGGTCTGTTCTGATTGCGTATTCATGTTCAGTGAGCCCAAAACTCCCGAGTAACAAAATCTCGGACTGAGACGTTTCGCCGTCGCCGTTTCGCCGTCGAGCCACTTCGCCGTCGGCCGTTTCGCCGTCGCCGTTTCGCCGTCGAGCCACTTCGCCGTCGGCCGTTTCGCCGTCGAGCCAGTTCGCCATCGGCCGTTTCGCCGTCGCCATCCCGGCATTGGTTAAGTTTACAAGAACGTGATAACATACTAACTTTTTTATACTAAATGTCGCAAGAACGTGATAACATACTAACTTTTTTTTATACTAAATGTCAGTGTAAATAAAATGCTGATGTTGCTAGTAAAACCAAAAACAAATCATTAAATAAATAAATATGACTATTATCAGATTCCCGGAAATAAACAATATTGAGAAAAGGGATTTCAGTTTCAATTGTTTTTACTGTATCAAAAATAAAAAACTTCATTATGCAAAAGTGATAGTATATAATCGTTCGAAAACCATTCAAAACTTATATACAAGTAATGATCATCCCGAAATTATAAGTACGAATGCTAACAACGAAATGGCGACTGCGAAATGGCTCGACGGCGAAACGGCGACGGCGAAATGGCTCGACGGCGAAACGGCGACGGCGAAATGGCGACGGCGAAACGGCGACGGCGAAATGTCCTAGACCCACAAAAGCTGTCTCTAAATAATTATTTTGACATGTTTATGTACTTTTGGATGCATTTTATACACTGTAAATGCAATTATAAATTTCCATCCATTTTTCTCTTATAGAATTTTTTCCTGACGTGCGTCATCTTAAACAGAATGCAAAAATTAAGTAAGTCGATAGGTGCTATATTTAAAAATCCATTTATTTTTTCCTGAATACCCTAGTCTAGTATTAGCCCGATCAAATAACAATCTGACCCCAAAAAAAATAAAGGAAGGATGAAAATTTGGGAATAGGTAGTTAAAATGGTCTACTGTTATATAAGAAAAAGTTTACAATTCTATATCCCCTCCATTTTACAAAAATGGAGGGGAATACCCCACTCTCGAAGGTGAAAAATATACATTCAAAATAGGACCGGAATTGGATAAAATGACTAATTCTAAACAACTTTTGTTCTATAAAGTTTTTTCTCTAAGTCAATACTTTTCGAGTTATTTGCGAGTGAATATGATCATGTTTAACAAAATAAAACATGTTTTTGGACGGTTTTTCGGAGATAACTCAAAAAGTAAGTATTTTAGCGAAAAAAAAATGTTCCTAGCAAAAATACAGCTTATAAAAAATTTAAAACAATAGTGTATATGTTATAGTCAAAGCCCGAATTTCAGGCACTCCTAGGTTTGACTAGGCAATCCTCAGGTCTGACTGACGGTCTTAATCAAAGCCCGAAATAAATTACAGTTTCGGCCTTTGACTAGTCAAACCTAGGAGAGACTAAGTTGGTCAGGCAAAGGTCGAAATTTAATTTTATGAAATCGGGGTTTGACTAGTCAAACCCCGATCAGTTATTAAAATGTCGTAATTTGTTAGATTAGGTTTAATAAAACGCCATTTTTTAATTTTAATGTTTATTATAATTTTTATATTGTCGTAATTAAAATAAAAAAATTAGTGTTGATTCTCACATGTTGAGGCATTATGGCATTTAGTTTTTCTTAAGTATCTCCAGAACACTTCTATTTAGAGATGAAAACTGGTACGCTTATTTATCTCCCAGAGATAAATCGATTCCATCAATTACGAATTTCTAGTACCAGTCATAGACGTCTGTTTTGGGTAGAGCAACGGATATTGTATCGCATAACTTTTTGTCATTGACTTCTAAGCACTTTTGACACTGGATTATTAAATTGTGAGGTATTATAGTACTAGAAAGTATTTTTGCTCTAAGTCGGTAGGATGCACCGTTTCTAGAAAAATCGATTTGAAAATTTTTCGTTTTTTTTTTTTAATTTGAAAAAACATAAAAAAACTATTTTTTAAGCTGATACGTTTTTTGCGAAATTCTAGTACAGGTCATATACGTCCGTTTTGGGTAGGTCGACGGTTATTTTATCGCATAACTTGTCTCTAATTTTTAAGAATTTTTGATACTTGATGATTAAATTATGAGGTATTTTAGTGATAATAGCTACTTTTGATTTTTTAAGTCGGTAAAATACACCGTGTTTTTCTGATTATTTCATTCATAGTAGATTCTGGCCAATAGAAAGCTACAGAAATAAAAATTAAAGTGATTATTTTTTAATGATTTTAACTTCCAATCGTATAGTAAGATATTTGATGAAGTGTTTAATTCTGTCCAAACAGATTAAAATTATACTGAGAATTATCTATTGTAGATAATTACCGATAGAATTTTTTAAGTAGATTCTTTCTGTTTAATGGCAACCAGTTTCCTAGTTTTGACAACTGTCACATTTAAGAAAATATCCATAATATACGTATTAAAAAATAATCTTACGAATATCACACGACAGTAAGAATAAATAAGAAAATAATGCTTCATTTTTACTCAAATTTGTTGTCATTGGGCAATAGCCACTCGAGCACTGCGGGCTCTCGTGTCTATTGCCAGACAACAAATTTTCGAGAAACTGTCGCATTATTTTCAATTTATTCTCACTCTCTTGTGATATTATACCCGATAATTTTTGATAATATCCCGTCGTCAAGTATATTACGTCAGATGCGGTTCGTTGCTACGAAGGGCAATTAATGTTTTAAAAATTATAAAAGTGATGACTTTGAACCGTCAAATATTTATAACAACTGTGTGTCTAATTGTACCTACTAATTTGTACTTACATAAATAAATTACAATAAAATTATGATTTTTAACAGTTTTATTCATGAAATAATCGCAGCAAATTGCACTCGATCTCTAAAATTATTATCGAATTTTTGCCCTCCCCTTCGAGTCGTGAAATTGAAACTGTCAAAGTGTCACTTGGAAAAAATTCGATAATTTTAGAGCTCTTGTGCAATTACTACTGATAATATCCCGTCGTCAGGCATTACGTCAGATGGCTTTCGTTACTATGCAAAAATGAACATTCAGTGACATTAATGACAATTAATGTTTTACAACTTGTCACAGAGAACACCATGAAACACGTTTAGCAAATATTCGGGTGAAGATATTAGTTAAAATTATGAAGTGAAGATATTAGAATAAAATATTAGTTAAAATTATTTAAAAAGACAGTTTTATTCATGAAATGAACTCAGCGAATTACCCTGGATCTCTAAAATTATTATAGACTTATTGCCCTCGTGCCACTTTGACATAATTTCACTCCCCTTAGGGTCGTAAAATTAAAGTTGTCAAAGTGTCACTCGGGAAACAAGTTGATAATTTTAGAGCTCTCGTGCAATTACTACTGAAAAAAATTTTTAAATTCAAAAAACTAAAAATTTTGAAATCGATTTTTCTAGAAAACGGTGCGTTTTATAGACTTAAAGTAAGAGTACCTTTTAGTACTAAAATGCCTTATAATTTAATAATCCAGTGTCAAAAATGCTTAGAAGTTAAAGACAAAAAAGTTATACGATAAAATATCCGTTCCCTACTCAAAACGGACGCCTATGACCGGTACTAGAAATTCGTAATTATTGATGGAATCAATTTATCTCTGGAAGATAAATAAGCGTACCAGTTTTCGTTTTTCTAAATATAAGGGTTCTGGGGATATTTAAGAAAAACTAAATGCCACAATACCTCAACATGTGAGAATAAACACTAATTTATCTATTTTAATTAAGACCATATAAAAATAATAAAGAATAAAATTAAAAAATGACGTTTTATTAAACCTAATCTAACAAATTACGACATTTTAATAGCTGATTGGGGTTTGACTAGTCAAACCCCGATTTCATAAAATTAAATTTCGACCTTTGCCTGACCAACTTAGTCTCTCCTAGGTTTCACCAGTCAAAGGCCGAAACTGTAATTTATTTCGGACTTTGACTAAGACCGTCAGCCAAACCTGAGGATTGCCTAGTCAAACCTAGGAGTGCCTGAAATTCGGGCTTTGACTATAACATATACATAAGGTCTGTAGATCCAGTAGAAGCAGAGTTGAAGCTAATGAAATGTAGGTTCTTCTTCGTCAAATTCCAAATCGAATATTTCAATGTGAAATAACCCAAAAACGGGGCACTATTCGGGGAAAATTTCATTTTAACTTTTTTAAAGTATTTAAAAAAAGGTTTATTTTTGTTTTAAAAAAAAACTTGTAACATTAAAAGTAAGTGAGTTACGCTCAAAATATTGTTGTTCCCTTTTATTTTTTGGTAAAAAATCGCGAAAGTCACCCCCTAATTAGCATCACAAATAAATTTTATAATTACCACTTCACAAGTTACTTTGCCTTTGTATTATTTATATGATCTGTAAGTTTCATCGGTTCAAAGTTCTTATTTTTGGAAAAGGTGTAGTTAGAATGGCTTGAACGAGTAACTAATCACGAGTCTAGGCAAATTTTGAACAGCCATGGTATAACCAATTTTTGTCTAACAAGAAAACAAAAAATCAAGAATATTCTAAAAAGCAAAACGTGCATATTATTACTCTTTGAGATTTTTGGTATTACTAAAAATTTTTAAGTTAATTCCATAAACAATTCCATTTTTTTCAAAATTAAAAAAAATGTTTTATTTTAAATCCAATTTTTTTCAAAACAAAGCACTTTGAACCAATGAAACTTATAGATAATATAAACAATACATAAGTAAAGTAACTTGTGAAGCGGTAACGATTAATTTTATTTGAGAAGCCAATTAGGGGGTGATTTTGGCACAATACTTAGAGCGTAACTCACTTACTTTTAATGTTAGAAGTTTTTTAAACAACAATAATAAACGATTTTTTAAACACTGTAAAAAGTTGTAATGAATTTTTCCCGAAAAGTGCTCCGTTTTTTGGTTATTTCACATTGAAATATTCGATTTGGAATTTGACGAAGAAGAAGCTACTTTTCATTAGCTACAATTCTGCTTCTGCTGAGTCTGCAGACCACACGCATACACCAATTTTTTTTCATTTTTTTATAAGCTATATTTTTGCTAAGAATATTTTTTTCGCTAAAATACTTACTTTTTGAGTTATCTCCGAAAAACCGTCCAAAAACATGTTTTTTTTTTTGTCAAAAATGAACATATTCTCTGGCAAATAACTCGAACAATATTGACTTAGTAAAAAAACTCTATAGAACAAAAGTTGCTTAGAATTAGTGATTTTATCGAATTCCAGACTTATTTTGAACGTATGTTTTTTCACCCCCGAGAAAATATTTTTCACCCCGTATTTTCCAATTTTTGTAAAATGGAGGGGATGTAGAATTGTAAACTTTTGCTTATATAATAATGGACAATTTCAACTACCTATTCCCAAATTTTCATCCTTCCTTTATTTTTTTGGAGGTTTTCGTAAAATTTTGTGTTCCCTGATCGAACTATAATATGAGTATCTTAGTATATCATAAACGACCAGTTCTACTGAATTCTTAATATTTGATCTGAAACTCTGAATTCCTTTTACTTGTTTGGACATGCGACATGCTGTACACTGTAATATAGTAAATAATGTAATACATTTGGGAACGGTTGGGTATCCATTCCGCCACAATTATCTGTGCGGTTATCTACACCGATAAGGGTCTTTATTGTATGGTTATTGATAGCTATAAAGAGCATGATTACTGAGACGTAGTGACATCTGTATCTAATCCTTCTAATGCTTTATCGGAACACTATTTACGCACGGATTGCTAATCTACACATCTTGTACAACGAATTGTGGTTAAAATCAACCAGGAATAGTCCCAATAAAAGATTTAGCCTCAAAAAGTACAATTTGACTATGCATTTGTTTAAAAATTTATTCCTTAGCCAAAAATGAACCAATGCTATAACATATCGAGTGGAAAAGTTACCAATATTATTAAATTTAATTTCATAAAATATGAAATAGAATAAAGAAGAAGCAGGAATTAACAACAAAGATCTGAAAATACTTAAAAACCATTACTGGAATAAGATCGCAAATCTCAGAGTTGAAGGTGAACACACCGAATATGTGAATATCATGCGTGGAGTGAGGCAAGGCTCTATTTTGTCTCCTCTAATCTTCAATCTCCACTCTGAAAAAATATTTATCGAAGCTTTGCACGAAACTGAAAGAGGTATTCTACTAAATGGGTTAAACGGCTAAACATCAGATAATGAATCAATTGAACCAGTTGAAGCTGGGAATGGGATAAGACAGGGAGACTCCCTGAGTCCTCTATTGTTCAACCCGATCATGGATGAAATAATAAAAAAATTAAGAACGAAAAAAGGATACCAAATGGTAGAAAAACAACTTAAAATAATCTGCTATGCAGACGACGCAATACTAATCTCTCAAAGTGAAGATGATTTACAACGTATGCTGCACCATACCATTAATATAACCACTAGAAAATTTAGCATGTTAATTTCCCCAAAAAAGACTAAATGCATGGTTATAACAGCAAATCTAATGAGGTGTAAATTAGAGCTGGAGGGTCAGATAATAGAAAAAGTCATGAAGTCTAAATATCTAGGCATCACACTATCTAGCTACGGAAAGCTCGAAACAGAAGTGGAAGATCAGATGAATAAAGCAAACAGAGCCGCAGGTTACCTGAATGAAACAATATGGAGAAATAAAAATATCGGAAAAGAAGTGAAAGGCAGAATTTACAAAACTGCCATCAGACCAATAATGACATAAGCGGCAGAAACACGACCTGATACAGATAGGATAAAAAGAATGCTAGAAACAACAGATATGAAAACACTTCGAAAAATCTATGGTAAGACACCGAGAAACATAAGCTGAATGACAACAAATAGAGTAGTAAGAACGACGAGAGACGGTTCCCCAATAGGAAGACGATCAGTGGAAAGACCAAGAAAAAGATGAAATGACAACTTACTGGAGGCACATTGAAAAACAGACAGAGTCATGTCTACACAAAAAGAAGAAGAAGAAGAAGAAGAAGAAGAAGAAGAAGAACATCAGATATGCAGATGACTATAGTATTTGCGAACAACCTAGAAAACCTACAAGTCCTCATGAATATAATAACGTATTCTTCTTCTTCTTCGGGTGCTATGTCCGTTTATCGAACGTTAGCGATCATGTTGGCTATCATAACTTTATTCGCAGCAGATCTGAAGAGCGATTCCAAAGTGTGACCAAACCATTGCCTCAAATTTCTTAACCAAGATGTTCTTCTTCTTCCTCGACTTCTTCTGCCTAATATTTTACCCTGCATAATTAGATGTAGAATGCTATATTTTTCCGGATGTCTACAAACATGCGCAAAATACTCGAGTTTTCTAGACTTTATCATTTTTACCAGTTCTCTGCCTTTCTTCATCCTGCTCAGAATAATATCATTACGCACCCTGTCCATCCAGCTTACTCTAAGTATCCTTCGATAGCACCATAATTTAAAGGATTCAACCATCTTAAGCATTCTTCCTGTTAAGGTCCATGACTCAACTCCGTAGAGAAGAACGGAAAACACGTAACACTTTAAAATTCTTGTCCTAAGACTCAAATTTATGTCATGACCGCATAGAATTTTCTTGTAACGGAAAAATGCTGATTTGACTTGAGCAATTCTGCTATGTATTTCGGTGGATGGATCCCAATTATCAGTGATTCTGCTTCCCAAGTATGTTATAGCTGCAACTCTCTTAAGTTGTACATCAATAACGTGAATTCCAGCATAGATGACACTATCCTTACTGACGACCATATATTTTGTTTTTTTGATGTTAAGGCGGAGGCCATAATTACTGCACTGTGCTACCACAGAATCCAATAGATATTGTAATTCGGTATCACTACTGGCAATCAGTACAGTGTAGTCTGCATATCGGAGATTATTTATCAGTTTCCCGTTTATCACAACTCCACCTTTTGTAGTACTGAGTGCCTCTTCAAATATCTTTTGATGTTAAAAATGTTAAAAATTAATGGTGAAAGAATACATCCCTGTCTTACTCCACGTTGAATTTGAATCTCTTCTGTGTGATCACCGTCTACTCTAACTGTTGCTTTTTGATTCCAGTACAAGTTAGCAATGATTTTTAGATATTTATCGTCAATATTAGTTGACCTTAGAACATCTAACACCTTAGTATGTGATACTTTGTCAAATGCTTTTTCGAAATCAAGAAAACATAGGTACACATCAGCATTTACATCTCTACTCCTTTGTGCTAATACCTGCAACCCAAACAGGGCCTCTCGTGTACCTAGTCCATTTCTAAAGCCAAATTGAGTTTCGCCCAAATGTTCTTCGATTCTTTTATATATTCTCGCATGGATCACACGCAGAAAGACCTTAAGTACGTGGCTCATTAGGCTAATGGTTAGATTATCATGACATTCTTTTGCCTTCGCTTTCTTGGGAATTAGTATAAAAGTAGATTTCAGCCAATCATGTGGTAAGTAACCATGATTATATATATATATATATATATATATATATATATATATATATATATATATAGCATTAAACAAGTCAACCAATACTTTACTTCCGCAATCTCCTAGTAGTTTTAGAACCTCCGTGGGTATTTCATCAGGTCCCATGGCCTTCTTTGATTTTGACAAGCGTATAGCATCTTCCACTTCGCTTTTAGTTATAGGTGGTCCACTATTCGCGTCCGTTATGTTATGTTGTATTGGTCGATCATCCTGAAAAAGATCCTCAATGTATTTCCTCCATCGGTGCAGTTTTTGTTTGGTGTCAAACAATAGCTTTCCATTTGAATCAGCTATCGCACGACTACTTAGATTTCCATACTTTGCTAATTCTTTTACCTTTTTATGCATGTTGAAAGAATTATATTTTCTTTCATACTCCTCGATTTCGCTACATTCTTGGGAGAACCATTGCGCTTTAGCACTCCTTATTTTCCTTCTTATTTCAGTATACAATAACTTATATTGGTCTTCATTGCGATTTCTGTGTAGTCTTCTTCTTTCCATCAAATCAAGAATTTCCTGCGTCATCCATCTTTGTTTTGGTTCAGCTTTCACGGTCTCCAATTTCTCTTTTATATGAGTCTGAATGGTATCTCTTATATTTGTCCATATTTTTTCGATTCGATCTTCCGGTGATACTTCAGTGATACTTTCGATGTTTTCCATTTCTCTTTCCAAGTCTGTTACAAATATATGCTTAACGTTTGGCTCTTTAAGCGCTTCTAGATTCATTTTAGGTTTTGGCTTTTTCCTAAATATGTGTTTTAATCTTACAGTCATCTTAGCCAAGAGTAAATTGTGATCTGATGGCACATCCACGCCTGGATAGGTTTTGACTGACGTTACAGTATTTCTGAATCGTTGATTGACCGCTATGTAGTCTATCTGGTTACGGACAATATTACCAACTGCATCTGCTGGCGCTTTCCACGTATATAGGCGACGCTTAGGTAATTTGAAGAAAGTATTCATTATACATAACTTGTTTTCGGTACAGAACTCTACGAAACGCTCTCCTCTATCATTCCTTTTGCCTAGACCATACTTCCCTACAGTGTCTTCTTCTTCTCCACTGCCTACTTTGGCATTTAGGTCTCCCATTAGGATAGTGATCTCATTGTTCTTTATCTGTTTTATAGCCTTGTCTAAGTCTTTTTAGAATGTCTCTATCTCTTCTTCATCACACATCGATGTTGGCTCATACACTTGAATTAAATTGATGTTTATTGGTGTCGAATGGAATCGCATCACTATAATTCTCTCTGATATTGGTATCCAATCCATGAGTGATTTGCTAACATCTTTAGTAATAATGATCCCTACTCCGTGCCTATGATTGTTGCTGTCTTCTCCAGAGTAGTAAACACGATGTTCATCTATTGCGCATTCACCCTGTCGAGGCCAACGCATTTCGCTGATGCCTAAGATTGAAATTTTTAATAATTAGTAATAACGTATTACAATCAACAATATGGACTCAATATAAACCTAGAGAACAAGATAAGAGAAGGTCAACCAAACCCATGTTGAAGCACTACAACTACCTCAGCACCATAATAAATGAAGAAATTACCAACAAACAAGAAATAAGAGCACGCATCGCAAAAGCTAGATCCACCAACAACGGTATGGGATCATTCGTCAAGAGCCACAACCTCTCTCTTGATATAAAAGTAATCATGCTGCGATGCTACGTCTTCTTTGTTTTTTTATGGTGTTGAATCGTGGACCTTGAACGAAGACATGTGCAAGAAAATTGGAAGGATTTGAGATGTGGCTATATCGGACATTAGTTAAAATCCCGTAGACTGATCGAGTGACAAATGATGAGATCGTCAGGAGAATGAAGAAGAACCGAGGGGTACTGACGACTATCAAATGTAGAAACTTACAACACTTCGGAAACATTATGCAAAATGAATCCCGATATACCCTCCCACAAGCCATCCTGCAAGGAAAAAGTATTTTTAAAGCGAGGTCCAGGGAGAAGAAGATCATCCTGGTTGAAGAATCTCAGAACCTGGGTAAACACAACATGAATGCAGTTTTTCTGCTCTGCTACATATAAGATTAAAATTGCCATGACGTTCTCAATCTCCAACATTCGTCACGGATAGGTGCATCAAGAAGGGGTAGAATAAAGGGTAAAAAACAGATATAGTTTAGTTTTAATTGACTATCGTCGAGTCACGTAGTTTCAACTCGAAATAAGAGGATGCAGCGAGAAAGGATCTGGAGAAAGTGAGATAATCGGAAATAGTGGCACAGTCATCAGACCAATAATGACATACGCGGTAGAAACACGATGTGATACAGAGACGGCAAAAAGAATGCTAGAAACAGCAGTGAAAACCCTTCGAAAAATCCATGAAAAGGCACTATGGGACAGAGCTAGAGGTACAGATATACGACGGAGATGCAAGGTGGAGAACATTAATGGACTTAACTGGTTAAGAAAATTCGAGAGAGAGCTACTGAGAAAAGTATATGGCCCGATGCAAGAGGAAGAGGGCACATGGAGAGTCAGCAGAAACGACAAGGTTAATGAACTGAATGAATGGTATGATATTGTAAGATTTGTGAAAAGTGAAAAACTGTCATGGCTGGGACATGTTCAACGACCAGAAAATACAAAAACGACAACGAAAATATTACAATGGAAGCCGGTAGGAAGGCGAAAATAAGAACGTTCCAGAACGAGATGGTTGAATGACGTGGAAGACGACCTGAAACCTGAAAACCAGGAATATAAGACAATGGAGGATAAGGGCACAAGAAAGATCTGAATGGAAGGACATAGCCAGACAGGCAAAGACCCATCCAGGTCTATGATGCCAAAAGAAAAAGAACTGGTTAAGAAACAGAAGACTAGAATGGAATGATCACATAAGCCGAATGACAACAAGTAGAGTAGTAAGGATTGAAAAACAGAAAAGAGTCGTGTTTACACAAAAAGGAGAAGAAGAGAAGAAGAAGAAAAAGAACAAAAAGAAGAAAAAGAAGAAAAATAAAACATAAAACAAAATGTTTACAATGCATTTATTTATTGTTACAATATTTTAAGGTTATCACACCTTGTATGATGAATGTAAGTAACAAAACAATACAAAATTATATTTACAATACTCGCATCCAGAACATAACTCCTACAGCTGTAAAGGTTACCATTTGCACCATCACCATATTTGGATTCACCACAATAATAGTTATCGCAGCTCTTGCTCTGTCTATTCCAAAGATCAGTGAGAGACTTGCAGGTATGCGCGTATGCATAAAAATTTGAAAGTACCAAGTATGCATCATTTTATTTATAACAAATTCCATATTAATTTCTTTTAAATATAAACTGGAATAATTTGATAATCTACGAACAAAACTTCTTTCAAAATGACATTGACTTTTATAAATGAATAATTATTTAATCAATGTCATTTTCGTTGCTATTGTGACTAAGGGTGGGTTTAATGATTTATAACCGTTCAAGGTGATATTTATTATTTCTGCTTCTTCTTTTAACGTTAGTATAAGACAAGTTGCCCATTTTCTTATATTTAATAGAATTGTTGATATATTAACGGGTAAATTCATTCTAATAATTAAATCTCAAGCATTAAAACACATTTCTGGTAAATCGTTGGTTAATATGATCCGTTCTGGTAAATATGATCATTTAGCACAAATTAATAATTTTCTTCTTCTTCTTTCTTGTATGTAGGCTTTAAAGCCTGTTTCTTTTTCAATGTTAGCCCCCTAAATTGTTTAAATTATCGCACCATCTTTTTCTTGGTCTGCCAATAGTTCTTAGTCCATTTGGTGACATCTTGTGCTATTCGTTTATTCGTACTATCCTATCCTCTGCCATTCTACTAATGTGTTTGTTCCACTCCTGTTTCCGTTTTGTTACCCATCCATTTATCTCTTCTAAATTGCCATGCTCTTCTTATGTTTTCGCTTCTCTCCCTATCGAACAAACTTTTCCCTGATATTCGTCGAAGTATTTTTATCTCTGTTGTTTCTAGTAGTCGTCTAGTTTTAGATGTGCCAGGTCTTGTCTCCGCCGTGTATGTCAATATAGGTCTAATTTTCTGCTTTATAGATTCTTGCCTTTCTGTCTTGTCTTAGGTGTTTGTTCTTCCAGATTGTGTCATTAAGAGATCCCGCCGCTTTACTTGCTTTTAAGCTTTGTTATCGTACTTTTTCTTCAACATCTCCGTAACTAATTATATCTATTCCCAGATATCTAAACCTTGCTTCCTGCTTTATTATTTTGCCATTAATTTCGATTTTGCATCGTAATGAGTATTTAGATGTTGTCATATATTTGGTTTTTTCTGCTGATATTATAATATTGTATTTGATTCTTAACTAGGACCGTTACGTACTGCTTGTATTATGTCGTCCATTACTATATTAAAGAGCAGTGGGCTTAACGAGTCACCTTGTCTGTATTCGATTATGGGAGTAGATGTTTTCGATGGTTTGTATAATATTGATTGGTATGTTTCTTCTGTACAGTAGGTGTAAGACTTCTTCAACTTTGTCAGGTCTGTAAAACATAGATATGCTGGTTTATTGTACTCGTTGGCCTTTTCTGTGATTTGTCTTAATACAAATACGGTGTCTACGCAGCATCTTCTGGATCTGAATCCTTGTTGTTTATCTGATAAAGTTGTTAGTTTATTGATTTTGTTGGTTAGTACCTTTGTGGTAAGCTTAAGTGTGGTGTTCAGTAGATACCTCTATAATTGTTTGGGTCTTCTTTGTCTCCTTTCTTGAACATTGTTATCATTATGCTGTTTCTACAAGCGTCTGGTATCTTGCAGTGCAATATTGTTTTTGTATATTTTTGTCATCCCTAGGGTTATACTTTCTCCTCCGTGTTTTAGACGCTCGTTGTTTATTTCGCCTGGTCCTGATGACTTTCTATTTTTGAGTGAATTTCTTCTTATCGCTACTTTCTGAAAACTGATTTCTATTTCGTGTGTTAATTCAGGTACGTTATTGTGTTGATTATTATTTTCCTTTCCTTTAAACAGTTCTGTCAAGTATCTTTCCCATTTGTTTGCTGGTTTGTTATTGTATTCCTTCAATTCTGCCATTTCTTTCCGTCGGTTTCTTATGAATCTCCATATTTGATTTTGTGTACCGTACAAGTCGCTTTCCATCCTTTTTGTAAACTGTTCCCTGTGTTCATTTTTTATTCTTCTTATCAACTGCTTTGTTTCATTTCGTATTCTTCTACAGGTGTCTCTGGATTCTGGAGTATTTTATGTTTTATATTTCGCGTAGGCATCTCGTTTCTCTTTACATTTCTCTTTTATTTTTTTCTGAACCATGGTGTATTGTGTTTCTTTTGTTCAGTATGACTTTGCGTTTTCCTCAAGCTTTTGTTGCTTTCTCTTCAATGTTGTTACTAAGTTTCTCCCAGCTCGCCTTTATATCCTCGATGTTGTCTATTTGTTTCAGATGTATCTTCTGTGCTAGCCTCCTTTTGTACATTTCTCTTGTAGAGTCGGTCCACAGTGATTCTACATGGAATCTTTCTTCGGTGATTTCCTGTAGAAAATGTTTTGGTGTTATTTTCATTCTTATTTTTGCTAGGACTAGTTTGTGTTCACTCCTACGTCTGCTGAGTTTAAAGTTCGAATATCTAGAATCTACTTTAGGTAGATTTTTCTACTAGTGACTATAAAACCAATCATAGATTTGTGCTCCTCTATAGTTTTCAAACGTATATTTATACTGAAGCTTATGGTCCAAAAATGTATTATTGATTCTCAGTTCGTTAAAAGCACAGAGATTGGCCATGAATTCTCCATTTACGTTGACATGCTTTTCATTGAATCTTTGTTTTACTCGTGGAACTATTTCATTTCCGATTCGTGAATTAAAGTCACCCATAAGAATTAAGGGTTCTTCATGAGGTATTTCATCAAGGATGGTTTGCAATTGTTGGTAGAATGCCTGTCGTTCCTTCTTAGGTTTGCAGTTCTCGGGGCTATAGATAGGTATGACATTTAATTTTTGGTAGTCCATTGTGATGTTCATATGTATTATTCTTTCGGAGATATAACGGCACTTACTTATGTTGTCTTTAAATTCTTTATGGACAAGTATACCTACGCCTGCTCGTGCTCGTTCTTTTTTCTTCACTCCACTATATGCTAAAATATATTGGTTATAGTCTCCTTGGCCTTTACCTTTCTTCTTGGTTTCTTGGATTGCACAAATGTCTATGTTTTTAGTTATCAGTTTTTCTATTATCTGTTGGTCTTTGTTGTTGAAAGAAGTCATGTTTCATGTTGCTAATCTGATTGTGGACTTATTTTTCCTTCTCGTTTTCCTTTTCTTTGCGTGGTTCCTCATCTTAGGTTCCGTCGCGTACCCAGGCTTTGTATCGGAAATCCTTGAAACTTCATATGACGTCCTTAGCAGTGAATCTGGGCACCAGGTGCTCCGGTGGTAGGTTCTGATGGTGTATTTGGCTTCAACGACTCCAAAAACACCCCGAGTAACAAAATCCGGCCCTTAATACACTTATTTCGACATGTTTATGCACTTTTGGAAGCATTTTAAGCACTTTAAAATGCAACTATACATTTCCACCCATTTTTCTATAGTGGACTTTTTTCTTGACATCATCCTGAACACAATGCAAAAAGTTGTAAGTCTCTAGGTGCTGTATTTAAAAATCGATTTATTTTGTGTTAAATGCCCTGCACTATAACTTAATTAACCTATGAAATGCCATTAGTGTCAAAATTTCATAAATGTCATTAGTGAGAAAATTTTATAACAGTGGAGTAAACTTGTCTGAGGTTGGACCAATTACAAACAAGCATTACGGCTCGGTAAATTTGAATTACTCCTCCTGGTTTAAAAACAGACCATAGTTGCATTGTATGAGACCATTCAATGTATGTTGCAGACCATTTATAAACATTATATGTATATACAGGGTGTAACAAAAATACAGGTCATAAATTTATTCACATATTCTGGGACCAAAAATAGTTTGATTGAACCTAACTTACCTTAGTACAAATGTGCACATAAAAAAGTTACAGCCCTTTGAAGTTACAAAATGAAAATCGATTTTTCCCAATATATCGAAAACTATTAGAGCTATTTGGACATGTGGCATTAATATGGCAGTAGTATCTTAAGAAAAAATTATAGTGGAATTTGGAAACCCCTCAAACATTTTATGGGGGTTTTGTTCTTTTAAACCCCCCCAAACTTTTGTATATGTTCCAATTTAATTATTATTATAGTACCATTAGTTAAACACAATGTTTTAAAAACTTTTTTTCCTTTCAGTACTTTTTCGAAAAATCAGTTTTTTTCGAGATATTTTGAATATTTGTCAAATCCACCACATATTTGTATATGGTTAAGTACGATTATGGACACTTGGTAATAATATGAAAATTTATTTATGATTTACATTTTTAGGTATATTTTGAACCATATTAAAAAAGAAGCCACATCTCGATAAAAGGTGCCTTATCTAAAAAATACAAACAGGCAAAAAAGTTTTAAAAAGACTGTGTTTAACTAATGGTACCGCGGTAATAGTTTAATTGGAACGTACACAAACATTTGGGGGGTTTAAAGGCACAAAACCCCCATAAATTTTGTATGTAGACGTATTAAAAAAAAACCGCATCTCGATAAAAAATGCCTTATCAAAAAAATAATAAGAGGTAAAATTTTTTTTAAAATATTGAATTTAACTAATGGTACCACAATAATAAATTAATTGGCACGTACACAAAAGTTTGGGGGGTTTAAGGGAACAAAACCCCATAAAATTTTTAGGGGGTGCACAAATTTCACTATAATTTTTCTTTAAGATGTTCCTGCCATAAGAATGCCACACGCCTATTTTAAATAAAAAATCTCTAATAGTTTTCGATATATTCGAGAAAATCGATTTTCATTTTGTAAATTCAAAGGGCTGTAACTTTTTTTATGTGCATATTTGTACTAAGGTAAGTTAGGTTCATTCGAACTATTTTTGGTCCCAGAATATGTACTTTAATTTATGACCTGTATTTTTGTTACACCCTGTATATTATGTGTTTACTATATTTCCTGTATGCATTTAAAATAATCGAATAGGGAGCCTTCTTAAGAGACAAGCTTTATATTTTGCATAACAATTTAAAATTATTTTTCCAATTTATGGAAACGTGTCACCTCCAGTCTACGGGAACAATGGATAAATTAACTATATGTCAGTCTCCTTAATTCAGGTTTAATATTTACATCCACCCCATGAAGCATGCGTTCTATAGTTAGGTAATGGGTATGTAAATTCGGATTGATAGAGACGTATATATGTGTTGTTGTATTACATACCTCTTCAACCGATATAATGTTTTGGTAGCAAATTAAAATAACAATGGACTATAACGATGTATATAAATTAATCATTATGTCTGAGTTGGGAAACAAAAACGCACGTGTACCAGCATTGTGGATCGACTATTCGCCAGGACATAATAGTTTATGCAAACTTTTGATTTGTTTTCTGAAAGCTACGGCAATTATTGTGTTCGAACCTTGTTAGTTGACTCATTCATTAGGGTTATTATATGGTTAATTTATAAACCCCTCCGTGGGCGGCTCTTATAGGACAGTAGAGTGCTTCATCAGGATAGGACTAATAAAAAGCAGAGAAATGTATAAATAAGTGACGGATTCATTTGTTACTTGATGGAAGTTCATTTTATATAACAATAAAATACTGAAAAACTTTTGTTTTCAATACTTGCACAAAATGTATTACAAGTTAATGGCACTGCAGCTGTTTCGGCAAAGTGCCTTTTTCATTTGATGATGTTTCTGCGTGTCTTTAATTTATTAATTCCATAGATTCTAATAAAGATAGCTTAAGTCCTTTATTTTGAATATGGAGAATTTGAAACTGTTCAGTAAAAGAGTGATTATGATCTAGAAGATGAAGTGAGTACGTAGAATCTGTTTTTCTATTATTGACAGCCCTTTGGTGTTCTGCTTTACGTTTGTCAAGGGATCTGCTAGTTTGACCGATGTAAGTTTTTGGACAGTCACCACATATCGTAGTTTGTATACACCACTCTGTAATTGCTTTTTTTGGCTCTTAGATATTGTTATTAATGTATTTGATTAAGTTGTTAAGATAACTTCCCGTGTAAAAAAAATAACTTGACCTAGAATTGAATATCATTAAGCAAATGCACTACACAATGGGTACAAAGAACAAACAATAAACAAAATTTTCATGTTACCAAGGAACCTTGGTCTTCCTCTTCTTCTATGACCAATGGGCCTATCATTTGAAATAAAGTTTAATATAAAAAGAAACATAGAAATAATAAGATGAAGAAAATAATAGCTACTCAAATATGTAGTGTATCTTAAACAAGAAGAACATTAGAGCTTAATAAATGGAAAGAACTCGTTGAGGAATATGTATGTTTAGAACTAGATACTGTAAATGAGATGCTGGAAATGATGATGAAAATGTATATTTTGATGATTATATACAGGGTGTTTCATTAATAATTGTCCATATAGTAACTGGAGAAACCTTAGTAAAAATACGAAGACTTAACCTAAAACACTTAAATAAAATGTGGTTTCTTACTGAGTTACAGGGTGTTTTATCTAAAAATTTAAAAACTATTTTTGCTCAGCATTTTAAAACTATTCGACGTATCCTTTTCATACTTGGCAGGAAGTATAGGTACTGTACAAACTACTAAATTATGTTAAACAAACGTTTCTGGATATTACCATAGGCGTACGACGGGGGAAAGTGCATGGTTGACCTTTTCCAAATTCTACGCCACTGGTGGATTTGCTATTTTAGTTTAATTTTTGGATCCTCTAATACTTTCTATGAAAATAATATACTCTTCATTCGTAACGATAAAGTCATTAGTTTTCGAGATCTTTAAAGTTAATAATGAAACGACACGGTTATTTTGATTAATGTATTGTGTCGCTTCATTTTTAATTTCAAATATCTCGAAAACGAATTATTTTATCGTTACGAATGAAGAGTATATTATTTAAATAAAAAGTATTGGAAAATCAAAAAATTACCCTAAAATAGCAATTTTGTCAGTGGCGTAGAATTTGGGAAGGGTCAACCAGACACTATCCCCTGTCGTACGCCTCTGGTAGTAGCTAGAAACGTTTATTTATCTTAATTTAGTAGGGTGTACACTGTACAGTACTTACACTTTCTGCCAAGTATGATAAGGATACGCCAAATAGTTTTAAAGTACTGGGTACAAATTATTTTTAAATTTCAATCATATGAATCATATAAATTAATCAAAATAACTGTGCAGTTTCATATTTAACTTCAAATATCTCGAAAACTAATGACTTTATCGTTACCAATGAAGAGTATATTATTTACGTAGAAACTATTGCAAAATCTAAAAATGGCACTAAAATAGTAATTCCTCCAGTGGCGTAGAATTTGAGAAGGGTCAACCATTCACTATCCCCTGTCGCAAGCCTCTGGTAGTAGCTAGAAACATTTGTTTATCATAATTTAGTAGGGTGTATAGTAGTCGCACTTTCTGCCAAGTATAAAAAGGATATGTCAAATAGTTTTAAAATGCTGAACAAAAATAATTTTTAAATTTTTAGATAAAACACCCTGTAACTCAGTAAGGAACCACATTTTATTTAAGTGTTTTAGGTTAAATCTTCGTATTTGTGATAAGGTTTCTCCATTTACTATATGGACAATTATTAATAAAACACCCTGTATACTGTTTATTTTTGATAAATTTTTAGATAAAATTTTTTTTTTGTTTCAGGTCTCTTACGTCTCTTTCGGTAAAAGGTAGGAGAATGAGAGGGGATTAAAATTTTTAATAGTAATAATTTTTATATATTATTGTTTAATATGTAGTATTAATTTAAAAAATACGAGATCCTTTGTAAAAGGTATATTTAAAATTCCCTAAATAAGGGTTACATTAAATCACAGAAAGTTTACGGATTAAAAAATCCATCATCAGTGTTACTAAAAGCCAAAAAATAGCATGCCTTAAGCCACCAAAATGTTTTGGGTAAAAATCCTTTAAGTGTTTAAATTTGTTATGTTATACTACATATTTTTGATAATAATTAGTGATGTTGCAAATATTCCTGGACCCTGGGCAACACAGGACTCTTCCCACGTGGTTGGACTTTAAGGATTGAAACCTCTCATATTGGAGTCAAATAGCCAACTGTTGGCCATATAGCGAGACAGAAAACACTTAACATCTGATCATTTATTCGAATTCTGAGCTCCAAACTAAGGTCTGATCTTGTAAAAAATGTTTTCATGTTCATGAGTGTTTTCCTCGCTTGTTAGATTCTTGATAGCATTTCTTTTTTTTTTGGGTTACACTGGCTATTGACATTTGCTTCCAAATATTTTATTGACGTTAGCTTCTCTATTATTTGTCCCTTGAAATACAAAAAATGTACGTTTATTGATGTGTTGGAGAGTACTAAACTTTAGTTTTGGAAACGTTTAAGTCTAAACCCAACTATGACTAACTACCGCATTTATTATATGTATTTTGGAGTTCTTTTGCGTTGCTTGCTATTAGGACGGTATCATCGGCGTGCTAGATGTTGTCTATGCTGGTTCCGTTAATCTTGATTCCACCTTGAATCTCATCTAATACTTCTCTAAATATAGTCTCGAAATACAGATTTAGTAATATAGGTGATAAGACGCTACCCTGTCGCACTACTCCATTTGTATATCTTCGGGTGTTATGTGCTCTATTTCAATTATTGCTGTTTGGTGCCAATACAGTTCTGAGATAATTCGTCAGTCCTATTCATTGCTAACCGTTACCAGTTTACTGCTCCTAGTTTGTAGCATCTTTATCTACATCATCCTTCCATTGAAGTTGTGGCCTATCTTCGTCTTCCTATTTTTATGAGAGATATCACGTCTTTACTATCAGATACCCAGTTGTATTTGTATAACCAGTATAATGTTTTTCTTCTTAATCCTCTCTATAAGCGATTCTGCTTGTTCATTGGTGGATAACTACCTCTATGGAAGGTTGTCACTACATATTTTGCGCGATCATCGTATACTTCTTCTACCGATTGGTCATTTATTTCTTGCTATTTGGACCAGGAAACAGGAAACATACCAAAACAATGGTTACTCTCAACATTTTGTGCTATACCTAAAAATACAAACGCTAAAGATTGCAGTGAATACAGAACAATATCACTAATAAGTCACATTCTCAAATTATTGTTGAAAATAATACATGGTCGTATAAATAAAAAACTAGAAGGAGAAATAGATGATAGTCAGTTTGGGTTCAGAAACGGACTAGGAACCAGGACTAGAGGCGTTATTTGCTTTTAATGTGTTAGCTCAAAGATGCATGGGCATGAATGTTGATGTGCATGTTTGCTACGTTGATTTTGAGAAAGCTTTTGACAAAGTAAGACATGAAAAATTAGTCCAAATTCTAAAGACAAAAAACATAGACAAAAGGGACTTACGAATAATAACAAACCTTTACTGGAATCTAAGAGCACAAATTGTAATAGATAACGAACCCAGTCCAGAAATTGAAATCAGGAGAGGAGTTTGGCAGGGATGTCTTATGTCTCTATTACTCTTTAATGCATATAGTGAAGCCATTTTTGAAGAAGCATTGCTATCTCAAAGTGAAGGAATAATAATTCACGGAATATCTATTAACACCATAAGATATGCATATGACACCGTGATTATGGCAAGCTCTGCTGAACAACTCCAACTACTACTGAACAGAACAAACAATTTCTGTGAAGAATATGGACTAAAAATAAATATAAAAAAGACCAAATACATGATAATAACTAAGAAAACAAACATACAAACAAGCATACATTTGGGAAATGTACCGATAGAAAGGGTTGATAAATACAAATACCTAGGAACCTGGATTTCAGAGGAAAATGATCAAACAACAGAAATAAGGACCAGGATAGAAATAGCAAGAAATGCGTTTGTAAAAATGAAAACAGTTCTCTGCAACAAAGACCTTAGCTTAGAACTGAGAGTAAGAGCTTTGAGATGCTGCGTGTTCTCGATACTACAATATGGACTTGAAAGCTGGACATTAAAGCAAGAACACATAAATAAGCTACAGTCATTTGAAATGTGGTGTTCCCGAAGGATGCTTAGAATAGCATGGACACAGAAGAAAACGAACACGGAAGTATTGCGAGAAACGGGTAAAGATGAGAATGCGAAATAATAAACACAATAAAAATATAAAAGTTACAATTTCTGGGACACGTAATGAGGGGACCGCGATATGAAATGCTAAGACTGTTAATACAGGGAAAGATAAGAGGCGGAAGGAGTATAGGAAGAAGGAAAGTGTCATGGTTGAAGAATTTAAGGGACTGGTTTAAATGCAGTTCTATATAACTCTTTAGAGCAGCGGTAGAAGATTTTGACCAGGCGTGTCTCTCAGTCTTCTGACTCTGGCGTGTCCTATTCTGATTATTTGGTTATTCCATTTTGTTTCTGTTTAGTGTCCATTCGTTTATACAATTTATGTTACATTTTATTTGAATGTCTTCACTCCTCGTTCGATCTCTCAGTGTGCATTTACTGTTATTCTTCTCGGTATTCTCATCTCTGCCGTTTCCAGTAGTCTTTGTCAATTCCTGTGTTGATATATA
The DNA here is from genome assembly GCF_917563875.1 of Diabrotica virgifera virgifera. Classification (NCBI taxonomy): domain Eukaryota; kingdom Metazoa; phylum Arthropoda; class Insecta; order Coleoptera; family Chrysomelidae; genus Diabrotica; species Diabrotica virgifera. The sequence continues at coordinate 88,741,576 of NC_065452.1, forward strand.
TATATATATATATATATATATATATATATATATATATATATATATATATATATATATATATATATATATATATATATATATTCTCTGACGTTTCAGACTTATTAGACATTTCGAGATTTTTCGATGACGTAGCGAACACTTTAAATTTTTTGTTTTTCGTCAAGGGACGTTTTCTATATGGAATAAATCTCACGGAGCTGTCATAACACTGCTTCATCCTTTATAATTGTTTGCCTCGAATAACTGGTCTATCAGGTACTGATAGAAGCCAACAGGGTGGATCAGTCCCATGGTATGTACCTAATCTCTCGATATGAACTACCTTGGGTTTAGAGGTAGATGAAACCTATAGCTGAAAACTGGATAGGTAGATTAGATCATTTATTTTTTGCAGGACGGTGTACGGACCTTTCCAGATTCGTTAAAGTTTAGGACAAAGTCCTTTCTTATATGTATATGGAATTGTATAACCCTACTCGGTGACCCCTTTCGAAAGGAAAGTGGTCCCGATAACATGTTGAGTCCGCCCTTCGCTTTATCACTTTGAACTTTTACGAGCAAATTCGTAGACTTTTTCAAATTTTTCTTCTTTTCAAAATTTCGATGTATGTCAGGAATGAACGTTCTTCTTCACTGTGAGGCAATCTTCCAAAAATAAGATCTTAAGGAAGCTACATTTCACTTTCGGTGATCATTATCGATAGAGAATAACCAGTTGATTCATGTTCGGAATGTCTATAGGTATACAGGAATAAAAGAATTAAATCATACCAATCTTTTTGGTAACAATCTTTTTATAACAAACAACGAAGTCATGAGTGAAGTCATGAGTAGAGTCAACAAAAGACTGGAAATATTGGAAACCATCAAGACACGAAAGCTGCAGTACCTGGGGCATGTTGTGCGTAATGAGAGATACAACATACTTCAGTTGATTATACAGGGGAAAATCCAGGGGAAGAGAAGTGTAGGAAGGAGACGAATTTCGTGGTTGCGTAACTTGAGGGAATGGTACGGATGCACATCAACCGAACTGTTTAGAGCAGCAGCATCTAAGATCAGAATAGCCATGATGATTGCCAACCTCCGTCGCGGAGATGGCACGTGAAGAAGAAGAATCTTTTTGATTATCAGCGACAAACATTGAACAATACTGACAAACAGTTCTAGTATTCGACCACACCGTCTGATTGTGGATGGAGGTGCGTATTGTGAATTTTGTTAATACCCAAGATTTTCAATAACTCTTGCCATAATTCTGATTCAAAATTTCGTTCTTGATCAGAATGTAACTCTAAAGCAACTCCTCACTTCATATCACGATACGAAGTTTGTCATAAACGCTTCATACGCTTGTCATACGCTTTTGATTAGGAAGGGGTGCAATTTTAGGCCATTTTGAAAAAGAATCCATTGCGAGCATTAAGTAAGGTTGCCTTTCACCTCTCTCAATATGATGACCTAATTATTACCTAGCAACCTACGTACCACGTGGGAGTCATATGTTGCCCTAGGGCCTTATCCATAGGGATTATATCCAAAATTGGAAAAAACCCTTTGTAAAAGGTATATTTTATTAAAATCCCATTAAAGGGCTACATCACAACAAAACGTTTTCGATTTTTATAAAAAATCATCATCAGTGTTAGATCTAAAAATAAGTATAACCGATTTAATGAATATAAAGTTGGTATTTAAATTTTGACTAAGGTTAGAGCAAGTTGGTTATACTTACAAACTGGATGCTAGCTGAGCCACAAAAGAAAAATATCCGGGTAAAAACCCTTTAAATATAATATAGATGCATTAAAAGTGCATACTTTAATAAAAAGCCTTATGATGGTCACATGGCAACTAGGATAATGCCCTAAGGTAATGTATTGAAATTTCCCAATACGTGGGATCCAAATTGAGTTGTTTACATTTCAATGACTTAATGGCAACTGAATGCGAAATGAGTGATGTTTCTGAAAGGTGTCAAAAGACAGACGGACAACGTGACGTAGAAGGTACCCTGTATTACCACAGCCAACTAATTGTAGTAAAGATTTTCTTTTTAATTTTTACACAGTAATAAGAAACATCAACAAAGTTGTGGCTATAATTACATTTAAGTACCTTAAGGTACCTTAAGGTACGATATATATGTCAAAAAATCATAATTTAAAAATCGAATAACTTTTGTATTTTTTCTAATTCTGTAAATAAAGGAGTTTACAGGGGGGTCAAAATATAGTGAATAACCCTGTACAAACTCCATCGGGACTTTCCCACTTCCGATATGATAGACTAGACCATTGGAAATATACAGAGATTCCCATTGAGCCCAGTACCTACGCCTTTACGGTTCCACTGTATTTGGTTATTTCCTGCCAAATATCTCTTACTTCATTTTTAAGCCATTCTAGTATGACTTTTAAGCAATTTGTGTTCTAGGGAAGTCTGATTTTTATCGTCTTCGTATTTGTCTGTTACTACCTGAAGACTTAACTCCTTCATTTATGTTCAATTTTTCACATTTTCAAGTCTTTTATAGTACTGACATTGCCGTTCCAAATAAGGTTGCCTAGAAAGAATATCGGCGCTGTTATGGCATACTGTTAATTAAATTGTCAAATGCCTATATTTAACTACATTTTATGATGTTCCAGACATTACCGATATTTAGTGATTTTTCGATGGGATCTCTTTAATATATCTTCTTTTTAGGCAAGGGACTTTTCTATATGGAATAAATCTCACGAAACTGTCGTACATATACTTAGTGGCTTTATATCGGTGTAGAGTTTTTATAAAGAAAAAATGGAAAAGGAAAATTAATTCAGGTAAAATTATTGATTTAGAGCACACGTATTGATATATTATATTAATAGTTCATATACATGCTAACTAGGATATGTATCTAATTCCGAACACGCACGCATTGAAAATTCAAAATGACGTTTATCATGCTCAAAGTCAATATCGATGCGAATTGCTGTTTGAACAGCTACTTCACCGTAAAACAATTAGTATAATATCCTAGTTAATATGTAAAACGGTAATACATCACGGGTCGTGTAATAATGCATAGGTCGGTCCACGTTAAATGTGCTATTAAATGCTAGATTTTGGTATAATTAAGTTAGAGTATTAAACAGAGTAGGTCGCGGCTAGCCGTGCTCATAAATTATTACTACCCTGCCTGCTATACGTATACGATCATTGCGTATATGTGCAGGCGTTCACTTAATATATTGGGTGTTCACTTGATGAGATTTGTTTGCTAAAAGCTTTCGGCGAATTTCTGCTACACAGCAGATTCACCAACTAGCAGGGATTGCGTTCGGCTTATTTAAATAATAATGAAAATCATCGTCAAACTTGTGTATTTAACAATATCCATTTATAGTTTGAATGCACCAACGGCACGGGGGTGTGGCATTATTTCAATTAGACTAATTATTTATTAGATTTATGACATGGTGAAGATATTATGACAAACGATAACTGGATAAGGATTATAGACCTATGCGAACAAATGGAATTGAAAATACTAAATGGTTGGTACCAACACAAAGACGTACACAAGTTCACCTGGACACAAAAAATACGGGAACTAAAGTCAATTATAGACTACGCGATAATGAAACAAAAATCTCACATTATAGTTCCAGATGTCAGGGTATATAGAAGATTAGCTTGTGGTAGCGATAACCATTTCCTTGGTATAAAACTTATCTTCCCGTACAAATATGAAACACAGACAGAAGAGGTGAAGCAACATGAAGAGGAAATTACACAAATAAGATACAACCTAAATACAGTTTAAAACAAGAAAGTGTTAAAATTTTATACAAAAGAAGACTCTACCAAAATTAAAAGATTTACAACACGCATCTATAGAAGAACAATATACCTACTTGAAAGAATGTGTACACTAGGCCGCAGAAGAAGCCTTAGGACGGACAGAGAAGAACACAAAAAACAAACCATATTGATGGGACGAAGAAGTCGAATCAGAAATAGAAGAAAAGCGAAGAAAATACCAGAGATACATGAGTACAAGAGATGTAGTGGATCAACTAGCTTATAAGGAAGCACAAGCAAACGTACGCAGAATGATTAGGCAGAACAAGAACGAAAAATGGGAAAAGCGGTGTACACCAATCAATACATACATAGGAGGTAGGAAATCCACTGAGAGCTGCGGACTTATTAGAAATCTATGTAAAGAAAAAGGTAAAGAACTTATAACGGCAATATCACCGAAAGGTTGGAAGGAGTATTTCAGTGACCTACTGACAGAAAACAGAAAGGAATTCGAAACATCAGAACCATCCCAGGACACAGTAGGAGTAACAGGATCTCCAATAAAGCTATCCACCAATGAAATAAAGAAAGTATGTACCGAACTAAAAAACGGTAAAGCACTAGGACCTGGAAGGATTTCAGCTGAGTTGATAAAAAACGGAACTCCAAGACTTTACGAGCACTTAAGGAATCTAGTACAAAGATGCATCGACAACAAAGAAGTCCCACAAGAATGGAAATTATCGAAATGTCAGTAATATACAAAAAAGGAGATCGAAAACAATGTGACAGCTACAGGGGCATTTCCTTTACACCAACAATCAGCAATATATACGGAAGGATCTTAAAAACCCGAATAGAAGACGAATGCAAGGAAATTTAGGCAGAAGAACAAGCAGGCTTTAGAGTCTGAAGATCTACAATTAATAATCATCTATTTGCAATCACACATGCCATGGAAATGAAAACGCCGGTCAACCAAGAGATTCCTTTCGTATATACAGGGTGATTCATCTTATTCGCCTCGGTCTCTGTACGGAAAACCACTTGATATTTTAAAAAAATTTCTTCACAGTAATATACAGGGTCTTTAATACTATAACCGAAAAATAATGTGAATTATACAGGGTGTTCCAAAAAAGAGTGGTATATCAAAGTTATATTTTTTCTTATGGAATGCCCTATATCTGATGACATTATTGAATTGACTCTAAAAAATAAGCTATACTTTCATAAGGGTTCTCTATACCTAAATACAGGGTGATTTGATTTATTTCGATTTTTATAAAAATGTAAGGTTTTAGAAAAAAATAAATATCTACGAATCTAGAAGCACTAACAAATTCTTTCTTGGATCTTAATAATAGACTATTTAGCATACTTAAACAGATGCTTATTGCAACAAAATTTGTTACAGGGTGGTCAAAATATGAGATTGTTCTATTAACAAATTCAAGCTGTAATAACATACTTATTTTAAATGGAACACCCTGTATCTTACTAGTCTATCGCGTAGAAAATTTACTTAGCTTTCAATTTGTATTAGGGTTTCCTATACCTATCTTTTTACAGGGTGTTCAAAATATTAGATTGTTCTATTAACAAATTCAAGCTGTAATAACTTACTTATTTTAAATGGAACACCCTGTATCTTACTAGTCTATCGAGTAGAAAATTTACTTAGCTTTCAATTCTTATTAGGGTTTCCTATACCTATCTAGCTTCATTTTTTAAATATTTAAAGATTTCCTAATTTGTAAGCTTTAAAAATTAAAATTAAGTACCTATGTCGTGGTTATGTACAACACATCACCAACACCGGCAATATACTTAAATATCTTAGTCAAGATAGTTTCATTAATAAAATTCTCCTTTTGTCATTTAATCACACAGAGTGTTCTTATTTTAAATGACATAATCGATATTCTATTCTTTATAATGGAAGATATTTAAAATCTCTTCAATTCCATGTTAACATTCTCAATACACATGTTATTCTGTAAATATAAATTCCCATGTTATTCTGTATATACCCATTTTTACATATTTTTGTACAATAGGCTCGTTTTCGTCAAAGTAGCCATTGCATTTAATTGTTTGTAATTGCGATTTAAAGATTCAAACAAAAAGTGGCGTTCTTAAATTTACTTAATAACCGTTGGGTTAAGATATGGACAATACTTATACGGAATGAAATATAATTTAAATATCTTCCAGAATACGGCATCTTATATAGGGTATGCAGTTTAAAATAAACATATTATTCAATTTCACATGTAGGCCAAACTCAACTAAAATAATACAACACTTTGTGTGATTACATGATAACAATAAAAACTTTATTATTAATGACAGTATCTTGTCTAAGTATATTGCCGGTGTTGGTGATGTGTTGTACATAAACACGACATAGGTACTTATGTAATTCTAATTTTTAAAGCTGACAAATTAGGTAATCTTTAAATATTTAAAAAATGAAGGGAGATAGGTATAGGAAACCCTAATAAGAATTGAAAGCTAAGTACATTTTCTACTCGATAGACTAGTAAGCTACAGGGTGTTCCATTTAAAATAAGTAAGTTATTACAGCTTGAATTTGTTAATAGAACAATCTAATATTTTGACCACCCTGTAAAAAGATAGGTATAGGAAACCCTAATGCAAATTGAAAGCTAAGCAAATTTTCTACGCGATAGACTAGTAAGATACAGGGTGTTCCATTTAAAATAAGTAAGTTATTACAGCTTGAATTTGTTAATAGAACAATCTCATATTTTGACCACCCTGTAAGAAATTTTGTCGCAATAAGCATCTTTTTAAGTATGATAAATAGTGTATTATTAAGATCCAAGAAAGAATTTGTTATTGCTTCTTAGATTCGTAGATATTTATTTTTTTCTAAAACCTTACATTTTTAAAAAAATCGAAATAAATCAAAGCACCCTGTATTTAGGTATAGGGAACCCTTATGAAAGTATAGCTTATTTTTTAAGGTCAATTCAATAATGTCATCAGATATAGGGCATTCCATAAGAAAAAATATAACTTTGATATACCACTCTTTTTTGGAACACCCTGTATAATTCACATTATTTTTAGGTTGTAGTATTGAAGACCCTGTATATTTTTGTGAAGAAATTTTTTTAAATATCAAGTCGTTTTCCGTACAGAGACCGAGGCGAATAAGATGAACCACCCTGTATTGATCTGAAAAACGCATACGACTGTGTATATTTGGTAGCTATGGGAGGCAATGGAGAATACACACATAAACATATAAATCATAAAAATAATTAAAAAATTTTACAGGTCCACGAAAATTAAACAAGGAAACAAACTTATCGAAGGGTTTTTGACAAATAAAGGCCTAAAACAAGGATGCTACCTCTCTCCAACATTTTTTAAAATATATTTGGAACAAGCTCTGAAAAATTCGAAAAGGAAATTCAAGAACATGGGACTCCCATTGAATGACCTTGCACTATATACTCTTTGTTTCGCAGACGACCAAATACTAAGAGCACAAGACTACGATGATATATGTTACATGACAAGAAATGTATATGAATACAGGAAATGGGGACTAGAGATCAACATAGGAAAAACTCAATATATGAATATCGGTGGAACACAGCAGGACTTGATACTAGACGGAAGAAAAATAATCAGTACATGTAACGAATATAAATACCTGGGTATTAAAATCACGAATGATGGAACACTGGACGGAGCTATTAAAGAACGGAATATTCAGGTCAGAAAAGCAATTTCGCTTCTAAACTCAGTACCTACTCTGGGACAAGCAGATAAACAATCAAAATAAGAAAAAGATCTACAATGCCGTAGTGAAAAGCATCATAACATACATCTGCAAAGTATGGTATGTGAGGGAAAAATCAAAACAAATTTCTGGAGAAGAGCTGCAGGAAGATCAAGAAGAGAACATATCACCAATGATCGGATACGAGAAATAAATTAAGGTCACACATACAATAAATGACGAAATGAACGAAATACAACTAAGATGGTTTGGTCACGTACAAAGAATGCATGAGGACAGAATCCCAAAACAAGTACAAAATTGGAAACCGCAAGGTAGAAGAAGAAGAGGGAGGCCGAGGAAAAGTTGGCAGGAAGGAATAAAAAAACAATGGATGAAAGAGGTCTGCAAGTAGGCCAATGTGCGGACAGAGAGGAATGGCGAACGGGTATCGAAAGACGGAGAACGTTGTAAACCGATAATATATATATTTATTAGATTTATCAGATAATTTTAGGAATTATTCAACTCAATAGTGTTTGCGACCCAGGTGACGGTTGACTCGGTTTGACATTGAACTAACTAAATAAAACTCGCTGAAGCAGAAATAGAAAACAATTGCTCTAAGTTTTGTGCATGCCATTATATTCATAATAATTCATCATCATTCTCTTTGCCTTATCCCTATGCGGGGTCGGCTTCTCTAATTGCATTTCTCCACACAATTCTATCTTGGGTCATGTCAATGTTAATCCCCTTTAACAACATGTCCTGCCTTATCGTCTCCCCCAGGTCTTCTTTGGTCTTCCTCTCCTACTCCTTCCAGGAATCTGCACTTCAGCTATTCTTCGTATTGGGTGATTACCGTCTCGACGTTGAACATGACCAAACCATCTTAACCTATGCTCTCTCATTTTGGCATCAATTGGTGCCACACCTAGACTTCCCCTAATATACTCATTTCTAATTGTATCCTTCTTTGTCACTCCACTCATCCATCTAAGCATTCTCATTTCCGCCACATGCATTCGTTGTTGCTCTTTCCTTTTCACTGCCCAACATTCAGTTCCGTACATCATAGCCGGTCTTATGGCTGTTTTATAGAATTTTCCCTTCAGCTTCATTGGAATTTTTCTGTCACACAAAACACCACTCGCTTCTTTCCACTTCATCCATCCAGCCCTAATTCTACTGCATGCATCTCCATCTATTTCTCCATTACTCTGTAATACCGATCCTAGGTACTTAAAACTATTGCTTTTCACAATCATTTCACCATCCAAAGATACCATTTTATTTGTAGTAGCTCCATCTTTAAATGAACATTCCAAATGCTCTGTTTTGGTCCTACTAAGTTTTAAACCTTTTTCCTCCAGAGCGTGTCCCCACTGTTCCAGTTTTTGTTCCAAGTCTCTTTCACTATTTCCTACTAACACGACATCATCAGCATACATTAAGCACCATGGAATGTTACCCTGTAGTTTCGCTGTTACCTGGTCCAAAACTAATGAGAATAAATACGAACTAAGCACAGAGCCTGGGTGCAATCCTACTTTCACATCAAATTTATCAGTCTCTCCCACACCTGTCCTAACACTAGTCGTTACTCCCTCATACATATCCCTCACAATCTTTGCATATTCACCAGGGACTCCTTTCTTATTGAGTGCCCACCACAGAATCTCTTGAGGAACTCTATCATATGCTTTCTCAAGATCAATGAATACCATATTAGCGTTTGTTTCTTTACTCCTGTATTTTTCCATCAACTGCCTTATAATGAAAATTGCATCTGTTGTTGATCTACCCTGCATAAAGCCAAATTGATTCTCGGATATTTCGGTCTCTTCACGTATCCGTCTATCAATTACTCTTTCCCATATTTTCACGGTGTGGCTAAGCAGTTTTATAGCCCTGTAGTTTGTACATTGTTGTATATCTCCCTTGTTTTTGTAAACAGGTACCAGTATACTGCTTCTCCATTTGTCTGGCATTTGTCCAACTTCCATAATTCTATTAAATAGACCTGCTAGCCACCTTGTTCCTGTCTCTCCCAATGCTCTCTATACTTCCCCAGGAATATCATCTGGTCCTACCGCTCTTTATTTTTTGAAGCGCTTGAGCCTCTTCCTTGTTGGTTATTTTGGTGACCATTGCTGCTATTGTCTCCGTTGATTCTACAGGCTGTCTGTCAAATTCTTCATTTAATAAGCTGTCAAAGTACTTTCTCCATCTCTTTTTGACATCCCTTTCGTGAACTAGTATCTTATTATTTTCATCTCGGATACATCTAATCTGATTAAGATCTTTTGCTTTCTTTGCTCTCTGTTTGGCTATTTTATATATCTCCGTTTCGCCTTCCCTGGTAATCAAGTTGATCGTATAGGTTTGAATACGCTTCTGCTTTGGCTTTTGCTACTGCTACTTTCGCTTCCTTTTTGGCCACCATATAGTTTTGAAGATCTGTGTTGGATCTGGTTTCTTTCCACTTTTTATATAATTTTCTCTTCTCTTTTATTTTTCCTTGTACTTCGTTTGACCACCACCAAATCTCTTTATCCTCAAAATTTTTTCCTGACGTTTTCCCAAGTATTTCAATAGCAGTCTCTCTAATACTACTGGCCATTTTTCTCCAAATTGAACTAGGGCTTCCTTTCATGTTCCAACATATTTTTTCTACTATTCTTCTCCTGAATAGACCTTCTTTCTCATCTTTCAGCAGCCACCACTTGATTTTTTGTGGTCCTCTCCGATATTTTTGTTTAGTTTCGCTTTTTACTTCGATGTCCAGAACAAGCAGCTTATGTTGTTGGCTTACTGTCTCACTAACTGTTACCTTGCAGTCCTTGTATTCACGTATGTCTTCTTTCCTTATCATGAAGTAGTCTATTTGGGATTGATGTTGTCCACTTTTGTAGGTAATAAGTTAAGTTTCTCTCTTTTTAAAGAATGTGTTAACAATCGCCATATCCAATGCTCTTGCTAATTCAAGCATGTCATCTCCAGCTTCATTTCTAGTTCCAAAGCCTAATCCCCCCTGTATTGTTTCATATCCTGTCTTGGTTTAGCCCACATGTGCATTGAAATCACCTCCTATTATAACCTTCTCCTCTACTGGAATATCACTCAGTACGTCTCCTAATTGATCATAGAAAGCTCTTCTTTCATTCTCACCCAGACCTGTTTGGGGAGCATACACACACACACACACACACACACACACACACAACATTCAATACCTCTTTATCAATTACAAATTTCACTGACATCATTCTATCACTCGTTCTTACAACTTCTACTACGTTATCTTTCATTTCACTATCAGCAATTATACCAACTCCATTTCTAGTGTTACTACTCCCTACATACCACAATTTGTATCCTTCACCTAGTTCTTTCGCCCTTTGTCCTTTCCACCTAGTTTCTTGAATTCAAGCAATTTGAACTCTTCTTCGTTTGAGCGCATCCACTAACTCCAGACTCTTACCTGTAAGACTACCGAGATTCCACGATCCTATCCTGATTTTTCTAACCTGCAATGGTGTTCCCCCTGAGATAGTCCTCACCCGGAAATCCGAACGGAGGCTCATTTTACTTCCGGCACATTTTACCTCAAGAGATGCCATCATTTCAGTATAAGTTCTTTTATATCATTGGAGAAGTTCTTTTCATTATTATGGCCTGAAAAGATTTTGTTTGGATATTTGATGCCTGAATGCCTTCTCTATCAGCACCATACCCTGCCCTGCACGTTTAGCCAATACACCACCAATGCAACTAAAGTGCAGTATTACCCCACACCCGCCTGCATTTTTCTGTATTGGCCAGGATCCCTACTGTAAGGACTGCCCTATAAGCCAATGTATTGTTGCCCGTATCCCGCCACTAGGAGGCACGTACTTTATTCGGGATACAAATTATATTCATAATAATTGCCGGGCATTTATTTCTACGCTAAAGGCTGATGTAGGCCGTTTGAGTATGTTATCTCCTGTACAGTATAACTATAACTTGAAGAGATGTAGTGATTGGGTAAAACACCGTAAGCAAATTATTTTTTTATAATTATTCCTACCACCTGAAGTTAAATAAGATCCAGCCATGAGACCAATAAATTGATCAATATACCTTTAAGATTAATTTATTATATGGCCCTATTTATTCATTATAGGCGTGTCAAGCGCCTGTGATTTCATAGAAAATCAGGTGAAATCTATACAATCTGGTGTCAGAACTCTAAAGGATTGTGCAAAAAAAGAAGTCGGCCTTTTTGCATTTTTAGATATGGAGGGTATTTGATAATACCTCGATCTAGTCTATACAAAGTGCATTGGTGATGAAGAAAATCAACAACAAAATATGTAAGTAAATTATTCAGATGTTTCATAGCAGAATAATATCCACAAATATGTATGTAGGTGCAATAATACTAAGAGGTGCTACTAAGAGGTGCCCTAAAGGGTGTTTTATTACTGTTATTACGGAACATAGTTGTCGTTGACCTGATTCATGGGCTAAGCGCCCAAGGAATCTGGCTCCGGGGTTTTGCAAATGATATTGTAATAGTAATTAGGGAAAAATTTCGCCGCACAGCAATATGCCCTTCATGACGTAGAGAACTGGTGTCTCAAAGAGAACCTCTCCGTAAACCCTTCTAAATCTAAATTGATAGTCTTCACAAATAAAATAAAGCTTACTGAGGTTTGAGAGAAAGAACTAATTATATCAAATGTCTAGGGGTAACCCTGGACTCTAATTCAATTAGGGCACTTTTATTAACAATATAACCAACAGGGCTACGCGCCAATTCTGCAACTGCAGACGAGTTGTAAATAAAACCTGGGTTAACAACGCTTTTTTCTTCTACATATGGGGCCGTTTCTCACTGAATTCCTGCTACAGTTTGTCCAATAACGCACAATAATATTGATTATTGATAATTTTACTCTTTTCAAGATAGGCAATTAAAATTATGCCTTTCGAATCCCAAATTACAGTGGAAAGGATCTTTCCTACCCATTGATTGACTCTTAGCCTCTTCAGATCACTTTTGTCTGCTTTAGTCTACTGCCATGCGTTTATTTTGTACTCTGAAGTATAGTAGTGGATCCAGGTTTTACCAGTGATTATCAATCGATGCCAAAAGTCAGACTGATTGCGCTTCATAAGCCCCAGCTCCAAACACTGCTGAGAAGTGGTCATACGATCATGTTTTTGGTCAACAGTCAGCAAACGCACCACCCATTATTCAAAACTTCATTCAAAATATGACTAAGGACTATAAGGCGCTGTTTAATAATCCTTGTGAGCTCTGCCAATTCACGCAACTTCACTTTACGATTACATAGAATCATTTCGTGAACTTTCTTCATATTTTTCGGTGTAAATACAAAATTGACAGTGTAGTCTGAAGGATAACTAGTCGCATAATACTAATCAAGCTTTTCTTTTATTTCCATCACTGTTTTATTTCCCAAATAATAATGTTTAATGAGAGATCAAAAATTGTTTATCTTCATGTGCTTCTTTTTTCCAAACACGTCAACTTTATGCAGCTGTCAAAATATATTAATGGTCGCATCGCCCTAAAATTTTGTTTGGGTTTAAGTTGATTTTGATGAATAAAGTCCTACAGCCTCTGCTGCATCCCGCATATCGATCTCCACCTTTTTCGGTCGGTCCATTCTTCCTCATTTACGGCTCTATCTCTCATGGGTCTACCCCAAAATCCCGACAGCCAAAATCCCGACAGCCACAATCCCGACGGCCATAGTCCCGACACGCCAGACTTCCGACAGGCCAAAATTTCGACAGGCCAGGATCCCGACAGGTTTGATAAGTTTCTTTCTAACATATAATTACATTTATTTCTTGTTTTTTGTTTATGGCCATCTGTTTTTATTTTTTGTTACTAAACAAAAGTATTTTGTATTAAAATTAATGAACAAAAGTCGGAATTTTTACTTATGCGAGGATTGTTGCATGTCGGGATTTTGGCCTGTCGGGATTCTGGCGTGTCGTGATTCTGGCGTGTCGGTGTGTTGGCCGTCGGGATTTTGGCTGTCGGGATTTTGACTGTCGGGATTTTGGGTGGCACCAATCTCTCATTATTCCTCTGATCCCATGTATCCATTCCAGTGCTGGTCTTCCTCTCCTTCTTCCATTCCATAGAACACAGTTTAAGGCCTGTTTTGGCAATCGTTCATCATTAATGCGCATTACATGCCCGTTCCATAAAAGCTGTTTGGATTCTATTTTATATACGGTATTGTATATCCTTCCTGTTCTTCTTCTTATTTCTTCATTTGGAATGCGATCAAGTTCAGATATCCGACACGCTCTTCAAGATAGACCATTTCTACTACTTCCAGTTTTTTCTTCTCATTCATTGTCATTTGCCAACATTAAGATCCGTACGTCAAAATTGGTTCTACAACCGACCTGTAGATTGTCATTTTGGTTTGTAAACTAATTTTAGGAGACCAAAGTAATGAGTTTAGTGTTTGTACCACATTTCGGCCCTGTTGTATTTTCTGTTGGGATGTCTCGTTTTGATGTTCCTTCCTTCCCGGAAAAATTAAATTAATATAAAATTATAGTCTCCCATTTAATTAATAAAAATTCAAACGTCCGCCTATGATTATTTGTCAAACAAGTTGACGTTTTTTAATTCTCTAGTTGTTTTTACGTCAACTTTTTTGACAAATAACCATAGGCGGATAAGTATTTGAATTTTTATTTATTAAATGCGAAACTACAATTTCATATTTTTATTTAATTTATTCATCAAAATCAGCTTAAATCCAAACAACATTATTATGATTGAATAGCCATTTTCAATACCTTTTCAAACGTAACCTAACCTGAATGATATGATTTCATTCAGAGGATTTTCCTGTTACTTGTCAAAAAAATCATTCATTTAATGCGGCTATTTTTTATACACCCGAATGTATTGCTCTTTTGTCTTAAAGCTAATTTATAGAATAGTATTGAAAAATGTTCAGAATAAATTATTATTTTTTCAATAAATTCATCATCAAGAACTTCACAAATTGAAACACAATCCCTATATTGATATATAATTTGAAATCGCACATGTAAACAATAATTAGCCCCACATTACATTATTTAGACAATCTCTGCTAATGATGTTACGTAGAGCCGAAGGGGCCAAAAAGGGCTTTCAACGTCTTCTTGAAAATCCGTAACAGAGCGGAGAAGACGCCGACGCCGAAAAGCAAATGGCAAACAATCGTTCGAATTATCTATTCTATCTTTGATTTGAGAATACATTAATGAGACAATCGTGAGATGCCCTCAGCTTCCATTACCTTGATGACAAAGCCATCTTAATCCAAGATACGCTTCGTGAACAGCCTTAAGCTAAGGGCTCTAATTGTTATCATTTACCGCGAGCTGCCTTTCTTCCTTCCCTAAAAACAGTGGTGTGGCTCTGAAAATAATCGTTGGGCTAAAACGTTCATAGGCTAACACAGAAAAAAAAATTTAATAAAATTTTATTTTATTATTCAATAATATACCTTCTAGGGCTATACAATGATTATCTCGGTCATACAACTTTTCAATACCATTTTTATAATACAATTTGTGTTTAGCCTCAAAATAAGCCTCAGTTTCGGTGATTACCTCTTCATTGGTGCTAAATTTCTTTTCAGCGAGCATTCTCTTTAGCTCAGCGAACAGATGGTAGTCGCTGAGAGCTGGTAGTCGGTGGTAGTCGTAGTCGCTGGAAGCAATTCGAAGCCCAATTCATGAAATTTTGCCATCGTTTTCATTGATTTGTGACACGATGCGTTGTCTTGATAAAATAGCACTTTATTTTTCTTCAACTGGGGCCGTTTTTCGCGATTTAGTCTTTCAATCGCTCCAATAATGGTGTTTTTGATCGATGGTGAGCTCTCGCGGCACTCACTTTGCACAGAGCTTTCGTATACCCAAATATTCATGCACAATATATCCAACACGTTCGTTTAATATCTTTAGAGTCTCAGCTATCACTAACAACTTCACTTTATGGTCATCCAAAATTATTTTGTGGACTTTTTGATGGTTTCGGTGGTAACAGCCTCTTTCGGGCGTCCACTGCGTGCATCCGTCCGCGGTGCTCATTTCGCCTCATTTAAACTTAAACTTCTCAACGGTTGATTTTCCTGATGCAGCGTTCGAATAATGTTTATTAAGCCAAGCAATGGCTTCAGCAGTATTTTTTTGTGCCAAAAAGCAATGCTTTATTAAGACACGAAATTCCTTTTATCCATTTTTTTAAACTAACATAAGTTCTTTCTTCTTCTTCTTCTTCGTCTAGCCATTCACGTCCACATCTGAACATAAGCCTCTTCAAGTCTTCCTTTCCATTGTTTTTTGTTGTACGCTACTTGTAGCCAATTTTTCCCGGCAGTTCGTTTCAGATCATCTGTCCATCTCATAGGAGGTCTGCCTCTGGGTCTTTTGTGTTCGTATGGTCTCCAGGTTAGAATTGTTCTGTGCCATTTGTTAAGATCGCTCCTAGCTACATGTCCAGCGTATTCCACATATATTTCAATTTTAGTGATTTTTGAACCACGTCGGTGACTTTCGTTTTCTGTCTTATCCATGTGTTTGTTTTCCTGTCCTTAAGCGATATGCCAAGCATTGCTCTTTCTATCGCGTGTTGAGTGACTCTGAGTATGTTCATATTCTTTTTTGTGATTGTCCATGTTTGTGCCCCATATGTTAATATCGGAATAATGCAAGCATCAAAAACTTTAGATCTAAGATGTAGTTGAATTTGCATATTTCTGAGTATATAGTTCAGTTTGTTGAATGCTGCCCATGCTAACTTTCTTCTTCTTTTTATTTCTTTCGTTTGAATTTCCCTATTTAGTATTATTTTTTGTCTTAAGTATACGTATATATTCTTCAACTTTTTCTATAACTTTGTTGTTTATTATTGTCATCGTTTCTTCGGAGTGCATGACTTTTGTTTTGTTTAAATTTATTTTCAGTCCTATTTTAAAAGATTCTGTGTGTAGTTCTGAAAGCATGGTTTGCAGTTCTCGTAGGTCAGTAGCTATCAGGATTATGTCATCCGCAAATCGTAGATTACTGAGGTAGCGGCCATTGATGTTTATTCCCTTATATTTCCAATTGAGATTTTTAAAAACGTCCTCCAAAACTAAGGTGAACAGTTTGGGTGATAGAGTGTCTCCCTGTTTGACTCCCCTGTTTAATGGTACAGGGTTCGTGTATTCATTTTCATTTAGGTAGTATGTAGCTGTAGCTTGGTTCATAGTTTCTTTTATTAAGTTAATATATCTGCTGTCTATTCTACAATTTTGCATTGCGTTTATTACGGCCGTGTGTTCTATAGTATCGAAAGCTTTTTCGTAGTCTACAAATGCTATAAAAACTGGAAACTTGTATTCGTTACATTTTTCTATTAATATTTTTGTGGTTAACAGGTGATCGGAAGTTGAATAGCCTTTTCTAAAACCTGCCGGTTCATATGGTTGGTATTCATCTAATTTTCTTGTTAGTCGAGTAGTTATGACTTTGGTGAGTATTTTAAATAGGTGTGACAATAGACTGATGGGCCTGTAGTTTTCCAACTTTCGATTATCATCTTTCTTGTGTAATAAGATTACTTTAGAGTTGTTCCAGCTATTAGGGACTTTGCCCTGGTGTAAACAACTGTCTATAAGCTTAGTTACAATTGCAATGAGTTCCTTACCTCCTTCTAATAGCATATCTGTGGTAATCATATTTTCTCCTGCAGCTTTATTTCTCTTCATGTTTCCCAATGCTATAGTTACCTCTGAAATTGTTACTTTTGGCATTATTTCCGATCCAACATTTTTATTAATTTCCGTGCTGGTCTCATTCCATCGTCTTGTTGATGTGTTCTGTAGAGTTCCGTGTAAAATTCTTCTATTCCTTTCAGTATGTTTTCTCTAGTTGTGATTTCATTTTCGTCTTTTCCCATTAATGATATTATCTGACGTCGTCCTAGTGTCGGTCTGAGGCATTTCATACTCTTATTTTTTTCAATAGTTGTTATTAATTCTTCTTCTTCTTTTCTTTTTTGTTTTCTGATTCCTTTTCTAATCTGCCTATTAAGTTCTCTATATTTTACGGTTCCCTTTTTGTTAGGTTTATTTAAGATCTTCCTTTTTTCTATTTGTTGTAATATTTCTTTGTCTAATTCATTGTGTGTTGTTTTTGATTTTTTCAGTTGCAGAATGCTTTTGTTCACTGATTCGGTTATCAGGTTATTTTTATTATATGTCTTTAATAATAATATATATTTTAATTTAATAATAATATATATTTATTATATATTATTATTATTATACGTCGTCTGCAAACCTCAAATTATTCAGAAACTCTCCCTTTATGTTGAGTACTCCAATATTTCTCAATTATTGTTTCTCGTGGCACTTTGTAATAAAGCAGTTAATAGTTTAGGAGATATGGTGTCTCCTTGACTAAAACACCTCTCTAAGCGAAATGTATTTGTGTCGCCATAGTATTGTGTCGAAACATCACTGCAGATGTTTCGCTATTAAATATATTCCGAAGAAGACTTGTGTACCTATGATCAATACTGCACTCCGTAAGAGCTCCTACCGTGGAGCTATGCTGGACTTAAGCACATCCTCTCAATCTGCAAATATTAATAATAATCTTCTTCTTCTTCTCGTAGCACTAGAACCCACAACTCTCTTCCATCTCGAAGGGTCGTCCATGAAAGTTGGATCAGTGAGTAGGCCCATTATTTTTATCATGACCATATGTCATATGTTATCTCTCCATCGCATTCGTGGCCTAAGGGCATTCTTCCTATTAGGGCTTCTTCCCAGATTAATTAAGGCGGTTATTAGAGAGTCTATGAACATGGCTAGCACTTCTTGGGCGTTGCGATTTAATTTTTTCGACGACGTCGCTAGCATTATCTGTTTGACCTCAGCATTTGTTCTCATTCGGTATTGGTTAGTATTCGGGTCGTGATGAGGCCCAAAGATTTTTCCGATAATTCTTCTCTCTAAACATCTAAGTTTTGTTTCCATTGAAACTGTTAGCGTCCAAGTCTCACACCCATGCATGAGCACCGGTCTAATCACTGTTTTACATATTTTGATCTTTGATGCTCGTGTTGAGCTCTTAGATTTAATAGTGCTGTGGAGGCTACAGATACATCTGTTTGCTGCCTCCCTCTTATCTCTTCCGTGATATCCGTGAATGTCGCTCAGAGATATTTAAAACTTTCTACTGCTTCAAAGTTAAATAAGTCTGATGAAGTAGCTGCTGGTATGAGCACATTGTGAAATGTTATGAAATAAGGAGTCTAATGCTCATAATCTTTTTGAAGGTTTTATTAACTACAGTTTGTGGGCGACCGGTTTCGGCGTTTACAATTTGTACGCCATCATCAGGCCCTTGGAAACTGAACAAAGCTAAAAAATAAATGAAGCTGTGTCAAAATACAGCTGTTAAACCTTACACCTAAAACTTAACCTAGGGCAACTGTACTTTGACACAGCTTCATGTATTTTTTAGCTTTATTCAGTTTCTAAGGACCTGATGATGGCGTACAAATTGTAAACGCCGAAACCGGTCGCCCACAAACTGTAGTTAATAAAACCTTCAAAAAGATTATGAGCATTAGACTCCTTATTTCCTAACATTTTAAATAAGTCTATTGTAACATTTTGCCCTATTCTATCTTGTCTTTAATTTGATTGATATCAGAATACAACAAGTAATTGATTAATATCAATGGCTTGTTGTATTCTGTATATTCTGTAACCTTCTCTATTGAGGACTTTTATTAACATTCTCTATTAAAAAATATATAACACATGTGAATATTTTTCAACACATCGTTTCTGTATAATCTTCTTTTTGTTTTATTTTTTTGTTCCATAATTTAATTTACTCAAACTCGTATACGCCACTGTTTATCGCACTTTCGTCTCACTTTATCAAGGGCTTAGCTAGGTGCCGATGCAATGTCTTATTCTTCGAACTACTTAATATTAATACATCCATTGGTTTGAGTGTGCTTTTAAGAGGCCGTGACTAGCGGACATTTGCCTCTGTCTTTGATGTCATATCTTTGTATAAAATTCGATCAAAAGGGTTGGTTAAGAAAGCACGAATTTATTCATAAAAAGAGGAGAAATATGTAAAGCTTAAATAATGTAAACATTTAAACATTAGAGGTACTTGGAATTGCCGAAAGGTATTTTTTATCCTTTATTAACCTAATAATAACAGAATGGAGATATAGCGTTAAAGCCTTAAAACGTTCATCACTAAAATTTTAAAATAGAACGCGATATGTTTATCTGTAGAGCAAACAAACTAGGTACTTCTTCTGAGTATCACGAGAGTATTTTACGTATATCTAGTTGAAAGAATGATAAGTTTATACACACGTGAATGAATGAAGGGAAGTGAAAAAATAGTATATCAAAGTGTGTAAATAATTTATTTCTTTAGCTGAGTGCTTTCGACATAAATGTCATCATCCGAGCTAATCGTACAATATAAAAAGGAATCTTGTCAGAAAAAGAAGTACAAAACTCTTTTTTTACTTACGTCAATTAGTAAAAGATACACGTTGAGGTATATGCGGGAGTATATTGAAAATATGAATATGCATTACAATTTGCAGTCATGTATTCTTGTTTTTGATTTGTCCACCGTGCAACCCCAAACTGGAAAAAAACAGAAAAAACAGCCACATAAACGTTACACAAACACATAAAAACTTTTATCATGGTTTGGGTGTATCACCCAACCATTTTGGCCTAGTAGAGACAGATGACTAACAAAGTTGGATATTATAATCTGCCTTTATTTGTTTCGTGTTGGCGTTTGACAGCTGACGTTAAAATATGAATATTTTCTACATTTTTACAAGGAAAATTGAAAATTTGCAAAAGAATTGACAAGGAAATGTACCTTAGATGTCTGTACTAATCAACTAATAATATAACCTTTAACTACCCGCGCATCAAGTTATAACATAACTACACGCGTGGCGTACTTTGTATGCCACAAGAAAATACACTTAAAAACAGCGGATTTGTTTAATTTTTTTTGAAAAAATACACTTAGTTGTTTGTTATAAACCTTATTTGGCATCAGTAAATACTTGGAGTTCCTTTTCAGTAAGCCAATTGAGATTTATAACTGGAATCATGGAATAACTGGATTCCATGATAAATAAAATTACTAATAAAAAATTATTTAAATGTGATTTTTTACAGGAGAAAAAGTATTGTTTATAAAGAAAAATATATTTTTTGCCATAATTACTAAAAAACAGTTAAAATTTGTACTTATATTACGACTTATAGTAATATAATCCTGGGGTATATTGTCCACCACCGGAAACAACAAATAATAAAATGTAAATTACGATCTTTCCAGAACGCCGATTAAAACGAAACTAAAACCAAATTATAAAGCACATTCCAGTGATAGGTTAGAAAAATAAGCAAGGTCAAAAATTAAATTTTTAAATATATTTCCAGTAGAATTCTTATATCTGGCGTACAAAGTACGCCAGCACGTGTATTTAAAGGATAATGGTTAACATGATTAATCTCAAGACTAAAAGCCCCAAAATATATACACACCGTGTTAGGTTAAAAAATAACAAAAAGTAACAAAGAAATTAATTTTGTTATTGTGAATGGTGTTGTTATTTTTTTTAAGCGTCTCTTTTCCAAAATTGCAGGAGATATTAGACTTATGTTATTTATCATCTTTTTGTCATATTTCACATATTTTCACATATTTTCAAGATGCTCGCATATGCCTCAACGTAGTGGTACCTTTTACTAATTGACGTAAATAAAAAAAGGGTTTTGTACTTATCTTTTTCTTACAAGATTCTTTTTTTTATTGTATCATTATCATTAGTTCGGATGAAGACGTTTATGTCGAAAGCGCTCAGCTAAAGAAATAAATTATTTACACACTTTAATATACTATTTTTTCACTTCCTTCATATTTTACATATTTATATCGTTACACGAGCTGAGCTAAACTTTAGGTGAAAAAAATACACAATGTTGGAATGACATTCATCAGATCTTTATAGACTTCAAACAGGCTTATGATTTAATTAATCGTGCAACATTATGGAAGGCAATGATCGAGCTCGGCGTACCCAAGAAACTAGCTGCGGTAACACAAATGTGTGTAAGTAACTCCTTTGCACAAGTTAGGAGAGGGGGAAAAATATCAAATGCTTTGCTTTCTGCGTAAATTCTGGACTGAGACAGGGAGATCCGTTGTCCCCATTGTTGTTTAACCTGGCCTTAGAATATGTCATGTGAAAAATGTATCCAAAAATCAAACCAGACATAACTATTCCGGGAGCAAAAATCATACTCGCCTTTGCCGATGACGTAGACGCAGTAGCACAATCACCATTAGAAATTAAGGATATTTTCTCGAGCTTTGAAGAAGCTGCATTAAACATCGGTCTAAAAATAAATGAAGACAAAACAAAATACATGGTCGTCTCAAAACAAGAACGACGGCGAATAAGGCAAAATATTACTATAAACGATCATATTATCTTCGAAGTGGTTAAAGAATTTAAATATCTAGGAGCAACAATCACAAATGACAACAAATTAGAGCGAGAAGTTGAAACGCGAATAATGGCAGGAAACAGATCTTTCTTTGCAATGAAACATCTAATGAAGTCAAAACTTCTTTCACGAGGTGCAAAAATCCAGATATATAAGACCATAATACGACCAGCAGTCGCGTACGGAAGCGAAATATGGACGCTAACAAAAAGAGAAGTAAATAAATTGCTGGTGTGGGAACGTAAAATCCTTCGAATTATATATGGCCCTTTACTTGCAGAGACAACGTGACTAACGAATGGAGGCGCAGATACAATAACGAGCTAGAGTTTCTATTCGGAAAATAAAATCTAGTCAGATATATAAAGGCTAATAGACTCAGATGGGCAGGGCATGTGATACGCAGTAACGAGAATCGCTTGATAAACAATGTGTTCTGGGAAAGACCAGATGGAAGAAGGTCTGCAGGGCGGCCTAGTAAAAGGTGGAAAGATGCAGTCAAAGAAGATCTGGAGAAAATGGAAGTGCGACAATGGGAATTGGTGGCACAGGACCGACAAACAGGAAATGCAATAGTAAACGCGGCAAAGACTCACGATAGCGCCAATGATGATGATGATGGAAAAAATACAATCAAAATATGAACTATGTGGCATCAAAAATACGAGTTGCCGCGAGTTTTGATGTGTTTAGTTAAACAGGAATTTTGGTATACACATAACTGAGATGCAAAAGAAAAAAAGGAATATTGTGCCGATGTGTGCTTTTGTCCTGGGTGTGAGTACCGCCCCTTCTCGATGGAGAAAAAACATAAGTTCAAAGTAAGTCCGAAAGTGGATAAACTAACTAATTCTAAGCAACCCTTGTTCTGTAGAGTTTTTGCACTAAGTCAGACCTTTACGATTTATTTGCGAATTAATATGTTCCTTTTTCAACAAAAAAATCACGGTTTCAGAAGATGTTTTGCAAATACCTCAAAAAGGAAGTATTTTATCGAAAACAATATATGTATTTAACCAAATTATAGCTTATGAAAAGTTAAAAGAAAAAGGGTTATGTATGAAATCTGTAGATCCAGTAGAAGTAAAGTTGTGGCTGATGAAAAGTAGGATTTTATTCGTCAAATTTCAAATCGAATATTTTAACGTGAAATGACCAAAAAATGAAGCACTTTTGGAAAAAAACTCATCACAACTTTTTAAGGTGTGTAAAAAAGCTTTATTTTTGTTTTATTAAAAGTTTCTAGCATCAAAAGTAAGCAAGTTAGGGTCAAAATAAAGTTGGTCCCTTTTTTGGTAAAAAAATCGTGAAAATGACCCCTATTTATAAAACATACCAATTGAAATTAATGTTAACGGTAACTTTTACTTTACTTATGTATTGTTTATATGATCTGTAAGTTTCATCGGTTCAAAGTACTTATTTTTGAAAAATTTGGTGTTTTTGCTTTGCAAATTTTTGCGTTTTGCTTTTGTGAATATTGCTTTCAAAATAACTTAAAAATTATTAGTGATACCAAAATTCACAAAGAGTAAAAAATATAGGTTTTGCTTTTCTGAATATTTTGGAATTTTGTTTTCCTGTAAAACAAAAATTGGTTAACATATGCCTGTTTAAAATTAGCATACACTCGTGATTAGTTACTCGTTCAAACCCTTTCAACTACAGACAGCGTTTTCAAAAATAAGCACCTTGAATCGATGAAGGTTGCAGATCATTATAAACAATACATAAGTAAAGTAACCTGTGAAGCGGTAACGATTAATTTCATTTGAGATCCTAATTAGGGTGTGATTTTCGAGATTTTTTTTTCCAAAAAAAAAGGACCAACTTTATTTTGAGCGTATCTTACTTTGATGCTAGAAACTTTTTTAAATACAAAAATAAAGCTTTTTTTAAATACTAAAAAAAATGATGATGAGTTTTCCCCGAAAAGGGGAATTGATCTTTTGGTTATTTCATGTTGAAATATTCGATTTGGAATTTGACGAATAAGAAACTACTTTTCATTAGCTACAACTCTACCTCTAGTGGTTCTATAAACTTCATACATACACAATTTTTTTCACTTTTTACGAGCTATCTTTTTGCTAAGAATATTTTTATCGATAAAATACTTACTTTCTAATATTTCTAAAATACTTAATAACATCCGAGTTATTAGCGAAATACTGTCTAAAAACGTGTTTTTTTGTTGAAAAATGAACATATTTACTCGCAAATAACTCGAAAAGTATTGA
The DNA here is from genome assembly GCF_917563875.1 of Diabrotica virgifera virgifera. Classification (NCBI taxonomy): domain Eukaryota; kingdom Metazoa; phylum Arthropoda; class Insecta; order Coleoptera; family Chrysomelidae; genus Diabrotica; species Diabrotica virgifera. The sequence goes on from NC_065452.1 coordinate 88,765,983, forward strand.
CTTAGTTAAAAAACTTTATAGAACAAAAGTTGGTTAGAATTAGTCAGTTTATCCACTTTTGGACTTATTTTGAACATATGTTTTTTCACCGCCGAGAAGAGGTGGTACTCACCTCCAGGCAAAAGCACACATCGTTACAATATCACATTTTTCTTTAACATGTTAGCTATGTGTGTGTATGCCAAATTGCATGTCAATCCGAGCGGTTCTTTAAAATTAGGAGGTTTTAGGACTACTTAAAATTAGGACTACTACGGATACTTACCTAAATCATCAAATTACACTTGAGTGCAAGAAAATCGACTCAAAAGCGAGATTTGAGATTACACCTCCTATTTCAATCTAAGAAGTATGAAAATAACAATATGTAATATGCAAGCAATAACATTATTATTGAACTACACATTACTGAACAGAAAAACTGCTATTGCATTATTTGGAGGACGCATTATCAAAACAATATGCAATATGAACAAAGTTTCTTAAATATTTATCATTGGAACGAGAGCAAGAAAGACGTTGTGAACAGAGAAATCATCAATTACAAAACGAATTTCTTTATTTTTTAGTATTTGATATTACCACCCCTACTCCTAATTATACTTTCCAATCGATTTCGCATGGATAGGATGACTTTTCTAATAAATTCTTGAGGTATTGCTTACGATTCATCGTTAAGCGCAGCTCTCAATTCCATTATGCTCTCTATAGCATGATTTCTGTCCCACACCCTTAGTTTAAGTTCATCCCCAACACGCTCTCTTGGATTTAAGTTTGACGATTCGTGGATCCCCACGAAGTAGACCGATCTCAGTCAGATAGGTTGTGGTGACGTGTGCGGTATGGCACCGTGCATTATCGTGCATTAAAATAAAAACACAAATCTCGCGTATGGAACCACATGTTTCTCCAAAATATATCTGATGTAACAATCCGCCGTTAAACCTCCTCCACGTCCTCCACCAGACACGGAAACCAACTCGGGTTTCCCATCCATAGAAATATCTTCCCAAAACTTACAAGAACCGCCTCCATATGACACAGTTTCTCGTATATAACATTAAGCAAATCGCTCTCTTGGCCTTCTATAGACTTAACGCCTTTTGTCGTTGCAGTGTAAGCAGATCCTACTTTCGTCAGAGAATAATATCTGACTCCAGTGATAGTCGTCCCAATCCAGATGTTCTAAAGCAAATTCTAATCGCCTTTAGACTTAACGCTTTTTGTCGTTGCCGTGCAGGCATATCCTACTTTCGTCAGAGAAAATACCTGACTCCATTGATAGTCGTTCCAATCCAGATGTTCTCGAGCAAATTCTAATCGCCTTCTGGCTGAAGTTAGCTTGGGACACGTAGCTGCCCTCTTTTGTGTCAGGTTGGCTACCTTCAGTCTGTTTCGGACTCTCCAAACGCTGGAAACCACACCTCGGATCTCTCAAGCTCTTCTTTGAGATTAGCACTAGTCAAATGTCGATTTCCCAGGGACTTCAAAACAAAAAATCGATCATCTCTTTCCGTTGTTATTCGTTTACGGCCCACTCCTTCTCGGCGGACATAATCACCAGTATCTTGGTACCAACGATACACTCGGGACACAGCTGATTGGCTTAAATTTAGTCGATTTGATACAGCCCTCTGGCTCATGTCTTTTCTCAAGAATGCTAATACTTCATCTGCTTTGACGGATGTGGTATCCATTTGTAATGCACTTGCGAACTTCGTATGTCTGATGCTGTGCAAATTGAAGCCTACCATGTTAACCGAAACAAGTCGGTGTGTGTTGATTTCAATGGACGTGATAGTGTGACGTCAAAATGTCAAAAATGTTTCGAAACAAAACAGACGTTTGAAGTATGTCGATTGATTACACACGTGGTTTGTGTAATCATTTTTAATTTTATTGTGCTTTAAAAACCATCTGCGCATTTTTTATAAAGACACAATCCTTGTTAGTCATATCAGTCATGTTGCTTTTAATTTTACAACTGTCCCTACACAAAATAAAGGATTGACACACTACGTAGTACTTACTGCGTAAGAAGCTTAAATAACTTGCAAGTTCTCCTGTATGAGCATTGATTACAATCGGGTACCCAACACATTAAAAATTAAATAACCTAAAAGCAATATATTCCAATTATAAAAACCATTATATAAAAATGAAAATGGGCAAACACCACGTGTGATTTTTTTGACAGATGTTTGTTGTGTTTGTAAACCTTTCCAGAGTAGCCAACATTAATTTGACGTCACGACTATCACAGTCCATTGAGTCAAATTCTAACCCCCTCTCTACGTTGCAATCTTTATTTGTTATACGTTATACATTCACCCAAAAACAAAACATTTTTAAAACTTAATAATGAGGTTAATGATAGCATACTAAATTTTTAAATTTACACTTTTTAAATTGAAACAGGAGACGTACTTTCGCAAAATAATTTTGTGACGATTATTTTGCACTGCGTTCGGGTAAAAAGAGGTTATGAGATCAGCTCGGATCATTTTCTCGTTGAAGCTAAAATAAAGACAAGGGGAGAACAGACATTTAATATTAAAAATGAAGAAAATCGCTACGAACAACCAAGTATTAAAGTATACAAACTTCAGTCTGAAAATATTAGGAAAGAATACTGTCGTAAATTAAATGAAGAAATACTAAAAACAAATTGGAAAAATGAGGAGGATATAGAAATATTATGGAATATTTTTAAGGAGCTGGTATATGCAACTGGGAGTAACGTACATATGTGGTGTAACGAAAGGAAGATATCTGAAAGGTACAGCTTGGTGAAATAATGACATAAAATTGGAAGTTTCGAAGAAGAAAAACCTGTGGAAAAATTATATAAGCAATAAAAGTGAAAGTAATTATCAAGAATATAAGGAACAGAGAATACTGGTTAAAAAGAAAATTAAAGAAGCTAAGAATCGTTAATGGGAAGAATTGGGAAATAAAATGGAAAGTGATAGTAAGGGTAATGCGAAGTTGCTCTATAGGACCCTAAAAAATCTAAGACAAAAGAAATCAAACGGAGTAACAGGTTTAGAGGACAAAGATGGTAACATATTATTAAAAAATGAAGAGATTACCGAAAGATGGAGGGAACATTTTATGAAATTATTAATGGGAGACAACACCGAAATAAAGAATGACAGGGAGGAGTACAATTTAAATGAACAACAAGATGATGATGACATAACATACGAAAGCAATTTTAAAATTAAAAAATGGCAAGGCTGCAGGACACGATAATATTAAGGCTGAGCTAATTAAATATATGGAAGGAGAAGGATTACAATTACTATGGAAGATCATAAGGAGCTGTTGGCATACTGGATGCATACCTAGAGATTGGACTCTTGCAACTATTCTACCATTACACAAACAAGGTGATAAACATAAGTGTTCTAACTACAGGGGAATATCATTGTTGGTAGTAGCTAGTAAAATCTACGAAATAATACTAGAGAAAAAGCTGCGAGAAAATATCGAGGCCACAGGGCCTAGGACGTTTCATCGCCGCCAGTTCATCGACGCCGTTTCGATGCCGCCAGTTCATCGCCGGCCGATTCATCGCCGGCCAATTCATCGCCGGCCGATTCATCGCCGGCCGATTCATCGGCAGCCGATTCATCGCCGGCCCATTCATCGCCAGTCAGTTAATCGCTATTTGATATAATTCCTATATTTTCGACAGTTACATTTATTATTTATTTTTAGTATTAATTAGGAATTCTAGGAAATGCGAGATATGACCATTCCCGTTACCATACTTAATATTTTAATAGACTTTTAAACTTTTATAATATAAAATATACTGTAATGATAATCTTTTCAATTTCACGGTCAAGATTTCCAACCAAGAGAAACTGTTTCTTAAATTCGAAAAGAACCCAAAATTTCCGTACAAAAATTTAGGGGAAGTAGAACAGTAAATATAATAATATTTTTTATCTTTTTAATTGTCATAAGTTTAGAACTGAATTTAACGTCGTGTCGTGTCATCTCCCATAGTACAAAATCAACTGACTACCTGGCGATGAAACGGACGGCGATGAAATGGACTGACGATGAACCGGCGGCATCGAAACGGCGGCGATGAACCGGCGGCATCGAAACGGCGGCGATGAACCGGCGGCGATGAAACGTCCCATTCCGGAGGCCATACTGGATGACAGCCAATGCGGCTTTAGGCCAGGGCGAGCTACAACCGATCTCATATTCACGGTGAGACAGTTATCAGAAAAAGCCCTAGAGTATAACAGTAAGTTGTTTCTCTATTTTGTGGACTTGGAAAAAGCATTTGATCGGGCGCCACGTAACAAGATCTGGGAAATATTAAACCGTAGAAATGTCAAACCGAAGTTAATCCAAGCAATAAAGAGTATATATAAATGTACACGTAATAATGTAAGAACGAACAATCACTCACCTCTAGAATTCTACACAAGGACAGGTGTAAGACAAGATGGTGATCTGAGTCCTTTGTTATTCATCACTCTAATGGACGAAATTGCAAAAGAATGCAGGGGTAAGGTAAAAAGAACTAGGGTTGGAGTGCATAAACTTCAAAAAGTTTACGTGTCAGAGTTGGTATATGCCGATGACCTGGTAATTGTGGCAAAATCAGAAAAAGACTTGCAAGTGAATGTGAATGTTTGGAATGAAGCCTTTAAGAAATTTGGAATGAAAATAAGTATTGAAATAACAGAAGGTTTAGTAATATCGAAAACTCAAGAAAATATAAATGTAAAGCTGAATAATGAGACCATTACACAAGTAGAGGACTTCAAGTATCTAGGATCAACAATGAATGGGCAAGGAAATATAGAACCAGAAATAAACAGCAGGGTAATAAGTGCAACAAAATTATACTATGCACTAAATAAAAGTTTTATTAGGAAGAAAGAAGTAAGCCTGAAAACAAAAATGAAAGTATTTCAAACTGTATACGAGCCGGTATTACTCTACGGTAGTGAAACGTGGACAGTGAACGACAACATCCGTAGTAAAATTCAAACATGCGAGATGCGATATTTGCGTGCGGTATCCGAGGTGACCAGACGTGATCGTATAAGAAATGAAGACATACGCGAAAGGTGCGGTGTTGGAAGGACCTTGGACAGACTGGAAACGAAACAGTTATCGTGGTTAGGACGTATGGCGAGAATGAGTGAAGGTAGAACTGTAAAGAGGGTATGGAAAGCGGCATCTGACAACAAACGACGAAGAGGCAGGCCAGCAAGAACGTGGAACACAAATATTGGAAAGGCTTGCGTAAAAACGAAATATTGGGTGGAGAGAAGCAGAAAGACTAGCTACTGGCCGAAAGGCATGAAGACGTCTGATTTCTCCACTTACCTCGACACCGTAAGGTACAAGAGGACGGCTTAAGTAAGTAAGTAAGTATTTTGCACTAAGTGTAGATGAGAGTTAAGGAAAAATACAAAATTTTCAAATTTTAATCAGTAGAAACATCTGACTTTATTCTAAAAGTATCAAAGTTATTATGTTTATTTTTATGAAATTTAACTACAATATTGACACGGTAGAAAAGGGGTAAAACGATGTGTGATGTAACATATGTCGGTCATTACATGTAGGTATCTAAACTGGCCGCATATGCACCACACATGTATCATATTGTACAACATTATCAAATATCTCGGTCTAATGACATTGGATAGATTAATATTTACTCTGGACCTATATAAGGTAAACTGTTTAAGACAAATTATATCAGATTGGGAGATCTGTTTGTATAGAAGACGTTTACAATAATTAACACATATTATTGCTACATCTCAAACAATGTTTGTGGTCCATTCAAGTTCAAGATATTATTATATATGGCTAACGACTACACTACTAAAGCTACCAGGATACATATATTTATTAAATAATATTTCTTGCAATTTATATGGTATTGAGATAAAGCGTTATCACCTTCCATTATACATAAAATATGTATATGCATAACGAAGTGGACAAACTAGTTTATCAAGTTTCTCTCTCATGGCTTGGTTTATTCTGTTTTCCATTCTTTTTCGTTTCCTGCTTTATTTTTCCAATTTGAGATTTTAAATTATTCTATGTCTATTTCTTGTATATCTGTTAATTAATGTCATCTATGCAATATAATAATTCCCAATGGCTAAAAGCAGTCACATGAAAGCTGTCAATTATTGAAAGAGAGCTGGCATGGTATCGCATTGAAATTTCTAGGCTAGCTGAAACGCATTGGTTAGTAGAAGGCCATTTTAGCACACATCATGGCAATTATATTTACTTCTCTAGTGGTGAGACCCAGAAATATACAGGGGTTGCCTCCCTAGTCTCCCCACGATTACAAAAATCTGTCGTTGAAAGCTGTGGGAGAAAGGATAGTTCTCCTTAAACTGGAAGGGAAACCACATAAACTCAATATCATACAACTTTATGCGCCAACCAGAACAGCAGACGACATAAAAGTAGAGAAATTTTACTAAAAATTTGAAACGACAATCGCCAACATTATATTTTTCTTGTAGCTAAAGTAAGCCAGAAAGGCTATAGCGGGATAAGATGGCAAAATCTGCACTCGGCTGTATTCTTACTAGTCAAGGGTAATAAGGATTTTCTCAGGACACTCAAAGATCCAGATAGCTGACTACTTTTTAAGTTATGGTAGACCTATAGGAAGAAAACCTACCTGTTTCCTGCCTAGAGTTCGCGTCCGTTTTTTAATTATTAACAATTTAGTGCAAGAATCCCGATTTTTTCGATTTTTTGCACCCCATTTAAAAGCTAAATAGTTGACATAAAATTACAAAATTTAATTTTTTAGAACATTGAAAGACCTTTAAAATTCCGATTTTTAAAAGTTAAAAAGTTAATTTGTTGCTACGCAAACTGAAAAATAAGTGAAAATCGTTATTTGTTAATAACTTTTACTAAAACTATCTTAGAACTTTAGTGTTTTACCAAAAGTTGGGTATTGGAGTACTTAACAAACCTTTAAAATTTGAGACCGATCCATTAATTAGTTTAAGAGTTATTCTATTTGTTTTTCCCAGAGATCTTTATTTTGCAATAACATAAGACAGAAAATAATGAAGATAGGGCAATTCTGAGTATGCCAAATGAAAGTAGAAGAGTGATAGTATCAAAATGTATTAAAAAAATAAAAATAATAATCAATATAATCAAAAATCCTAATACCAAATTTTTGAAATTTTGTAGTTTATAAACATTTAGAATAAATAAAGAAGAAGGAAGTAAGCGAAGAACTGATAGAAGCAACAAAGAGTATATACATGAAAACAACAAATACAGTAAGAATGTTAAATATACAGTCAGAACCATTTGAAACAACTCAAGGAGTTAGACAAGGGGGAAGTCTCAGCCCAGTGCTATTCATAAATGTAATAGATGAGATAGTGAAAGAATGTAAGAAAACTTTCAAGAAATACTGCATCGGTTGGAACAGAATGCAAATGATAAACGCTGAGATGTGTATATTTGCAGACGACATAGTATTAATTGCGGAAACAGCAGAAAAACTGAAATACAACTTAGAGAAATGGAACCTAGAAGCAAGTAAATACAACTTAAACGTAAACAAAGAGAAGACTCAGATAATGAAAATATCAAGGAAACAAGGGACGGAAGATCAAATAGAAATAATGATAGACCAACATCAATTAATACAGACAAATTCATACAAATACTTAGGAACAGTAATCAACAACAAAGGAGACATAGAGGACGATCTTAACAAAAGAATGGAAAACACAGGAAAACTATTCCAAGCACTAAATAGAGGATTCCTTAATAATAAAGAAATATCAACAAAGACCAAGATGACAATATACAAAACAATATATAGACCTACGGTGACATATGGAGCAGAAAATTGGATATTAAACAAAAGACACCAGAGCAGAATACAGGCAGCAGAGATGAAATACCTCAGAAGAACGATAGGAGTAAAAAGAACAGATAGAATCAGAAATGAAGAAATAAGAGAAAGACTCAAAATCAAGCCGATACTCGACACAATCAAGAAGAAAAAATTGGCATGGTTCGGACATCTAACCCGGATGGACAATGATAGACAAGTGAAAAGAGTATGGGAAGCCAAACCAATAGGTAAGAATAGAAGAGGAAGGCCCATCAAAGAATGGAACAGTGACATTTCGCAGATACTGCAGAGTAAGGGTAAGACTTGGCAGGAAGCAACACAGATGGCATCCAATAGGAAGGAATGGAGAAAGTTCGTTAAGAGCTAGGACAATTCAGAAGATTGTAAAATATTGTAATTTATTGAATTGTAATTTAATGAATTGTATTATAAATGACCCTACACCGAAAGGTACTAATGGGTCTACTGATTAAGTAAAGTAAAGTAGAATAAATAAAGGCATTATTTTTATTTTCAATTCAGAGATCATTACCCTCTTTCTATGGCTATTTCGAACCCCTTAGTTCTCATCAGGAAAGCTACCGTAATGATGCTTTGAAAAGAAAATAAAAATCTTTGCCATTTCTGTCAATTATATAATACAATTAACATTCAGACGCTAGAGCGACATCTATTAACAACTTGTCGAAACCAAAAGACTCCATTTTCAAACAAATAAATGTTTAAAAATAATAAAATCTTTGGATTTCTTAGTTCGGAAACAGATTCTCTCTTATACCTATTCCCCATCCTTCTAAAATTTGCAAGGAATAAAGGGTGATGAATGCAGAGACGTGGGGGTCTATATAGTTGCACTCCACAACACATCTTTTCATCGAGGCAAAGATCAACGAAACTATCTCCTTGTACTCAATACGTGAGTAAGAACGTAGGTAGATAAAGGCATTATTTTTATTTTCAATTCAGAGATCATTACCCTCTTTCTATGGCCATTTCGAACCCCTTAGTTCTCATCAGGAAAGCTACCGTAATGATGCTCTGAAAAGAAAATAAAAATCTTTGCCATGTCTGTCAATTATAAAATATAATTAACATTCAGACGCTAGAGCGACATCTAATAACAACTTGTCGAAACCAAAAGACTCCATTTTCAAACAAATAAATGTTTAAAAATAATAAAATCTTTGGATTTCTTAGTTCGGAAACAGATTCTCTCTTATACCTATTCCCCATCCTTCTAAAATTTGCAAGGAATAAAGGGTGATGAATGCAGAGACGTGGGGGTCTATATAGTTGCACTCCACAACACATCTTTTCATCGAGGCCAAAGATCAACGAAACTGTCTCCTTGTACTCAATACGTGAGTAAGAACGTAGGTAGATAAAGGCATTATTTTTATTTTCAATTCAGAGATCATTACCCTCTTTCTATGGCCATTTCGAACCCCTTAGTTCTCATCAGGAAAGCTACCGTAATGATGCTCTGAAAAGAAAATAAAAATCTTTGCCATTTCTGTCAATTATAAAATATAATTAACATTCAGACGCTAGAGCGACATCTATTAACAACTTGTCGAAACCAAAAGACTCCATTTTCAAACAAATAAATGTTTAAAAATAATAAAATCTTTGGATTTCTTAGTTCGGAAACAGATTCTCTCTTATACCTATTCCCCATCCTTCTAAAATTTGCAAGGAATAAAGGGTGATGAATGCAGAGACGTGGGGGTCTATATAGTTGCACTCCACAACACATCTTTTCATCGAGGCAAAGATCAACGAAACTGTCTCCTTGTACTCAATACGTGAGTAAGAACGTAGGTAGATAAAGGCATTATTTTTATTTTCAATTCAGAGATCATTACCCTCTTTCTATGGCCATTTCGAACCCCTTAGTTCTCATCAGGAAAGCTACCGTTCAGAGACAGTTTCGTTGACCTTTGCCTCGATGAAAAGATGTGTTGTGGCGTGCAACTATATAGACCCCCACGTCTCTGCATTCATCACCCTTTATTCCTTGCAAATTTTAGAAGGATGGGGAATAGGTATGAGAGAGAATCTGTTTCCGAACTAAGAAATCCAAAGATGTTATTATTTTTAAACATTTATTTGTTTGAAAATGGAGTCTTTTGGTTTCGACAAGTTGTTAATAGATGTCGCTCTAGCGTCTGAATGTTAATTGTATTATATAATTGACAGAAATGGCAAAGATTTTTATTTTCTTTTCAGAGCATCATTACGGTAGCTTTCCTGATGAGAACTAAGGGGTTCGAAATGGCCATAGAAAGAGGGTAATGATCTCTGAATTGAAAATAAAAATAATGCCTCTATCTACCTACGTTCTTACTCACGTATTGAGTGCAAGGAGACAGTTTCGTTGATCTTTGCCTCGATGAAAAGATGTGTTGTGGAGTGCAACTATATAGACCCCCACGTCTCTGCATTCATCACCCTTTATTCCTTGCAAATTTGAGAAGGATGGGGAATAGGTATAAGAGAGAATCTGTTTCCGAACTAAGAAATCCAAAGATTTTATTATTTTTAAACATTTATTTGTTTGAAAATGGAGTCTTTTGGTTTCGACAAGTTGTTAATAGATGTCGCTCTAGCGTCTGAATGTTAATTATATTTTATAATTGACAGATTGGCAAAGATTTTTATTTTCTTTTCAGAGCATCATTACGGTAGCTTTCCTGATGAGAACTAAGGGGTTCGAAATGGCCATAGAAAGAGGGTAATGATCTCTGAATTGAAAATAAAAATAATGCCTTTATCTACCTACGTTCTTACTCACGTATTGAGTACAAGGAGACAGTTTCGTTGATCTTTGCCTCGATGAAAAGATGTGTTGTGGAGTGCAACTATATAGACCCCCACGTCTCTGCATTCATCACCCTTTATTCCTTGCAAATTTTAGAAGGATGGGGAATAGGTATAAGAGAGAATCTGTTTCCGAACTAAGAAATCCAAAGATTTTATTATTTTTAAACATTTATTTGTTTGAAAATGGAGTCTTTTGTTTTCGACAAGTTATTTAGAATAACTTTACAAATATTGTACGTAGGAACAATATTTTTATATATTCGAAAATCTAGTATTTTAACACGAATTGTCAAATAAAAAAATTTAGCCTGGGTTCATTAGGGACCAAGTTAGCCATGTGTTTTTTTTTAATTGACAGCTAATTTGTTTATAATAATCAAGGAATTTCATTGATGCCATTTTAAATAATAGGATTTGTATTTTTTGTTAACAAATTTGCATAAACATTGTATCTTCACAGCACCCACTACGATTTTTCAAAATTGTAGTTCAAACGGTTACTAGCGGGAACCTATGAATCCACCGAGTTAAAATACCGAAAAAGCAATTTCAAACTAATACAATTTTCTCTATCTCCGGATCCACTCAATGGATTTTCATCTTTCTTTTTTTAATTTGTATGTAATTTCTACGTACATTACAAATATGCAATTTATTTATAAATTTATTGATTAATAATCAGTCTAATTTGTTTAAACAATACTTGAAAAAATATTTTTTACAAAAATCTATTTTTTAATCATAGTATCATTAATTATCATACAAAAAGTTAAAGGTCACTTTAATAAATAAAATATTTTTATTAGATAATTATTTATTGAAGACAATTTATTTATTAAAGTATACCTTAACTTTTTGTGTGATTAATAATGACAGTCTGATTAAAATTAATATATTTTTGGGAAAAAATAATTTTTTCAAAAATTGTTTAAACAAATTAAACTTTTTATTAATTAATAAATGTCAAATTGCAAATAGACGAGTTACATATTTGTAATTTACAGAAAAATTACATACAAATTAAAAAAAAGAAAGATCAAAATGTATTCAGCAGATCCCGAGATATAGAAAATGATAGTAGTTTTAAGTTGCCTTTTTTAGTTTTTGAACTCGTGCATTTGTCGGCTCCCAGCTCCCCCTTCACTTACCACGACTAGTCACCAAGTGAATATTTTTAAAAATTTGTGTAAAATACCAACTTTTTGAATATGTAAAATGATTTTTCTACGGACAATATTTTTAAAGTTGTTCTAAATGTTTATAAACTACAAAATTTCAAAAATTTGGCATTAGTATTTTTGACTATATGAGATATTTTTTTTATCTTTTTTAGTACATCTTGATATTATCACTGTTCTACTTCCATTTGACATATGCATAATTGCTTTATCTTCATTATTTTCTGTTATTGCAAAATAAAGGCCACTGGGATAAACAAATAGAATAACTTTTAAACTAATTAATGGATCGGTCTCAAATTTTGAGGGTCTTTTAAGTACCCCAATACACAACTTTGGGTGAAACACTAAAATTCTAAAGTAGTTTTAGTAAAACTTATTAAAAAATACCGATTTTCACTTATTTTGCAGTTTGTACGTAGCAACAAATTAACTTTTTAAAAATTTCAAAATTAACTTTCAAAAATCGGCATTTTGAAGGTTTTCCAATGTTCTAAAAAATTTAATTTTGTAGTTTTATGTCAACTGTTTAGCTTTTGAATGGGGTGCAAAAAAATTGGAAAAATCGCGATTTTTGCACTAAATTGTTAATAATTAAAAAACGGACGCGAACTCTAGGCAGGAAACAGGTAGGTTTTCTTCGTATATAGGTCTATAATAACTAAAAAAGTAGTCAGCTACCTGGATCTTTGAGTGTCCCGAACATGGTATATTTCTACCTTATTACCCTGGACTATACTTGGTATTGGGCAATCGAAAGTACATATATTTAAAACCGCGCCTAACCAAATTTTTAGCTCCCTATGTGACCCCATGTGTCCCCTATCGCAAAAAAGGTGTTTCTTTGAAAAAATTTTTTTATCGATCTGTTGCTTTAAAAAATGTGAAAAAATTTGTGAATGTATATTGTTATGCCCTAAAACATAATAATTTTTTTCAGATTTTTGGATCAAAATTGAGCTCAGAAAAAATTTTTGTTCAGAAATTTTTTAGGTAATGTAGGTAATTTTTGGCTAGCTGAGAAATAATTATTTTTAGTGTATTTTTTTTCATTCTTTTGAACGGCTAAGGTATATTTGCCAATTTCTCTCCGGAAATTCCCCAAAATTCGAAAAAACCCATTTTTTGGTGTTCCCCCCTCATATTTTTAGCGTTTACTGAGCGATCCTTTGCTTTAAAAAATCTGAAAAAATTATGGACATACAATGTTATGCCAAAAACGTACTGATTTTTTCAGATTTTTTAGATCAAAATTGAAGCCAGGAAAAATTTTTGAATTTTTCAAAAAAAAAATTTTTAGTTATGTAAGTCATTTTTTCCAAACTTCGAAATAAATATATTTTCGTGTATTTTTTTTTGTTTTTTTGAATGGCTGGGTTAGATTTGCCATTTGCTCTCCTGAACTTCCTCACAATTCGAAAAATTTTGTGATGTGTCCCCCTCCCGATATTTTTAGCACATAAACTGCATGTCAATTAACTGCATGTCAATAAATAACGATTTTTGATATTTTGTTTGCTATTTCTAATGACATGATCATGGTTGCTATTTTCAGATCAAAACATGCTCAAAATACATCAAACGCTCTGTTTTGATATTTTCTCCAATATTTTAAGCACATAATCTAATCTATGCGTGACAAACTATTTTTGTCCCCTGCCCTCTTATTTGAGTGGTGATTATCAGTAGTAATTGCACAAGAGCTCTAAAATTATTGAATTTTTCCCGAGTGACACTCTGACAGTTTTAATTTCACGAGCTGAAGGCGAGTGAAATTATGTCAAAGTGTCACGAGGGCAAAAATTCTATATTAATTTTAGAGATCGAGTGCAATTTGTTGCGATTTTTTCATTAATAAAACTGTTCAAAACCAAAATTTGATTGTAATTTAATTATGTAAGTACAAATTAGTACAATTAAACAAACAGTTGTTATAAATATTAATTTGACGGTTAAAAGTCATCACTTTTATAATTTTTAAAACATTAATTGTCATTAATGTCACTGAATGTATTTTTTCGTAGCATAGCAACGAAGGGCATCTGACGTAATATAGTTGACGACGGGAAATTATCAAAGATTATCGATTTAATTTAGATTTCTGTAGCTTTCTATTGGTCAGAATCTCCTATGAATGAAATAATCATTTAAATAATATCATTTATTAAATTATTAGATATATTTAATTTCATATTGAACCTTTTTCTTTCAATTTGTATTAATAATAACGAAATATAAAATTGCCAAATTACAAAATAGTAAAAAATGTTCTAAATTACATTACAATAATGGTTTTAGTCTTCGTCACTATCTTCGTTTACTACTGGATAAATATCTGATATGATTAACAAGTCTTATAAACAAATCTGATATGAAAGCATTTTTTCTAGTCTAATATTGTTTTACTTATACCTAGCACTGATAAATGATTGCGGCAATGTGAGAACATGGCCCTACAGTTCTTAATCCGTTGGCACAGTCACAAGTAAGGCGCAAAATACCTCCGTGCCCAATTGAATTAAGTTGGTATTCGACATAAAATTAATTTGTAGGTCTTACTATTTATGTGTCTTGATTAGGAGCAGCATTTTCAATCCAGCTGGATTTTTGCAAGATTGACCTGAATCCAGCTGGATCCAACGCGGATCCAGCAAAATGTGGAATCAAAATAAAAACATGATTTTAATGTTTTTTATCTGTATGCTAAATTTCTAAACAGAAACATGAATTATTTAGTTTTATGTAAGTGATACCTTAAAAACATAGGCCTAATCTACTTCGCACAGAACTGCACATATAGCCGGTTGCGGAGAAAGTCTTTCCGGCCTCTGTGCTGGTCGGTTTTAAGGTCATCAAATAGTTATAGATCATTGACAACGATCGCCTTTTACTCCTTCGGGCTCATAAACCGCCATATCCTTTTCCAAAATCTTTCGCAATTTTTTTGAGAATCAGTTTTTTGGCTATAAATGTTTTCTCTTTCTCGTTTCAATTCAATCTCAAGTTCTTGTTCCAAAGTAAAATTCATAGGCTCCGGATTAGTTGGCCCATCTTGTTCCATTTTCTCTTGCACTGGTTCCACAGTTACTTATTTATTTATACGAATCAACAAATGTTTCATCTCTTTCGCATTGCATTCTTTTTCGGCATGGGGAAGTAACCAGGATTATTTAGTCCTTCGTTATACTTTTTTTGATTTTGTAAATACACTAATGTACCTGTAATCTCATAGAGACGTCGTTCCGTGATTCTGTTGCGTAGTGCTTCCGATAGATCGGCATTAAGGCTAAAGTCCTGGCTATTTAGTTTGTCTAAGACAAATTTCATGGTTGTGTCGACCGTTATCAAAGTGGAATCTATTCTGTAAAGAGCTTCTACAGCCGGTTAAAAGTGGCGATTAACTCATTGATTATTTATTGACCACTCGCCCGAAGATAACTTTATCGCAGAATCAATGTATATCAACGGTTTATCGATGCAAACTTCTAAGATTCTAAGCTATAGAAACTTTCCAGCATACTGAGCTACTGCCAGGGCGATAGAATGGCAAGTTGCCAACTCACGGCTTTGAATAAAGAGGCTAATGAAGACATTAAGTAACTTATTTCGAATTTGACAAGTTTGCGGATCCGCGCTGCTGGATCCCGCATGATTTGCTGGATCCAGCAATTGCAATCTCTAGTCTTTATCTAATTAAAACTTTAATGATATTGGGTTTCATCCTGTTGTACCTACTCCAAAATTGATATCATTGTCGTCAATCAGCTCGGCTAAGTAGCAAATCGCTCGACCTACCTGGTAGGTCCCTGAAAAAAATACTTTCAGATCCCTTTCATTCATCTCTGGAGAATCTTCAGTTTCTTGAGCTGTTAGTTTTACCGCAGTAGTGGGTCACCTGGACCCTATCTCTGTCTCAACTTCTAATACTAAATTATTTTCCTTTAGCATTTCCTTTCCTTAAGCATGTACCAAAAGTGTTATTGAGGAAACATGCCATCTTAGCATATGAGCCAGCTTTTGGTATAAGTTTATTGCCCAATTGCTGGTGGAGAAGCTTATATTTTTTGCTAGGGATGCCATGAATTGCCTCTATGATATGACCCATCTCAGTGTTGTGATGAAGCAAGATTTATTTGCTTCAATCGCACGTAAATTATACCTTTTTCCTTTAAGGCAGGCATAAGAACCTTGAATCCTTGACTTTCTAGGTATGTTATCACATTCCTAAAACCATTGTCCACGATGCAAATAATATCACCTTCCTTCATGACAGTCCTTATATTACCAACTTGGTCATCCATTACTTTTCTCATAATAGTTGCGTCGTTTTCGGTGACTAAAAAAGGACCAGGGAGATCTACCACGAATCCGTCAGTAGTACAAATACTGAACGGTTTTAACAGTGGACACTTTTGTTCTGAACAGAATATGACTTGCGTTGATAATCAATATTTTTATTTTTTTTTTGATGACGTAAATATGTTTCATCAAAAATCAAAGCAAGTTCAATATTTTAAATTGAAATGCTTTTTTACACAAAGTGACGCGGGGTTGCTTATTAAATCATCAATTTAATAAATCACATCGTATACTAAAATCATAATAAAGATGCACTAGAAATAAACAAATCAAGACACTTGAATGTTACAAGGAGTAACCCTAATCATGATTTACAATGTATAAACATTCTAAGTCATGATTTGGATTGGTAAAATGTATATACATCGTAAATCACGATTTGGAAGTGCTCCTTGTAACATTCAAAGTGTCTTGGTTTGGTTATTTCTAGTGCATCTTTGTTGTGATTTTAGTACACAAGCATTGGTTATAATTTAAATTACGAACTGGATTATCAAATAATCTTATTTTATCTGTTTTCGAATTAAGAAATGAAATAAAAGTTTCAGATTTTTGTGAATAGTCAAACTCATTTGAAAAATATAAATGTGTTTGCAAAATATTTTGTAGTAAAAAGTATCAAGTATAAACTAGACTAAACAAGTAAAAAAGGTCACGTATAGACTAGATTATATGCATGAGACATGAGACATGTGATGATAAAAAATGTCAAAAAATAGCGTTTGTTGTATTTTGAGCATGTTTTGGTAAATGTCATTAGAATTATTAGAAATAACAAACAGGATACCAGAAATCGTTATTTATTAAGGAGCTAAAAATTTGGTTAGGGGGGTTTTTAAATATGTAATTTCGATTGACAAATCTCAAGTAAGAATCCAGCTGAGTGCATATTTTACCATCTTATCCCGCTGTAACCTTTAAGCGTCTAACAAACGGATCGAGACAAAGATAGAACTAAGAAAGAAGGACGACCTTCTCCAAGAAGTGCAAAAATGTATGCTCTCTATTCGTAAAAGTACTTCACAAGAAATATCATCATCACATCATCACGTAGCGCTAAAACCCTGGGTGGGTCCTGGCTGACTGTACAACTTTCTTCCAATTTGTTCGGTCTTCCATCAACCTAGGGTCAAATGGGATGTTCATTGTTCGGAGATCTGCTTGGATGTTATCTCTCCATCGCATTCTGGGACGTCCGAGTGGTCTTTTGCCTGGACAATAATTTCTTGGACAATATCGGTGTCATTGTAGAGTTCTTTTAATTCGAAGTTGGTTCTGATCCTATACTGGTTTGTGTTAATGTCGTGGTGAGGTCCGAAAATTTTTCTAAGTATTTTTCGTTCTAAACGTCTGAGCTTTTCTTCGTTTGATTTGGTCATGGTCCCCGTTTCGCAACCATATGTTAGTAGAGGTCTGACGATGGATTTATAGATTTTGATCTTGGAACTTCTTGTAAGATTTTTTGATTTTATAAGCTTATCCAGTGCGAATAGACAGCGATTTGCTGATTGGATTCTGTCTTTTATTTCTTCAGTAACATCGTGGTCAGCTGTGATTACGGCCCCAGATACTTAAAACGTTGTACTCTTTCGAAATTGAAGGTGTTGACCGTCATATTTTGTCCTATCCTGTCTCTTCGTGTCGTTCTATTTATACACATATATTTCGTCTTCTTTTCATTAATCCTCAGCCCTACTTCGCTTGTTGCTCCTTCCACCTTGTTGAAAATGGCTTTTGTGGATAGGACGGAGTCTCCAACGAGAGCAATGTGTCATCTGCGTATGCTAGTAATAACTTGGGACCTTGAACCGATAGCAGTTCTGTTTTTATTTCGGCCGACCTCATGGCTTTCTCTAATACAAGGTTAAAAAGTAGTGGAGATACCGCATCACCCTGTTTGAGTCCACTGTTGATTTCAAAGCTGTCAGACAGTTTATTATTTACACGTACTTTTGATATTCCACCCTCCATACAGACTTTAGTCATCCGAATGAGTTTCTTTGGTATTGAGAACTCCGCCATGGCATTCCATACTTCGCTTCTTTCTACGCTGCCATATGCCTGTCGAAAGTCTACGAAGAGATTATGTATGGGTCTGTTATACTCCCATCCCCTTTCTAGAAGCTGTCCCAGCGTGAATAATTGATCTGTTGTGGATCTGTTTGCCCTAAAACCGGCTTGATATTCTCCTAGGACATTTTCAGCATAAGGTGTTAGTCTACTAAGAATGATGTTTGAGACGATTTTATATGCCGTGTTTAAAAGTGAAATTCCTCTGTAATTCGCGCATTTTGTTTTGTCCCCTTTTTTGTGGATGGGCACTGTGATGTTTTCCTTCCATCTTGCTGGTATCCTTTCTTCTAACCATATCTGTGTTATTAATTGGTGGATTGGGCGATGTAGTGTTTCTCCACCATATTTCAGAAATTCTGCTATCTCTCCGTACCCGGCGCTTTGTGATTTTTCAGCTTATTTAAGGCCTTAATGCTTAAAGGCCTAAAGCTTATTTAAGACAAGAAATATGGAGGTACGTATCCATTACGTTGGTGCTCCGTGCTCCGTGTAACTGCTCGAATGGATACGGCACGCGCTCCTGCACATTATTAAACGCCACCGATTGGATCGCCGAGAGTGAGCACCAACATATTCACTATGTGAAGCAGCTACACGGAGCACCAACCTAATGGATACGTACCTGAAAAACAATTGCCCAAAGCCAAATAATAATCCTGTGAAATAGAAACACTGAATAACAGATGAAACCCTTAAATTAATTGAAAATACATAGAAGAACTCTTTGCCGAAGTGGTGTACATACTGAAAGGGAAAAAGCTAGTAGAGATGCAAGACTGATAAACAACAATAGTATCACAATATAGCAGAGGCGCAGAATAGGAGAAGACGGAAATATCTGGAAGAGGCCTATGTTCAATAATGGACAAATCAGAGCTGATTCATGATGATGATGATGATGATGATCTTTGATTTTATAATAACCAAACGATAGTAATTATTGTTTTTAATTTCAATATTCTCAATCTATTAGTTTTATAATTAGCTCTAGTAGTTTTTCCCTTTTGTCAAGTAGATTTGCTTTTTATAACAAAGTGTTTAATATTTCTGCTGGGTTTTCAGAGTGTACACCGTATTGATAACCTTTTAATTTTCTCTATTTAATTCGCGCACTGTTGTTTTTCATAAAATACAAAACAATAATTATTCCCCCTTCCGTCTGCCACGTGTATAAGAGGTTAGGCCATCTGTGTGGCAAACCCAAGATGATGATGTGTCAATTGTTTGGACCTTTCAACTTAAAAGGCCACGTGTATTAAACTTAATCAAACAAACTGCCCATTGTTTTATCTAAAAGGGAGAGGGAGAGGGAAAAGGAGAGGGAATGGGAATGATGTTCGATCTGCTACTCGCTGTTATTGTAATTGTTGAATTAAATACCTTCCTGTCAATTATGCAAAGTATCTACTTGATACTTGTAAGGAAAATGCAATTAGACGCTTTGGTTTTATTGTTTATAATATTTATGGACTGGCAATATAAGTGGACAAGTTTTTATTTACTTAATGTCATTAGAGTATACAATGTGTGGTCTAGAATTGCGGCAATTGAAGCGGAACATTACGAAAATTATTCGAAATTAGTTTTTAGTTTTGTCATGTCCTTATTTTTAAAGACTAGTAATGCAATCTCTAAGGTCCAGAGCCCATGGCGCAACTGGTTTAAAACTACGGAGTGAAACCGATTGCATCTGTCACTATTTTGTTATCTTGACAAAATCAGTCCTGATTTTGTGTGGATGATTGTTATGTAGTCTATCCAATATCATGATCTTTGTCTTTGATATGTTTAACTACAGACCAAATATTTGACTTGCGTTGTCAACCAGTCGAATGAGACCAATTACCTCTTCTGGACTATTTGCAAGACGGGCTGTGTCATCTGTAAAACATACACTGTTTATTTTTCGACGATTTACTGATATTCCCTTTTTCCATCCATCAAGCGGTCTTCTCATAATATGGTCTCAATATATGTTAACTAATTGTGGAGACAGTATACATCCTTGTCTAACACCTTGTTCTGGATGGAGTTCATTTTAGATTGTGTCAAGCACTTCAACTGTTCCCAAGCACTTTACTGTTTCAGAAGTGTGTTCGTATAGTTCAGTTATAAGCGAAATTAAGTGTTGTAGTGTGCACTTCTTTTTGTACCTCCCATAGGTGTTGCCATTTGACCCTGTCGAACGCTTTGTGATAATCTATAAAACAAATGTTTAGTGGGATATTCAAATCTCTAGATTTTTCTATTAGGTATCTTTGAATACATCTACCTTTGGTAAATCCAATTTGCTCTTCGGGTATTTCTCTTTGTAGGAAAGTTTTCAGTCTCTCATTGATTATAATTACCTATTTAGATGGGAAATAAGTCACAATTAAATTGAAAAAAAAAATAATAATTTTATTAACGTTTCGACGCCCAAATCGGGTGTCGTTGTCAAAATACAAAATACTACTAAATTAAACCAAAATGTTGTTGCTTAGTAAAAAATTCTTCTAATAATTTATTCAATCTGACTCATGTATATTGGAAAATTCAGACATATATTATACATTTTAAAGTAGAAGACTTTAAAATGATATTGCCAATATTTATGAGTTGCGTTCCTGGGACGACTTTACTGAAAGATAGTTCATTCGATTACATGAAATCAACCCCAGCTCAAGAATATCCGACAAAAAAAATCATCGCATGTGATCTATCTTGAAAAAGACAACCAAATGCAACGGTGACAGTAAAATTCTCGCCTTAGAGATTCCATAGTAAATCACGAGGGAAAACCAGGAAAAAACCTCTTGATGCTATCCCTACATCTTAAGTATTTGGTCTTACATTTAATTTACTCTCAAAACTAATACCAATTTCTGACTTTAATACATAATATATATGTTGTTTAAATTATAAATAATATTAATAATACATAGATATATAAGTAACACTAAAATATAAAATATGTACTAACTCAATATGTTATTGACATACTAATCGTGGTATTTTGTGTCTATTGACTTCCTCTTTCAGTATGGGTAACCACATCCTATTGCATTCTACCGAGGAATTTGCGACACAATTGGTTTCATTTAGCATAATTAGAGCCTCTTCTTTGATTTTTCTCTTTTTACTATCTGTTTGTTTCAGGACTATACTTGAATGTCTCCACTGAACACTACGTTCATTATCCCATGCGTGTTGACATATTTAAGATTTATCAAATTCTTTATTTTTAATATAAGACTGATGTTCACTTATTCCAACGTTTAATGGTCTTGATGTTTCACCTAAATAAAATTGTTCGCATTCACAAGGTATTTTATAAATAATACAATTCTTTGTTCTTTCTTGTTCATTGTTAAGTTTAGTTTTAGATAGAATAGATCTCAATGTGTTTGTTGTTTTGAATGTTGTTGAAATGTTGAATTTATTTCCTATTGTTTTCACTTTCTTGAATAGTCCTTTTATATGGTATTGATATTTTCCTCGTCTTGTGAATGTTGCAGGATCCCGTTCTAAGTTGTTCTGTTCCATTCAATTTAGAACGGGATCCTACAACATTCACAAGAAATAATACGACGAAAATATCAATACCATATAAAAGGACTATCCGAGAAACTGAAAATAATAGGAAATACATTTCAACAACATTCAAAACAACAAACACATTGAGATCTATTCTATCTAAAACTAAACCTAACAATGAACAAGAAAGAACAAAAAATTGTATTTATAAAATAACTTGTGAATACGAAAAATTTTATTTAGGCGAAACATCAAGACCATTAAACGTTAGAATAAGTGAACGTCAGTCTTATCTTAAAAATAGAGAATTTGATAGATCTCAAATATGTCAACACGCATGGGATAGTGAACATAGAGTTCAGTGGAGAGATTCAAGTATAGTCTTGAAAGAAACAGATAGTAAAAAGAGAAAAATCGAAGAAGCTGCTCTAATTATGCTAAATGAAACCATTTGTGTCGCAAATTCCTCGGTAGAATGCAGTAGGATGTGGTTGCCCATACTGAAAGAGGAAGTCAATAGAAAGAAAATACCACAACTAGTAATTCAATGACATATTGAGTTAGTGTTAGTACATATTTTATATTTTAGTATTACTTATACAGGGTGTAACAAAAATACAGGTCATAAATTGTACTACATATTCTGGGACCAAACATAGTTCCATTGAATCTAACTTACCATAGTACAAATATGCACATAAAAAAGTTACAGCTCTTTAAAGTTACAAAATGAAAATCGATTTTTTCCAATATATCGAAAACTATTCGAAATATTTTATTGAAAATGGACATGTGGTATTCTTATGGCAGGAAAATCTTAAAAAAATTTATAGTGAAATTTGTGCACCCCATAAAAATTTTATGGGGGTTTTGTTCCCTCAACCCCCCCCCCCCAAACTTTTCCGTACGTTCCAATTAAATTAATATTGTACTACCATTAGTTAAACACAATGTTTTTAAAACTTTTTTACCTCTTAGTACTTTTTCGTAAAACCAGTTTTTATCAATATATTTTGAATATTTGTCAAATCTACCACATTTTTGTATATGGTTACGTATGACTATAGAAACCTGGCAATAATATGAAAATTTACATTTTTAGGTATGTTTTGAACCAATTTAAAAAAGAAGCCACATCTTGATAAAAGATGCCTTATCGAAAAAATAGTAAGAGGTAAAAAAGTTTTAAAAACACTGTGTTTAACTAATGGTACTGCAATAATAGTTTAATTGGAATGTATACAAATATTTGGGGGCTTTAAAGGAACAAAACTACCATAAAATTTGTATGTAAACATATTAAAAAAGAAGCAGCATCTCGATAAAAAATAGATTATCGAAAAAATACTAAGAGGCAAAAAACTTTTAAAAATATTGTATTTAACTAATGGTACCACAATAATAATTTAATTGGAACGTGCCCAAAAGTTTGGGGGGTTTTAAGGGAACAAAACCTCCATAAAATTTTTATGGGGTGCACAAATTTCACCTATAATTTTTTTTAAAGATTTTCCTGCCATAAGAATGCCACTTGTCCATTTTCAATAAAAAATCTCTAAGAGTTTTCGATATATGGAAAAAAATCGATTTTCATTTTGTAACTTCAAAGGGCTGTAACTTTTTTTGTGTGCACATTTGTACTAAGGTAAGTTAGGTTAAATCTATCTATTTTTAGTCCCAGAATATGTGATTTATTTTATGACCTGCATTTTTGTTACACCCTGTATATTTGTGTATTATTAATAGTATTTATAATTGAAACAACATATACATTATATATTAAAGTCACAATTTGGTACCGTAAAGTGATGCTACTTTGTCATACTTTTTTAGGTTTTGTGATGATATAGTACATACACTTTCGGTTAATTATAATTTTAAAAATATCACCTGAAAGCTCAATCTTTTCTCTATGTTCAGTAACAACTAGTTATTAGTATACAATAACAATATAAAATAACAACTAGTTATTAGTAGAAAGCCCCATGGGTGGGGGTTTCTTTGTGACACGTAAGTTTTTCTGCGCTATTTATATGGAATTCTAACTGTGGCACAAATAAACACCCGCACATTTTTTACAAGCAACATTTTAATGTTAAATAAAGGTAAGATATTGTGTTGAAATATAAATTTACTTTGGTAGAAATATCTTTTAAAAATTCGTCTTCAAAAGTCAAAGTTTTCACGCCAACCTAAAATCACCTGTTTTGAAGATGATCAAATCAGCTGTGGCATGACGAGCGAAGTTGCACTAGGAACTTTGGTTATTGTTCCCTAGATAGTGCACATAGTCTACTATTGAAATAAAACATTTTAATTATTCCAGCATTTCTAATGGCTCGGCCAAGTTAATAAGTTTTACTTTAGAGGCCACTGTCACAAAGTAACCATATGTGTCACAAAGTAGCCTCATTTTACGGTATTAGTTTTGAGAGTAAACTAAAGGTAAGACCAAGGACAACTTACGATGTCGGGATAGCATCCAGAGGTTTTTTCCTGGTTTTCCCTCGTGATTTACAATGGAATCTCTAACGTGAGAATTTTACTGTCACCGTTGCATTTGGTTGTCTTTTTAAAGACAGATCACATGCTATGATTTTTTTGTGGCGGATATTCTTGAGTTGGAGTTAATTTCATGTAACCTAATGAACTATATTTCAGTAAAGTCGCGCCAGGAACGCAACTCATAAATATTGGCAGTATCATTTTAAAGTCTTCTACTTTAAAATATATAATATAATATGTCTGAATTTCCGATATAAATGAGTCAGATCCAATAAATTATTAGAAGAATTTTTTACCAAGCAACAACCCGATTTGAACGCCGAAACGTTAATATCTTTTTTTTTCAATTTAATTGTGGCTTATCTCCCATCTAAATAAATAATTATAAAAATGCCACAAGGAAATAGCTTCAGAACTCATTGATTATGTGTAGCATTGCTTTACTGGCATGTAAGATAAGGGAGATCATTCTATAGTTCTCGCGTTTATGTATTGTCGTTATTGTAGATTTTGTCCAGTCATCGGGCCATTGTTTGGAATCCCATATTTTGTTATAGAGCAAGTAAAACAATTTTATTTCGGTTTCTTCTATAGTATGCGAATTTCTGCTATTATCATGTCTTTACCTGGTTCTTTGTTATACTTCAGTTTACTGATCGCCATGCCAGTCTTTTTTAATTCACGAATATATTAGCTTCTTCCATTTCTGCAGGGGTTTGGTTCCTGTTGTTGATCAGCTTTATATAGATCCTGGCAATATAATCTCCATGCATAGGAGATGCATGGAGCATCTTTCCTAAAAGGAAATCCCTGCATAATTCTGGGTCTCACCCTCTAGTCAAGTAAACATAATTGTCATTATGTGGTCTAAAATGGTCTTCTCCCATGAAACCAATGGGTTTCAGCTAGCCCAGAGATTTTAATTTTATACCATACCAGCACTCTTTCAATAAGTGAGAGCTTACCTGTGACTGTCT
Source organism: Diabrotica virgifera virgifera (assembly GCF_917563875.1). Lineage (NCBI taxonomy): Eukaryota > Metazoa > Arthropoda > Insecta > Coleoptera > Chrysomelidae > Diabrotica > Diabrotica virgifera. The sequence goes on from NC_065452.1 coordinate 88,791,320, forward strand.
TTAACCATTGGAAGTTCCATGTAGCGACATTAATTTAAAATATGTAGAAGAAAAAGGCACAGAAGGACCTAAAATTCCAAATTGAAAAAGTAAATCAGGAAGCGGAAATGAATGGAAAATATAATAAACCTAGCCATGGGGCTTCTACGCCTTGGGAACGAATATACAGAGTGTTCCAAAAATAGCGAGACGGCCGAATATTTCGCGAATTGAACGACGCATCGGATCGAAAAGCTGAAAAATACGTGTTCAATATTTTTCAAAAATCTATCAAATGACACCAAACATGGTTTCCAACTCCACCCGTTGAAGGGGGAGGGTAACTTTAAAATTTTAAATAGGAACTCCCATTTTTTAGCACTTCAATTGCAAATTTGGATTCCTTACGTAAAAATAAGCAACTTTTATTCGAGACATTTTTTCGAATTGTGGATAGATGGCACTATAATCGGAAAAACCATTTATCGTGATACCCTAGGGCTATACACACTAGTTTAAAACTATTTTTCGAAAAATATTCTCAAAAATATTGGATTCGTATTTTGCAATTTGGAATCTTAATATATTTATTTTTTGTGTTATATAGTAAGGTCCCAGTAAGGTCCTAAAGTAACGGATAAATTCATTATTAGATAAAGAACATTAATAGAAATCCCCAAGAAAGGAAGCCCTAACACAAGTTGGAGAAAAATGGCCAACATTATTAGAGAGACGGCTATTGAAATACTTGGGAAAACGTCAGGAAAAAAGTTTGAGGATAAACAGACTTGGTGGTGGTCAAACGAAGTACAAGGAAAAATAAAAGATAAGCGAACATTATATAAAAAGTGACAAGAAACCAGATCCGACACAGATCTTCAAAACTATATGGTGGCGAAAAAGGAAGCGAAAGTAGCAGTAGCAAAAGCCAAAGCAGAAGCGTATTCAAGCCTATACGATCAACTTGATACCAGGGAAGGCGAAACGAAGATATATAAAATAGCCAAACAGAGAGCAAAGAAAGCAAAAGATTTTAATCAGATTAGATGTATCCGAGATGAAAATAATAAAATACTAGTTCACGAAAAGGATGTCAAAAAGAGATGGAGAAAGTACTTTGACAGCTTATTAAATGAAGAATTTGACAGACAGCCTGTAGAGTCAACAGAGACAGTAGCAGCAATGGTCACCAAAATAACAAACGAGGAAGTGGCTCAAGCGCTTCAAAAAATAAAGAAAGAAAAAGCGGTAGGACCAGATGATATTCCTGGGGAACTATGGAGAGCATTGGGAGAGACAGGAACAAGGTGGCTAGCAGGTTTATTTAATAGAATTATGGAAGTTGGACAAATGCCAGACGAATGGAGAAGCAGTATACTAGTACCTGTCTACAAAAACAAGGGAGATATACAACAATGTACAAACTACAGGGCTATAAAACTGCTTAGCCACACCATGAAAATATGGGAAAGAGTAATTGATAGACGGATACGTGAAGAGACCGAAATATCCCAGAATCAGTTTGGCTTTATGCAGGGCAGATCAACAACAGATGCAATTTTCATTATAAGGCAGTTGATGGAAAAATACAGGAGTAAAGAAACAAACGCTCATATGGTATTCATTGATCTTGAGAAAGCATATGAGAGAGTTCCTCGAGAGATTTTGTTGTGGGCACTCAATAAGAAAGGAGTCCCTGGTGAATATGTAAGGATTGTGAGGGATATGTATCAGGGAGTAACGACTAGTGTTAGGACAGGTGTGGGAGAGACTGATAAATTTCATGTGAAAGTAGGATTGCACCAGCGCTCGGTGCTTAGTCCGTATTTATTCTCATTAGTTTTGGACCAGATAACAGCGAAACTACAGGGTAACATTCCATGGTTCTTAATGTATGCTGATGATGTCGTGTTAGTAGGAAATAGTGAAAGAGACTTAGAACAAAAACTGGAACAGTGGAGACAAGCTCTGGAGGAAAAAGGTTTAAAACTTAGTAGGACAAAGACAGAGTATTTGCAATGTTCATTTAAAGATGGAGTTACTACAAATAACATGGTATCTTTGGATGGTGAACTGACTGTAAACAGCAATAGTTTTAAGTACCTGGGATTGGTATTACAGAGTAATGGAGAAATAGATGGAGATGCATGCAGTAGAATTAGGGTTGGATGGATGAAGTGGAAGGAAGCGAGTGGTGTGCTGTGTGACAGGAAAATTCCAATGAAGTTGAAGGGAAAATTTATAAATATTTATAAATATCTTCTTCTTCAAAAATATTTATAAATATCTTTATAAATATCTTCGTTCCGAAGGTTGGCGATCATCAGGGCTATACGTATTTTCGAAACTGCTGACCGAAACAATTCGTTGTTGCTACAGTTATACCATTCCCGTAGATTCTTTAGCCAGGAGTTCTTCCTATGGACCTTTTTCCTGCTATCTTCCCCTGCATAATTATTCGAAGCAGTTCATATCTTTCGCCTCTTGTAATGTGTTCCAAGTATTGCAGTTTTCGTTTTTTGATCGTAAATATGACTTCCTTTTCTTTATTCATTCTTCGAAAATTCTATAAAACAGCCATAAGACCGGCTATAATGTACGGAACTGAATGTTGGGCAGTGAAAAAGAAAGAGGAACAACAACGAATGCATGTGGCGGAAATGAGAATGCTTAGATGGATGAGTGGAGTGACAAAAAAGTATAAAATTAAAAATGAGTATATTAGGGGAAGTCTAGGTGTGGCACCAATTGATACCAAAATGAGAGAGCATAGGTTGAGATGGTTTGGTCATGTTCAACGTCGAGACGCTAATCACCCAATACGAAGAATTGCTGAAGTGCAGATTCCTGGAAGGAGTAGGAGAGGAAGACTAAAGAAGACGATTAGGCGGGACATGTTGGTAAAGGGGATTAATATTGATATGACTCAAGATAGAATTGTATGGAGAAATGCAATTAGGGAAGCCGACCCCGCATAGGGATAAGGCAAAGACTGATGATGATGATTAGAAATCCCCAAAACAGGCTAGTTTTTATTTTTAAATTACAATATTTTGACATCTATATCATACGAGTGGCGTTATCCATCTGGGCGTGATGACGTAATCAATGAATTTTTAAATGAGAATAGGGGTCGTGCTTTAGTTTATTTAAAAGGTTATTCAATTTTTTATTCAGTAATATAAACGTTTACATAATTATTTGTACAGGGTGTCTAATAAAAATTATTTTGAATTAAATTAATTGACACACAAAGAAGAATGTATGTTTCAAAATATATTTTACTAATGCCAGAAAATAGAAAAAAATGTTTAATTGTCAAATAAACATTGTTTTTCGATTAACTTCAAAGTTTACAATGTTCAAGCTACCACTCATCTGCATCTTGGCAGTTTGAACATTTCATTAAGCTAAAATCAATGTTTATTTGTCAAATTTAAACATTTTTCCCTGTTTTCTAACCACAGTAAAACGTATTATGAATTAAATAAATTACATACATTTTTCTTTTTGTCTCAACTAATTTAATTAAAACAATTTTTTTGACACCTTGTACCTTTAAATAATTATGTTGATGTTTATATTACTGAATAGAGAATAAATACCCCTTCAAATGAGCTGTCACATGACCCCTATTCTCATTTTAAAAAAATCATTCAATACGTTATCACGCCCCGATGGATGACGTCACAAGTATGATATATATGCCAAAAAATCGTAATTTAAAAATAAAAATCGACCTGTTTTGGGGATTTCTAATAATGTTGCCTATTTAGCTAATAATGAATTTATCCGTTACTTTAGGACCTCACTGTATATTGGACTATAGTTGCTAAAATGTATATAAATGAAATTCTATATATAATTCTAGTCGGTCCATTCAAAGGTATCGAATCTGGAGGCTGCAACTATTTGTAACGCAAATCTAATCAGAATTAGTGACTAATCATTGTCAAAATAAATGAAGCTTACATGTTTGTGCCAGGATGGGGATATACCGGTCGAAATGCTGTTAGAGGAGGATATAGGTATTAAATTCCACCTGACAAATGTAATTTTAGCGAAATATCCTAATGGTACAAACAGATTTGTCGACGTGACAGTTTGGAGCTAATACGGACAGACAGACTTAACGACAACCAAAGCTTGATGTATCGGACTACATCTGGAAACAAATTGACCGAGGCGTGTATAGTTATATGGGTAGATTATGCAACTGTTATTTCGGCTACTAACACTACTGTTTAATTTGAACAAACAATAATTCAGAGTATTTGCTTATTTAATACCTATATATTACAACCAACTTCGTTTGTTATTTAGTTGTAGTGCTATAATATATCGACACCCCCATCGAACAAGGTTGTAACTCATTTTTAGCGATTTTACAGGAGAGGCAAAAAACGAAAACATGAATTTTTAAAAAATTTTAGCGAAATGATTAGATGTGATATGATATGTATAACATAATAAGGGATTACTGTGAGATGTCTGCTTTGTAATTTTATTAGCTATTGAAAATCTTGAGTTTGATTGAGATACAACCTTGAGATTAAACATGAGTATCTGTAGAAAAAGGTTGTAACTCGCCTAACAACCATTTTACACTCTCCGCGTTAATTATTTTTCCCGTTTAACTATTAAAAGGTTGTATGTTTTGAGTTATTTGCAATATAGCTAGGAGAAAATTAGTTTTTATGGTATATTTAAACAAAATATCCACTCATAGTTTACACCATTTTAATTGGAAATTATAAATTTTACAATAACAATAATATTCTATCACTATGAAAAAAAAATGGTATAAAATATCTCAAATTTAAAATTTATGATATAAAATATCTCAAATATCTCAAATTATCTCATATTGCGTATCTGTAAATATTTAATTTTAAACCATTTTATTTTATTACTTTACTCTTTTACTATTAATATCTACTTCAAAATTAACATGTGTGGCCTTAAATAGGTTAAAATTTAGAATCTGTTTCTGATTTATTTCAGTTACGGATTTAGGCTTGCCTGATGCTTTGGAATATCGTATCATGGTAATCCATAGGTGTGGAGCACATACGACTTAATATTTTTCGGTTTTTCTATAAGGGCACACATTGAATCACCCTCGTTTTGTGAATGTGTTATTTCAAAAAATACATGTGTAATGTTAATATTAAACTTTTTCATTACGTAGAAGTACGTAGCAAACACTATTCTATACTTATTTTGTCCACCACTAGGGATGGCGGTTTTTGAAAAAAAAACACCGGTTTTCGGTTATACCAGATTTTTTTTGCTTACGGTTTAACCTGGCGGTTATAACCGGCCAAAAAAACCGGTTTTTGGAAAAACCGGTTTTCGGTTTTTTTAATCCAATAGGTTGAAAAGTTACTCGATATCAATATGATCAAAATTAGTACTATCGAAAGAACATGTATTACTTTTAACACGTTTGTATATTTGTAGAATAGGTACATTTTTACTCATTTAATACTTCCTGTATGAGTGTATCGTTTTGAAAAAGTAGCGAAATTCTTGAAGATTCGTATTCGTATTCAGTAATTCGACATTCATAATCAGAGCATTATTTTTGGTAATCAGAAAAAGTCATTCACCCACTTTCAATGTCAAGAGTTAAGTGTGAAAAATAGACGATGTTTGCGTCTAATCCAACCAGATCACTTCTTATGTAAATATTATGATTACAAATACCTTTTCAAAGAAATATTATAATAAAACTTAATAATTGTTTCTGGCTGATGTGAGATTGCACTTTCACTTTGCTTCTGTATTTTATAAATTAAAATAAAATTTGACTTATGGTTTTGTTTGGAATAATTACTTGAGAATAATAATTATGATTGGTATCCGAAATAATACCTAACCTAATTCTAATCACCGTAAAAATCTAATAACCGGTTTTTACTTTAAAAAGAAAAAACCGGTTATAACCGGGACAAAAAAACAACCGGTAAAACCGGTTATTGCGATGTATAAAAACCGGTTTTAGGTTTAAACCGGTAGGTTTTTCCCATCCCTATCCACCACAACTATAAAAAGGAAAAAAAGTCCGTAGATCCTTTTTTACTTGTATTTTGATAAATTGACTTATGAGATGCACCATATGTTTGAATACTTTATAAATTAAACATACGTGCAACAAAGTTGTAACTCATTTAAAAACCTTGTTAATCGTCAACTATAAAAAAAGTAAATATTTAACATAGGGAGTATCCAGTGTTACTGCCTTTTTCACGCTAGAATGGCGAATAGCACACGTAAGTTAAAATACAACTTTTTGGCGTATTAGCCAAACTATTGAGAATTAAACTATGTCGTTTATATTGACGTGTGCGCAATTTTTTGCTGAATTCGCATGTGTTGAAATCTGAAAAAAGATGTAACTTGAGTTACAACCTTGTTGGATGGGAGTGTTGATATTATATATAAAGTATGCCCATTTTAGTAATTAGGCGAGGCAACGAAGCATTAAACCTAGGAATTTTGTGCAGTAAGATGAATCGTCATGCACCTTTTTGTAATCGATTGGAGAGAGTGTCAGGCAATTTTGTGAACTAAATTGATCTTCGGCAAAAATTTTTGTGCATTAAAAATGCATTTTCAAAGTGCATCTCAAAGAGATGAAAATGAAAAATTTAGAACTCAGGAAATTTTGACGGAAATGAGTTCAATTTTTATACTTGGGGGTTTTGGAGGTCACTGAACACGAATTTCGTGACGCTGATGGTCTCCGAGGTATCTGGTGCCCAGGGTGGAACTCGTCGCCTGGGACGATCGAATAATTCGCGGGACGATCGAATAATTCGCGAAATGAAGATTGGATCGAAAAATTGAAAAATACGTGTTTAATATTTTTCACAAATCTATCGAATGACACTAAACATGACCCTAGAGGTGGGGTGGGGGTAACTTTAAAATCCTAAATGGAAACCCCCATTTGTTATTGCAGATTGGGATTGCTTACGTAAAAATAAGCAAATTTTATATATATATATATATATATATATATATATATATATATATATATATATATATATATATATATATATATATAGTAGTGAAGAGTATATAGTGATATAGAGTAGTGAAGTAGTGAGTAGTGAGTGTAGTGTCTGGAGCCTCAGGAGACTGAGACCCCGGAAGCCCTGAAGATGACGTCAGAGAGGACGTCGAAAGCTCGGCCTAGAAACCAACGACGCGGTTCAACCCGGAAGCCTGGTGAGTTTAATTTTAATATTAATTCTTTTGTTGATATTGATTTTAGCTTTAAGTTTCATATATATATATATATATATATATATATATATATATATATATATATATATACAAAGGATTTCCACAGTTTTCACTGTATTCCTTCACTCAACCGTTCTCTCCAGCTCTTTCTGTCTTGCCAATCTCCTTCCTGTAGATTTCTTCTCTCCATTGCTTCGTCTACTTCATCTCTGAAAGATCTTCGGGGTCTGCCTCTCTTCCTTTTTCCTATCGGACTCCACTCTGTTATTCGGTTTATCCACCGATTTTGGTCTGCTCTTCTGACATGTCCGTACCAGGTTAATCTCTTCTGTTCGATGTAGTCTATTATGTCTGAGCTCACTCCCATTCTTCTCTAAATCTCTAAATTTTATTCGAGACATTTTTTAGACTTGTTGATAGATGGCGTTAATAAATAGTGTTTTTCCGATTATAGCGCCATCTATCCATAATAAGAAAAAAAATCTCGAATAAACGTTACTTATTTTTACGCAAGGAATCCAAATCTGCAATAAAAAATGGGGTTTCCTGTTTACGATTTTAAAGTTACCCCCCACTTCACCTCCAGTGGGTGGAGTGAAGAGTCGTGTTTGATGTTATTCGATAGGTTCTTGAAAAATATTAAACACGTATTTTTCGTTTTTTTATTTGGAAGTTTTCTCGAGATCTATTTCTCGAGATATTAGACCGTTTCTATAATTTACTTATGGTATCATGATAAATCGTTTTTTCCGATTATAGCGCCATCTATTCACAATTCGAAAAAATGTTTCGAATAAAAGTTGCTTATTTTTACGTAAGCAATCCAAATCTGCAATAACAAATGGGGGTTTTGCATAAAGTTACCTCCACCCCTTATCCAGGGGGCGGAATGGGGGTCGTGTTTAGTGTCATTCGATAGATTTTTGAAAAATGTGTTTTTTTTCGACACTTATTTTCAGTTTTTCGATCCAAGCTTCATTTCGCGAGTTATTCGATCGATCCACGAATTATTCGATCGTCCCAGATGACGAGTTCCACCCTGAGTACCAGGTACCTCGGAATTCATCGCCGTCATAAAATTCGTGTTCAGTGACCTCCAAAACCCTTAAGTATAAAAATTGGACTAATTTCCGTCAATATTTCCTAAGTTATAAATTTTTCATACCATATAGGTACCATATACACACATCGGAAAAGACTAACGATATTTTTATAACATAATAAAATAATTCAAAATAAATTCACGTGATCGTGTAATTTCAACCGAATTTGTACAGTTGCTCATCCGGTAGATTTTTTTGAGTAAAACATAACGGCAAATGTGATAACCTGATAACGAATATTTGACAAAGCTTTTTACAGGAAAGGAAAAGACTATAGGTTTTATACTGCAGTAAATATTCTGCTAGTTTGGATATTGTTCATGCTATAAAGTTCTTGCTAACTTAGTGCAACAAAAAAATATTGTTTTTTATCATGGAACGACGTCATTTAACTTTGTATGAGATAAATAGGGCTTTAGGTTTTCTTCTATCACAGATTGATGTTATAGAACGTGTCACCAAGCTCAAATGGAACTGGGCACGACACGTCGCCAGGCTGAAGGATTCAAGATGGACACGAAAGCTAATGGAATGAAGAACAAGAGAAGATAAACGCAGTAGAGGAAGTCCGCCTACACGATGGACAGATAATATAAGGCAAATTAGTAAACACATGTCCAGCGATGGACGTAAATTGGTTGGATGATGATGAGGCTGATGATGATGATGATGGTGATGATGAGGCCTTCTTCAATGTGACATGCAGCAAACTAATGTAGCTGAGCACATGGGAGTCTCCCAAAGTGTTGAAAGTCAATTGTGGTGGCGTTTTGGTAACACTGGAAGTACAGGCTAACGTCATCTAGGACGTGAGCCTGCAGCTTAAGACCGATTATATTAGTGTTAATCGCTAGAAGGCAACCAACAATTATTACAGAACCTGAATTAGTTACCGACTCGCAGCGGGCACGCCAGGTAACAATAGGCCGTGATACTGTAAGAAATTGCCTCCATGAAGCCAATCTTTCCAGTCGAAGACCACTGAGATGTCCACCTATCTGTAGAGTCAATCGCGCTGCAAGATTAGGGTGGTGTCAAGATTATTAAAACTGAGTTGCAAATGATTGGGCTACAGTTTTATTCTCCGACCCATCTAGATTTGGATTTTATCCAGATTTTCGTAGAGTAAGAGTGTGGAAACGATCTGGAAATTCAGAACTCTTAAAACTTGTGCAGGGCGTTTACACATACAGAAGTGACACATTAATGGTATGAAAAAAAAATAATAGTCGGTGGCAGAACCGATCTCGTTTTTCCAAACCACTTCCTTACAGCTCGGCAGTATCTCTACACCATTCTACAGCCTATCGTTCGCTTGTTTACTGATGAGGTTGGTCAAAACTTCCATCTCATGCATCATAACGCTCGTCCAAATGTCGCACGCCCAATGACAAACTGGCTTACCAACGAAGGTATTGATGTGTTGGCTTCGCCAGCAGAGTCCCCCGACCTGAACCATCGAGGATGTAATGGAGATGCTTTAACGAATAATTACTCCACATATTATGTGTAATATGTAGGTACAGGCAGTTTCGTTTCTGAGAACGTCTGATAGAATAAAGGGCAAACGTACCTTAACAGGATATCGACAATCTTATTTTGTCTATAAAAGACAGATGTAGACCCGTAATAAACCAGGATGGACGCCACAATGTACATTAATTTTGTTTTTTTATTATATCTTTCTATAAGCGAGGTTCCTACAGCCTCTGCCGCTTCTCGCATTTTGACCGTCATCTTTTTCTGTCCATCCATTCGTCTTATTTGATGGCTCTATCTCTCATGATGTGTCGTACATTTTCTTCCCAGGTAACTGAAGGCCTTCCCCTTCTTCTTCTTTGTTGTGGTATGTAATTTAAAGCTTTCTTTGGCCATCTATCTTCATTCATTCGTTTCACGTGACCATACCACACTAGTTGTCTCGTTTCAATTCTATCTACACTGGAATATACAGTATTTGTCCTGCTTCTAATATCTTCATTCCTGATGTGATCTTTTTTGGATATACCACATGCTCTCCTTAGATAGTCCATTTCTACTACTTTTATTATTTTTCCATCATACTTCGTGATCTGCCAAACTTCTGCCCCATAAGTTATTATAGGCTCTACCAAGGTACGATAGATTGTCAATTTCGTTTTTTGTCTTATATCTTTAGACCGTAGTAGAGAGTTTAGAATGTTTACCGCTTTTTTGCCCTGCTGCGTTCTGTTTTCTATGTCTCTTTTGGTAGTGCCTTCTTTAGGTATTATAGATCCGAGATATTTATATTCTTTACATGTTTTTGTGGTTCTAATTTCTAAATCTGGATCTTTTTCATCATCCCCTATTTTAAGATAATCTGTCTTTGACATATTCATATTGAGGCCCCATTTTTCATATTCTTTCTTTAGTTTTCTAAACATGTAGTCCATGTTTTCCTCATCATTCGCTACGACGCTTTTTTATTACGACCATATTATTTAATGATGACCTATTTTTTTTTAAATATATTTCTCAATATCTTTGACATTTCTAAAGGTATTTTTGTTATTTTTGACATTTCAACAAATTTTGTTGTATATTAAATATTGCTGATCACTACAAATCGATTATTATTTATTCAAACCAATTAAAGAAGAAATTACGCCTATTTTTAAAATTTCTCATATTTAAGGACTAGGTGCAGCTGCGGTCACTGAATAGTTGACACCTTCATTTTTACATTTATTTTGATTACTTTTTTGATTTATTTATTTACCTTTTATTTTGATTTTTTAATTTTAATCAACCTCTTCTGGGTCCGTAACTGGTAATTAACATCACTTTGACGTAAAAAGTTCCTAAGAGAGGTAAAAATTAAAAAAATCGAATACTAGATACGTAAAGGTGTAAACTATTTAATGGCCGCAGGAGTACATACACCTAAAATTTCGTGTTCGTGGGAGTTTCATGGGAACAAAGACGTTTTCAAATATCCGTAAACTTTATTTGGTACTAACTGACTCGAAAGTCGTTGTCCTGTCTTATTCTTCATCTTAATGCTCCAAAGGACATTATAAATCAACAATTATCAATTATGACTTTTGTTTAAGAAATACGTGAGTAATTAGAAAGCTAAGTGGATTTTTTTGGAGTATAATCAATATTTAAGTGTCACTAAAGAATTAATCTGTTTAATAATTTATTGTTAATAATTGTATGGAAAGATTAAAATTTTGCTCTAAGCATACCTATTATTGCAGCAGAAGATTTAAAATCAAATATATTAACAGCTAAATTAATAACAAACGAACAAAATAAAACATTTTATATTCCAAATATCCCATGGTCAGTAAAATATTATACAGAACTCGATAAACTACCTTAAGGGGGAGTCTATAGTTTGAAAATTCTGAAAATGAAAGTACACAACTTCAAGAATGTTCTCTGAAAATATCAGACCGCTCGGAGCAAAATTAACGGAATTACAGCATGTTGAATATTCCTATCGTCCACTCGCTTTGCAGCAGCTTCACGCGAGCGCGCTTGAGCGTAGTGAGAAACGTTCAACAGCTGTTCCCCTTCTCTTTTGTAAATAACTCCGTGATTCAAAAACATATTCCAGTGTGCATCAATTTACGATTTATTAGACAAGAAAGACTTGAAAATAGTTGGCAAAACTCCTTTTTTGAAAGGAGGTGGACATTGTAACTCAAACAGTACTTCACCAATCCACCTGAAATTTTGCGTAGATTTTTATTAGACATTTCGTATGGTAGCGCTGTCGAGATATTTTTTGTTTTATGCTTATTTTTTGTTTAAAAATAATAAATATGTTGATTTTCACCCTTTTTTACAAGAAATTTCGTTATTTCTTGATTCTGAGTGACACCTAAATCTCAAAAATCGTTAAAACTAAAAAATTCAACGGTGTTACCTTGAGAAACTCGTAAGCTAAATAGGCTTTTTGAATTATTTGTTTCACATGATCCAATGACGCGTTCTGATATCCACAGCAAAAATCACTTTTTTTGGAGGTGTCTGTAAAAATTTGCCACCCTTGGCTTATTTTTCAATATGTTGCTTTGAATTTTTTTGGAATATTCTTTGAATTGTCTGAATGTGTTTATTTATTTTAAAAATAAAATTATTCTACCATAGTTTCAAAAAAATCACAAAAATATGCTTGAAATGTTGATTTCAAGCATGTTTCAACAACACTAAAGAAACATAGTCTAACACGAAATGTATGGTTTAAATTCAATCAAAGAATAAACATCTCTCTCTTGCTTATGCTACCCATAGAATCACTGTAAGTTAATTTTTTCTGACTAATGTTATTTCAAAAAAAGTTATTTGGTAGGTATAGACAAATTGAATAACATTTGACTAATTTGATGAACCGTTCTGAAGTTTTTAGCCACACTTTTGATACTATAAGACCCAACTTCCACAGAATATCAGGGTTAAAGATTCATTTTTCACGAGTTATTAAAATTTGTTGAAAATTAAGAATTCTTAGCTTTTTTACATAGAAACAGTTTGTATTTTAAGTTGCTTATAACAATATAAAAATAATTCCAAATATATATTTCCTACATATGCACTGTTCAATTAAGGAACAAAAAAGTTTTTATGAGTCTTCCTCATGTCTGAGAGTCGTAAATATTTCAATGAATAAAACTCACGAACGTGAATGACAAAGAATCCTAAAAATTATTAAGAATCAGCAACAGCTGATTTCTTTATTGACTAAGAAAATATTTTCGCAACCCAGAAAATTGAGCAGCCTCTCTAAACGGCTCTATTCAGTTAGGAATTGAGATTCAAAAGCACAAAATAGCGACACATATTGACCGAGCCTTTAGCTTATTATAGAGTTGAGTCGGTACTGAAAGAGAGTTAGTTTAGAGATTCGGATTCGGATCCAACAGTGTCGGACCAAAAGTGCCGGACCGAACTAGTAAATCCAGAAATTAATCTTTTCGTCCTTGTAAAACTATTTATTATCTTTACCTATCCTATATATACTTCAGTTTCGGCGATTACTTTCTCGTCGGAGCGATATCTCTTGGTACGAAGCATCTTTTTAAGATAGTAAAAAAGGTGGTAATCCCTGGGGGCCAGATCTGGATTGTTCTTCTTCTACGGCACTACAGCCCAAATTGAGCCTTGGCCTCCTTTATTTTTTGCCTCCACCCTTGCTTGTCTGTGGCTGCTCTTCTCCATACATGGACTCCTAAAAGGGCTTGTGCGTCGCTGTTTACTGTGTCTCCCAGCATTTTCTTGGCTTTCCAACCGGTCTCTTTTCTTGCATTCAAGCATTCAGTGCTCTTTTTAGTAGCCTATCCTCTCCCATTCTTATCACATGTCCGGCCTATTGCAATCTTTGTATTCTAATGAAGTCTGACAGGGGTGCTTCCTTATAAAGTTGATAAAGTTCGTTGTTGTATTGACTTCTGAAGATTCCGTTTTCCCTCTCAGGTCCTAGTATTCTCCTCAGAATTTTCCTTTCGAATGTGTCGAGTTTGTTTTTGGATGTTTCTTTCAGGACCCAGGCTTTACTGCCATAGCATGTTATTGGTCGAATTAAAGTTTTATAGATTCTCATCTTTGTATTTCGGTGGACACTTTTAGACCGAAATATATGGGAGAGGGCAAAATAAGCTCTGTTTGCCTGCGTTATTCTCTTCCGTATTTTTCTGTCTTCTGATCCGTCGGCATATATTTCTACTCGCAGGTATGTAAACTTTATAACCGTTTCAATGTCATCTTCATGTATAATGTTTTGAGGGACTATATTTCTTCTCGTTTGAGTCATTATTTTTGTTTTTTCTGTGTTAATTTCCACACCTAGCTTTTGTTTCTGTTTTTAACTCTGCGTATGTTTCCTGTGCTCCTGTTGATGTTCTACTCATAATATTAATATCATCGGCATAAGCGGCCAGGTGAACCGTTCGGTTGGTCAGTAGGTTTCCTCGTCCAGTTTGCATTTGCCTAACCGCATACTCCAGTGCCAGGTTAAACAATGTTGGGGCCAGCCCATCTCCCTGCTTTAGTCCCTGCGAAATTTTGAAAAAGTTTGTCCGGTGGTTTTGTATTCGTACACATGCCTGAGTTTCATCCATTGTGGCTTTACTTACTTACTTACTTACTTAGTCCTAAGCCTTTCTACCTTTAGGTGTAAGGCTGGTGGAGTTGAGTTTGGCATTGTAGTCTCCATGCTTTCCGATCTTGCGTTAGGTTTCTTGCACTGTCCAATGTCAATCCCTTCTTCTCGACTTCTTGCCTGATTTCATCTACACACATAACTCTTGGTCTTCCTCTTTTGTTTTTCCCCTGCACTCTCGTTTCGAACACTCGTTTTGTAAGCCTCTCGTTCGACATTCTACACACGTGCCCGAACCATCTTAGTTGTCCCTCCACTATTTTTTCGTTGATTGGTTCCAGTTTTAGGTTTTGTTTAATTGTTTCGTTTCGTATTTTGTCTGTCCTCTTTCTGTTTGCTATTTTCCTCAGAAATCTCATTTCCATAGCATTGACTCTGGATTTTTGTCTCCCCGTCATTGTGGCTTTAATGAGTCTTATTAGCTTTTGTGGTATTGCCAATTCAGCCAATATATAGTATAGTTTGTTCCTTTTGACTGAGTTGTATGCCTGGAAACACGTTGTGAACATCAATATCGTGTTGCCATGATTTGCTCAAGATCTGTTCGACTGTAAATATTTGATCCAGTGTCGATCTTCCCCGTAGGAAGCCCGTCTGATACTCTCCAATTATATTTTCTGCTAGTGGTTGGAGCCGCTGCTTTATAATATAGGTGAGGACTTTATATGCTGTACATAGTACAGAGATTCCACGGTAGTTTTTGCACTGGAGTTTGTCTCCTTTTTTATAGATCGGGCATACTATGCTTTTCTTCCAGTCGTCGGGTATTTTCTGTACTTGCCATATGTCTTTGATGAGCGCGTGGATGTGACTTGCTAGGTGGTCGCCACCTACCTTGTACAGTTCTGCTGGTATTTCGTCAAATCCCGGAGCTATATTGTTTTTCTGGGCCTTAATAGCTTCAAGAACTTCCTCTATAGTTGGAGCTTCTACTCCATTACCTACTTCATTCTCTTCTACGTAGTTCTGGATTACACGGTGGATATTTTGGTAGATATATTTGATTATGGTAGTGTAGCGATGGTCGATTTGGCGTACTGTCAATACTTTTAACATTTTCTGCTAGCTTATAGTATCGAATGCTTTCTCATAGTCCACAACCATCAGTGCCAATGGTTGGTTATATTCTGCAGACGTCTCGAAACCGCCAGTGTATTTTTGATTATTCTTGTGAATATTTTTGTCAAAAGTGCACTGTTAAACATAGGCCTCTTCCTCGTGTTTCCAACCCCGTCTATCTTGCACCGCTCCTTAAATCGTCGATTCATCTTGTAGGTGGTCGATCGACGCTTCTCTTGTCTTCCCTTGGTCTCGATTCCAATAACTACCTTGTCTTTGTCTATCGCCCATCTGTCATTCTGGTTATGTGTCCTGCTCATCTCCAGCTTTAGTCTGGCTATCCTTTGAATGTTAGTCACCTTGGTTCTTTTCCTGGTCTCTTTGTTTTTTACTCTGTCTCACAAAGTTAGTTCTAACATGGACCGCTCCATCTTTCTCTGTGTGACTCTCAGTTTGGTAGCCGTGTATGTATGATAACAGACTGATAAGATGGTAGTTTTTTAAGTCTTTTATGTATCCTTTCTTGTGTAATAAAACAATAACTGCATTATTCCATTGAGAAGAAGTTTTTCCTTGGTAGGTTCATTTGTTGAAAAGTTTGGAAACTTTTATTTCTAGCTAGTTTGATCGCCTCGATTACTACTCCATCATCGTCTGGGGATTTGTTATATAAGTGTCGTTTTGACTTCATATGGTGTTATTTCCGGCTTTAATTCTGATTCCTTGATTTTGGGCAGGATCTTTAGTTGCTGCTCTCATACATTTCGCTATAAAAGAATTCGACAACTTCTAGGATTCCCGTTCTGTTCATAGTAATGTTCCAGTCTTTCTTTCTTATCGTAATATTCGTAATTCGTCTCAAATAAGTTGCTGGTATTTGAAAATGGGTTCTCAGAATGATATTTGGCCCTCAAAGAGATGAATTGACAGGAGAGTGGAGAAGGCGCCACAATGATGAATTGGTGACTCTGTGTGGTGCTGAAAACAACGTCAGACTTATAAAAGCTAACAGGATAAGATGGGCAGGTCATGTGGTAAGATCAGAGGCAAAGTGTTAACAATATTGTTTCTTGAGAGACCAGACGGGAGAAGATCAGTAGCCGTCCCAGAAAAATATGGTAGGATCATGTTTAAGTCGATTTATCATGGAATGGGATACAACAATGGGAAATTGATGCGCAAGATCGTAGAAGATGGAGGGCTATAGTTGATGCGGCGAAGACTCACCCCGAGTTATAGAGCCACTCAAGAAACAGAAGAAGAAAATTGATAGTAAAAAGAAGAAGAAGAAAAGTTCGGTTCATCTAAGAACCGCACAAACACGATGATCCTTTTTATCAAAGGATAAACAAAGTTTAAACAACTTTGATGATTGCCAACGTTTGATAAGAACTGGTACGCTATAAAAAAGGAGGTCTGGACTTATTTCTTCCTGGCGTCTGATGAATATGAAATTGCTGCAAAGATTCTCAAAGACAAATATTCTCGCTTGGAAATTTTAAATCTCCTTTCAAATCAGAGATTTTACTGTATAAGAAGTGTGTCGAACAGTATGATCAGACATAATATTTTACTGCAATGATATCATTTTCAGAAAACTATCGCTTCGATGCCGTCTAAATGAGTCAATCCAAAAAAAGAAATCACTAAAAGGAACGATCTGAGCCATTTCTCTTATTCGTGGCAATATAAGAAATATGTTTCCAGACATAAAGAAATGGATATATGAAAAGTGCTGAGTCGATACATATAACCGTCCTAAACAGTTTGACTGCAATAAAATACTAACAGGGGTAATATTTTCACACCACGATGCGACACGGAAGTAAGGCGACACACTTAGTAAAAATAAAAGTACGGCTGTAAGCAAGCTTCCATAAATATTTGGATAGAATGGAAATGTCGCACAGCAAATGAAACGAAATTCATACTCGTTTCTTACTTTGTACCATAAATATATCAGAATATGAATCACACTGTTTTTATTGCAGTTTTATTTGCTTGGGGATATTGATGCACACATATTTCAAGTTAGTTGATTAATATTTTTCTCAAGATATTTTATATAACTAGGTAATCTATCCATCTATAAAATGATACTCAACTAAAAACTCGTTATATTCCCTTAAAATCAAATTTATTAAAAGTATCAATTAAAATACTCATTAATATGGGCGCAATGGATAGTTGTGTCTTTATCCAACATATTATTTTGAGTACTTAAAGCTTCAATCCAGATCTTAAGCGGTGGTCTCTAATAGACGCTCTAGGCTGCGTACAACGTCATGCCGTCGGAAAATTGTTCATTTTCGTTACTTTTAGTAAACTTTGAAGGACAAATCTATCTTACAACCGAAAATAGTTAAAAAAATTCAAAATACGGGGTGAATCGAAGTGACAACCAACTTAGCTCGTAGTATCCAATAGACGCCTTAGGCTGCATACAGCGTGTATTAGACCGCCTTAGATCTTTTTATTACAGAGCTTTGTTGATATTGTTAAGTCTCTAGAGATTGATTTTGGATTCAAACTGGGTCTAGGGTCTACTATTGTATCTTGGGGATAACTTAATCATATTTTTAGATCTTCTTCACTATGCAGGTTAATTTTATATCTGAAAAGAGCTTCTAAAGTCGTGAAGCATGAGTGACATGCCCTATTCATCGTAAGCTGTCCAAAATCACAATCAATCATTCTAATGTTCACTATCATTATTTTGAGTCCAAGTTGTTAGCATGTTTTCGATACACGTGTTTGTTCTTTAAAGTTGGCCAGTATGTTTTACGATTACTTACAAATTGGTTTGATAATTCTTTACCACTGTCTGATTGTAGGATCACCGGTGCACCAAGCAATGTAAAAATATCTAGCAAATTTCTTCCAAGAAGTTCGGTCTTCCATCAACCTATGGTCAAATGGAATGTTCATTTTTCGGATATCTGCTTGGATGTTATCTCTCCATCGCATTCTGGGACGTCCGAGTGGTCTTTTGCCTGTAGGAATCTCCTCCCATACCAGTCTTACAAGTCTCTCGTTATGAAGTCTGTGCACGTGGCCTGCCAATCTTAGTCGCTGTGATTTAATTTCTCGGTGTCATTGAAGAGTACTTTTAATTCGATGTTGGTTCTGATCCTATACTGGTTTGTGTTAATGTCATGGTGAGGTCCGAAAATGTTTCTAAGTATTTTCGTTCAAAACGTCTGATCACTTGTATGGCCACTGTTAATGTTTTTCTGTAAACATCTGCTACCCTTGTAGTGCTTTTCTTTGGGTTTTCTCAAGCATTGTTCTATATTTCTTGATGTGAAGCACTTTTTGTGTACTACTGCTACGTAAAGTACAGTAGAGTGGACTTTTTTCTTCTTATTCTTCTACTTCTTCAGCCTTAAGTAATCCAACTTGGGACATAGGCCTCCCCCAATTCAATCCAGTGTTTTCTATTTTGCGCCACTTGTTTCCAGTTCTGCCCTCCAATCTTCTTAATGTCATCAGCCCATCTCATTTCTGGCCTTCTGTTGCTTCTCATTCCTAACCATGGTCTCCATTGTTGTATTTCGGGATTCCATCTTTTATAATTCAGTTTGCCGTTGTGACCTGCGAAACTCCCTTTTAATTTGGCAGCATGTAGAGTGGACCACTTCCGTTGAAATTCTCCTTTTGACAGTCTCTGGTTCCCCACGTTGGGTATAATCCTTGTTGGCACCTCAGTCCTACCCTCTACTCTGTGAACGACATATCATTGAACTGCTTAATATTTTAAATAGTACTGATTAAACACTGAATTACGGCGATGCTAAGGAAAGCTGGAAAGGAAAGAAAGAAAAATGCAGTACTTGGGTCATGTATTAAGAGGTGAAATATACGAACTGCTTAGACTCATAATAAACAAAAAAATCAGGTCAAAAGTCCATAGGAAGATGCCAGAATTCATGGTTAAAGGACTTTAAGAGGTGTTTTGCCGCTCATCTGCAGGAATCTTTCATGCTGCAGGTTCTAAAACAACATACAACTATCATTTGGATCACCAACCTTCGGAAGGAGACTACGTAATAATAATAATAGTAATTGTAATTTCCACAATGCAGATGACCAATCTATAGCTAGGTAAGTCGGATGGTAGGGATATCACCTTGGAGCCTTCCAGTCTGCCTTGTTTTCTGTAGGCGTTTTCCACATCTCAGTCGATGTTATAGTTATTTTATAGACGTCGGAATTCCACTTTTACCCCCTTTACGTCAAATGGATAAATATTATATTTATTGTATCTTTATATCCAGTGGTTAGCTTAGCACTTAGCTTTTGGGGACATAGGTTATTTACGGACATGGGTTGTAGGGGCAAGAATAAAGGTCACTTTATTGTAGGAGTCTCTATCAACAAGTCTTTAAAAATAAAAAAAAGCCCCGTTATCGGAGAAGATAAATAATAATTCTGGCTGGAGAATATAAATAATAATTCGGAAAATATATTAATAAAACATCATACAGTTAGATATTGGTAGAAGCTACAAGAGCCAATTAAAAGTAAATAAAACTAAATTCGATATCATAACAAGAACAACTTAAAAGTTCGATCAAATTTCAATAAGTAGAAGTTATTTGGAACGTCCTGTATAGACCATACTTTTTGTATGTAAAACCGATGACTTGCTTCAGATAAGGTGCGATATATTCGGGTTATTTTTCAATTTCTATTCATATATTTCAATTTTGTAGTGACAAAGTTAGGGTTGCGAGAAATGGGAAATGCTTTAGCTTGCTTAGCTCCGACGAAAAGGGGAATTACAATAACAAAGCACATATTCTTGTTGAGAAATCACCCCCATAATTTGATATATTGTTCGCTTTTATCACCTTAAATTTTTTGTGTTCTGAAAATTTTGGTCCAATTCCACCAGAGCCAGCTTTAAATTTTATTAAATTTGTAAATCGTGGATAATTTATGGTTAATATTGTGATGTATTTTCTACAAACGTGATTTATTAATACCGCTTAAAGGAAAATATCGCATAATAAAATTGAAATTGATATCGATTGATAAAAAGTGGAGGAAAGTGTAAAATCACATTAAATGTTAAAAGATTAGGAACAGGAGTTTGGTTAATTTATTATTTTGTCTCTCTTTTGCTTATTATTTTCCATGCAATACTTTTGTATTGCGGCCGACACTCTCTCACCTAAATTATTTATAGCGGTCCTCAAATACGCCTTTAAAATGCTAAAATGGGAAAATAGAGGAATAAAAATAGATGGAGAAATGCTCAATCATCTGCGTTTTGCCGACGATATAGTACTTAGTACCGAAGATCTGGGTGAAGCACAACAAATGCTACTAGAATTAGAAAACGCATCTTCAACAATAGGTCTAAAAATAAACATCAGCAAACCAAATTTATGACAAATTTAGTTCCCAGCGAACACCTAACCATCCAAAATCAAGTGGTAGAATTGACAGAAAAGTACATATATCTCGGTCATGAAATCAGAACAGGCAAGGACAATCAGCGCATTTCAACGACGAATAACACTTGCTTGGGCGGCGTATGGTTCTAAGTCTAAGAGACATCCTTAAGAGCAACATCCCGACAGCTATGAAACGGAAGACATTTGACCAATGCGTTCTTCCTATTATGACATACGGAGCAGAAACTCTCACGCTCACAAAAACAACAGCACTAAAACTGCGACTCGCACATAGGCGTATGGAAAGATCGATTCTCGGCGTGACAAAAAAAGACAAAATAAGGAATCAAGACTTAAGGAAAAGAACAGGGTACCACTGATGTCGTTGAACGTATAGCCAAGCTGAAATGGAATTGGGCAGGTCACATAGCGCGACTGAAAGACTCAAGATGGACCAGAAAACTAATTGACTGGCGCCCAAGAGAAGACAAACGCAGCAGAGGACGACCACCAGCACGCTGGATGGACGACATTAACCGAATATCCAAGAAATGGCAACAAGAAGCACAGAACCGTGAAGAGTGGCGAAGAATGAGACCTATGTCCAGCCAGTGGACAGAAGAGGTTGCATGATGATGATGATGAATACTTTTGTAGTGATTTTTCCATTTTTTTAGATTCTTAGATACTTATTTACTTACTTACCTAAGCCGTCCTCTTATACCTTACGGTGTCGAGGCTCTTTTAGATTCTTTCTTTTTCTCCTTCTTACGGTGCCTTATCCTTAAGGACGTTGGCCATTACATTTGACCATATTATCTTATTTGCAGCCGCCCTGAATAGTTCTATGGAGGTCATATTTGCCCATTGTCATAGGTTTTTAAGCCAAGAATTGCGTCTTCTTCCGGGTCCCTTTTTGCTATTAATTTTACCTTCGATTATAAGTTCATATTTTCGATTTCTTACGATGTAGCCAAAATATTGTGTTTTCCGTTCTTTTATTATAAGCATAAACTCTCTTTCCATATTCATCCTCCGCGAGACTTCCGCATTGGTCGTATGGCTCATATAGGATATTCTGAGCATTTTACGGTAATACTAGAGTTCAAATGCTTGGATTCGTTTTTGTTTTGCTTCTGTCATTGTCCAGGCAAATATTGTTATTATATATATATATATTGTTTTGATTCTACTTGTTGATATCTACTTTGATTGGGCTAGCTCAAATTAATAAATTTATCTCAAGGTTTTACATCATCCAATCACAGAAATACAAAACCAATACTCAGAAAAAACTCATGGAAAAATAAAAATAAAATATAACCGTATATTAAAGAAAAATTAATTATACCAAATAATTCAAACACAAATGTTTAATAATAGAATAAACTGTGAAAACAGACAATCTATGAATCTAGAAATGCTTGTGCAAAATAATGAAAACAATTCTGAAAAATACCGCAAATTATTTTGAAATCAAAATTACCCAGTATGAATACAAATTAAATTATAACTAGTAAACAAAAGTCAATTTAAAAATCACGAAAAGGTTTCTGTGAAAGTTTATGTCAATTTAAAAATCACGAAAAAGTTTATGTCCTATTTCACTTGAGTCTCCACATAGAGCTCGATGCAACCAAAGAAAAACCAAAAGTGTGGCAAACAGAGACTATTGACGGAGAGAACAATGTATTTTGGATACCTTAGTACAGCTGCTTTCACTTGACATTGAATTTTCTTTTTACTTCCAAAAATAACATTTTTACTTTGTGCTTTTTATATACGGGCACCTATAAGGCTTTTTAATTTACGAAGACCGACACTTGTTACTCATTCTTCAACAGTACCTTCTATTTCAGCTCTCTAAAACACACCCTCACTCTCGTTCTTTTCTTGTCAACCCAAATTCAAAAATCTGACATCCTTCAAACTATATCCTCCCTTCAGTTCCATTCGTCCAAACAAATATCCTTACTACGTCATATATCAATGCCTCCAAACGCTTTTGCCGCTAATTGTTCTTAGAAACACTGTCTATTGAATGTAACCGCACTGTTAACATGATAAACGCATTTGTCCAAAATTCATAGAATTATTTTAACATTATGAAAAAAAAAAACTTATATCTTACAACACAATACTGGGTAATTGAAATCGGTATCTATTTTACAGGGTGAATGAAAAAATTAAATATTAAAAAAAACTATTTTAACGTAATAGAAATTATCATACAATTAGATAATTAGATTTTCTTCTTTTTCCTCTCTGCTTTTCTTTATCTATGACAACTTCCCCGACCTTGGGTATGAATAAAAATCGAGATTGAAAAGAAAAGAATTTTTTCAGACCCAAATTACTCAAGTAAACTGTACATAAATTCCAATTACGGACTCCTAGATAAATACTTATGCCCCCATTACTTTGTTTCATAATGACTACTAGATTTATGTGTTGTGAATGGCATCTTTCAATTATTTTATCCCTCAACCTGTTATCTATTTCATGACCTACATATTTTCTATATTTACACGGATTAGAATATGTCTTCGAGCAGAAATTAGATAAGTTTTTCCTTTTGATTGTGTGTTCGTATTTTGTCGCTACTCTATTTTCAGTTTTGATTTCTCCCGCATGTTCGACCAATAATTTTTTTAAGTCATGCGCCATTTCTTCTCCACAGACTATTATTGATGTCTTTTCTTCCTTTTCGCAATTCCTTGATTTTATACACATATTGAACTCAACTTTGTTCTCATTCTCCTCCGATTCTTCTTCTCCAAAAACTACAGTTTCTTCCTCATCCAATATTTCAACTTCTTTTTTTGTCATGTTTGTACACACCATTTTCGGCGCAGTACTGACATTTAAATTTTCTTCTTCCTCTTCTTTCTCTTCAGGTCCTACAATTGTGTACACCTGTATCGGTGTTACACTTCTTTTCTTCCTATTTCTTCTCCTCCTCTTCTTCCCCTCTTTTCTTTCATCGGTGTACATCGTTTGCGATGCCACACTTTTCATTTTATTAGATTTAAAATTTGTTGTTAAAACATTTACTTCATTTCCTGTGTCCTCTTCTTCCTTCTCCTCTTTATTTTCATCTTGCTTGTTAGTCATTGATGTACACACCTTATTCGGCGCTGTACTAACTTCATGTTCATCTTCTGTTTCCTTTAAACCTTCTTCCAGTATGTCCTCTCCAAATTTTATATAGTTGTTTTCAAAATTAATTTCCGTTCCATACTTATCCAATTCATCCATTCCAATGATAATATAAGGACATTCCATGTCCTCAATTATAAAACAATTTATCAAATATTCTCTATTTTTAAATCTCAA
The DNA here is from genome assembly GCF_917563875.1 of Diabrotica virgifera virgifera. NCBI lineage: Eukaryota > Metazoa > Arthropoda > Insecta > Coleoptera > Chrysomelidae > Diabrotica > Diabrotica virgifera. Next base: position 88,815,583 of record NC_065452.1, read on the forward strand.
TGTCAAAACAATAGCCTCATTCGTAGTCGAAATCTTTTTTGAATTAGCACTCACTAACCTTATTCGAGAAATATTATACCTTTGAGAATCCAGTCCTAAATCCTTTATCCATTGGTTATTAACTAATGATACCTCTGAACCAGTGTCCAAAAGTATATCAACCTTTTTATTTTTAATATACCCCTGTACCATAACCAAATTATTACGCACGTATTCAATCTTTTTTCCCGCTAAAGTGATAAATTCCCTAGGGTGAGTATATATTCCTGAATTAAATTTTATCCCTGTTTTTAGTGAGTGCTCTCCCGAAAAGACGGCCCTGCTCTATTGCTTTCTACTTTCACATTGTCTATTTCTTGGTGTCCTTGTTCAGCTTCTCCTTCTCTGATTAAACTTAGATTGTTTATTTCTCTGTTTTGTTCTCTTCCTTGTCCATTGTGGTTGTTATATTGGTTTCCTCTGTTAAAATTTTCCCTTCCTGTATTTGGCTGACATGGTTGACTGTTATAATTTCTCCCATTGTTTTGAAATCTATTTTGTTGATATCCATTTCTATTCTGCTCATATCTATTTTGATGAAAATTGTTTGTATATCTTTGTCCTTCGTTATCCCTATATCCATTGTATCGGTATGTATTTTCATTACGAGACGGTCTGTAATTTTGTGTTCGGTTTGTTTGGTTGTTCCCATTGTTTTCCGTTTGCCTACGTGTCCTTCTTTCTTTTCTTCGAGCCTCTCTTACAACTAAGAACTGGCATAAACTGTCCATGTCCCTATATCCTTGCAAGGTGACATAGTCTTCCATTGTATTGTCAAAATGTCTTGCTATCAATTCAACTAGCTGTTCTTCCGAATAATTATAATTTAAATATTGCCCACTAGCGTATACTTGTAATGCATATTTCTCTTCGGACATTCCTAGTTTTTCATCATATTTCCCATTTTGTAGTTCACTATTCACGACCATCTGTTTCTCTTTTCCCCAATAATATCTCAAAAATTTTCTTTCAAATTCTTCCCAATCTTGTAACTCATTTTGCTTACTCTCGAACCATAATGCTGCTCCATCCTTAAAATGATTCCTTATCATATCCTTAACCTCTTCAAACTCTTCATATCCTTGTTTTTTATTTTTAAGCATCCTAATAAACGGGACTGGGTGCTGTTTCTTTATATCCCCGCCAAATTGGACCTTATTTTCTGCTCCATTGTGTATAATTAGTTGCCTTCTTTCTCCAGTATTATGTTGTGTTTTTACTTCCAATAGTTTCTTATCCATTTTTTTAAATCTATCCTCTATTTCCTCTTCTCTACCTTCTACATGTTTCTCCAAATTATGTAGTTTCTTGGTAAGTTTTTCTAAATTTTGGCTAATTTCCTTTGTTTTCTGCTCTACTTCATGTTTAATCTGCTGTAAATACATTTGTACCTCCTCTTTATGCTGTTCTAGTCTCTGCTCCATTTGTTTAAAACCTAGATCTTGTCGTTTACTGTTTTCGTCTATAAGTGTTTCTATTCTTTCTGCTTGTTTTTTACTGTTTTCTTCCTGTCTTTGACTGTTTTCTTCCTGTATCTGTAGCATTTGTAATATCCTATCCATTGTTGACATTTCTGTGGTACTCTCCTTGATTGTTGTTTCTGTAATACTAATTTCTTCGTCTACATTTTCTATTCCTTCCTCACTATAACGTTCTTCTGTTTCCTTTTGTTTTTTGTTGAGTCTTGTCTCCATTTTCTTTCCTTTTTCTGGACTTAACAATGTGAACGTACAAACCAACCGAACTATTAACTTTGCCTATTCCACAAGAATGTTGATCAAATAAAAATATCTAGTTATGTAAAAAAATTGTTCCAAGATTATTCAAAGCGAAAAAGGTTTGAATCATAAAAATCAAAAATACTTTGTCTAAATTTGGTAGAGAGAAAAAAAATTAGAAAAATCCTGTAAGAATTTATATATTTTCCAGTACACTTTGTCTGGGTATTGGTGTTTCTGCTTTTGCCTCACACGCTTGGGCGACAATATTGTTTTGATTCTACTTGTTGATATCTACTTTGATTGGGCTAGCTCAAATTAATAAATTTATCTCAAGGTTTTACATCATCCAATCACAGAAATACAAAACCAATACTCAGAAAAAACTCATGGAAAAATAAAAATAAAATATAACCGTATATTAAAGAAAAATTAATTATACCAAATAATTCAAACACAAATGTTTAATAATAGAATAAACTGTGAAAACAGACAATCTATGAATCTAGAAATGCTTGTGCAAAATAATGAAAACAATTCTGAAAAATACCGCAAATTATTTTGAAATCAAAATTACCCAGTATGAATACAAATTAAATTATAACTAGTAAACAAAAGTCAATTTAAAAATCACGAAAAGGTTTCTGTGAAAGTTTATGTCAATTTAAAAATCACGAAAAAGTTTATGTCCTATTTCACTTGAGTCTCCACATAGAGCTCGATGCAACCAAAGAAAAACCAAAAGTGTGGCAAACAGAGACTATTGACGGAGAGAACAATGTATTTTGGATACCTTAGTACAGCTGCTTTCACTTGACATTGAATTTTCTTTTTACTTCCAAAAATAACATTTTTACTTTGTGCTTTTTATATACGGGCACCTATAAGGCTTTTTAATTTACGAAGACCGACACTTGTTACTCATTCTTCAACAGTACCTTCTATTTCAGCTCTCTAAAACACACCCTCACTCTCGTTCTTTTCTTGTCAACCCAAATTCAAAAATCTGACATCCTTCAAACTATATCCTCCCTTCAGTTCCATTCGTCCAAACAAATATCCTTACTACGTCATATATCAATGCCTCCAAACGCTTTTGCCGCTAATTGTTCTTAGAAACACTGTCTATTGAATGTAACCGCACTGTTAACATGATAAACGCATTTGTCCAAAATTCATAGAATTATTTTAACATTATGAAAAAAAAAACTTATATCTTACAACACAATACTGGGTAATTGAAATCGGTATCTATTTTACAGGGTGAATGAAAAAATTAAATATTAAAAAAAACTATTTTAACGTAATAGAAATTATCATACAATTAGATAATTAGATTTTCTTCTTTTTCCTCTCTGCTTTTCTTTATCTATGACAATATATATATATATATATATATATATATATATATATATATATATATATATATATATATGCATATATATACATATATACATATATATATATATATATATATATATATATATATATATATATATATATATATTCCATCTTCTGTATACCAGAGAAATCTTTTCGTTTAATTAATATAGATGTCGTACCAAGTGTACTGAAGTCTGGTTATTTTATTATTACCAGAAAGGCCAAAAGCATTTTCTTGCACCTCGACCATCCACCTAGATGTTCCTGACGAGAGCTTGACATGAGCTCGAAACACGTCGTGTAGAATATCGGTGGTGGTCGAAGTGAAATAAAATGCAATTGCCGTTTCCTTTCATATCACGGTTCTTCTCCGTTATTGACGAATGTGTAGCGAATAACGTGGCTTTGTAGACAAATCTGTGACACAAAGAGGTGTCTTTTGTCGTTCATCGTCTTTTATGAAGACTTTGAAATTTACATTTTCGCGTCCGCTACGGAAAAGATTTCTTCTGTATACCAGAGAAATCTTTTCGTTTAATTAATATATATATATATATATATATATATATATATATATAAAATGATGTTGGATAATCGAGTATTAGCCAATGATTTTGCTTATTTATTTATTTATTTATAAATATATATATATATATATATATATATATATATATATATATATATATATATATATATATATATATATATATATATATATATATATGTTACACTTGAAGTTTCCGCGGGAGCTATATGTGCTATCTGTTCTTTTCCGGGTTTGACTCCGCGTTGAATAATTTTGGTTTTGAGAAAAACCATTATTTTGACGTTTCGGCAAGATCTCACTTGCCATTGTCAATCAGGTAGTTCCGCTTCTCGCTGCTGCTTGAAGTAAACTGAATTCTTACTCACGATACCGTCACTTATGTAGTTGATCCTGATGCTGCTGCTTGCCCTGCGCGAACTCGTGCTCTTGTTATTGGTCCGGTCTAGGTTGCAGTCGTCGGAGGGATGTTACGCAAACATCCCTCCGACGACTGCAACCTACACCGGACCAATAAAAAGAGCACGCGTTCGCGCAGGGCAAGCAGCAGCATCAGGATCAACTACATAAGTGACGGTATCGTGAGTAAGAATTCAGTTTACTTCAAGCAGCAGCGAGAAGCGCAACTACTTGACTTGACAATGGCAAGTGAGATCTTGCCGAAACGTCGTCAAAATAATGGTATTTCTCAAAACCAAAATTATTCAACGCGGAGTCAAACCCGGAAAAGAACAGAAAGCACATATAGCTCCCGCGGAAACTTCAAGTGTAACATACTCAACCTCTACGGGGAGGAAATTCTACCAGACATCAGAAGATACGAAAAACTACGATCGAAACGAAGGACGTTGTTATGCAACCTTACGTTTTTAGAACGCTGCCGTGACGAAAGCATTATACCGATTTGTATGAAGCTCACTTTTCACAAAAACAACTATAAAACTAAAAACATCTTAAGAAGAGCAAGCCTGGCGCTTATTAGAGAGGCAATCCATGATACCAGACGAGACATCGACAAAATGAATGCAGAATCATCTTAAATGCATCTTATACTAATGCTGTATATAAATACAGCTGGATCTTAAACTAAGTAACACAATCCATCCAACATTATGGAATTTCTTTGAACAACTGACAAACTTTCGAGCAGAAACAGATGCTGATCTCACTAAGACCAAACAAATTAAAAAGTTTTAAAATTTGTTACTACAACAGCGGCCAAAAAAAGAAAGAAAATCCACAAATAGAAACAAACAATTTAGTATATAACTTTTCAAATCTGACACTGGATGAAGCCACGAAGAGTGTTCTTGCAAAAGGTTTCAATTTTGCTGTTGCACCTACATACATTCCCGTAGAAAACATCATTACTGAGGTAGAGACTACAATTACTAATCTCCCAGCAGAAACAGCTGAGATCATACGCCAAGACGTATCAAAAATATTAAGAACAGCTAAACCACCAAAAAGAAATTTAACACGGGAAGAGAAAGAAACCTTACATAATTTAAAGAACAACAAAGAAATCATCGTGCTTCCAGCTGACAAAGGCAACGCTACGGTAGTGATGAATATTCAAGACTACGAAACAAAAATAAACGACATCTTAAATGATACAACATATCAAAGCATCTCGTCAGACCCGACAACCTATCTAGAGAAAATAACAAAAGCCAAGATCAAAGCCTCAAATATCAATAAAGAACAACAGGTCCATCTCATACCTAGAGAGAAGTCATCTAGATGCCCAAAATTTTACGGCCTACCCAAGGTACACAAGGCAGGATTACCACTGCGCCCAATTGTGAGCTCCATCGGATCTCCCTTACAACCGCTGGCGAAATTTCTGGCCCAACAGCTGCAACCAGAAGCGGATTCTTACGTCAAGAACGCGAGCCACTTCATCGAGTATATAAAAGGTGTGACTCTTGAGCCGGGACATTTGCTAGTCAGCTTCGATGTTGTCTCACTTTTCACGAATATTCCTATAGATGAATCACTGGACATCTTAAGCAAAAAGTATCCAATATCACCGGATACACTAAACCTAACCAAATACTGTTTAAATAACACTTATTTCATCTGTAAGGAACAAAGATATAAACAAGTTGAGGGAGCACCGATGGGTTCCCCACTGTCACCAGTAATAGCGAACTTGTTTATGAAGGAAATAGAACAGCGGGCAATAGAAACAGCTGAATACAAACCCAAACTGTGGCTTAGATACGTGGATGACACTTTTATCATCTGGACCCACGGAGAAGAAAAACTAAAGGCTTTCTTAGAACACATCAACAATATCCACCATAAAATTCAGTTTACCATGGAACTGGAAGAAAACGATCAAATTCCATTCTTAGATGTGTTAATAATAAAGAAACAAGACGGATACATAGGCCATACAGTGTATCGGAAACCGACACATACCGACAGATATCTAAATGCTGCTTCACACCACCATCCTGCACAATTGCATTCAGTCATCAAAACCTTGATTACAAGATCCGAAAGACTGACAGACCAAGAAGATCAAAATGAAAAAATGCATAACGTGAAAACAGCGTTACGAAAAAACGGCTTCTCAACATACAACATCGAAAAAACTCAAAATGCTCGAAGAAGAGATAAGGACCCTACAGAAGACAATAAACCGTTCGCAAAACCATTCTGCCATATGTGAAGGGTACGACAGAGAAAATAGGGAGAGTGCTGAGAAAACACAACATAGAAACGATATTTAATACGGGCAGAAAGATCTCAACTATTTTACCAACACCAAAGACCAAAATATCGTTAGAAAGCCAAGGTGTATACGAGATTCCGTGTGGGGATTATGGTCGTACATTGGACAGACCAACCGAAGAATCCAGGTAAGACGAGAAGAACATCGAAATGCTATCGAACGGGGAGAAACCACGTCATCCCTGGCTCAACATGTCGCAAATACAGGACACACAATAAACCTGAACCAAACAACGATGTTAGCTAACATCGAAGTAAAAAGAAAACGGGAAATCAGAGAGTCGATAGAAATTGAAAGAAATCCCAACGGCTTAAACCAAAGAGATGATGCGCAACGGCTTCCTACAACATGGAAAATGGTACTGAAGAAAAAGACCAAAATAAATCAGGCCGCAACATCCACGCGTAACATTCCTCCGACGACTGCAACCTACACCGGACCAATAACAATGCGCGAGTTCGCGCAGGGCAAGCAGCAGCATCAGGATCAACTACATAAGTGACGGTATCGTGAGTAAGAATTCAGTTTACTTCAAGCAGCAGCGAGAAGCGGAACTACCTGACTTGACAATGGCAAGTGAGATCTTGCCGAAACGTCGTCAAAATAATGGTTTTTCTCAAAACCAAAATTATTCAACGCGGAGTCAAACCCGGAAAAGAACAGAAAGCATATATATATATATATACAGGGTGAGGCAGATAACTGGCCTATTAGAAATATCTCGAGAACTAAAGGCAACAGAATCATGAAAATTGGAATAAGGGGTTTTGAAGGATGATCTATTAAATGAAAATATTTTCATCTCTTTGCAACTTCTGGTTATACCGGAAGTTGCTTATAACTTCGTTTTTTTTAATGGGACACCCTGTATATTTTTACATTTTTGGATTCTCTTCGATGTCTTCTTTCTTAAAATATAAGGTTTTGTAATATTATACAAGGTATTTTAAAAGATAATTACGTTTTATTATTTATTTTCTTAGCAACATTCACACCCTGTAGAATTGTAGTAGTTTGACATCTAAAACTCTACTTACGTTCAAATGATTTTTAATATACTCTACTATTGTTAAGAATCATTAGTATAGCTAAATTTTTAATTTTACTATACAGGGTTGGTCGAAACTCGGAATGAGTATTTTCTGAGTTTTCTTAAATGGAACACCCTGTATTGTAATGAAATGATATTTTATGGTACTTTTTTATTTCTTAAGCATTCCCTATACCTAACTGCTTTAATTTGTGCTTAATTGTTAATCGCACCAACAATCTTAACTAAGTAGGTATTTCGATAGCTAAACCATTATTGGTAATTTTAAAGACCAGTCTGGATTAATATGTATTTATTTCTGAAAAATGATTTGGGATTGAGTATTTTTACGGCCAACCTAATAAAATTTTACGTATTTTTTGTTGCAATTAATGTTTAGCTTGAATCACCAATAACTCACATATTAAAGTAGTTAGGTATAGGGAATGCTTAAGAAATAAAAAAGTACTATAAAATATCATTTCACTACAATACAAAAATACAGGGTGTTCTATTTAAGAAAACTCAGAAAATACTCATTCCGAGCCAACCCTGTATACTAAAATAAAAAATTTAGCTATACTAATGATTCTTAACAATAGTAGAGTATATTAAAAATCATTTGAACGTAAGTAGAGTTTTAGATGTCAAACAATACAATTCTACAGGGTGTGAATATTGCTACGAAATTAATAAAAAAACGCAATTATCTTTTAAAATACCCTGTATAATATTACAAAACCTTTTATTTTAAGAAAGAAGACATCGAAGAGAATCCAAAAATGTAAAAATATACAGGGTGTCCCATTAAAAAAAAATGAAGTTATAAGCAACTTCCGGTATAACCGGAAGTTGCAAAGAGATGAATATATTTTCATTTAATAGATCATCCTTCAAAACCCCTTTATTCCAATTTTCATGATTCTGTTGCCTTTAGTTCTCGAGATATTTCTAATAGGCCAGTTATCTGCCTCACCCTATATATATATTATATATATATATATATATATATAAAACAAATGAAATAGAGAATGTGGAAAAATCCCCTTACGAATAACTCACACATCCACTATTTCTGGCTGGGAAAAATTTTTCGAATAGAATCAAAGATCCAAACACCAGTTCTTAGAAATGTGTTTCGCCCTCTTCAACCTCCGTGGGCTCGTCGGTAATGGATGTGTGAGTTATTCGTAAGGGGATTTTTCCACATTCTCTATTTCATTTGTTTGATTTCGTACGAGTGGTCGTTAAACCAGTACCTGTGGATCTTTTGATCACTGAGTGTGTTTCAAAGATCTACATCTTTTGTTTTTTCATATATATATATATATATATATATATATATATATATATATATATATATATATATATATATATATATACAGGGTGATTGATTAGTGTGAGGAAGCTCAGTAGATCTGTTACAGTAAAAATTACAAAAAAAAGTTGTTGACAAAAATTGTAGGCATCTTTAAACTCCACATTTTAAAATTAGTTACAATCTTACAGGGTGTTCCATAAGATGGTGGCAGACCAAACTTTTGTTTTTTTAAATGGAACACCCTGTATTTTATTTTAAATTTGAAATATTCTTCACTTCCACATCACAACAATGTAAATTTTATTATGTTATACCGGGTACTTAAAAAGTTATAGCCAATATTACCTGAAAATCGTATCAAGTTTAACTCCCTGTATAATTAAAAAGAAGTATAAGAACATTGATTTATTACAACCATAGTTTTTTAATAATTGTTAAAAATTATAAAACATATCCGTTTTCATAATATTCGTTAAATCTAATACAGGGTAAGTCAAAATGCAAGTACATTATTTTCTTGGTAATTTTAAATAGAACACCCTGTATTTTATATCACTATCAAAAAGTACTAATATCGTACTTCAAATTTTATGAAGTACTCCCTATACCTAAAGTTATCAGTTTTCTAGATATTTTTATTTTTCCATCAAAGTATTAATTTGGTAGATATTTTAACGTTTACCAATAATTGGACGGCGTTATGCAGAAAGCTACCAACCCTCAATATATCAGATATTGGGTTGGATGCATATTTGGACAACAAAATACGAGTTCTGCATTCTGTAAAAACCTATCACCTCTAGATTAATATACAACCTATAAAACTATAAAAATGCTAAGCCACATATTAAATTTATCTGAGATTCTAATTTGCAGAAACCTACCAACCCACATGGTAGTATACTTTTAATTTACAGAAACCTTCCAACCCACTTGGTAGAATTTTAATAAAGCGCCACGTGCATCCAAGTGGGTTGGTAGCTTTCTGCAAATATTGGGCTCTACAAATCTACAGTTATAATAACCTAACCTAATAATTTTATGTATTGTTTTGCGTGTGGTTTACCGGATTACCGGCGTGTTTAATGTGTTTTATTAGTGGTCTAGATTGTCTAGATAGTTAAAAAGAACTTTGAATACAGCGAAAAAGTGGTTGAAAGTACACTTTTTATTTAGCATAATGTACAGTAATCGAAGTGTTAGGATATTAAAGGTTGCTCTTGCAATACAGGGAAATTCAGACAAGTATCTTCTATTATTATAATATTTAATTTTTATCCTCCAAATTTTGGTACAAAAGATTACTGACGGATTGTAACTAAACAAACTAGACTAAATAAATTAGGTAATCAAATTGTTTACTTAAAATGTACAAGCAGGAAGAAACCAATCCCGTAAGCTTAATCTCATACAAAAACATATTCTAAACGAAATTTAATTTGAAAATAAAGCCATTAAAAAAGACACCTGCAATGTTTGCGATACTTTTAAAATGAAAATAGATAATGAAAAGGACGAAGAAAAAAAAGAAGAGTTCAAGCAGAAACATACGAAGCATTTGCAAGTTGCAGAGGAGGCACAGGAAATGAGAAGAGATGATTTCAAGATAGCGACTGAACAAACAGGTTAAGAGTGTTTAAGTTTTGACTTGGAAAAAATCCTACCGCTTACCAGAATACCTACAGGCATCGTTTTTTATAAGCGTCAGTTGTGGGTGTATAATGCAGGAATGCACAGTGCCAAAGAAAATAGAGGATATTGCTACGTTTGGGTAGAAGGTTCAGCTGGAAGGGGCGCCCAAGGAATAGGCTCTTGCCTTATAATATAAAACATGTTACAACTAAATTAACTCCAGAAGTCAAACATCTTACGCTTTGGTGTGATTCTTGCGGTGGGCGAAATCGAAATATTAAGTTAATAGACTAAGTTTTCACTCTAATGGCATACAACATATCCCACCAGAATGAAAACAATGGGAACCTTCTCTGGTTACACCTCCGAGGCTCCTACAATTTGCAAGCCATACGGATGCTGAGACTAAGGAAGATGAGGGAATTCTACAATTCCCGCTAGGGCATCTATGCCATTTCGTTCGTTGCAATTCGGGACTGCACGCTGGGGTTTGTTTTGGTTGGATCGGGGGGAGCAGCATATGTGCCTCCTGATGAGAGACTAATAAGTTTCGAAACCGGTAGAGGTGCTTGCAGCACTCTCTGATTGGACTGGAATATGGTTCGGCTGTATTTTCGTTTTGCAACGAAATTGAAAATGGTTATTCATTTTTGATTTACATTTACTCTGTGTGGAGTATGAAGGGAACCAGTCTCGTTGGAACTTTACCGCGCTGAGCAGATGTGACGTGAATTGTAAATTGTAGAATTCCCTCATCTTCCTTAGTCTCAGCATCCGTATGGCTTGCAAATTGTAGGAGCCTCGGAGGTGTAACCAGAGAAGGTTCCCATTGTTTTCATTCTGGTGGGATATGTTGTATGCCATTAGAGTGAAAACTTAGTCTTTTGCTAGCAGTTGCCGCTAGGGCATCTATGCCATTTCGTTCGTTGCAATTCGGGACTGCACGCTGGGGTTTGTTTTGGTTGGATCGGGGAGAGCATCATATGTGCCTCCTGATGAGAGACTAATAAGTTTCGAAACCGGTAGAGGTGCTTGCAGCACTCTCTGATTGGACTGGAATATGGTTCGGCTGTATTTTCGTTTTGCAACGAAATTGAAAATGGTTATTCATTTTTGATTTACATTTACTCTGTGTGGAGTATGAAGGGAACCAGTCTCGTTGGAACTTTACCGCGCTGAGCAGATGTGACGTGAATTGTAAATTGTAGAATTCCCTCATCTTCCTTAGTCTCAGCATCCGTATGGCTTGCAAATTGTAGGAGCCTCGGAGGTGTAACCAGAGAAGGTTCCCATTGTTTTCATTCTGGTGGGATATGTTGTATGCCATTAGAGTGAAAACTTAGTCTTTTGCTAGCAGTTGCCGCTAGGGCATCTATGCCATTTCGTTCGTTGCAATTCGGGACTGCACGCTGGGGTTTGTTTTGGTTGGATCGGGGAGAGCAGCATATGTGCCTCCTGATGAGAGACTAATAAGTTTCGAAACCGGTAGAGGTGCTTGCAGCACTCTCTGATTGGACTGGAATATGGTTCGTCTGTATTTTCGTTTTGCAACGAAATTGAAAATGGTTATTCATTTTTGATTTACATTTACTCTGTGTGGAGTATGAAGGGAACCAGTCTCGTTGGAACTTTACCGCGCTGAGCAGATGTGACGTGAATTGTAAATTGTAGAATTCCCTCATCTTCCTTAGTCTCAGCATCCGTATGGCTTGCAAATTGTAGGAGCCTCGGAGGTGTAACCAGAGAAGGTTCCCATTGTTTTCATTCTGGTGGGATATGTTGTATGCCATTAGAGTGAAAACTTAGTCTTTCGCTAGCAGTTGCCGCTAGGGCATCTATGCCATTTCGTTCGTTGCAATTCGGGACTGCACGCTGGGGTTTGTTTTGGTTGGATCGGGGAGAGCAGCATATGTGCCTCCTGATGAGAGACTAATAAGTTTCGAAACCGGTAGAGGTGCTTGCAGCACTCTCTGATTGGACTGGAATATGGTTCGGCTGTATTTTCGTTTTGCAACGAAATTGAAAATGGTTATTCATTTTTGATTTACATTTACTCTGTGTGGAGTATGAAGGGAACCAGTCTCGTTGGAACTTTACCGCGCTGAGCAGATGTGACGTGAATTGTAAATTGTAGAATTCCCTCATCTTCCTTAGTCTCAGCATCCGTATGGCTTGCAAATTGTAGGAGCCTCGGAGGTGTAACCAGAGAAGGTTCCCATTGTTTTCATTCTGGTGGGATATGTTGTATGCCATTAGAGTGAAAACTTAGTCTTTTGCTAGCAGTTGCCGCTAGGGCATCTATGCCATTTCGTTCGTTGCAATTCGGGACTGCACGCTGGGGTTTGTTTTGGTTGGATCGGGGAGAGCAGCATATGTGCCTCCTGATGAGAGACTAATAAGTTTGGAAACCGGTAGAGGTGCTTGCAGCACTCTCTGATTGGACTGGAATATGGTTCGGCTGTATTTTCGTTTTGCAACGAAATTGAAAATGGTTATTCATTTTTGATTAAGTTAATACTTATGCTTAAATCAATTTTGCATGGGGCACGCACAAACCTAGAAAGCATTATTGTAAAATATCTCTGTTCTGGTCGTAGTTTTTTGCCCAACGACACTGATTTCAGTGATATTGAGTCGGCTCTTAAACGACAGCAAAGAGTATATTATACCCCAAATGACTATATCGAGGTAATGCGTTCTGGTAGAAAGCAGAGACCATTGGTAGTAACCCAAATGCACGTCGAAGATTTTTTAGGCGTAATAAACATTGAGAAAAAAATTACTAATCGCAAAGTGACCGAAGATAAAGAAAAAAATTTATTTTTTGAAGATTAGTTCAATCAAAATAGAAAAGTCTGACCCATTTCGGCTAATGATACAACAACACGATTTTTCACAACCGTATCAAAAAATTTCTATAAAAAGATCTTCACGAGATAGAACTGCTAACGAAGAAATCTTTAGCGATTTAATACCGCTGTGGCCTAACGAAAAGCCTATCGCTGAGGCGAAATTACAAAATATAAAGGAAATGATGCACCTTATTCCTGCTGATGCATCGACTTTTTATCAAAATTTGCAGGGTGCAAATATAACTGAAGATGTTGACGGTTACAATGTCAATGTTGAAGATCTAAATTTTGAAGTGGATGGAGTAGATTAATTTTAAAATTTATTAAATTAATACGTTAAATATTCATATCCTTAACTTTCCTGTAAATAAAAATAATTTTTCTAACTTTACTGTTGTTTTTATTTAATATTGTTGGTATTAATTTTCCACTTTGCAAAATGCAGAAACCTACCAATCTACAAAAATTTGCCATTTCTCTTTTTAATTTACAATTAAAATATTTAAACATGTAGAAAATACCAAAATATTTATCCACAGTCAAAAAAAGTTACAAAGTAGTAGCAACACATCCTACAGATTTTTTAAATTAATAAAAACTTTAAACTTGATTATCTCAGTTTGCCACTATTGAGGGTTGGTAGCTTTCTGCACAACGCCGTCCAATTATTGTGAGTTGGCCATGATTGATTTGTCAGCAACTGACAGTTTGACATTATTGTTTATTAATTAAGTAACGAAATAACGACAAAGAAAAGAAAACAATTTATTTTTAATAAAATTTATAAAAAATAACCGACGGAAAATTAAAAGAAAAATAACAACACAAAAAAATAAAAAACAACAGTAATTTTAACTTATCTTCTAACATGCAAAACATCTATGCATACCTGAAAGCGGTCATTGAAAGAGTTGCTTACATTACTAAGCATTTGTAAAGAAATATTTTAAAATACAATTCGGATTCTATTTTTCATATCATCTCTTGTTGTGGAGGTATTTTATATACTTCGTTCTTAACGTAACCCCAAAAAAATGAGTCCATTTTATGGAACTCTGGTGACCTTGGGGGCCACCTTACCGGTCCATCCCTTCCGATCCATCTTTCACCAAACTGATCATTAAGTTCACCACGTACTAATTCGTTGTGGTGCGCAGGAGCACCGTCATGTAGAGACCACATTTGTTCACGTATATAAGTGGAACCTCTTCTAATAATATCGGTAACTGATTTACGATAAAATCTAAATAAATCTCACCATTTAAATTATCTAAAAAAATATGGTCCTACTACATGATTACCGACGATACCTCCCCACACATTTAGAGACCATCTTGTTTGACTATGTGTTACTATGTGGTATAGATTACTTGTTGAATAGTAGTGAAAGTTATGCCTATTAACAGAACCGTTTCGATGGAATGTAGCTTCATCACCAAATAGGACATAATCAAAAAAATCTCTCTGCTCAATAATTTTTTCTAAGGCCCATTCACAAAATACTATTCGTTTCTGAAAATCATCATTATTTAATTCTTGGTGCTTTTGAATAGGATAAGGGTGCATCTTGTTTTTAGATAGAATGTTGTGAACAGAGTAGTAACTAAGTTCTTGTTCATTGGAAATACTCCTTATACTTGTGTGTGGGTTTTCTGTAACTGCCATCAACACACTCATTTCGTTTTACTCGGTCACACTAGTTTTTCTTCGTTCATGTTTTTCATAATTCACTGAACCAGTGCGGTTAAATCGATCTTTCAATTTTTCAAATGTATCTTGTCTAGGTTGCCGCCTATCTGGAAACCGTTCTTGATAAATTCTAGCTGATAGTAATGAATTTTTATTGCATTCCCCCAAAATCCAGATCATATCTACCATTTCATCAGTAGTAAAATTCATTATTGCTAATTTAAATTGAATTAATTACTGAATTACTAAATATTAATTGTTGCTAATTTACGGTGTACCCCAATACTGAATTAATAAACAATAATGTCAAACTGTCAGTTTCTGACAAATCAATCATGGCCAACTTACAATAATTATTGGTAAACGTTAAAATATCTACCAAATTAATACTTTGATGGAAAAATAAAAATATCTAGAAAACTGATAACTTTAGGTATAGCGAGTACTTTATAAAATTTGAAGTACGATATTAGTACTTTTCGATAGTGATATAAAATACAGGGTGTTCTATTTAAAATTACCAAGAAAATAATGTACTTGCATTTTGACTTACCCTGTATTTGATTTAACGAATATTATGAAAACGAATATGTTTTATAATTTTTAAAAATTATTAAAAAACTATGGTTGCAATATATCAATGTTCCTATGCTCTTTTTTAATTATACAGGGAGTTAAACTTGATACGATTTTCAGGTAATATTGGTTATAACTTTTTAAATACCCGGTATAACATAATAAAACTTAACATTGTTGTGATGTGAAAGTGAAGCAGATTTCAAATTTAAAATAAAATACAGAGTGTTCCATTTAAAAACACATAAGTTTGGTCTGCCACCATCTTATGGAACACCCTGTAAGATTGTAGCTAATTTTAAAATGTGGAGTTTAAAGCTGCCTACAATTTTTGTCAATAACTTTTTTTTGTAATTTTTACTATAACAGATATACTGAGCTTCCTCACACTAATCAATCACCCTATATATATATATATATATATATATATATATATATATATATATATATATATATTGATATGATTTTTATTATTGATATGAGATAATATTCTTATATGTCATTTAATTTAATCAATGCATTAATCATAATCTAATTAATTTACCAGATCACATATCAATATGTTTTCAATCTCAGGGCGAATTATAAAATTAATTACTTACTCTCGTGGCTTCTAAGTATTTCTCAATGGTTCCTAATCGGGATAGGAAAGAAATGAGTAAAATAATACACACATATGGGTTACAATTATAATCAAAATATTGTTTATTTTATTTAAATGGCAATCACTGCTTAATATTTGCTATATCTTATTATTCTTAAACATAACATTTACACATGGGAATCTTATTTCCTTTTGGTTTCCAATTGAAAGTTTTTATTAACATTTAACTATTATGATTTATTAGCAACAATTCTATTTAAGTTTGATGAAGCTTTTCTGATATTATTGATTATGTTCTTAAATTTTAAATGTGGTATTTAATACGCAAAACCCATACATTCATGTCCAAACAAATGAGACTGACCTTTTTCTGGTGAACTGAGAATGTCTTCACACAAGACCCGTTTCCTGCTATCCTTGGCTGCGATCAAAACCTCGTCCTGGCTTTCAGTAATGTTCTCCTTTGAAAACTAGCTCGTATAGTTCTCGTTCCTGCTTCTGTCGTGATGCTGTATTCTACCTTTTTCGAAACTGCATTCAGCTACCGGGACACTCTTGGCTCAAGGAGGTTCTTTTACTCTCAACCTGGCCTACCTCTCGTTCCACGATAGATACTCCACACTCACGGAACTACACCGGCTTTCTCACTCTCCGTACACTACCGTCTACTACTGGACTTCCCTTCTCGACAGCTCAAAACTTTCTGATCTCTCTTTTCAGTCATTCACCTACTTTCTAAATATCCCTTCCAGATTCACAAATCAACCTTCCACCACCAACTCTCATTCGCAGTATTCCTCAAAACCAATTTTTAATCTTTCTAAATATGCTTAATGGATTTCCAAAAAAAATAGTTAATTCCCATTCTAAAATTACTTTCTACTATTTACAAATTTTAATGACCTATCCTCTATTTCAAATGAGTCTTATTTAGCATCGGCTAATGATCGAACCTTCCGCGAACAACGATAATGAACTATTATCTATTTGAGTCTTATTTAGCATAGGCTAATGATCGAACCTTCCGCGAACAACGATAATGGTACGCGCCATTCACTTTGTTTATTCTCGGCGCATTGTCCCGAGTTTCGTAAGCTTCGTCTAATCACTTCTTAAAATTAAATATAACAATTTATTGTATACAGGTTGTTCTAAATTTATATGCCCGTGGTTGAGAAAATTGAAAATATTTTATATTAAATTGAATTCTGTTTATAATTATCAAAATTTAATTTTCATATCAAATAGAAATATAACAAATCCCCGCCTTGTATTCGATAAAATTTATCTGCATTTTTAAATAAATTTTCTCGAGGCAAAACCAACTCCCTGTATATTTCCTTACTTTAATCTACGTCTTATACCCCTTCTTCTTGTATTACTCTAATTAGTCCCACCTGTAGAGTAATTGTTTCCTTATTTTCAGTGTCCTCATCCTGTGTTAGAGTGTCGGCTATTATGTTGTCTTTCCCTTTTTCCCATATCAATCTTCTGTCTTTTTCCTCAGATTTTTCACATACTTTTACCGTGCATTCTGCATCCTCGTTTTCATATGCCTCGTCTTCAAATGCCACTGTTTCGATTATATCTTTTTCGCTTTCATTTGTTAGCTTTATTTCTTCTTCTCCTGAGCTCATCTCTTCTTTTGAGGAATCCCAGTTTTCTTTTGCTTTTGATACTCTCAATTTTTCTTCTTCCGGGCTCAACTCTTCTTTTGAGGAGCCACAGGTTTCATTTTCTTTTGTCTTTTTCTGACTTTTTCTCCCTTTTCTTCTTTGTCCTTGCTTCGTTGCCAAATTCATTTCCACTGTTTGTTCTTTACCTGATTTGTCCGTATTTTGTTTCTCCTGTTCCTTGTCCTGTTCTTCTTCTTTTTCTTCTGTTAGGTTCATCGTATTATTTTTCAAATCTATCACTACATGTTTTTCTGCCAATTCGTCAACTCCTACTATCATGTCATGTGACATGTTTGGCATTATTACACATTGTAGTGCATACATATTCTTACCCAGTCGTACCATTACTCGTATGCCTTCATTTATAGTTGCCAATGTCCGTTTGTTTGCGCCCACTAAATTTACCCTAGGTATTTTGTAAATTAAATTTGTTAAGTTAACTTCTTCTATTAGTTTTCTGTTGACCAATGTTATTTCAGATCCAGTGTCTATCATAATTTTAATTGGTTTCTCGTTGATAAATCCATCCACAAATTTTAAATTAACTCCTTTTTTCTTTTCGTTGTTTCCTGCCAATTTAATAAACTCCTTGGGTTGGCAAAAGATTCCTGTTTGATTTTTGGTTTTTAGTGAGCGCCGTCGTGAAAAGACGCCGGTTGCTCCTCGTTGTTTATATTTTCGTCATAATGTCTCTCTCCGTCATATTCATCTGTCTGGGTATTATTTACTTCTCTTCTATTTTCTCTTGGTCTGTCGGATCTGTTTCGGTTTTCTCGATATCCCTGTTCATTTTGTCTACCATTATTTCTGTTTTCTTGATTTGAGCGTGTGATGTTTCTACTCTGGTATTCTCGATTTCTGTCCTCATTCCATTGCCTATTTCTTTGTTCATAATTTCCTCTTCCGTTGTCTCTATTTTCGTTTTCCCTTCTGGGATTAAAATCTCGTCTTGTATAGTCCCTCCTATTTTGATTTCTATCTCTGTAATCCTGTGTTTCTCGGGGCCTGTAATCTTCTCGCGACCTTCTTGATTTTCTTTCTCTTAAACGTGATTCTCTTATTTGTAGGAATTGGCATAAACTATCTATGTCTTTGTAGTTTTGCAATGTGATATGGTCTTCCAGCGTTTCTTCGAAATGTCTTGCAATCAGTTCGACTAATTGTTCCGATGAGTAATTATATTGTAAATGTTTTGCGTTATAGTAAATTTGTAATGCATATGTCCTTTCTGATATACCCATCCTATCATTGTATTTCCCATTTTGCAATTCCTTGTTAATTTCCAATTGTTGGACTTTTCCCCAGAAATAATTCAAAAATTTTTGTTCAAATTGTTGCCAACTATCAAATTCTTCTTCTTTGCAATCGAACCATAGGCTTGCTTCATATTTGAGATGGTTTCTGATAGTTTCTTTTGCTGTTTCGAAATTTCCGATGTGCTGTATTTTCTTTTTCAGGCTATTTATGAACGGCACTGGGTGTAATCTTCTTACATCCCCGCCAAACCTTATCTTCACGTCATCTGTGCTATGTATAACCATTTCTCTTCTTTCTCCTACATTTTGTTGCGTCCGATTTTCGGTGACTTGTTTTTCTATTTCTGTGATTCTTTTTTCCACTTCTTCTCTGTCTACTTGAATAGCATTTTCCAACTTATTTTCCAAATTTTCTAGTTCCTTTATTTTATCTTGAATTTTCATTTCATACTTTTCTATGCGTTCCTCCATTTTCTTGTTGTTCTCTTCTATGGCTTGTTTTGTTTCCTTCTGATTTTCTTGCATTATTCTTTTTGTTTCATCCATTTTTTGATCCAATTTTTGTTGTGTTTCATCCATTTTTTGTTGTGTTTCATCCATTTTTAGTTGTGTTTCATCCATTTTTTGTTGTGATTCATCCATTTTTTTTGTGATTCATCCATTTTCTTTGATGTTTCTTCCTGATTTTTATCCATTGTTCGTTTTGCTTCATCCATTTTTTGTGACTGGCGTTGCATAAGTTGTAATAGTTTATCTATTCCTGATAATTCTTGCTGTTCTGATGCCATGATTGTCGTGTCTAAAATATCTTCTTGGTCTGAATGTTCTTTTTGTTTTTTGTTGTCCTTGCTTTGGCTTCTTGTCACAGACATTTGTTTTCAAGAAGTACTGTCCCCGCCAAATATGAAATTTTACTAGTATGTTACCAAGACGACTTTTTCTCACCCAAATATTATAAATTGTCAATAAATATATCAAATGTAAATATCGTAAAAATAAAATATTAAATCAGTTATGTAAAATTTGTACCTAAAGAGATCTAAAATTTTATGTTATCAAATGTAAGTATCTCACTTTTTACCACAGGCATATAAATTTTCAAATACCGGCTTTACTCTTTCTATCCTTCAAATTTGCCACTAGAAATACTTTACAATGCTTTCCACGTTGGACGACAGTTGATATGATCTTTATTATTGATATGAGATAATATTCTTATATGTCATTTAATTTAATCAATGCATTAATCATAATCTAATTAATTTACCAGATCACATATCAATATGTTTTCAATCTCAGGGCGAATTATAAAATTAATTACTTACTCTCGTGGCTTCTAAGTATTTCTCAATGGTTCCTAATCGGGATAGGAAAGAAATGAGTAAAATAATACACACATATGGGTTACAATTATAATCAAAATATTGTTTATTTTATTTAAATGGCAATCACTGCTTAATATTTGCTATATCTTATTATTCTTAAACATAACATTTACACATGGGAATCTTATTTCCTTTTGGTTTCCAATTGAAAGTTTTTATTAACATTTAACTATTATGATTTATTAGCAACAATTCTATTTAAGTTTAATGAAGCTTTTCTGATATTATTGATTATGTTCTTCAATTTTAAATGTGGTATTTAATACGCAAAACCCATACATTCATGTCCAAACAAATGAGACTGACCTTTTTCTGGTGAACTGAGAATGTCTTCACACAAGACCCGTTTCCTGCTATCCTTGGCTGCGATCAAAACCTCGTCCTGGCTTTCAGTAATGTTCTCCTTTAAAAACTAGCTCGTATAGTTCTCGTTCCTGCTTCTGTCGTGATGCTGTATTCTACCTTTTTCGAAACTGCATTCAGCTACCGGGACACTCTTGGCTCAAGGAGGTTCTTTTACTCTCAACCTGGCCTACCTCTCGTTCCACGATAGATACTCCACACTCACGGAACTACACCGGCTTTCTCACTCTCCGTACACTACCGTCTACTACTGGACTTCCCTTCTCGACAGCTCAAAACTTTCTGATCTCTCTTTTCAGTCATTCACCTACTTTCTAAATATCCCTTCCAGATTCACAAATCAACCTTCCACCACCAACTCTCATTCGCAGTATTCCTCAAAACCAATTTTTAATCTTTCTAAATATGCTTAATGGATTTCCAAAAAAAATAGTTAATTCCCATTCTAAAATTACTTTCTACTATTTACAAATTTTAATGACCTATTCTCTATTTCAAATGAGTCTTATTTAGCATCGGCTAATGATCGAACCTTCCGCGAACAACGATAATGAACTATTATCTATTTGAGTCTTATTTAGCATAGGCTAATGATCGAACCTTCCGCGAACAACGATAATGGTACGCGCCATTCACTTTGTTTATTCTCGGCGCATTGTCCCGAGTTTCGTAAGCTTCGTCTAATCACTTCTTAAAATTAAATATAACAATTTATTGTATACAGGTTGTTCTAAATTTATATGCCCGTGGTTAAGAAAATTGAAAATATTTTATATTAAATTGAATTCTGTTTATAATTATCAAAATTTAATTTTCATATCAAATAGAAATATAACAATATATATATATATATATATATATATATATATATATATATATATATATATATATATATATATTTAAGGAGGAGAAAATAATTGGGTAACCAGCTGAATATGGACAAAGTGTACTCTTTTTACTTATTCCAATATATTTCGCCCATTTTCATGGGCATCATCAGGGAAAGCTACAATGTTGGTTATTAGGTAGGTACATAAGATGAATTAGCAGTATACTTACTAAGTGAGAATTGTTGTCACGATGTTTTAAAAGAAGCAAATATAAATAAAATGATAAAAAACTAAAATACAGAAATAACATATCACAAAAGTCCATAATTTAAAATATATTGGAATAAGTAAAAAGAGTACACTTTGTCCATATTCAGCTGGTTACCCAATTATTTTCTCCTCCTTAAATAATTTAAATTGAGTCAGCTATTATTAAACCAAGTTTTCTTCTATATATATATATATATATATATATATATATATATATTGTTATATTCCTATTTGACATAAGAAATAAAAGTCTATAGTTATATTTAAAATTCAAATAAAAATAAAAGGTTTTCGTTTTTCTCGACCGCGGGCATGTAAATTTGGAACACCCTGTATAAAACAAATTATGTATAGGTAGTTTTTAAGAAAGTGTTTCGGAGAAGTGTTTACGAACCCCAGGAACAATACGACTCAAGTAAACAATTAGAGTGATGTTTAAAAAGAAAGTGTTCGTGGAGAGGTGTGAATAACCACTGATAATTCATATTCTAGCAAATAAGATAATAGGTTATTAAATTTGTAAAGAGGTTTAATGGGGAAAGTAAAATTGAAATGGGGAATATTATTTTTTCTTGAAATCCATTAAGATATTTAGAAAAAGGAAAGTTTGTGTTGGTAAATACGGATAATTGAAAGTTGCTTGGGATTGGGTGATTTTGGAATGCTGGAAGGGGTATTTGGAAGGAGGAGAATGAATGAGGAATGAGGGTCAGAATGTTTTGAGCGATCGAGAGGCGAAGTCCGGTCTTCGAGAAGAGTGACAAAAAAGTGAAACGTCGGGTTGGTTAGTTTTGTCTTTAAAAAATAAAAAGTAAGATATCGTGGAACGAGTGATAGACCAAGTCGAGATAGTATATAACTCCTTGAGTCTAGAGCATCCCGGTTTAGTGGAAGTGTTTGAAAAAGATAGAACACGGCATCAGGAGAAGGCAGGAACGAGGGCTGTACGAGGCTTAGTTTTCAAAGGAGCAGAGGCATTACTGGAAGACTGGGACGAGTCTTGGGATCGCAACCCAAGCAAATAGGAAACGTGTTTTGTGTGAAGACATTGTCAAATCATCAGTAAAGGTCAGTCTATTTTGTTATGACATGAATTTATGGTTTGTGTATTAAATAACACATTGAAAATTGTGCTACACAATCACTGTAAAAATTTCATCAAACCTCAATCACTTTGTTACTGATAAATCATAATAGTTCATTATAAATAAAATGAATTTGGAGACAAAAAGAAATAAGATTCCCATTTTTGTAACTGTTGTATTAAATAAAGATAGGAAGATAAGATATAAGAAATATTAAGCAGTTATTGCCATTTAGATACAATAAACGATTTTTATAATTTCTAATTGAAATCCGTACGTGTGTATTATTTTACTCTCTTTTATCTATCCCGATTAGGAATCCACTGATAAATACTTTGAAGCCACGAAAGTAAGTAATTGATATTATAATTTAGCCCTGAGGTTGACACTATATTGGTATTTGATCTGTTTGATTAATGAGATAATTATTGATTAACTAATTAAGATAAATTACATCTGAGAACATCATTAGATTTCAAAAACAAGATCACAACAAATGGCGCCCAACATGGGGCACGAAAAGTATTTCTAGTGGCAAATTTGAAGGAATAGAAAGGGAAAAGCCGGTGGTTGGAAATTTATATGCCCGTGGTAAAAAGTGAGATATTTACATTTGATGACATAAAATTTTAGATCTCTTTAGGTATAAATTTGCCATAATTAATTTAATTTATCGATATTTACATTTGATATATTTATTGACAATTTATTAAATTTGGGTGAGAAAAATTCGGTTTGGTAACATACTATTCAAATTTCATATTTGGCGGGGATAGTACTTCTTGAAAACAAATGTCTGTGACAAGAAGCCAAAGCAAAGACAACAAAAAACAAGAAGAACATTCAAATCAAGAGGAGAATTTAGACCAAGAAGATATTTTAGACACAACAATCATGGAAACAGGAAAAAAATAATTATCAGAATTAGAAAAGATATTACAACTGTTGCAACTCCAGTCACAAAAAATGGATGACAATCAAAGAGAAACAAAACAAGAAATGGATGAAGCAAAACGAATAATGGACAAAAATCAGGAAGAAACATAAAAGAAAATGGATAAAATGCAAGAAAATCAAGAAGAAACAAAACAAGCCATGAAGGAAACACAACAAAAAATGGATAACAAGCAACAGGAAACAAAACAAGCAATAGAAGAGAACAATAAGAAAATAGAGGAACGCATAGAAAAGTATGAAAAGGAAATAAAAGGATGTTTGACCACAATGAAAAACGAGATAGAACAACAAAAAATGAAAATTAAAGATCACATGCAAGAACAAGAAATGAGAATGAAGGATCACATGAAGGAACTAGAAAATTTGGAAAATAAGTTGGAAAATACTTTACAAGAAGACAAGCGAGAAATGGAAAGACAAATTGAGGAAATCAAAACGCAACAAAATTTCGGAGAAAGAAGAGCAACTGTTATACATAGCACAGATGACGTGAAAATACGGTTTGGCGGGGATGTAAGAAGATTACACCCAGTGCCGTCCATAAATAGCCTGAAAAAGAAAATACAACATATCGGAAATTTCGAAACAGCGAAAGAAACAATCAGAAACCATCTTAAGTATGAGGCAGGTCTATGGTTTGATTGCAAAGAAGAAGAATTTGACAGTTGGCAACAATTTGAACAAAAATTTTTGAATTATTTCTGGGGAAAAGTCCAACAATTGGAAATTAACAAGGAATTGCAAAATGGGAAATACAATGATAGGATGGGTATCTCAGAAAGGACATATGCATTACAAATTTACAATAATGCAAAACATTTACAATATAATTATTCATCAGAACAATTAGTCGCACTGATTGCAAGACATTTCGAAGAAACGCTGGAAGACCATATCACATTGCAAAACTACAAAGACATAGATACTTTATGCCAATTCCTACAAATAAGAGAATCACATCTAAGAGAAAGAAAATCAAGAAGGTCGCGAGAAGATTACAGGCCCCGAGAAACACAGGATTACAGAGATCGAAATCAAAATAGGAGGGACTATACAAGACGAGATTTTAATCCCAGAAGGGAAAACGAAAATAGAGACAACGGACGAGGAAATTATAAACAAAGAAATAGGCAATGGAATAAGGACAGAAATCGAGAATACCAGAATAGAAACACCACACGCTCAAATCAAGAAAACAGAAGTAATGGTAGACAAAATGAACAGGGATATCGAGAAAACCGAAACAGATCCGACAGACCAAGAGACAATAGAAGAGAGGTAAATAATACCCAGACAGAAGGATATGACGAAGAGAGACATTATGACGAAAATATAAACAACGAGGAGCAACCGGCGTTTTTTCACGAAGGCGCTCACTAAAAACAAAAAACCAAACAGGAATCTTTTGTCAACCCAAGGATTTTATTAAATTGGCAGGAAACAACGAAAAGAAAAATGGAGTTAATTTAAAATTTGTGGATGGATTTATCAACGAGAAACCAATTAAAATTATGATAGACACTGGATCTGAAATAACACTGGTCAACAGAAAACTAATAGAAGAAGTTAACTTAACAAATTTTTAATTTACAAAATACCTAGGGTAAATTTAGTGGGCGCAAACAAACGGACATTGGCAAATATAAATGAAGGCATACGAGTAATGGTGCGATTAGTTAAGAATAAGTATGCACTACAATGTGTAATAATGCCAAACATGTCACATGACATGATAGTAGGAGTTGACGAATTGGCAGAAAAACATGTAATGATAGATTTTAAAAATAATACGATGAAACTAACAGAAGAAAAAGAAGAAGAACAGGACAAGGAACAGGAGAAACAAAATACGGACGAATCAGGTAAAGAACCAACAGTGGAAATGAATTTGACAACGAAGCAAGGACAAAGAAGAAAAAGGAGAAAAGGTCAGAAAAAGATAAAGGAAGTTAAAACCTGGGATTCCTCAAAAGAAGAGACGAGCTCAGGAGAAGAAGAAATAAAAATATTAACAACAAAAGAAAATTAAAACCTGGGATTCCTCAAAAGAAGAGATGAGCTCAGGAGAAGAAGAAATAAAGCTAACAAATGAAAGCGAAAAGGATATGATTGAAACAGTGGTATTTGAAGAGGAGGTATATGAAAACGAGGAAGCAGAATGCACGGTAAACGTATGTGAAGAATCTGAGGAAAAAGACAGAAAATTGATATGTGGAAAAGGAAAAGACAACAGAATAGCCGACGCTCTAACACGGGATGAGGACACTGAAAAAAAAGAAACAATTACTCTACAGGTGGGACTAATTAGAGTAATGCAAGAAGAAGGGGTATCAGACATAGATTAAAGCAAGGTAATATACGGGGAGTTGGTTTTGCCTCGAGAAAATTTAGTTGAAGATGCAGATAAATTTTATCGAATACAAAGGTGAGGATTTGTTATATTCCTATTTGACATAAGAAATAAAAGTCTATAGTTATATTTAAAATCCAAATAAAAATAAAAGGTTTTAGTTTTTCTCGACCGCGGGCATGTAAATTTGGAACACCCTTTATAAAACAAATTATGTATAGGTAGTTTTTAAGAAAGTGTTTCGGAGAAGTGTTTACGAACCCCAGGAACAATACGACTCAAGTAAACAATTATAGTGATGTTTAAAAAGAAAGTGTTCGTGGAAAGGTGTGAATAACCACCGATAATTCATATTCTAGCAAATAAGATAATAGGTTATTCAATTTGTAAAGAGGGTTAATGTGGAAAGTAAAATTGAAATGGGGAATATTATTTTTTCTTGAAATCCATTAAGATATTTAGAAAAAGGAAAGTTTGTGTTGGTAAATACGGATAATTGAAAGTTGCTTGGGATTTGGTGATTTTGGAATGCTGGAAGGGGTATTTGGAAGGAGGGGAATGAATGAGGAATGAGGGACAGAATGTTTTGAGCGATCGAGAAGCGAAGTCCGGTCTTCGAGAAGAGTGACAAAAAAGTGAGACGCCGGGTTGGTTAGTTTTGTCTTTAAAAAATAAAAAGTAAGATATCGTGGAACGAGTGATAGACCAAGTCGAGATAGTATATAACTCCTTGAGTCTAGAGTATCCCGGTTTAGTGGAAGTGTTTGAAAAAGGTAGAACACGGCATCAGGAGAAGGCAGGAACGAGGGCTGTACGAGTCTTAGTTTTCAAAGGAGCAGAGGCATTACTGGAAGACTGGGACGAGTCTTGGGATCGCAACCCAAGCAAATAGGAAACGTGTTTTGTGTGAAGACATTGTCAAATCATCAGTAAAGGTCAGTCTATTTTGTTATGACATGAATGTATGGATTGTGTATTAAATAACAGATTGACAATTGTGCTACACAATCACTATAAAAATTTCATCAAACCTCAATCAATTTGTTACTGATAAATCATAATAAATCAAAATAAATAAAATAAATTTGGAGACAAAAAGAAATAAGATTCCCATTTTTGTAACTGTTGTATTAAATAAAGATAGGAAGATAAGATATAAGAAATATTAAGCAGTTATTGCCATTTAGATACAATAAACGATTTTTATAATTTCTAATTGAAATCCGTATGTGTGTATTATTTTTTTCTCTTTTATCTATCCCGATTAGGAATCCACTGATAAATACTTTGAAGCCACGAAAGTAAGTAATTGATATTATAATTTAGCCCTGAGGTTGACACTATATTGGTATTTGATCTGTTTGATTAATGAGATAATTATTGATTAATTAATTAAGATAAATTACATCTGAGAGCATCATTAGATTTCAAAAACAAGATCACAACAATATATATATATATATATATATATATATATATATATATATATATATATATATATATATATATATATATATATATATATATATTAATGTGATATTCAAAGATCGGTGTGCTCAAAGCACTTGATTAGATAATTAACTAATTAATTAAATTTAATTTTAATGATGCACTTATGATTTAATCACACTATTTAATGCTCTAATCTCAGGGTTTTATATTCTCGTGCTTCAATATCCCCTTTGCTTTACATATGATAAATAAGGTCAAAGATTAACGGAATAAAACACATATATGGTACAAAAGCATCTATTGAAATAAATTCACCCTCAAAATATCCTCTAAAAATAATATCTCCTATTCTGATTATTGAAATAACCCTACCACTATCTAAAGTACTTATTGAAATTTGCGTTATGAATAATTCTACAAAAAAAATAAAACTGTCTCTCGGATGATGAGTTGTCCAAATTCTTGTCTCTGGTCGCCTACAATTTACTCTTAGCAGCCCCCTATGTAGTCAGCAATCTCGCAACAAATTATTGCAAGCCTATTGTCATTAATGACCCCCTACAGATGCACGTATCTTTCAAAAAACAATGCTAGCCTTTTCTACTCTCGATAAACTGAATCTATTTCTCGTTCCGGCATGCAACGGTGACTCTTGGAATATAAGTAGAACAATATAACTTACAATGCTTTACGTGATGAGCTTCCGTCAGGACACTTATTTCAACAAACTCACAACAATTCACTTATCTGCCTTACTACTTCAGGAGACTCTTAGAGATCACCACTAGTCGACTTAACGATCATTTAACAACTGACTCTTCTTCCACCCTCTAACATTTCGCTAAACTCCCATTCTTCATACCTAGCCCCTCCTTTTTCCTTCTTCA
This sequence comes from Diabrotica virgifera virgifera, assembly GCF_917563875.1. Classification (NCBI taxonomy): domain Eukaryota; kingdom Metazoa; phylum Arthropoda; class Insecta; order Coleoptera; family Chrysomelidae; genus Diabrotica; species Diabrotica virgifera. Next base: position 88,844,225 of record NC_065452.1, read on the forward strand.
CCAATCCGAGTTCCTCAATTTTATCCCCATCTACCTTTCAGATAACAAACACCAATTTTCCCTACCATTAGAAATTTCCTAAAACTAATTACATGCCAATCGGTTTTTTTTCCTTTCTTAATATCTAAACAAAGATTACATTCATTTAAATTTCTAAATACAATTATTCCCTCGCCGCAAAAGTCCATTTGGGAAACCCGGTCTCATTGTCCAAACACATAACCACTTTCTTATCATACTAACTGTACAAAGAAAATACTTAATCCCTATTTAAATTTTGTTTACCTACGGCCATCCAAAGATAATTGACTTTCATTTCTTCGAAATGAATTTTGGTATATTTTTATTATATGTTTTAACTTTTCTAAAATATTAAGATCGAAACCATATTAATTCAAATTTTACATATCTTAACAACTCCCCGCCATTTGATTTGCCGAAAAAATTCTGTTATTTATTTAAATGACACAAGTTTTTTTTTTAGGATCAAATTATTCCATTATGTTACCAAACTCTACTCATGATACTTATAAATGTCGTGAATGTTAAAAATACCCCGTATCTTGCCTGTCTCTATATGCGCTAATTCATAACTATTTCCCCCATTTTCCGTATTGACCCTATATGGACCTTCAAATACCGGCATCAATTTAGCACAAATACCATTTTGTAAATTGGACACCCTCAGTGCCCTCACTAAAACTTTATCCCCTTTCTGGAATGTAACCGGCCTTCTTCTTCGGGTTCTCTCTTGCCTTTGGAGATATTTCTCTCCACTTCGTCTCAATCTTCGTTGAACCACCTCGATCACTTCTTCGTATTGTCTGGGGGCGGTGTCTTCCCACGGTCTCGTAGGCATTGTTCCTTTCATTACATATAAAGGCGTCTCCTTGGTAACCGTATTTGGTGCACAGTTCAAATACGTCTCTATTTCAAACACTTTTCTGTCCCAATGTCGATGATGTTCTTCCGCAGCAATTCTTAGAAATTTTGTGACTTCTTGTATAAAACGCTCTGATGGGTTGCTCTGTGGATGTCGGATGCTTACAAATTTTGTATTTATGCCTCTCTCTCTCTTAATTCCCCTTTAAAACGGTCATTCCTAAAGTATGTCGCATTGTCCAACAAAATATTGTCTGGTCTTCCCACTGTTTCGATAAAATCGTCTATCTTCCGAAGTATTTCAGCTCCTTTCGTGGTTCTACATGGGTACAGTTTTAAATACTTTGAGAAAACATCCACCATAACTAATATGTGTTTATTCCTCTGTGTTGTTGTTATTAAATCGCTCAACATATCAATGGCGACAATATCCAGTTTCTTCCGAGCTATGACGTTTTTTGTGATGTTTTCGTTTTTGAAATTCTTACTTTTACACTTTTGGCATGTCTCGCAATTTCGAGTCATCTCTTTGGCTATTGTATAGTCCTGTCGACAAATGTAGTTCTCCCTGAACATAAGCCACACCTTCCTGCTTCCAATGTGTCCGTTGTCACAGTGTAATTTTGCTAAAACTTATTTTGCCATCTGTTCCGTGATTACATATAGTTCTTTACCATCGACCCTCTTAAAATATAAGTTATCTTCTTGTTCGGCCCTTTGCTTTTCTCTTTCATCCAGTTGTTCCTGATTTTCCCTGATCTGAGCCAAAGAAAATAAGCCTGCTTCTTCTCTCATTATGTTCATGCCAACGTGGAGAGTTTTGTGGTCCTCTTTGCGGAATTGTTCATCTCTCGTCAACGCATCAGCCAAGATATTGTCAGTTCTTTTGATATATTTAAATTCAAAATCATACTCTTGAAGTAAAAGAATGCCCCTATGAATTCTATTATTTACCAGCCTATTTTTCATTATATGTACCAAAGCTGCATGGTCTGTTTCAACGGTGAATTTTGCCCCTAGTAGGTGAAACAGTAATTTATTTACACAAAATAACACACTGGCGAACTCTAATTCAGTAACGCTGTACTTTCTCTCATATGTTTTGGTTACACGGGAGACAAAACAGATTGGCACCTCTACATCGTCTTGGATCTGTGATAACACCCCTGCGAATTTTGTTATGGAAGCATCGGTCCGGAGAATGAAAGGTTGATCATATCTTGGGTGGTGTACTCTTACAGCTGTGGAGAAAGCTCCTTTTAAATTTTTGAAAGCCATTTCTTGTTCCGTTCCCCATTTCCACCTAACATTTTTCTTAAGTAATGCTATCAACGGTATTTCTTTTGTGCTGATGTCTGGTATTAGTTTTTTGAAATAGTTTACCATTCCCAAAAATCCCCGCAATGTTTTTAAATTGGTTGGCCTAGCGTAGTTATTTATAATTTCGATTCTATCTTCTGCAAGACTAATCCCTTTTGTGTCTAATTTGAATCCTAAATACAGTATTTCCTTTTGGAAAAACTGACACTTTTGAATATTTAATTTCAATCCCGCTTGATCCAGTTCTTCTAGCACAGTGTGAATATGTCGTAGATGGCTTGTTATATCCGGTGAGAAAATTAATAAATCATCTATGTAATGTACAACAAATTCTTCATGCCTATTTAAGATTGTGTTCAATGCGCGAACCAAAGCAGCGCATGCACTCTGTAGGCCAAATGATACCACCCTAAATCGGTATACCACTCCGTCGATCGAAAAAGCGGTATAATTTCGACATTTCTCTGCCAAAGGTATTAACCAAAAACTATGTTTCAAATCGATTTTGGAAAAAATGTGTGACCCTGTGATTCGTCCAAATATGGCTTCGATGTTCAAAGGCGCTTCGTATTGCGCGATTGTGTGTGAATTAATGTTTCTTGCATCTAAACATAATCGCAAATCACCACTCGATTTTTTAACGCATACTATCGGGTTGATATATGGAGAGTCACATCTTTCTATCACCTTGTCTTCTATCATTTTTTCAATTTCCTGTCCGACGCTTTGCCTGTATTTATACGGGATTGGATATGTCTTGGATTTAAAATTTTCTAAGTTTTTAACTTTAAAAGAATGTTCATAATTTTTAGCCACTCGGCTTTCTTCATTAATCAAATCTCCATAATTTTCTAGAATCTTCTCTACTTCCTTTTCCATGTTTTCTCCACATTTTAATTTTCTTTCATCCTCATTTTGTTCGCATGTGTTCACTGTCCATAATATTTCTTCATAAAATTCTGGATTCTCGTCCATTATTGCCATTTCTTCTCTGTCCTCATCCTTTATTTCTTCTTCTGTTTTTTTTTTATCTTCAATTTCCATTTGGTATCCCGAGCACCATGTTTCTACTGCTTTCATTTCTCTTATGAGAACTTCCTTTTCTTCCTGCTTCCTTTCTGTTTTATCGTCGATTGCCGACAATTCTTCCGTATCTTCGATTTCCTGTCTTTCTCTTGTATCCACCGTGTTTTCCTTCTTTCTTTTTGAACTCTTCTTCTTTTTCTTCCTTCTTTTTTTTTTCTGGTTGATTTTTTTCTTGTACTTTCGGTTTTTCCTCTACAGTCATATTGATTTCTTTATGTTTTTCCTGTTCATTTATCTTTTCAACAATTATTTTCCTCTCTATTTCCGTTTCTTCTTCTATGTTGTCTGGTTCTGCTCTGATTTCCAGTTTATTCTCCGAAAAATTTATGGTGATGTGTTTTTCACTCAATTCATCAATTCCCGCTATCATATCATGGTTTAAATCTTCGATCACCACACATTGCATAATATAGTATTTGTCTCCCACTCTGATCCGCACTCCCAAACCTTCATTTACTGTCGTCAATTTTTTGTTGTTTGCACCCACTAAAACAACCCTAGGAATTTTGTACACAAATCTGTCCAAATTTAATTCTTTTACTAGTTTCTTATTGATTAACGATATCTCCGATCCAGAATCAATCAAAATTTTAATCGCTTTATGTTTTATAAATGCATCTAAGAATATTAAATTGGAATTAGAACTTTGTCTTTCATTTCCCGCCAACTGTATAAACTCTCTCGGATGACAAAATATACCGGAGAGTTGTTTATGTTTGTTCAGTGGATGCTTTATTGAAAATCCTGTCTGGATTCATTGCATATATCTTCTTCCTCGTTTTCTATTGTTACATGATTCATCTCCCTTCTATTTTGTCGTTGGAAATTCTGATTGTTTCTACCGTCCCTTTGTTCGTTCGTATTCCTAGTCGGAGGATTTTGTGCATCTTTGTTTCTGTTGTGATTTTCATATGTTCTATTTTTTGCGTGATTCCTGTTATCATAATTTTGTTGTCTATTGTAATTTTGGTATTCTCTCGGCCTATCTTCGTTTGTTGATTGGGCATGTCGGTTTCTCTGGTCATAATTTGATTGATACCTTCTTGCCGGTCCATTATATTGTTCATGTTGTCTTCTGTTTCGCATTTCTCTTCGTTTTGCTTCCCTTACTTGAAGGAATTGGCACAAACTATCAATATCTTGATAGTTTCTCAAAATCACGTGGTCCTCCAGCGTTTCTTCGAAATGTCTGCTTATCATTTCTACCAGTTGTTCGGTAGAGTATTTGTAGTCTAGATATTTGGAATTGTTATATATCTGCAAAGCATATCTTTCCTCCGATATTCCCATTTTCTCGTGATATCTTCCATTCTGTAGCTCTTGGTTGATTTCCCTCTGTTTAACTTTCCCCCAGAAATAGTTGAGAAATTTATTTTCGAAATCTGTCCAATTTTCAAACTCATCTTCTTTACTTTCATACCATAACGCTGCTCCTTCTTTCAGATGGTTTCTAATTGTTTCTTTGCAGTCGTCAAAATATCTAATATGTTGCAATTTGGTTCTCAAATTTTTAACAAATGGTACTGGGTGTGTTTTTCTAATATCCCCGCCAAATTGTATTTTCGCGTCGCTTGTACCATGGATAATCATTTCCCTTCTTTCTCCACAATTCTGTTGATTCTTGAGTTCCGCAATTTGTTTTTCGTTTTGCTTAAATTTTTCTTCTATTTCTCGCCTGTCTTCTTGTATTGCATTTTCAAATTTGCTTTCTAACTGTTCTAATTCCATCTTCTGCACATTCTTAATATCCTTCATTTTAGTTTCTATTTCTTCTCGTTGCATCTCCAGTTTCCTTTCTGTTTCTTCTCTAACTTTTTCTAAACAGGCTTTCATTTCATTTTCATATTTTTCCAAACGCTTTTTCAATTTGCCATCATTCTCTTCCAATTTCTGTTCTATTCTCTGTGATATTTCTCTTTGTGTTTCTTCCATGGCTCGTTTTGATTCCTGTTGATTTTCTTGCATTGTCCTTTTTGTTTCCTGTTGATTTCTATCCATTTGTTGTGACTGGAGTTGCATCAGTTGCAATAGTTTCTCTATTCCTGTTAATTCCTGTTCTTTTCTCTCCATAATCGTTGTATCTCCTTCATTATCCAATCCTTCTTCAACAATTTTTTCCTCTTCTCTCTTTTCTTGCATTTTGCTTTGCCTCCTTGTGGTCGACATGTTGTTTCTTTTCGTTACTGTTTTCTTTGTCCCCGCCAAATGTGAAATTTTACAACACTCTATAAGTTGCAGAACACGACAAATATTTCTCCCCAAATTTAATAAATTTTTGCCACAAATATCAAATATGCAATCAGTAAATTTCAAAATAAATATCAAATGTACGATTGGTAAAAAAAAATCAAATAATTCAATGGCAGTAAATATCCAATACCTACGATCAATCCATAAATCAAAATTATTTTTACACCTGGAAAAATTGTCAAATTATCTCTGGATCACCTGTAGTTATTCCTTATCTCTTTCCCTACCATCAAATGCAAAGCTGCGATATTTTTAAGCCCCACGTTGGGCGCCAGTTAATGTGATATTCAAAGATCGGTGTGCTCAAAGCACTTGATTAGATAATTAACTAATTAATTAAATTTAATTTTAATGATGCACTTATGATTTAATCACACTATTTAATGCTCTAATCTCAGGGTTTTATATTCTCGTGCTTCAATATCCCCTTTGCTTTACATATGATAAATAAGGTCAAAGATTAACGGAATAAAACACATATATGGTACAAAAGCATCTATTGAAATAAATTCACCCTCAAAATATCCTCTAAAAATAATATCTCCTATTCTGATTATTGAAATAACCCTACCACTATCTAAAGTACTTATTGAAATTTGCGTTATGAATAATTCTACAAAAAAAAATAAAACTGTCTCTCGGATGATGAGTTGTCCAAATTCTTGTCTCTGGTCGCCTACAATTTACTCTTAGCAGCCCCCTATGTAGTCAGCAATCTCGCAACAAATTATTGCAAGCCTATTGTCATTAATGACCCCCTACAGATGCACGTATCTTTCAAAAAACAATGCTAGCCTTTTCTCCTCTCGATAAACTGAATCTATTTCTCGTTCCGGCATGCAACGGTGACTCTTGGAATATAAGTAGAACAATATAACTTACAATGCTTTACGTGATGAGCTTCCGTCAGGACACTTATTTCAACAAACTCACAACAATTCACTTATCTGCCTTACTACTTCAGGAGACTCTTAGAGATCACCACTAGTCGACTTAACGATCATTTAACAACTGACTCTTCTTCCACCCTCTAACATTTCGCTAAACTCCCATTCTTCATACCTAGCCCCTCCTTTTTCCTTCTTCACCAATCCGAGTTCCTCAATTTTATCCCCATCTACCTTTCAGATAACAAACACCAATTTTCCCTACCATTAGAAATTTCCTAAAACTAATTACATGCCAATCGGTTTTTTTTTCCTTTCTTAATATCTAAACAAAGATTACATTCATTTAAATTTCTAAATACAATTATTCCCTCGCCGCAAAAGTCCATTTGGGAAACCCGGTCTCATTGTCCAAACACATAACCACTTTCTTATCATACTAACTGTACAAAGAAAATACTTAATCCCTATTTAAATTTTGTTTACCTACGGCCATCCAAAGATAATTGACTTTCATTTCTTCGAAATGAATTTTGGTATATTTTTATTATATGTTTTAACTTTTCTAAAATATTAAGATCGAAACCATATTAATTCAAATTTTACATAACTTAACAATATATATATATATATATATATATATATATATATATATATATATATATATATATATATATATATATATATATATATATATATATATATATATATATGTTACACTTGAAGTTTCCGCGGGAGCTATATGTGCTTTCTGTTGTTTTCCGGGTTTGACTCCGCGTTGAATAATTTGGGTTTTGAGAAAAACCATTATTTTGACGACGTTTCGGCAAGATCTCACTTGCCATTGTCAAGTCAGGTAGTTCCGCTTCTCGCTGCTGCTTGAAGTAAACAGCTACTTTTTCGTTCTTTCGTTTCTTTGGATCGTTTATATACAACAATAAATCATAAGGTCAATACCGGTCAATGCCGAAACATATTTACATTACTATGAACTATACTTATAATATTTTATTCAATGCTAAGGGTTAACGTACCGTGTTAAGCCGAAAATATTTACATTACTATAAACTATACTTACAATATTTTATTCAATGCTAAGGGTTAACCTACCATGTTACATCATCCCCTTTTAGAGAGGAGGGCTTATATCGTCAGATATAAGTCCTCAACTATATTATCCCCCTAACTTAACATAAATCCTATTTTTATCCAAAATATGGCAATAAAGTATTTATAGTATTCCTTATTATAATAAATTGGTACCTATTTTATAAGCAGATTAAATCTTATTTACAAATTAAATATATTTTAGTCCTTCTTTCACACTAATTCACTTCTTGTATGAATATAGCCTATTCTTATGAACTTCCTTTATTTTTCCCGGTTTTAACTCAATTTTGCAATTTACTTTACCTATCTCTGATATCCTATATGGACCGTTGTACAATGAATCGAATTTGGTGTTCTCTTCGTTTTTAATTAAGACTAAGTCACCTACTTTGAATTTCTGAGGTGATGCTACGATTTGGCTCTGCCCCTGCCTGTTTATTTTTTGTTGTATTAAAATTTTGCGGGCTCTGGTATGCGCAAACTCAAGTTTATACTTAAGCTCATTATAATATGCGTCTATATTGTAGCATGGTTGGATGTTAGAGGTGAGGTTCTCAGGTATATTTGCTGGCCTCCCATATACTAATTCAAAAGGTGTGTACCCATGGTATGAATTGGGGGTGGTGTTGTAACAGTATGTGAACATTCTACACCACTCGTCCCAGTCATCCTTACCTTCGTTGATGAAATACCTGACGTACTCGTTAAGTGTGCGATGTAATTTTTCGCAGCTTCCTATCGATTGAGGGTGGTAAGCTACCGAGAAGTTATGTTGGATGTTGAGCATTTTCGTCAAACTCGACATTATTTCTTTTTTGTATTCCGTCCCTTGATCCGTCCTTATTTGTTTCATTAGCCCGTAAGTGGGTATGAAGTTTTCGAATATACCCCTAGCTATTGTATGCGCCTCCTTGTCCTGCACCGGGATACTTACTGCGTATTTTGTCAGTTCGCAGAGCATTGTTATGCAGTACTGATTTCCTTCTCTGCTCCGTGGGAATGGGCCTACCGTGTCAATATACACTATATCCCATGGTTTCTCGGAAGTGTCCGTTACTACGAATTCCGCTGTATGGCCTTTCTTTGGTTTGTTTACTTGACATTTGTGGCAATTCTTGATATACAGTCTTACTTCGTTTTCCATATTTTTTCATTTAAAATTTGCTTTTAGTTTCTTTATTACTCTATTATTCCCTACATGGCCTCCAAACATCGGGTGGTTATGATAGGTCTCTATTAATTGCTGTTTTTCTTTTCTCTCCGTTATTGTTCTAGGTACTTCGCAAATGCATATTTCTAAATTTTTAATACTTTATTTCCTTTCTCTATAAATTCTGTGATTGTGCAGTTTGTGAAAATAACGTCATTCGTATATATTTTTATTCTTTTGATTCCTCTAGCTTTCGCAAGCTTATTAAGCTTTCCCGACGCTTGACCTAAATTAAAGTTGGTAAAATTGGTAGGCAGTCTTTCGCAAACCCGTAACCTGTTTCTGATCCGTATGTTCATCTCGAGAGAAATACGGTTATCCACAAAAGACAGGATTGGTAGCTTATGTGCTTCTAAATTATTTAGTACCTTCCTTACAGCTTTTCCCTGACTGTGAGTGTTAATCTTTGATTGATTGGGACGGGCTTTCCCCACTCTTCCTTAGTCCCTTCATTTTTTTTTGCTTGGGCCCTTGTTATTGCCAAGATATGAGTATTATCAATATATAAGTCTTTCAGCTGATCCACGGATATTCTTGAAATACTATCCGCGTAGTTATTATTTCCTGTGATGTAGTGTATGTCAAAGTTGTATTCCTCCAAATCTAGCCTAATTCTTGTGAGTTTAGATGTAGGTTCTGTCATGGAGAACAGATGGGTCAATGGTTTGTGATCTGTTTTAATAATAAATTTCGGTGCCCCATATAGATAGCATTTAAAATGATTTATGCCCCAATGTATAGCTAGCAGTTCTTTCATAATTATAGGCTTATTGATTTCACTTTTCTTGAAGGCACGTGATGCGTATGCTATGGGTAGATCTATACCATCATAGTTTTGACTCAGAATTGCTGAACATGCTGTATTAGATGCATCCGTTGTCAAAATAAATTGTTTGTTGAAGTCCGGATATTGAAGTATAGGAGGGTTTGTTAATGCCAATTTTAGCCTCTGAAAAGAATTTTCGCACTATGTCGACCATTCAAATTTCACTTTTTTCTTTGCCAATCTATTTAGCGGTATACAAATTTCTGCAAATTTCCTAATAAATCGTCTGTAATAATTACAAAAAGCTACAAATCTGTTTGCTTCATCAGCGTTTGTAGGGGTAGGATAATTCTCAATTACCGAATATTTTGCTTTATCTTGTCGTACGCCGTCTTAAGATAAATCATGACCTAAGTAAGTAACCCCTTTTCGGAGGAATTGGCATTTTTCAGGATTTAGCTTTAGGTTGAATTTCCGGCATGTTTCGAATACCTTTCTTAAGTTAGTTAAGTGATGATTTTCTGATATGCCTATTACAACTATATCGTCCATATATAGGAATGCTTTTTCGGGTGTCAATCCTGAGAATGCTATCGACATCATTCTTGAAAAGCTATTTGGGCTTATGTTTAACCCAAACGGTAATCTTGTGTACTGAAATGATCCTTTCTCTGTACTAAAGGAGGTGTATTTTCTTGAGGTTTTTTCTAGTAGGATTTGGTGGACACCCGACATTAGGTCCAGGACTGAAAACCACCTAGATCTTCCCAATTGATCCAGAATTGCATCTATGCGCGGTAACGGGAATTTATCTGTGACTAACTTCTTATTAAGTTGTCTAAAATCAATGCACAATCTCCACGCCTTGCTTCCGTCTATTGATTTTTTAGGTACTAAAACTACTGGACTGTTGTATTCTACGTTGAAGGTTCTACGATACCTTGCTTTAGCATTTTGTTTACCTGCGCGTTGACTTCCGATGTTTGAAAATGTGGGGTACGATAATTTTTAATATATACTGGGGTAGTATCCTTCGCCCGTAGCTTCTGTTCGTAAAAATTATTATGTGTTAATATGTCGTCTTTTAATGCAAAGATGTCTGCAAAATCTTCACACAAGGCTACTAGTTTCTTTTTCACATACTCAGGAACTTCTAGATTCAGTGATTCCTGCAATATTTTCTTCCTGTTTTCCATAACATTCTCCACCTTATATATGTTGAATAGGTTCAGCTCCAATGTTTTGATGTCATTTGTATTGATAATCGCACTCTCATAGTTTGTATTCAAAATTTTGATATATGGGTTTTTCGTTGAAATGATCGATCTTGCTATGAAAACTCCTTGTATAATTTCCTGTTGTTCTATGACTATATTCTCATTTATACCTTTAAATCCATTGACTAATCTATAAACTTCGCAGGTCGGTGGAATTGCTATGTTGTTCTGATTTGTGTTATCAAGGATATTAAGACTAATGTAATAATCATCGTCAGTTTTTACGTATAGTTTCAGGTTGGAATAGTCTAACATACATTGATATTTGGTTATGAAGTCTCTCCCGATTATTCCATCTCTGGGTATCGGAAAGTCTTTCCTAACTACCTGGAAGCTATGAAGAAAAGTGTTTCCATTTATGTTTAGTAAAGTGTCTACTCTCCCTAACGTTTGTAATTCTCCTTGCGTAACTCCCTTTATTTTGACTATTGAGTTTCTTTGTATTGCTTGGCGTGGGAAATCATCCTCAATTTTTAATAAGGAAATATCTGCTCCTGTATCCAGTATAAATGTGTGTATTTTATTCGATATTTTTGTGTTAATTTCTACAAAGTTAGAGAGTGTTAAGTCAAAGTTGTAAATATAATGGCTACTTTCTTTTGTGAGACGGTTGGGATTGACCCTAACCCTATTTCCATTCAAAACCCCAACTGCGTTTCCTCAGGCGAATTTTCGCTTGTACTCTCGCTTTCGCAAGTTCTAATATTGGCATTATTTGCTCTGTTAAAATTTTATCTACTGTTTCCCCTATTATAATATTCCTGATTTCTCCGATATCTTGGGTCTCCTCTATATCTAGTACCGTTGTTATTTCGCCATTCTCCTTGCTGTCTCTCATAATTGTTTCTATTCCAATTTCTGTCCTGACCTCTACTACTGTTTCCTCTAAAGTTGGTCTTATAGTTCAGCACTCTATTCTGCTGCTCATCTGACGTGTCTATTGACAAAAATTTTGTCAACGCCTCCTGTGGTGTGTCAAACTTCCCTGATTCCATTATTATCCTTACCCTTTCCGAACTTGCATTTCGCGTCAATGTATTGACTGTTGCTTCTGCCGCGTATTTTCTAACCAGGTCTCCGGGCATTCCTTCCGCTATATACGCTGTTTTCAGTTGTTATACCAATTCTTCTATTTCTGTAGCGTATGTTGTCGCGTCCCAATTTAGGACTATCTCCTTTTATGTTTTTCTTTAATGTGTCTATAATTTTCTCGATGGAATCCTCTGTCGTGATTAGACTTCTCGCTTTTCCAATAAGCCTTGATTTTACCAGTGTTATTGCTGTATTTTCGTGCCCTTCTTGTATCGATTTTACGAATTCTAATGCATCCACGAATGCTTGCAGCTTCCCGATTTCTCCATCGAATTCTGTGGGCAACACCCTACTCGCTGTAGTTAGAAAGTCGTTCATATTTAAGGCCATGTTTTCCTCAGTTTCGCTGTCGTCCTGTGCTTCCACTATATCTTTTTTTATATGTTGTGTAATCGTCTCGGGAACTATTATCCTCGAGTCTAGAGCTTGGAAAGTTCTGGTAACCTTATCCCTGATGTTGCAGAAATAATTGCTACAAATAGTACGCTTAGCGTCGTTAAGGATTCCTTCGTTTTTGCTTACCAGTGCAATAAACTCGTTATATGTAGTGATTAGGTTGCTGATTATGTCCAATCGTACTTCTATATTTTTGGGTATTGCTTTTTTCAATGCTCTTTTACTCTGTTTATTACTTTCTTTTAACAGGCTATCTAATTTATTTTCAAAAGTTTCCCAATTAGCCGACATTTAAAATAAAAAATTATATTAAAAAAATATTATGTTATATATTATATTAAGTTAAATCATTAGTAAAATGTCATGTCAATGAATATTAAAGAATATTATACTTTAGAATCCCTATAAAATAATGTCAATATCTTAAACTCGGTCCATCATGATAATAAAAATATTGAAAATAATAATAAAAGTTCGATAAAGGAAGTATAAAAATAGGATAAATTCTTACCTTGTCTCTTTACACCTGGATTGTTTCCTTGGATTGTCCTCTTAAAGTTTCTCCCCTGTGTCGACTTTGGTTCGTTTCTCTATTGGATTGGTTTTACTTCCCATTTCTAGTTTATAACAACTATTTTCTGCGTACTTTCCTTCGGGTCCAAAAGGCTGGAGCTTAGCATGCTTTTCCAATTAAGCAGATCGCCATGACGTGGTACTAGGTCTGGTGGCTGAGCTATTGTGCCCTAAGTGCGGGATGTATAATAATATACCATTTTCACTTTATAAATATATTTGAACTTCACAGTGTTCGTTAAACAATTAAACAACAAGTATATATGTAAACAATAACTAAGGTATTATTGCTTCATCGTGACTACTCGATTGATCTGAATGTCTCGTCACTTCTTTGGTTCGTTTATATACAACAATAAATCATAAGGTCAATACCGGTCAATGCCGAAACATATTTACATTACTATAAACTATACTTATAATATTTTATTCAATGCTAAGGGTTAACGTACCATGTTCAGCCAAAAATATTTACATTACTATAAACTATACTTATAATATTTTATTCAATGCTAAGGGTTAACCTACCATGTTACAAGACGATAAACCGATCGGCAAAACCATTCTGCCATATGTGAAGGGTACTACAGAGAAAATAGGGAGAGTGCTGAGAAAACACAACATAGAAACGATATTTAATACGGACAGAAAGATCTCAACTATTTTACCAACACCAAAAACCAAAATATCGTTAGAAAGTCAAGGTGTATACGAGATTCCGTGTGGGGATTGTGGAAAGTCGTACATTGGACAGACCAACCGAAGAATCCAGGTAAGACGAGAAGAACACCAAAATGCTATCGAACGGGGAGAAACCATATCATCCCTGGCTCAACATGTCGCAAATACAGGACACACAATAAACCTGAACCAAACAACGATGATAGCTAACATCGAAGTAAAAAGAAAACGGGAAATCAGAGAATCGATAGAAATTGAAAGAAATCCCAACGGCTTAAACCAAAGAGATGATGCGCAACGGCTTCCTACAACATGGAAAACGGTACTGAAGAAAAAGACCAAAATAAATCAGGCCGCAACATCCACGCGTATCATTCCTCCGACGACTGCAACCTACACCGGACTAATAACAAGAGCCCGAGTTCGCGCAGGGCAAGCAGCAGCATCAGGATCAACTACATAAGTGACGGTATCGTGAGTAAGAATTCAGTTTACTTCAAGCAGCACCGAGAAGCGGAACCACCTGACTTGACACTGGCAAGTGAGATCTTGCCGAAACGTCGTCAAAATAATGGTTTTTCTCAAAATCAAAATTATTCAACGCGGAGTCAAACCCGGAAAACAACAGAAAGCATATATATATATATATATATATATATATATATATATATATATATATATATATATATATATATATATATATATATATATATATATATATATGTATATATATATATATATATATATATATATATATATATATATATATATATATATATATATATATATTTATGCACAGATATCAAAGTGAGGTCCTGACATTACGCGCACTTAGTGAGGACCGGTAGAAAACGTAGACATAATCGTTTCAACTCTTCATAGTGACCTTGACAAGTAAATAGCAATTAAAAAATGACGAGTATACACAAAAAAAATTACGTATATGTGCCCCGTATTGTTCAAGTATATTGCCACCCAAGTGAGGCCATTATACGCAGCTATTAAAGTGAGACTGTATATACTTTTTCGTTATGCGCACAAAGTGAGGACAACTTCACGTGTATATTTCCTTACAGCTCATCAAGTGAGGACCATACAGTGTTGTCGATAAATATGAGATTAATCGTTTCTACTGCCTTTTTCTGTATAACACAGTAAGAATTATTATTGTTTCGATGTTTCAGTCACTTGTAGTTATAAGAAGGATGTGGACTCTTTGTTCTTGCTCGTACTGTTTGTTAATTTTATAACATTTTAGTACCTCAGCATTAAATCACGGTAGCCTTATCGGAGACTAGCGTTAATAAAGAAATAGTTTTATATTTTTTAATAATTTACGTTAAAGATGGATAGGAAAGCAAGAATTTTGAAAATAGCGTTAGTTGAGAACAATAATAATCAAAATGGAGGATACAGTGATAGTTCAGTTATGTGAAATTTATATTGAACTTAACATATAAATATAAAAGCCCGACTTTTGATCTAAGGGGAACACAGTTTTTACGGTACATACATATCTGTCATTTGTCAACCCCCTCCCTTCCATTTCCCCCACCCCTTATTTTTAAATAGGGAAGAGGGGCGTGTGCTAGCTCATTTGAAAAGATATTAAATTCTCTATCCAGTATTATTAACATTGACATAATTATCTATACAGAGTGTATTTTAGTATAGGTACTGTTTCCCCTGTCGATTTTCATTTTGAAACGACAATTTTCCAACCTTAATTTTAGTATACAAGATGATTTACTTAATTTAATTAAACTTAATGTACCTTTTTTACTGACTTAATTTTACAGTTATTCCACTAGATGGCAAATACAGTGAATATGTGCATATGTTTTATTTCGAATAATCATTTTAAAACAGTTTTAGTTTTCTATTTTCTCTGAAAATTGTTGCAAACTTCTTGTTCTTATACTTAAAATCATGTCACTACAAATTTATACGAGACTACATATTAAGAGTATAGAAAGTATTATAATATATGACATACATGCTTTTTTCCATTTATTGAAGATATTTCACCTTATCCTGAAACAATGCAATGTGACCAAGTGTCCTCAACTAAAAAAATATATCCCACTATTTTGATATTAAATGTATAGTTTGTACTATAAACCGTATTGAAATAGATTGCAACATGTGTGTGTGGTTGGGATATTGACTGCGAAACCTAAGGCTTCATTCGCCTAATCATATTTACCTTTGATTCTTATAACAATAAATAAAATTGAGTAACATTTTATATCAATATTATTAGTGTTTTTAAACAATATCAGTATGATATATCAGTATGATAAAGTCAAGATAAACAATACTATAACAGAAAGCTTTGAGGTCAAACAAGGACTGCGACAGGGTGATCCATTATCGTCTATAATGTTTAGCATATTACTAGAAAAGGTTATACAGGAAGCAAACATTAATAGAACAGGTCTGATCTACCACAAAAAACATCAGTGCTTGGCATTCGCAGACGATTTGGTAATCTTGGCTAGGAGCAAAATAGAACTTATAGAAACACTCATGAAACTCGAGGAGAGGGCAGCAACCAAAGGATTGTATATAAATGAAGTAAAAACAAAGTATATGGAATGGACAAATAAGCAATTCGTTCGGGGGCAATACATAACAATGACAACAGCGAAGGGAACACAGTATAAATTCGAAGAAGTTGAGAGATTTGAGTACTTAGGAACTGTCTTCACAAGAGATCCTAACTGTGAAGAAAAAATACAAAAGAGAATTATGTCGGGCAACCGCGCTATATTTGCTTTTAATGGGTTGTTAAGAAGTAAACATATATCACTAAGAGCAAAACTAAGAACTTACAAGACCGTAATAAGGCCGATAGTAACGTATGCTTCTGAAACATGGGTCACAACAAAAAAACATCAAGAGTTGTTATTAGTTTGGGAGAGGAAAATACTGCGCAAAATCTTCGGTGGGAAAAACTTAAATGGACAATGGGTAAGAAGAACAAATAAGGAACTAACTGAGCTCTATCAAGATCCTAACATACTAGCAGTAATTAAGGCGCAAAGACTTAGATGGTTGGGCCATGTGCAGAGGATGATTCCATCTAGAATTCCCAGAATGGTACTATCTAGTGCATTGGCAGGGAAAAGACGAAGAGGAAGACCGAGGTCACGATGGAGTAATGGAGTTAGAGAAGATATGAGAAGAATTAACTTAAGGAACTGGGAAACAAAAGCGACTGACAAAAGGGAGTGGAAAAGAATAGTACATCAAGCCATGGGCCTACTAGGCTCGTAGTACTTACATATTATAATATCAGTTTTCTAATATTATCCAGTTCCATATCCAGTTCCGAATCCAGTGGTTATATTTCTTCCGTATTGTTTAGTTTCGCTTCCAGTGATTGTATTTTTTTTCTTGTTTTTTTTTTGAAATATTTATTTATTATTTTATTACTATATTTTTTTATTGTGCTCATAATAGATTGCAACATTGTCTACAGACATGAATGCAGTAACAATAAATAAAAAAATCGGAGATCCACACCCCGGATTTGAAATCGAAACCTCTGCTTTACGAATCCGAGATCCGAGGTCTACCCACTAGGTCACTAGGCTAACGCTCTTAGACAATATTTTTTCCTGAAACGGGGAACTTTTAAAGCCGGGTCTAGACTATGTAACAAAACATGCTAATAACAAAGTTGTACAACAAATTTGTTGTACAACTTTGATATGTAACTTGTTATAATATAGCATGAGTATCCAGACTATATAACAAAAAACAAAACAACAACATGCGCATAAATTTTGCAGCATTTTAGATGGATAGCTGGTAGGTTAGGTAGTATATAAAATTGCGTCATATACGTATGGAGCAAGGTCCCTATACCATAGGTTGTATGGTAACTTTGACATTGACAAATGAAATATTGTCATCCTGACGTCACCCAGACGATCAATTTTACGAATTGTTTGTAAACATAATAGGATACGTGGTTTGTAGGCTATATTTTGTTATTAAATATCGTTAGTGTTTTAATTTGTGTTTATATCTTGAGATATAATATATCTATAGATATCATTAAGTGTTTTTAGTATAATAACTTAAACCCAAAACTCTTTTACAAGTGTTAAGATACATTTTAATGTGGTTGTATTAAGTACCTACTTACTTACTGGATTTTCTTTCTGCTGTATTGTATAGTAAAGGACATTCTTGTGTAGAGACATTATACAGTTCTGTAATGTCTCTTGAGGTTCTTCACATCAAGTTTACATCATCTGTGTAGGTTACAATCTGCTTAGACTTATTGAACAATATATCTAATTAAGTCTATAGATAATAGATCTATTATATGTAATTGTTTCATATAAAATTATAACCAATATTGCAGCCATCTGAAGATCGTTTGAATAAACAATTATAAACTAAAATGAATATATAAAATGGGGAAAATTCCCTTTATTGCACTGAAATTGTATTTTTTTATAATTTACTGTTAATGTAAAACTTCACAGGTACCTATTGAATGGAATCATAATGTTTTAATAGTTTTAGATATTATAATCCAGTACCTAACGTAATCAAATGCTCTTATGTTAAACTTAAGGGAAAAACTACTAATTTTGATACATAAATCTTTAGTTGAATCTCTTTTTCAACATGGTTTACATGTTAGGAGGAATTTATAATAATATACTACATGCATTATCCCCAATTCAAAATTATTATATACCTACTCAAAATCATTTAAAAAAGTAAATTGTATTCAACCCATTATTAATATACCTAGGATATTTGAATGATTTAGTCCCATATATACACAAGAAAGAATCTCCTTCTGCTTTAATTAAGTAGGTAGTAATGCTATTCTACTGCATATATTTAATTGCAATTATATTATATGAGTTTAGTAACTCTACAGGTATCTACCACATTTTTTAAAGAATATATGAAATAAATAGTCATTAAAAATCCAAACGTATTTTTTTTAAATATACACATTTTCAATACATTCCTACTTTCCGAGTTCATTTCAATGAGTAAAGTGAATGAATTTGAATGCAGCATTCTGGGTGACGTCACTCCCGCCATTAGATTCTCGACGCTGATTGGTGGAAAGTTACCATGCAACCTGTCTATTTATGAACCTTGAGTATGGAGGATCTCTTCATAGCAACAGCAGCTTGTGTAATATTGTGGAGGCGACACCGGCGTGTTAAATTAATATTTTAGATGTGTCCTTCATTAGCAGCTCGAGCAAAATATAGGTAGTGGTACAGCTCTTTTAGCTGATCTGGAAAGAGATAACATAGACACATCGACAGGAGACATTAAATGTGATGGCAGTTTTAAAAACTTCTTAAGAATAGAAAGTTCTGATTTTGAATTTCTTATAAATGAAATCGGCCATAAAATAGGCAGGAAAGACATTTCGAGATGCAATTCCAGTAAGAGAAAGATTAACAGTTATATTATTAGCAAAGTATATTTTTTAAACTTTTTACTCATTGTTTCAGAGAGGAAGTATAACTTTTCTGTAAAATTTAATTCCTCAGTATTATCGTCTTCACCTGTTCATGATTGAGTGTCACTGTCTGTTTGAATTGGTGTAGCTGGAGAAGTAGCGGATGTAGGTGTAGTGGACGGAATAGAAAGGCTCAGATATATTGTATGATTGAGTGCCTGTTTGAGTAGCTGATGAAGCAGTCTGCATCTGTGTAGCGAATGAAGTGAATGTTACAGGTTTTATGTCTGAACACTCTGCTCTGTAGAGAATAGTATTTATGTCAAATTTAGAGTTGATTTGCACCGATTTGCTGTTAAGGTTCCGCGTACTGCTTTTCTTTTGTTGGCTTGAGTTATAGGCGTACGTGCATTAGTTTTAACTACAGTTTCTGTATCTATTTTCACTTCTATTTCAGTCTATTCATCGTGTTTTTTATTTGTTTTTTAAATCAATAAATGTAGCTCATCCCATAGCAATCCCATAATACTCGTTACTTACGAAATAGCTCAATTAAATGAGTAGTCAGTTCTTTCGACAATTTCATCGCGTAAATAACCCTACGTGAACAGAGCAAAGAAAAATCTAGCACAATCACTCCAGAATGAACAAGGCGATATGACTCCAACGGTTGCTGCTCGCGTAGGTACTATGCCAGAGAAATGTTTCAATAACATGTTTTTAGGTGTAGATCAGTCGCGGTTCGGTTTTATAACTTTCTTTGATGTTTACCGACATCTGTTGGATAACATAAAACATGCTATATAACCAGAAAAATGTTATACAACACTGTGTTTTAAAACTTGTTAATTTAAAATTTTGTAACAAGTTACAAAACTTTGTTATTTAACATGTTTTGTTACATAGTGTGGACCCGGCTTAACGGTAACTTCTTATAGGTAATACACTACAATTTCTGAATATTTTTTCTGAAATCTATCGAATGGTACCAAACACGACCCCCACGGAGGTGGCGAGGGGCAGGGTTACTTTAAAATCTTAAATAGGAACTCCTTTTTTTTTTATTTCAGATTTGGATTCTTTGCGTAAAAATAAGCAACTTTTATTCGAAACGTTTTTTCTAATTACGGATAGGTGGCGCTATAATCGGAGAAAACGGGTGTTGGAAATGGAAAATTAAATTAAAATATGGAAAGTCCCCACTAAAATGGAAAATTTTACTCAACTTTTTTGGTTCTAGAACCTAATAATCACAACCCAATAGGTCCCCAAAGCGCTCGAGTGACTGCACATTTAGCATACTTTGCTCCCCTACTAGATGTATTATAAATAATATGCGAAGTAATTATTAACCCAAACAACCATAATTCAACTTTTATTTACTAATAAAGAACTGGACGAAAGTGTCACATCAGCTTTTATGAAACACATGAATATTTACATAAAAAGGTAAGTGATCTGCTTGAAATCGATATTCCCAAAATCATCTAAAAATTGTTTATACTTGAGTACTTTGAGACTCTTGTATGAAATGTGAATACCGAAATACGATTAGGAATCTCCATTATGTAATTTTTAAATAATACATAATTCTTAGGAAATGAAAGGTATTATACAAACGTGTTAAAAAATACTACCTACTGAAATTTTTTGATGGCAATAAATGATGAATTGGTTTATCGAATTTATTTTTAAGGTGATACAGTAGCGATCAACAGGTAGCCAAAACGCGTTCTAAGATTGAGGCTGTAATTTTGAATATTTTTTCGAGATATTTGGCACACGTATTTGTAATATAATAAAGAATGGCGGTACAGAGCCCAATTTGAAAAATATATTAATATGTGGAAATTACTCTGTAAATAAATACAATATTAAAAAAACGAGTCTGTACCGCCATTAAGAAGAACAAAAAAATACACTTTCTTCAAATAAACTTTTTTATCAGATCTAGATTTTGTGTCATTTTGGAACTACTAATGAAATAAAAAATTTTAGTAGTTCCAAAATGACACAAAATCTAGGCATCGGATAAAAAAGTTTATTTGAAGAAAGTGTATTTTTTTGTTCTTCTTAGTGGCGGTACAGGCTCGTTTTTTTAATATTGTATTAAATTACAGAGTAATTTCCACATATTAATATATTTTTTAAATTGGGCTCTGTAGCGCCATTCTTTATTATATTACGAATACGTGCGCCACATATCTCGAAAAAATATTCAAAATTACAGCCGCAATCTTGGAATGCGTTTTCGTTACCTGTTGATCGCTACTGTTTCCTCTTAAGTAAAATATGTCATTTGGATATTTTTTTAAACTCGATAGATCCTAGGGACATGTCGGTAGGATCATCACTTTTGGGAGTTTTGGGAATATCCCAATTGACAACGCAATATACACCGACGCCGTCTACAACGAGCGACGAATCAGAGATGCCAGATTGGGGTACTTTCGCCCATTTTTAGGGTAATTTGAAAGCACATGGGAAAATTTTTATAGGTTGAATTGGTTGGGGAATTTTTCGGGAGGAAAATTGCGCAAACTGAATTGCAATATAAATGTATGTAACATATAACATTATATTAACATTATAACCTATCGAGTATTTGCTTCTGATTAAAAAAACCGAAAAATGGTTTTTGGAACAACCGCTTTTTTTGACCAGTTATAACCACCAGGTTAAACCGTAAGTAAAAAACCGGTATAACCGAAAACCGGTTTTTTGTTCAACAACCGCCATCCCTACCTTGGTTGTTACAAATACAGTTCGCTGGAATAAGTTTTACCCCCCTTCATTAACTTATTTATTTTTAGCACATAAGAAAAACGCTCGGATAGGTCGAATAATCATAGTATATTATAGCGTCAATGTTTCGAACTTTACGCGATCCCTCTTCTTCAGGTGACAGGCACAACTTTGATTTTTTTAAATAGGAAAGTAAGTACATCATGTGACACCTCATTTAAAGGCTTTTTTCTACAACCGTGTTAAAAATGCAATTTTTAGAACTCCATACGTGCGTTAAAAATGCTACTTTAAGGCAGGGCCGGTTTTAGGGTTCTGAGCGCCCCTGGCAAAATAAAATTTGGCGCCCCTTCATATAAGAATATACAAATTTACTGCAAATATAAAAAAATAGGAAAAAATCAAAATTTTACCATAAAGAACTATGTAAAAATATATTTATTTAAAAAATAGTAGGATAGTTATTACTTATAACTTATCCAACATATAGGGCATAGTATAGCGAGCACATTTTAAGTTCAAGCGACGAAGAAGCGAGGTAAAAGATAAATGCACATTATCAACAACCAGTAAAAAATGTGTATAAATAACTATTTAGATGGAAAATAAGCCACAATTAAATTGAAAAAAATAATTTTATTATCGTTTCGACGCCCAAATCGGGTGTCGTTGTCAAAATACAAAATACTACTAAATTAAACAAAAATGTTGTTGCTTAGTAAAAAATTCGTCTAATAATTTATTTAATCTGACTCATTTATATCATTTAATGTGTATAAATCTTCTACAAGACCAAAAAACATGTTGATTGTGCGCAAGATATAGCTGCATCCCCAATAACTAAATTGAGGGAGTGGCATCCACTTAGCATAAAATAGCATGCGGATATTCTTTGCAAACGCGAGCTTGTACATCTTTATTTTTTCTCTTCCTTTTAGAGCCGTTGTGATATCCTTGGCCTTACAATCATCTATGCAAATTCAAATAAAATCATTCATTATTTTTTTTATTATCTCATGAGCTTTTTATTATCTCTATGACTCGATACCTATAAAACCAAGCTATGGTTTTAGGTATCGAGTTACTAGGACAAACAATATGCTGCATACTAAAATTAAACCCGGTACTGTGGGATAAGAACATCAGTATAAAAACAAAAAGAAGAATATCTAGGGTGCTCGGTAAAAGAAGTATAAGTCAATTTGGTCAACTTTTCAGGAGAAGCAAAAAACGAAAAATAATTTTGTTCTGAAGCTAATTAATTGTCATATCTCATAAATCGTAGTACACAGAATTGTTATATTTACTTATTTTACTTTGTAAACATTAATCTTGAAGATGGTATATCTTTTTTTCTAAATAAATGGAAATTACAAAAAAAAATGTGACTTAAATTATTTGGACCACACGCATCAGATGACTTATACCATTTTGTTCAGCCCAAAAAAGCTGTTGTTTATTAAAAAATAAATAAATAAAAACATATTTATGTAATATTTATTAAAAAAACAATATAAAAACATAGGAATAATGGTAACGGAGAAAAGTATTACTGTGCGTCAGATGAATCTTCATCATCTGGAATCACATTAGCAGCATCAGTTGTCTTTAAATTTTTATAAAAGTCGTGAAATACTGGACTTATCAGAGGAAGAAGATCCAAAATATCTTTTTTTTTTCTGCAGTGATATAGCAAGAGTGCTTTTATACAAATTGCTGGGTACCAACCTAGCATTAGTTTGTCCTCTACGTAGTACACTTAGCGTCAGAAATTCCTCTTTTTCATTAAGTGATGTTTTATAAAGAATAATTCCATTTTCTCTTATATAAAGAAACCATTTCACATCAAACCAGTTGACAGGAATTCCTCTTGTATCTTTTTTACGCATGAGACAGTTACTTTTCAAAAGATCTGAAAAATTTAAGAAATCACCATGGTAAAGTTCTACAACATTGAATTTCTTCTTTTTTTCTGTAGTTCTCACAAGCTTATACCAGTCGTGCGGATGGCTTATTGGAACACTTAACCGTTTTTTTTGCTTTTCGGTCAATCCATGATCAATATCACACTACATGTACCATGGTAAAGTTCTACAACATTGAATTTCTTCTTTTTTTCTGTAGTTCTCACAAGCTTATACCAGTCGTGCGGATGGCTTATTGGAACACTTAACCGTTTTTTTTGCTTTTCGATCAATCCATGATCAATATCACACTACATGTGACTGTCCACTCACCATAAATTTATGGTCAATAACTTTTAAATTAGTGATATTTTCCATTGCTACTAAAAATATCACACCAACATGTGAATTATTGTTCTGACCACCGCATGTATCCGAGTACAGGGTTACTTTGGAAACATGTGGTGGTAGTGATATTAATTCTTTAAAATACATGTAGCTATATTGTTACCTCCCCGGCCTTCTTCACTTTCGTGCCACATGTATCATGCCACACTTCCTTCTCCATTCTCATGAATAGTTAAGTTCTATGTCCATAACTGTCTTTTGTAAAAGGCAACAGAGGAATTTACATATGGAGTTGGGAGACAAGTTTGCAAGTCAAAAGTGCGGCATCTAAAAGTACTATCACATTTTGCTTTTTCTGTGTCGTTGCTCTTCATAACATATGCATTGTCTGCAGCAGTGTGATGAATACTTATCTCATCTTTTATTTTAGTTTTATCATCTTCGCTTTCAGTAACTTTGAGTTTATTACTCAGCACATCACATTTATGGCACGTATCTGCTTTAGGTTTTTTAAATGAAATGTTCATTTTATGGAACTCTCTTTCAAGTGTATTTTCATATTAATTAAATTAATTAATTAAGATTTGGTAATTTTTTAAAGACTCTTAGAAAAAATATTGTTCCTAACTCATGCAGAAAGTCTCTTTTCCGCACTCGACTGCTTGCCGAACTCCAGCTTCGCGTTTTTCATAGATAGGTCTAGAGACAGGTGATTCATTTTCTTCACAGTATAATTTGTACATTATCTGAAGATTAAGATGGCATGGCAAATACAATCTACTACTTTCTCGTCGAGTATGAGATTCATATAGGGGAAAATAATTTATGTGGGACTTCACTGCATTAATTTTTTCTTCATTATGCTTGTTAGCAGAAGGATCACGACCACGCTGGTCATCAGGTATTCTCCCTGAAATATTTGAATCCCTATTTGCAAGAGCCAGTGTAATAAACTTATTTGTTTCGTCAAATGTGTTCATAAAACATTTTTTTACAAACTTGAATTCTAGCGCCATTCACCTTTAAATGAAAAACAATAGTCACTTTGCGAACTTTTTCTTTATCCGGATCCAAGGTCCTTTTTCTAGTAGTTTTAGGTTGTTTGGAGTCTATAAGGCTAACAATATATGCAACACGTTTGTTACGATCACCCATATTGCACAGTGGTCCAGAAAATAAACCACTTACTAATCCATTTTTCTCAAATTACACCTACGTAAGAAGTTGGTATTACTTATTCTCGCTGTCCCTATTAAGTGTTATCTTTAATTGGTAAAATTCCCACGGTTTAGTTATCAGCCAAACGCGATTAGTTATCAGTTCTTTCTTGAAAATCTCGTACAGAAAAGAGTAATATTTGCTTAGTAAACTTAACACACGTCTCTGAAAGCGATCGTCTTAGTATAAGCCGACTGCCTTACTTGGATATTATTAAGTATCAATGGTCAAAACAGTACATGTCCGACATGTACTATTAGAGCCAAGAATAGTTCACAAACTCGAATTGTATAAACAGTATAAGTTGACATAAACTGTTTTTACCAAATTAAAAGTTCATTTAAGTAGTTGTACTAACAAGACCAATTCATTTTATTTAATTTATATTAGCATATTGACTTGTTCTATTGATACCCAGGTAAAGATATAGTCCTTTATAGTCTTATTCTACAAAAATAATATTTTGACTATTTTTGACTTATACTCTTTTTACCGAGCACCCTAGATATAATATAACACCATGACAAAAAGTATTCTGAATAATGGGTGTGAAAATTGAATAAAAAATACGAAAACCAAATGCAAAATAAGAGCAACAGAGATCGAATACCTAAGTAGAAACTGTAGAAGGGATAGAATAAATAACATAGAGATTAAGAAAATAATGGTAATGAATTCAAGGGATAATAGACAAATAATAGACAACATAGAACAAAAGAGATTAACCTGGTACGGACATGGCAGAAGAGCAGACCAAAATCGTTGATAAACAGAATAACAGATTGGAGCCCGATAGGAAGAAGGAAGAGAGACAGACCCCGAAAATCTTTTAGAGATAAAATGGACGAAGCAATATTAGAAAAGAAACCTGCAGGACTGGAAAAACAGAAAGAACTGAAAATAACGGTCAAGTGAAATAATACAGGAAAAACTATGGAAATCCAGGGTGGTCAAGAAAAAACAGGATGTTTCTAAATAAATGCGACAAACTTTAAAGGGTAATTCTATATGAAAAAATAATGACAGTTTGCTCTATAAGCGTATGTCAGCAAATACTTCGTTTCCGAGATATGGGGTGTTGTGTGTGTGTGTGTGTGTGTGAAAAAATGGCTTGGATGCGAGTCCGTTAGCCACAGATTTTTATTTTATTTTTACCTATGATATGGGGTGTTGACATTTTTCTTACAAACTGACGATTTCTTTATTGTTCTAAAACCGGTTCAGATATGCAAATGAAATTTGATGTGTTTTAAGAGGTAATTATTGCGCATTTTTTGACATAAAATTAATAATTTTATCAAAATCAATGGGAAAGTCCCCGTAGCTGGCTGTATACCATAGTTAAAAAAACCATACTGAAGTAAAAACTTCTTTTGTATATTGGTATAAAAAGTTTTATTAAAAACATAAAAGTCCTCCAAAAGGATTTGCAAAACGTTTTCAATCTGAATCAGATCATCCTCAGTGCCTAGAACGAAGTATTTCCACGTTAAAATGAATGCAAAAGGTTTAAAATTGTGACTAGGTTAAAGAAAAATGTGGCAATACTTACGTTCTGCTTCACAAAAGAAACTAGCAACTTATTTAAAAAGGTTACATCGATATAAATGGTTTACATAACAATTAAGTGATATTTGTAGCGACTCCAAGTCGATGTTACAAGATGAAATGTGCTAGGAGTGCTCAAAGGGCAACATGGTTCCCTGCTCGTTAAGAACTCGTGGTTCTTGCCAGTTCAATGGACACATACCAACTAAAGTGAAGTCACTTCACTTTAGTTGGTCTGTGTCCATTGAACTGGCAAGAACCACGAGTTCTTAACGAGCAGGGAACCATGTTGCCCTTTGAGCACTCCTAGCACATTTCATCTTGTAACATCGACTTGGAGTCGCTACAAATATCACTTAATTGTTATGTAAACCATTTATATCGATGTAACCTTTTTAAATAAGTTGCTAGTTTCTTTTGTGAAGCAGAACGTAAGTATTGCCACATTTTTCTTTAACCTAGTCACAATTTTAAACCTTTTGCATTCATTTTAACGTGGAAATACTTCGTTCTAGGCACTGAGGATGATCTGATTCAGATTGAAAACGTTTTGCAAATCCTTTTGGAGGACTTTTATGTTTTTAATAAAACTTTTTATACCAATATACAAAAGAAGTTTTTACTTCAGTATGGTTTTTTAATAATTTTATATCTACTGTTGAAATGGTGTGAATTTTTTTAAAGAAAAACATAGTACGCCACTGAGATATTTCAAATAACAAATCATTTTGGAATTACTCGTTCAATTTATGATATACATATACAAAAATCTATTATTCCTTTTTTTCATACGTCGTTCGTGCCGTTTTTATGCAAAAAGTGAAACATCTTAACGCGTACAAAGTATTCGAAATAAATTTCTATATATTCATATTATGAAAAAGAACTTGTCAATTCTAATTCATATAGATATACCTGGTTTGTTTTTTTTTATTTCAAATTACACACCCACGGACACACGACAATGTTGATAAAGCAAAGTTTACAGAACAGGAAGACAAAACTATTTAACCATTGAGGCTATAATGACAAGCAGCAGTATAATAATATCACTGACTATTCATAAATTTGTTGATACTTCGTAAATCTGATCTTCGTGTATTTTAAGTATGTATGTATAACATTGTAATACCATAAAAGTGATAGGTATTACCTGACAAATGACCTTTAAAAGCCATAACAATTTTTAGGTTGCATTATTTTTATTAGAGAATTTTTGTGAGCTAGAAATAGTTTTCTTATTGTTACAATTATTTAATATTAATTGTCTTAGGAGTAATCTTAGCCCAAAGATAATCTATAAAGTCCAAAAAAATAGTGAATGTAAAAAATATTATATTTTTTTTTGTTTAGCTAATGCCTCGACAACTAATGGCCATTGGCATGGTAGGTACGGTAATTTTGAACAGTTAGGTACCTAGTGTCATGTGTAAGTAGTGTGTGTGTTGAGTAAGTGGCTTGTTACTTTGCAATGTCGACGTCATTGTCTTTGCAAAGAGACGCTAATTGTATCCGAACGTCTGCGGTCCCTCCGGTGAGAACCGATCCCACGAGGACAGAAACTATATTCATTTATTAATTTATAATAAATGAAAAATTTCCGACCCTGGTGAGATTCGAACCTACAACCTTTCAGATTTTGTCGATCCAAAGGCAGGCGCTCTTACCACTGAGCCACGGGGGGGGGGGTAAATATTATATTTATATATCAGCGTCTCTCAAAATTTGGCGCCACCAAATTCTGGCGCCCCGGGCGGTCGCCCGGCTCGCCCACCCCTTTATCCGGCTCTGCTTTAAGGCACTAGTGCTTTAAAATTTTTATGGCACTGCAATTCGTATTGATCGTATAGGCAATTTTGATGTAATGTCAAAAAAATATAAAAATGGAATGTCAGTCAAGTTCAAGTAAAAGTTTTTGTAGATATTGTCCTGTAATTACGTTTGTAGAAAAAATATTGCATGATATGCGTGTTAAAAAGTGCATTTTTAAGGCACTCATGTGAATTGCAGAACTCGCTGTCGCTCATTCTGCAAACTTTCACATGCGTGCCTTAAACGTGTACTTTTAACACTTATATCATAAATAACTATTGAAATACTGATTACAAAAATTTATAGTATTTTAAGCCTTTCTGAGAGCATATGCGCAAAAATTTCGCTCGAATTATTTTTAAATGCGTTCATTTTTTTCGAATACGGAGAAAACCTTAAGTATTTTTAAAAAATTTAAACGCAGAAAGAAATATTACTGTATTATCCATGATCGAAAGTCCTTGAGAACTTCTATAATATTTATTTTAATAAGTAACAGGGGTGAAAAAAATAGTATGATTTTTAATTTTAAATATATATTACAAAACAAACTTTTTGTTCATTATAAGGGACTTTCTGCCCTCGGGAATAATGTAGTCTTCTATTTTGCGTTTAAATTTTTTAAAAATACCTATTAGTTATCTCAGGATTCGAAAAAAAATAAATGCGTTTAAAAAGAACTCGACCGAAATTTTGCGCCTACGCTCTCAAAAAGGATTAAAGTATTAAACATTTTTGTACTGTTTGAATTTATGCGACGATTGACGATCCACTGTTTTAAAGATTGGTTGAACAGATGTTGCCAGTTGTATGGTCCTCACTATGTGTATCGTAAGTTATTCAACAGGGCATAGAATATACATGGTTAGAAAATATACGCCAAAGTCAGCGCCTCTATGCGGAAAATCTCTGAACTAAAAATTGATGTGGACCATACAAAGTGAGGTCCCACTTTTTTTTGTAAAAAAACAGTGTTTGCTATCAGTACATGTCTACGAAAAAGTCTTACATTGATTGACTAAGTGAGGTCCGTATACTGGACCTCACTTTGTACAGGACCTCACTTCAACCGCAGTTTCTTTTGATATGTGGCTCACTTCATACGCTGGGAGTAAATATATATATATATATATATATATAAATATATATATATATATATATATATATATATATATATATATATGTATTATATATATATATATATATATATATATATATATATATATATATATATATATATATATACGGTGAGCACGTAAAGGTTGGAATAAATTCATTTTCTCGAGAATGGACGATTTTGGAAAAAAATCCCAAAAACAAGTCATTTTTTATTTTTAAATTACAACTTTTTGGCATATATATCATACTAGTGACGTCACCCATTTAGGCGTGATGACGTCATCGATAACTTTTTTAAATACGAATAGGGGTAGTGTGATAGCTCATTTGACAGGTAATTCAATTCACTATTCAGTAATATAAGCATTAACATAATTATCTATACAGGGTGTAGAAAAACAAATTGTTTGAATTAAATGTATTGACATAAAAAGAAGAATATGTGTAATTTATTTAATTTAAAATACATTTTACTACTCTCACAAAAAAAAGAAAAAAATGTATTTGAAAAAGAATCATTGCTTTTCGCTTAAATTAAATGCTCAAAATGTCAAGAGGTAAGTAGGTGGCTGCTTTAATATTGAATTTAAGTAAAAAACAATATTTATTTGTCAAATAAACATTTTTCCTGTTTCCTCATAGCAGTAAAATGTATTTTGAATTAAATAAATTACACAGATTCTTCCTTTTGTCAATAAATTTAGTTAAAAAAAATTTTTGGACACCCTGTATAAATAATTATGTTAATGTTTATATTACTGAATAGAGAATTGAATTACCTTTCAAATAAGCTATGACACGACCCCTATTCTCATTTAAAAATATCATCGATGACGTCATCACCCCCAAATGGGTGACGTCACTAGTATGATATATATGTCAAAAAGTCGTAATCTAAAAATAAAAATTGACTTGTTTCGGGATTTTTTTCCAAAATCGTCCATTCTTGAGAAAATGAATTTATTCCAACCTTTACGTGCTCACTGTATATTTCGATATTATTATATAAATATATAATCTTATATAAACTGTCATGTACTTATATTACAATAAATAAATGTCAAAATTGTATTTGTTACTACAGTTTTAATCTATATAAAAAATTCGACATTTTAAATACTAGCAGGCATTTTAGATTATTATTATTATATGAATTGGTTTTTAAATGCAATATGTATGAACAAGACAATCATAATTAACGTTTGCATATTGTTTAAAAATGTTTGCATATCTGCGCCAATTTTGTGCATATATATATATATATATATATATATATATATATATATATATATATATATATATATATATATATATACATAGAAAAGAAAAATCATTGGCAAATAACTCGCAATGTGAATGTGAATACAAAATTAACAATATAAAAAGATGGAATGCAACTGCAGACACGTGTTTCTGACTCATTAGTCGTCATCAGTACAGTATAGCCAAGTTAGAAGATAATAGTTTAACTTGGAAAAAGATCACTACAGGAGCAATATTACCATTTGTGACAACAATGTCAGAAGACCCTGCCTTTCAGGGCGACGACCAACACAGTCACGGAGGTAAAGCTACCTGAGGAAAGAAAAGCCAAAACCTTATAAAATAAAGAATGTTAAGTAAGCGAGTACAACTTCACCTTAGTAGTACCTTAGTTGTACCTTTAGTACAACAACACGTGACTGTGTTGGTCGTCGCCCTGAAAGGCAGGGTCTTCTGACATTGTTGTCACAAATGGTAATATTGCTCCTGTAGTGATCTTTTTCCAAGTTAAACTATTATCTTCTAACTTGGCTATACTGTACTGATGACGACTAATGAGTCAGAAACACGTGTCTGCAGTTGCATTCCATCTTTTTATATTGTTAATTTTGTATTCACATTCACATTGCGAGTTATTTGCCAATGATTTTTCTTTTCTATGTTTATAGTTGTACTCGCTTACTTAACATCCTTTATTTTATAAGGTTTTGGCTTTTCTTTCCTCAGGTAGCTTTACCTCCGTGACTGTGTTGGTCGTCGCCCTGAAAGGCAGGGTCTTCTGACATTGTTGTCACAAATGGTAATATTGCTCCTGTAGTGATCTTTTTCCAAGTTAAACTATTATCTTCTAACTTGGCTATACTGTACTGATGACGACTAATGAGTCAGAAACACGTGTCTGCAGTTGCATTCCATCTTTTTATATTGTTAATTTTGTATTCACATTCACATTGCGAGTTATTTGCCAATGATTTTTCTTTTCTATGTTTATAGTTGTACTCGCTTACTTAACATCCTTTATTTTATAAGGTTTTGGCTTTTCTTTCCTCAGGTAGCTTTACCTCCGTGACTGTGTTGGTCGTCGCCCTGAAAGGCAGGGTCTTCTGACATTGTTGTCACAAATGGTAATATTGCTCCTGTAGTGATCTTTTTCCAAGTTAAACTATTATCTTCTAACTTGGCTATACTGTACTGATGACGACTAATGAGTCAGAAACACGTGTCTGCAGTTGCATTCCATCTTTTTATATTGTTAATTTTGTATTCACATTCACATTGCGAGTTATTTGCCAATGATTTTTCTTTTCTATGTTTATAGTTGTACTCGCTTACTTAACATCCTTTATTTTATAAGGTTTTTGGCTTTTCTTTCCTCAGGTAGCTTTACCTCCGTGACTGTGTTGGTCGTCGCCCTGAAAGGCAGGGTCTTCTGACATTGTTGTCACAAATGGTAATATTGCTCCTGTAGTGATCTTTTTCCAAGTTAAACTATTATCTTCTAACTTGGCTATACTGTACTGATGACGACTAATGAGTCAGAAACACGTGTCTGCAGTTGCATTCCATCTTTTTATATTGTTAATTTTGTATTCATATTCACATTGCGAGTTATTTGCCAATGATTTTTCTTTTCTATGTTTATAGTTGTACTCGCTTACTTAACATCCTTTATTTTATAAGGTTTTGGCTTTTCTTTCCTCAGGTAGCTTTACCTCCGTGACTGTGTTGGTCGTCGCCCTGAAAGGCAGGGTCTTCTGACATTGTTGTCACAAATGGTAATATTGCTCCTGTAGTGATCTTTTTCCAAGTTAAACTATTATCTTCTAACTTGGCTATACTGTACTGATGACGACTAATGAGTCAGAAACACGTGTCTGCAGTTGCATTCCATCTTTTTATATTGTTAATTTTGTATTCACATTCACATTGCGAGTTATTTGCCAATGATTTTTCTTTTCTATGTTTATAGTTGTACTCGCTTACTTAACATCCTTTATATATATATATATATATATATATATATATATATATATATATATACACATCCCGAAATGGTGGATGTGTGAATTGTTCGTAAGGGGATTTTTCCACATTCTCTATTTCATCTATTTTATATATATATATATATATGAAAGGAAACGGCAATTGCATTTTATTTCACTTCGACCACCACCGATATTCTACACGACGTGTTTCGAGCTCATGTCAAGCTCTCGTCAGGAACATCTAGGTGGATGGTCGAGGTGTAAGAAAATGCTTTTGGCCTTTCTGGTAATAATAAAATAACCAGACTTCAGTACACTTGGTACGACATCTATATGAATTAAACGAAAAGATTTCTCTGGTATACAGAAGAAATCTTTTCCGTAGCGGACGCGAAAATGTAAATTTCAAAGTCTTCATAAAAGACGATGAACGACAAAAGACACCTCTTTGTGTCACAGATTTGTCTACAAAGCCACGTTATTCGCTACACATTCGTCAATAACGGAGAAGAACCGTGATATGAAAGGAAACGGCAATTGCATTTTATTTCACTTCGACCACCACCGATATTCTACACGACGTGTTTCGAGCTCATGTCAAGCTCTCGTCAGATTTCTTCTGTATACCAGAGAAATCTTTTCGTTTAATTCATATAGATGTCGTACCAAGTGGACTGAAGTCTGGTTATTTTATTATTACCAGAAAGGCCAAAAGCATTTTCTTACACCTCGACCATCCACCTAGATGTTCCTGACGAGAGCTTGACATGAGCTCGAAACACGTCGTGTAGAATATCGGTGGTGGTCGAAGTGAAATAAAATGCAATTGCCGTTTCCTTTCATATCACGGTTCTTCTCCGTTATTGACGAATGTGTAGCGAATAACGTGGCTTTGTAGACAAATCTGTGACACAAAGAGGTGTCTTTTGTCGTTCATCGTCTTTTATGAAGACTTTGAAATTTACATTTTCGCGTCCGCTACGGAAAAGATTTCTTCTGTATACCAGAGAAATCTTTTCGTTTAATTCATATAGATGTCGTAACAAGTGTACTGAATCTGGTTATTTTATTATTACCAGAAAGGCCAAAAGCATTTTCTTACACCTCGACCATCCACCTAGATGTTCCTGACGAGAGCTTGACATGAGCTCGAAACACGTCGTGTAGAATATCGGTGGTGGTCGAAGTGAAATAAAATGCAATTGCCGTTTCCTTTCATATCACGGTTCTTCTCCGTTATTGACGAATGTGTAGCGAATAACGTGGCTTTGTAGACAAATCTGTGACACAAAGAGGTGTCTTTTGTCGTTCATCGTCTTTTATGAAGACTTTGAAATTTACATTTTCGCGTCCGCTACGGAAAAGATTTCTTCTGTATACCAGAGAAATCTTTTCGTTTAATTCATATAGATATCGTACCAAGTGTACTGAAGTCTGGTTATTTTATTATTACCAGAAAGGCCAAAAGCATTTTCTTACACCTCGACCATCCACCTAGATGTTCCTGACGAGAGCTTGACATGAGCTCGAAACACGTCGTGTAGAATATCGGTGGTGGTCGAAGTGAAATAAAATGCAATTGCCGTTTCCTTTCATATCACGGTTCTTCTCCGTTATTGACGAATGTGTAGCGAATAACGTGGCTTTGTAGACAAATCTGTGACACAAAGAGGTGTCTTTTGTCGTTCATCGTCTTTTATGAAGACTTTGAAATTTACATTTTCGCGTCCGCTACGGAAAAGATTTCTTCTGTATACCAGAGAAATCTTTTCGTTTAATTCATATATATATATATATATATATATATATATATATATATATATATATATATATATATATATATTAATGTGATATTCAAAGATCGGTGTGCTCAAAGCAATTGATTAGATAATTAATTAATTAATTAAATTTAATTTTAATGATGCACTTATGATTTAATCACACTATTTAATGCTCTAATCTCAGGGTTTTATATTCTCGTGCTTCAATATCTCCTTTGCTTTACATATGATAAATAAGGTCAAAGACTAACGGAATAAAACACATATATGGTACAAAAACATCTATTGAAATAAATTCACCCTCAAAATATCCTCTAAAAATAATATCTCCTATTCTGATTATTGAAATACTCCTACCACTATCTAAAGTACTTATTGAAATTTGCGTTATGAATAATTCTACAAAAAAAAATAAAACTGTCTCTCGGATGATGAGTTGTCCAAATTCTTGTCTCTGGTCGCCTACAATTTACTCTTAGCAGCCCCCTATGTAGTCAGCAATCTCGCAACAAACTATTGCAAGCCTATTGTCATCAATGACCCCCTACAGATGCACGTATCTTTCAAAAAACAATGCTAGCCTTTTCTCCTCTCAATAAACTGAATCTATTTCTCGTTCCGGCATGCAACGGTGACTCTTGGAATATAAGTAGAACAATATAACTTACAATGCTTTACGTGATGAGCCTCCGTCAGGACACTTATTTTAACAAACTCACAGCTATTCATTTATCTGCCTTACTACTTCAGGAGACTCTCAGAGATCACAACTATTCGACTTGACGATCATTTAACAACTATCATCTAGAATCACATTCGTTTAAAGGCCAGCACTAAACAGTAACGTTGAAAAAATTATTCTACCGTAAAATTAAATTATGTAAAAAATTATGAAAGTCCACTGACAACGATTCCCTAGAATTAAATTCAAAATTGTCAATGTCAGATTCAACACCAACTTTTCCTACCATTAGAAATTTCCTAAAACTAATTACATGCCAATCGGTTTTTAAGGAGATTACATTCATTTAAATTTCTAAATACAATTGTTCCCTAACCCGGTCTCATTGTCCAAACACATAACCACTTCCTTATCATACTAACTGTACAAAGAAAATACTTAATCCCTATTTAAATTTTGTTTACCTACGGCCATCCAAAGATAATTGACTTTCATTTCTTCGAAATGAATTTTGGTATATTTTTATTATATGTTTTAACTTTTCTAAAATATTAAGATCGAAACCATATTAATTCAAATTTTACATATCTTAACAACTCCCCGCCATTTGATTTGCCGAAAAACTCTGTTATTTATTTAAATGACACAAGTTTTTTTTAGGATCAAATTATTCCATTATGTTACCAAACTCTACTCATGATACTTATAAATGTCGTGAATGTTAAATATACCCCGTATCTTGCCTGTCTCTATATGCGCTAATTCATAACTATTTACCCCATTTTCCGTATTGACCCTATATGGACCTTCAAATACCGGCATCAATTTAGCACAAATACCATTTTGTAAATTGGACACCCTTAGTGCCCTCACTAAAACTTTATCCCCTTTCTGGAATGTAACCGGCCTTCTTCTTCGGGTCCTCTCTTGCCTTTGGAGATATTTCTCTCCACTTCGTCTCAATCTTCGTTGAACCACCTCGATCACTTCTTCGTATTGTCTGGGGGCGGTGTCTTCCCACGGTCTCGTAGGCATTGTTCCTTTCATTACATATAAAGGCGTCTCCTTGGTAACCGTATTTGGTGCACAGTTCAAATACGTCTCTATTTCAAACACTTTTCTGTCCCAATGTCGATGATGTTCTTCCGCAGCAATTCTTAGAAATTTTGTGACTTCTTGTATAAAACGCTCTGATGGGTTGCTCTGTGGAAGTCGGATGCTTACAAATTTTGTATTTATGCCTCTCTCTCTTAATTCCCCTTTAAAACGGTCGTTCCTAAAGTATGTTGCATTGTCCAACAAAATATTGTCTGGTCTTCCCACTGTTTCGATAAAATCGTCTATCTTCCGAAGTATTTCAGCTCCTTTCGTGGTTCTACATGGGTACAGTTTTAAATACTTTGAAAAAACATCCACCATAACTAATATGTGTTTATTCCTCTGTGTTGTTGTTATTAAATCGCTCAACATATCAATGGCGACAATATCCAGTTTCTTCCGAGCTATGACGTTTTTTGTGATGTTTTCGTTTTTGAAATTCTTACTTTTACACTTTTGGCATGTCTCGCAATTTCGAGTCATCTCTTTGGCTATTGTATAGTCCTTTCGACAAATGTAGTTCTCCCTGAACATAAGCCACACCTTCCTGCTTCCAATGTGTCCGTTGTCACAGTGTAATTTTGCTAAAACTTCTTTTGCCATCTGTTCCTTGATTACATATAGTTCTCTACCATCGACCCTCTTAAAATATAAGTTATCCTCTTGTTCGACCCTTTGCTTTTCTCTTTCATCCAGTTGTTCCTGATTTTCCCTGATCTGAGCCAAAGAAAATAAGCCTGCTTCTTCTCTCATTATGTTCATGCCAACGTGGAGAGTTTTGTGGTCCTCTTTGCGGAATTGTTCATCTCTCGTCAACGCATCAGCCAAGATATTGTCAGTTCCTTTGATATATTTAAATTCAAAATCATACTCTTGAAGTAAAAGAATGCCCCTATGAATTCTATTATTTACCAGCCTATTTTTCATTATATGTATCAAAGCTGCATGGTCTGTTTCAATGGTGAATTTTGCCCCTAGTAGGTAAAACCGTAATTTATTTACACAAAATAACACACTGGCGAACTCTAATTCAGTAACGCTGTACTTTCTCTCATATGTTTTGGTTACACGGGAGACAAAACAGATTGGCACCTCTACATCGTCTTGGATCTGTGATAACACCCCTGCGAATTTTGTTATGGAAGCATCGGTCCGGAGAATGAAAGGTTGATCATATCTTGGGTGGTGTACTCTTACAGCTGTGGAGAAAGCTCCTTTTAAATTTTTGAAAGCCATTTCTTGTTCCGTTCTCATCCTTTATTTCTTCTTCTGGTTTTTTTTTATCTTCAATTTCCATTTGGTATCCCGAGCACCATGTTTCTACTGCTTTCATTTCTCTTATGAGAACTTCCTTTTCTTCCTGCTTCCTTTCTGTTTTATCGTCGATTGCCGACAATTCTTCCGTACCTTCGATTTCCTGTCTTTCTCTTGTATCCACCTTGTTTTCCTTCTTTCTTTTTGAACTCTTCTTCTTTTTCTTCCTTCTTTTTTTTTCTGGTTGATTTTTTCTTATACTTTCGGTTTTTCCTCTACAGTCATATTGATTTCTTTATGTTTTTCCTGTTCATTTATCTTTTCAACAATTATTTTCCTATCTATTTCCATTTCTTCTTCTATGTTGTCTGGTTCTGCTCTGATTTCCAGTTTATTCTCCGAAAAATTTATGGTGATATGTTTTTCACTCAATTCATCAATTCCCGCTATCATATCATGGTTTAAATCTTCGATCACCACACATTGCATAATATAGTATTTGTCTCCCACTCTGATCCGCACTCCCAAACCTTCATTTACTGTCGTCAATTTTTTGTTGTTTGCACCCACTAAAGCAA
Organism: Diabrotica virgifera virgifera; assembly: GCF_917563875.1. NCBI lineage: Eukaryota > Metazoa > Arthropoda > Insecta > Coleoptera > Chrysomelidae > Diabrotica > Diabrotica virgifera. The sequence continues at coordinate 88,882,542 of NC_065452.1, forward strand.
CCCTAGGAATTTTATACACAAATCTGTCCAAATTTAATTCTTTTACTAGTTTCTTATTGATTAACGATATCTCCGATCCAGAATCAATCAAAATTTTAATCGCTTTATGTTTTATAAATGCATCTAAGAATATTAAATTTGAATTAGAACTTTGTCTTTTATTTCCCGCCAACTGTATAAACTCTCTCGGATGACAAAATATACCGGAGAGTTGTTTATGTTTGTTCAGTGGATACTTTATTGAAAATCCTGTCTGGATTCATTGCATACATCTTCTTCCTCGTTTTCTATTGTTACATGATTCATCTCCCTTCTATTTTGTCGTTGGAAATTCTGATTGTTTCTACCGTCCCTTTGTTCGTTCGTATTCCTAGTCGGAGGATTTTGTGCATCTCTGTTTCTGTTGTGATTTTCATATGTTCTATTTTTTGCGTGATTCCTGTTATCATAATTTTGTTGTCTATTGTAATTTTGGTATTCTCTCGGCCTATCTTCGTTTGTTGATTGGGCATGTCGGTTTCTCTGGTCATAATTTGATTGATACCTTCTTGCCGGTCCATTATATTGTTCATGTTGTCTTCTGTTTCGCATTTCTCTTCTTTTTGCTTCCCTTACTTGAAGGAATTGGCACAAACTATCAATATCTTGATAGTTTCTCAAAATCACGTGGTCCTCCAGCGTTTCTTCGAAATGTCTGCTTATCATTTCTACCAGTTGTTCGGTAGAGTATTTGTAGTCTAGATATTTGGAATTGTTATATATCTGCAAAGCATATCTTTCTTCCGATATTCCCATTTTCTCGTGATATCTTCCATTCTGTAGCTCTTGGTTGATTTCCCTCTGTTTAACTTTCCCCCAGAAATAGTTGAGAAATTTATTTTCGAAATCTGTCCAATTTTCAAACTCATCTTCTTTACTTTCATACCATAACGCTGCTCCTTCTTTCAGATGGTTTCTAATTGTTTCTTTGCAGTCGTCAAAATATCTAATATGTTGCAATTTGGTTTTCAAATTTTTAACAAATGGTACTGGGTGTGTTTTTCTAATATCCCCTCCAAATTGTATTTTCGCGTCGCTTGTACCAAGGATAATCATTTCCCTTCTTTCTCCACAATTCTGTTGATTCTTGAGTTCCGCAATTTGTTTTTCGTTTTGCTTAAATTTTTCTTCTATTTCTCGCCTGTCTTCTTGTATTGCATTTTCAAATTTGCTTTCTAACTGTTCTAATTCCATCTTCTGCACAGTCTTAATATCCTTTATTTTAGTTTCTATTTCTTCTCGTTGCATCTTCAGTTTCCTTTCTGTTTCTTCTCTAACTTTTTCTAAACAGGCTTTCACTTCATTTTCATATTTTTCCAAACGCTTTTCCAATTTGCCATCATTCTCTTCCAATTTCTGTTCTATTCTCTGTGATATTTCTCTTTGTGTTTCTTCCATTTTTTGTTGTGTTATTTCCATGGCTCGTTTTGCTTCCTGTTGATTTTTCTCTATTTTTTGTTGTGTTTCTTCCATGGCTCGTTTTGATTCCTGTTGATTTTCTTGCATTGTCCTTTTTGTTTCCTGTTGATTTCTATCCATTTGTTGTGATTGGAGTTGCATCAGTTGCAATAGTTTCTCTATTCCTGTTAATTCCTGTTCTTTTCTCTCCATAATCGTTGTATCTCCTTCATTACCCAATCCTTCTTCAACAATTTTTTCCTCTTCTCTGTTATTCTCTCTGCTTTCTTGCATTTTGCTTTGCCTCCTTGTGGTCGACATGTTGTTTCTTTTTGTTACTGTTTTCTTTGTCCCCGCCAAATGTGAAATTTTACAACACTCTATAAGTTGCAGAACACGACAAATATTTCTCCCCAAATTTAATAAATTTTCGCCACAAATATCAAATATGCAATCAGTAAATTTCAAAATAAATATCAAATGTACGATTGGTAAAAATATTAAATAATTCAATAGCAGTAAATATCAACTACCTACGATCAATCCATAAATCAAAAATATTTTTACACCTGGAAAAATTGTCAAATTATCTCTGGATCACCTGTAGTTATTCCTTATCTCTTTCCCTACCATCAAATGCAAAGCTGCGATATTTTTTAAGCCACCACGTTCTGGGCTCCAGTTAATGTGATATTCAAAGATCGGTGTGCTCAAAGCAATTGATTAGATAATTAATTAATTAATTAAATTTAATTTTAATGATGCACTTATGATTTAATCACACTATTTAATGCTCTAATCTCAGGGTTTTATATTCTCGTGCTTCAATATCTCCTTTGCTTTACATATGATAAATAAGGTCAAAGACTAACGGAATAAAACACATATATGGTACAAAAACATCTATTGAAATAAATTCACCCTCAAAATATCCTCTAAAAATAATATCTCCTATTCTGATTATTGAAATACTCCTACCACTATCTAAAGTACTTATTGAAATTTGCGTTATGAATAATTCTACAAAAAAAAATAAAACTGTCTCTCGGATGATGAGTTGTCCAAATTCTTGTCTCTGGTCGCCTACAATTTACTCTTAGCAGCCCCCTATGTAGTCAGCAATCTCGCAACAAACTATTGCAAGCCTATTGTCATCAATGACCCCCTATAGATGCACGTATCTTTCAAAAAACAATGCTAGCCTTTTCTCCTCTCAATAAACTGAATCTATTTCTCGTTCCGGCATGCAACGGTGACTCTTGGAATATAAGTAGAACAATATAACTTACAATGCTTTACGTGATGAGCCTCCGTCAGGACACTTATTTTAACAAACTCACAGCTATTCATTTATCTGCCTTACTACTTCAGGAGACTCTCAGAGATCACCACTATTCGACTTGACGATCATTTAACAACTATCATCTAGAATCACATTCGTTTAAAGGCCAGCACTAAACAGTAACGTTGAAAAAATTATTCTACCGTAAAATTAAATTATGTAAAAAATTATGAAAGTCCACTGACAACGATTCCCTAGAATTAAATTCAAAATTGTCAATGTCAGATTCAACACCAACTTTTCCTACCATTAGAAATTTCCTAAAACTAATTACATGCCAATCGGTTTTTAAGGAGATTACATTCATTTAAATTTCTAAATACAATTGTTCCCTAACCCGGTCTCATTGTCCAAACACATAACCACTTCCTTATCATACTAACTGTACAAAGAAAATACTTAATCCCTATTTAAATTTTGTTTACCTACGGCCATCCAAAGATAATTGACTTTCATTTCTTCGAAATGAATTTTGGTATATTTTTATTATATGTTTTAACTTTTCTAAAATATTAAGATCGAAACCATATTAATTCAAATTTTACATATCTTAACAATATATATATATATATATATATATATATATATATATATATATATATATATATATATATATATATACGCTTATTTGCTCTTTTTTCTGTTGCATATATTACTCATAATATATTCCACTTATCACGTACCTGTACATATTATATATTCGTTAAAATATTTTTATGTACCTGAAGCTGTCTCATTGTCTCATAGAATGTAATAACGTTTTGTGTTTACATTTTTTTCATTAAAAAATAAATGAACGAAGCATGCGATTTAGGGGTTGTGCATTCCCAATTGTCGACTGGACACTTTAGACCTCATTTACATACATTTGCATGCGGTGATCACTGGTCATTTATATAGAAAGTCGGTTTGTGTCACTGAAAGATTAGACTGTCACTCAAATTGTTACCATATATTTCATGGTATTCTTTCGCATGGAAAATGGCGGTATAAATGACTAGCAATCATCCTAATATGTAGCCAAATACGCATTCATTAATATCTATTAAATGGCCCGCAACATTCAATGGACCTTCATTTATCAAGCTTTACCCTGAATATATGCTGTTTATGGCTTTATGTTCCTTTAAGCGGTTTTAATATTTTTTATATACTGGAATCGGTTAAAATCTATTTCACTACTAAATATTTAATTGGATTGAGATTTTGTATTTAAGTTGAATAATCAATAAAGTTTAATTTCTTCGTTTATAAGGGAAGTCTTTTAAAGATGGACAATTGAAACTTTAAGACCTAAAATACACACTACATTTATAATTTAAGCACTGAGGGGATTGAAAAATAATATATCTGTATTTTTTGTGCTGAATATCGTCTATGTTTAGAACAGTAATGAGAGGGTAACTTTTTCTAACAATATGTTTTCTAGCTGAAAAAGCGGAGTAAACATTTTGTGGTTTATCTCGAAAACTACTGACTTTGGGGGAAAAATTTTATCCATGGGTCATTTCATTTCAAATCACTCAATTTTGGAGCAAAAAAAATTTTAAACCTCCGATTTGTCTGAAAATTGGTATATAGCTTCTGCGGGACGTAAAAATAAGATATTCAAGGTCAAAAAATATTCTTCTCCTTTTTTTCTCAAAATGTTATTTTATGCGATTTTACAGTGATTTGGTGTTTATTTATACAAATTTGCATTTTCTATCGTAAAGTATCAATGGGAAACATATTTTAATAGAAGGGACTCAAAAATGTCATTATATGGCATTATAACAAGTTACTTTGATTCAAAACAAGCTTTTGATCAAATTTTATAGTGTAGAAAACGTTAAAATACCGTTTTTTTACATTTTTCTCCATTCCCAAAATACATCATAATCGATTTGGCTGAAAATTTGCCCACAGATAGACAAAACATAGGACTTTAAGGGGTGAGAAGGATTTGAATTATTTTACTATACCCAAAAGTTACATGCAATATTATAGTCAGTCAAAAATATAGGCGTCTACTGTAAGTACAATTAACTCGAAAATATCGATCTCACGACAAAAATTGTTGAAAAGAAATTGTAATAATTGTAAATACGATTTATTTGGAACAATTTCAGTTCCTACCATTTTTGTCGAAAAGTTAAAAATGGCGGAGATATTGAGCAAAACAGGTTCTCCTTTAAAATAAAGATGGCGGCTAACGTAACGGAGGAATTCATTCGTGATTTTAAATTTAGGCTACTATTGACTCCCCTAAAGATCAGAAAAATAAAATTTTGGGCAGCTCGGCATTCAAGGTCAAATGCTATCCCGACTAGTCTAATATATACTTTTAAGTCTGATTTTAACTATTTATAATGGGAAATAAGCCACAATATTATTAAAAAATGATTTTTATTAACGTTTCGACGCCCAAATCGGGTGCCGTTGTCAAAATACAAAATACTACTAACAAAAACAAAAATGTTGTTGCTTAGTAAAAAAAATTCTTCTAATAATTTATTTAATTTGACTCATTTATATCGGCAATTCAGATACATATGATACATTTTAAAGTAGAAGACTTTAAAATGATATTGCCAATATTTATGAGTTGCGTTCCTGGGACGACTTTACTGAAAAATAGTTCATTCGATTACATGAAATCAACCCCAACTCAAGAATATCCGTCACAAAAAAATCATAGCATGTGATCTGTCTTTAAAAAGACAACCCCATGCAACGGTGACATTAAAATTCTCGCGTTAGAGATCTCATAGTAAATCACGAGGGAAAACCAGGAAAAACCTCGTGATACTATCCCGACATCGTAAGTATTTGGTCTTACATTTAATTTACTCTCAAAATTAATACCAAATTCTGACTTTACTATAATTTTGTTTAAATTATAAATAATATCAATAATACATGGATATATAAGTAATACTAAAATATAAAATATGTACTAACTCGACTATTGACTTACTAATTGTGGTATTTTCTTTCTATTGACTTCCTCTTTCAGTATGGGTATCCACATCCTACTGCATTCCACCGAGGAATTTGCGACACAATTGGTTTCGTTTAGCATAATTAGAGCCGCTTCTTTGATTTTTCTCTTTTTACTATCTGTTTCTTTCAGGACTATACTTGAATCTCTCCACTGAACTCTATGTTCATTATCCCATGCGTGTTGACATATTTGAGATCTATCAAATTCTCTATTTTTAATATAAGATTGATGTTCACTTATTCTAACGTTTAATGGTCTTGATGTTTCACCTATATAAAACTGTTCGCATTCACAACAATTCACAACATTCACAACATCAATCTTATATTAAAAATAGAGAATTTGATAGATCTCAAATATGTCAACACGCATGGGATAATGAACATAGAGTTCAGTGGAGAGATTCAAGTATAGTCCTGAAAGAAACAGATAGTAAAAAGAGAAAAAGCAAAGAAGCGGCTCTAATTATGCTAAACAAAACCAATTGTGTCGCAAATTCCTCGGTGGAATGCAGTAGGATGTGGATACCCATACTGAAAGAGGAAGTCAATAGAAAAAAAATACCACAATTAGTAAGTCAATAGTCGAGTTAGTACATATTTTATATTTTAGTATTACTTATATATCCATGTATTATTGATATTATTTATAATTTAAACAAAATTATAATAAAGTCAGAATTTGGTATTAATTTTGAGAGTAAATTAAATGTAAGACCAAATACTTACGATGTCGGGATAGTATCACGAGGTTTTTCCCGGTTTTCCCTCGTGATTTACTATGAGATTTCTAACGCGAGAATTTTAATGTCACCGTTGCATGTGGTTGTCTTTTTAAAGACAGATCACAGGCTATGATTTTTTTGTGACGGATATTCTTGAGTTGGGGTTGATTTCATGTAATCGAATGAACTATCTTTCAATAAAGTCGTCCCAGGAACGCAACTCATAAATATTGGCAATATCATTTTAAAGTCTTCTACTTTAAAATGTATCATATGTATCTGAATTGCCGATATAAATGAGTCAAATTAAATAAATTATTAGAAGAATTTTTTTTACTAAGCAACAACATTTTTGTTTATGTTAGTAGTATTTTGTATTTTGACAACGGCGCCCGATTTGGGCGTCGAAACGTTAATAAAAATCATTTTTTAATAATATTGTGGCTTATTTCCCATTATAAATAGTTAAAATTGTAAAAATGCCACAAAAAAATAGCTTCAGAACAACATTTGAGTCTGATATTACTGCATGTAACTTTTTTGATATTGTAATATAATTCAAATCCTTCTAACCACTTAAAGTCCTATCTTTTGGCTATCTGTGGCAAATTTTCAGCCAAATCAATGATGATGTATTTTGGGAATGGAGGAAAATGTAAAAAACGGTATTTTAACGTTTTTTACACTATAAAATTTGATCAAAAACTTGTTTTGATTCAAAATAACTTGTTATAATGCCATATAATGACATTTTTGAGACCTTTCTATTAAAATATTGTTTTTCATTGATACTTTACGACAGAAAATGCAAATTTGTTTAAATAAACACCAAATCACTGTAAAATCGCATAAAATAACATTTTGAGAAAAAAGAAGAAGAAGATTTTTTGACCTTAAATATCTTCCTGACCTCAAATACGAGATCCAAAATTTTTTGCCTGAGTGATTTGACATGGAATGTACCCCATACAAAATGAAATAAAATAAAATTTCCTACAATATAGACATGTTGCAAAATTTACATTCTATCTTACCATAACACGTAAATGATAATAAAATGATCTGTAGCTACACAGAACTTTTTCTCTTTATGACCTAACCAAACCTGCGCAAGACAAAATATGATATATCTTTACAATGTTTTGTAAAACTTTAAAAAATTAATTGTCTGTAACTTGTGCTAGAAATTAGAAACTTTTCTCTACAATACTTATTTATTAGGTAATTTTTTTAGTGCTAAGAACCACGTTTAGTAGATTTGTAATCCACAAGGGAGCGTCACTATAGACCAAAATTCGTATTGCAACATTTTTACACGCTGTTATCTTCTTTGCACATAATAATAATAATAATCCTGTGGGAGTTTTATGTCAGTTCTTCTATCAGGCGCGGCCCCCTGCGAATGGGGGATGCTTTCTGGGTATTCGTAGCGCCAATACCCAGAGAGTAGCAGGAATACTTGCCGTGGAACAAAAACTGACACCTGGCAGTAGGTATAAAATGCACACCCATGAGAATGGAGACTAATAGTTTATGTTTAGGGCCGCTGCCTGGGGATCGCCAGGGCACGTCTGGAGCCGACGCTGGACGTGACAGCATGCGGGACGTCGGTGGCAGGGTGTTGAGGAGGCGGGCCCCTGTCACACAAACAGCTACAGCCCAACAACAAGAACAACAACCACAAGCGAGCCAAACAACAGCAAGAGCTCCACTCGCTGAAAGTGCTGCGCCGGAACATCAGCCGGCGCTCACTCAAACGGGACGACCGAGGCAGTGCATGAAATGGACTGTGTCCATTAACGAAAGCATCTTGCGCTTCTATTATAAGGTGACAAACCTCGGTCAAGAAACGATCGGCTACAGACAACAGCTGTATGCCGAATTTTGCAGGGAGTACCCAGATATATAAGTATCGGAGCAAAGAGTATCAGATCAATACCGGGTAATCGTAAGAAACAACCTTATCCCAGAGACTAGACGCAATACGATCAAAAGCGAAGTCGAACGGGAGATTAATAACCAAGAGCTAGTTTTAGATCAAGTCCCTAATGAAATCCTTGATGAGCAGATTCCTGAGATTCCCATACCAGAAACTCAACCTGACAATACACAGCAGGAAAACAACGAGTTGTGCGATAGTCTAGAAAATGAAATGGCTCGTGCCGTACAAGAGTTTAATGGAACAAATCCACTTAGCAGACCACCGCTACCACGAATAAACTCTTGTAAGAAACTAGGTGCCCTGTTACAAATTGTGAATACTGAAGTCCTACCCAATTATGTCGTAGAAGCCCACACATTGGAGTATCTGCATATGCTAATCTACTGTGCAGCTACAGCAATTGCCAATGTAATGGGCGTTAAGATCAGAACACGACGGGGTACTAATAACGGAAGGACTGGTAACAGAATTGCACCCTGGGAAAAAAGACTTCTCGGAAAAATTGAATTACTGCGTAGGTATATTGGGCAAGTCACAGAATATATAAGAGGTGTAACAAGTAGAAAAGTCATTAAAAGAGCTGAAGAAATAATGCGGAGCACTGCAAGACACTCTAGATATGATCCAGAAAATAACACAGCCCAACAGTGTCTGGATACATTAAAACAAAAACTCTCCGTCTATTCAGGACGATTAAGAAGGTATAAAGTTAGTAACAACCGAAAATGTGACAATGCACTTTTTGAGAACTCTGAGAAGGCGTTCTACCGAAAACTCAATTCCACCGTAGAAAGTGTCGACAAGTCTTACCCAAGCCAAGAAGAAATTCATGAGTTTTGGGGAAATCAACTTTCCACACCAGCTGCTTTTAACAACAATGCTGGCTGGATAGAAGATACGACGCACAACTGTCACCACTACGTCACTGCTAACTACGAACCATTCACGACTGAAGAAGTCTCAAATGTCATCAAAGAGCTTCATAACTGGAAATCTCCTGGACCAGACGGAGTTCAGAACTTCTGGCTTAAAAAGTTTTGGAGTATTCATGAGTGCTTATCAACATTAATTAATCATGTTATTTCTAATCCGCAGGAATTACCATCATTTCTAACTCAGGGAACTACTTATTTAATACCCAAGGATCAAAATAACACCCAAGATCCATCCAAGTACCGCCCAATTACTTGTCTTCCAACTTTGTATAAATTGGTCACATCCTGTGTAACCCGGCGTATCTACCAACACTGTGCTCTAAACAATATGATAGAGCAACAGAAAGGATGCGCTAAGGGTTCCATGGGTTGCAAAGAACAGCTTATCATCGACGCAGTCATTTCTAACCAGGCATACACTAAAAAAAGGGACCTTTTTACTGCTTTTATTGACTATAAAAAGGCCTTTGATTCAGTACCGTATGAATGGCTAATAGATATATTGAAAATATACAAAGTAGATGATAACATAGTGACCTTTTTAAGGCATATAATGAGAGATTGGAAGACTAAAATTCACCTCCAAATACCTGGAGAAAACAATATCGAAACCGAACATATCGCAATCAACCGGGGATTATTTCAAGGAGACTCGTTAAGTCCTTTGTGGTTCTGTTTAGCTTTGAACCCCCTTTCCCAGCTATTAAACTCCACTGACTCAGGTTTTAGCATTAAAAGCAATAATACTGTGGTAGCGAAGCTCAATCATCTGTTGTATATGGAGGATTTGAAATTAATGGCTTCCACTCGAGAACACCTAGAAGAGATGCTAAAAACTGTAGAAACATTTTCTAATGATATTAGTATGCAGTTCGGTCTAGACAAGTGCCGTGTTTTGAATATAGTCAGAGGAAAGTTACAGCCCGGTGGATTCGATATGCAAAATGGCCAGAACATCGAGGCCATGGGCGACAAAGATATGTACAAATATCTTGAAGTAAAGCAGGCGCGGAAAATTGACCATAAGCAAATGAAAACTGAGATAACTACTGAGTTTATAAGAAGTGTAAAACAGCTGCTTCGTTCACACCTTAACAGTAAAAATTTGTTTAAGGCACTAAACACCTACGCTTGTTCCGCGCTTAGCTATTCATTTGGTATTGTTAAGTGGACAAAAACGGATATAGAACATCCTCAGCGAAAAGTACGAACACACCTCACAAAGGCACAAAAACACCACCCTAAAAGTGCAGTAGAACGAACGACATTACCCCGGTATTTAGGAGGAAGAGGACGTATGGATATAGGTGAGCAATTAGATAAACAAATTGCTAATTTAAGAACTTATTTTCAGATGCAGGCTGAGACATCTACTCTACATCGCGCTATCTGCGCAGTAGATGACACAACACCGATCAAAATGAGGGAAGCAGAACTGCGCATAAACCACCTTACTAAGGACGAAAAAGTGCGCGCCTGGATGGGTAAACCTTTGCACGGGCGACATCCCAATGAGGTCAGCCAAGATTATGTCGACAATATAGCGTCGAACTACTGGTTGACATCAGGAAAGATGTTCCCTGAAACGGGTTCATTACTGGCCATTCAGGATCAGGTTATACCAACCAGAAACTACCTGAAATATATCATCAAAGACCCTCAGGTTCAAAACGACAGATGCCGATATGGATGTCAAGCCCAAGAAACCATCCAACATCTTACAGAGGGCTGCCAGGCATTTGCTGCAACTGAATACAAGGAACGGCATGACGTAGTGGGAAAAATCCTTCATCAAGAGATAGCTATCAAGCTGGGATTTCTCCAAACGGACCATCTCCCGTATTATCAATACGTCCCTGAGAGTATGCTTGAGGATGGCAACTACAAGCTATACTGGGACCGCACTGTGCTCACAGACCAAACAGTGGCACATAATAGACCAGATCTCGTACTAGTTAATAAATTAACAAGACAAACAACACTAATTGATGTAGCGATACCTAACAACAATAATCTACGTAGTAAATTCACTGAAAAGATCGCCAAGTACAGAGATCTAGAAATTCAAATACGAAGGCAATGGAGAATGCAAAGTACCCAGACGATACCTATTGTTATGTCTACTACTAGAGTCATTCCGAAGAACCTCCTCGAAAGCATAAAAAGGCTGAGTCTAAATGAATATCTTTACAAGACCATGCAGAAAGCTGTACTACTCGCAACGGCCAGATGTGTACGAAAGTTTTTGGAAGATACACCTGCATACCAAGTCACCTAGGGCTCGATAACACGGAAAGAGTCCCACCAGAGCTCAATCCTTTTGATACCGTAGGTATCTGGGATGAGTCAATTTTCCCCTTAGAGGGAGTGTGAGCCGTATGGCTAAATCTGGATAATAATAAAAAAAAAGTAAATAAATAAATAAAAAAAAGATTTAAAAAAAATTACAACGAAAGGAAATAATTCCAAATAGAAATAAAAATCGTTGAAAAATTAGATATAGGTATATAAAACGTGCGTGAAAAATTAGGTGTGGGTATATAAAATGCTACGTGTTCTCAGTATTACAATATGGACTTTAAAGCTGGACATTAAAGCAAGAACACATAAATAAGCTACAGTCATTTGAAATGTGGTGTTACAGAAGGATGCTTAGAATAGCATGGACACAGAGGAAAACGAACACGGAAGTATTGCGAGAAATGGGTAAAGAATGCGAAATAATAAACACAATAAAAATAATAAAGTTATAATATCTGGGACACGTAATGAGGGGACCGCGATATGAAATGCTAAGACTGATAATACAGGGAAAGATAAGAGGCGGAAGGAGTATAGGAAGAAGGAGGGTGTCATGGTTAAAGAATTTAAGGGACTGGTTTAGATGCAGTTCTATAGAACTCTTTAGAGCAGCGGTGGACAGAGTAAAGATAGTGATGATGATATCCAACCTCCGATTAGGAGACGGCACTTGAAGAAGAAGATATAACACAGTTCTTTGTAAAATTGGAGCAGGATTGTGATTGGATACCTACCTAAACAAACCAGTAGAAACATCTTCTTTGCACAGTAGTTAAAACAAAAAACTAAAAGAAATCGAATGAGGAGAGCAACTACCGAGTATTGAGAAGAATCTAGTAATTTGAGTACGAGTATAAGGAATTCCGTGATGATATAAATAGGTTAAAAATGGGAAAGCCGCAGGTGTAAATGATAAATGCACCAAGAAATTAAGTACTTAAAACAAGAATAAAAAAACTGGAGCTTTCAACTTTACAAAACATAGTGTGAAACGTATAAAATTCCAATTTCCTGGTAAAAATTAAATATTATTAAGAATCCAAAGAATAAGCCAGAAAATCCTAGCAGCTACAGACGAGTCTCTCTGTAGTGTCCGTTTCTCAAGTTATACGAGAGATTGATTATGTCAAGTACAAAAAAATGTTGACATCTTTTGGGATTAACATCCTCGCCAACAATAAATATGATTTAGGCCGGCCAATTTCTGCAACTAGAAAATCACTAGAGAATTCTGAGAAATCACTATAATATAATAGACCAGCAATTCTATGTGTGATTGACTTGTAGACAACATTTGACAGGGTAACACTCAAATGTAATCCATCTTCTCTATAATAGAGAAGTTCCCCTAGATATCATAAAAATTAATTAAAACATCTATCAAAACAACCAAATGTAAGTCAGAATAGATGGACAACTAACAATAGATGGACAACTAACAATAGATGGACAATTAGAATGTGGGGTACCTCAGGGTTTAGTTCTAGGCCCTATATTGTTTCTGTTATACATAAATGACATCTCTAGTCTCAACATTAAAGGTAAAATATGTCTCTTTGCAGATGATACTAGTATTACTTGGAGTAACACGGATATTATGGATCATCGCAATACCATAGCTACAGATCTGGTCACCATTAAATCGTGGTGCGATTCGAATCTCCTGTTATTTAACGTTTCTAAAACCAAAGTCCTACCTTACAACAGTATGATGCAACCTTTAGTACTTAATAACAACAGTCTAGAGGTAGTTGAATCGGTGAAGTTCTTAGGGCTTATTGTGGATAAGTCTCTAAAATGGAACTTGCACATTGATGCTTTACACAAAAAATTAAGTTCTGCTTGTTTTGCGCTAAGATCAGTTGCTACGGAAATAAATTTGTCAACATCTAGGACCGTTTATTATGCCCTTTTTGAGTCTCATCTTCGGTACGCCCTTTCATTCTGGGGTACATGTTGTGCTACTCAATTTGAGCGTATTTTTAAACTACAAAAGAGAGCTCTTCGTTACTCCCTGAAACTCAATAGCAGAGTTCATTGCCAAGAATTCTTTAAAAAATTTAAAATATTAACTCTTCCTTCTTTGTTTGTTTTTGAATCCGTTTGTTTAATCCGCAAACATGCATCAGAAGGTCCAGAGAGACCCACTCACAACTATCCCCTTAGAAACGTGGAGCATAATCTTTATCTGCCAACCCCACGGTCTGAGCTGGTTAAGTGCTCTATACTATACAATTCGAGAAAAATGTACAATCACCTGCCATCTAACATCAAATCTATTGCAGCATTTCCCGCTTTTCGCAAGGCCTTGAAAGCTTATTTGCTGGAGAGAGCTTTTTATACAGTGAATGACTTTTTTATAAACGATTTGAATTCAGCAAATTGACTTGCAGAATTATTACTTTCGAGTACTTTTATACATATTTGCAGCGGCATAGAACTTTTGATTTACTTTCCCTTTCCCTTTTCCTCGTTCGCCTTCTTTTTGCTCTGTTCGCCTACAAATTGGTAAAATATTTGTTCGCCTACAAATTGGTAAAAAATTTTGACAATAAAGCATACCTTACTTACTTACTTACTTACATAACCTATACAAGTAGACATAAGCAGCGGAATAAGGCAGGAAGGCAGCGGACTCATTGAACCCGCTCTTCTCTTCAATTTAATTATGGATCAAATTATTAAAAGCGTCAACAAAGAAGGAGGATACAAAATGGGAACCAAAGAAGTAAAAATACTCTGTTACGCAAACAATGCAATATTGATGGCCCAAGATGAAGTTATTTTGCAAAGATTAGTCCATATAGATTTAACATAATATCAAAAGAATTAATTATGACAATATCATCTCAGAAAACTAAAACAATAATAAACAACAAAGAACCAATCAGACGTATAATAGATATTGATGAAATCAGTATTGAACAAGCAATGAGAATAAAATAACTTGGAATTACACTGTTCAACTACGGAAACCTGGACAAAGAACTTAGAAATCAAGTACAAAAAGCAAATTTACTGGCAGCATGCCTTAATAACACCAATAGGCGAAACCGACATATTAACATTGAAATGAACTCAAGAATTTATAAAGCCAGTGTAAGACCAATAATGATATAATATTATGCATCAGAAACAAGACCCAATATAGCCACAACACAAACACTATTGGAAACGGCAGATATAAGAGTACTGAGAAGAATTACTGGAAATACGCTGAGAGATCGAAAGATGAGTGAAGACATTAGAAGAAAATGTAATATACTGTGTATTAACAAATGGACACTAAATAGAAAAATAGAATGGAATAACCGCATAAGCAGAATGGGAAGACCGTGTGGTCAAAATAACTAGAGATAAATCACCAATCGGTTGAAGTATCGGCCGACTGCGCAGAAAAAGTGCATTAAGAGGATCGGTACGTATTTTCGGCTGCAATGCTATTCAAATGGGGATTCATTTTTTTCGAATTACGTTATTAGCGAGGGCCGAAAGTCCCTGATACCTTCTATAATGTTTATTTTAATAAGTTACAGGGGTGAAAATCTAAGAGAAAATTTAGTGTGATTTTTAATTTCAAATATATCATTCAAAATAAACTTTTTATTTATTCTAAGGGACTTTCGGCCCTCGGTAATAATTTAGTCTTTCATTCTGCGTTTAAATTTTTCAAAAATATTTATTGGTTTTTTCAGGATTCGAAAAAAATGAACACAATGCCGTGGTAAGATTTTCCAAATCTATCTTTGTCTTACAACGCACTCGGCCGAATATAATATTGTCAGCATAATATATTGTCAGTCAGTCACTGACAATCAGTGACAATTTTAAATATTTGACATTGCATCGGGAATATGTTGAGTTATTGATTAAATATTATTGATATATAGTGTATTTGATAAATAATTGATTTAAGACGTGAACTTAATAAAAACTTATTTATTGTGTATTATTTGTGGAAGATCCAAGCAGAGAATACATCAGGATAATATATTCTGTGATCCAAGTATTTTGTTGTTAAAGATGTTCAAAATTGTAAGCGTTCCATAACAATATATTATTAAAAAATCACTTTAACACTTTTCCTCTTTTCTCGATTGAGTATTAGTCTTTATTGTACAAATAAATTATTACAATCACTGAATACATAGTTAATGAAAAAATTATCACATTTATTAACTGAATTAATAATTTGCAATTATAAAAATAACAGTTATCCAAGAACATTCAAAACCCATCTCTTTAAATTAATGATGACATTTTCAAGTAGAATGACATTCTAGTAATGTTTACATATCCATACCAGTGTGAATTTTACTACACGTAATTTGCCGTGTAAAGACAGAAAAAGTAGGGATACACGTAAAATATTTGCGAATTATGTACCCATAGCCTTAAAAGAGGCAGGGACTCTTATCCTGTCCATATGGGCAAGGTCGTGCGGCGCACGACGGCGTTAAGGTCTTAAAGGCGCCCTTTGACTTGGCAAAGTTAAATAAATTCAAAAATAAATATTTTTTGAATAAAAAAAACATTGCAAAAAATAACTTGGTCCACTCATTAACAAACAATACTATTGCGTTACGTAAATTATTACCTATAGGTACTGATTTCTGTAGCTTCAGCCGAGAGATCATTTTCTAAACTAAAACTAATTAAGAATTGAAGCGTTTATTTGAAAAACAACACATGTCCATTTTTCGAAAATTCGACTTTATGTATTAAGTATTCTCTTAGGCAGGCCGCACATCAAAGAAACATGAAACGTAAATCACGTTTCATGGAAATAAAACACTGCTAAACAAATAGACGTCCGGCCATTTATGAAACTCTCCGAAAATAAAAATGTTTTATGAGCATGAATCACACTCGTTTCATTGGTAGGCAGACTTCAAGATTTGTTTACCTGTGTTTTATTTTTATGAAACGTGTTTTACGTTTCATGATTCATGTTTTACGTTTCATGTTTCTTTGGTGTGCGGCTTGCCTTAGAATAGTAGTTTCTTTCTCCAGTTCACACATTTAGTTAACACTGCATAGAAAAGTTTGATAGTTTTGGAAAAACAACAGATGTTCATGCGTTTTTTTGTAAAAACAAAACTTGTCCCATCTTAGTCAACGGTAATTGTAAGTGTGAATGATCTTATCCTTAAATTTATCAGTTCTGTGCATTCTTTGATAGTAATAATGTGATGTTTGTTTCTTTTCTATTAGAAATAGTTCAGCATGGCAGAAAGTATACAACACAATACAATATTGTCGAATATATTTTAGTAAGTTATTTATTTATTATTTTGATTATTTTGATATCCACATTCCTTATAAAGCTGGGCAGTTTTTTTTGTCTTGATTTGCCAAAATTTTCATTTTTTGGACAAGTGTTGTTTTTCAAATAAACGCTTCAGATTGGGTCAGATCTAGAATGGGTCAGGACCGGCTAGAAAATCTTGCTATTACATATTTCTACAGAATCTGAGTTTTTAAAGGACCTGAATAATGAAAATCTAATTAATGAATTTGTCAAAGGTAAAGCAAGAAAAGTTCAATTTATATAAGAAATATCCGTTGGTTTTCATCATAATATATATAATCTTTAGACCTTCTACCCTTTCGGGTGTAGGTATTGTTTTTCACCAAAATAAGTGTATTTGTTTAAAAAATCGCAATATAAATATGTTTTATTTTTTGATCTTCAGTTTTTTAAATAATTTTAAGTAATGTTTTATAACTTTAACATAGTTTTCATTTTGTTCTGTTTTATTGTGCAATACAGTTTAAAAAAATTATTTTTAATGACTACTAGACTACTAGAAACAACAGAGATGAAAATACTTCGACGAATATCAGGCAAAAGCTTGTTGAATAGGGAGAGAAGCGAAAAGATAAGAAGATCATGCAATGTAGAAGACATAAAATGAATGGGTGACAAAACGGAAACAGGAGTGGAACGAACACATTAGTACAATGGCAGAGGATAGGATAGTACGAATAGTACGAAATAAGTCACCAAATGGACGAATAATAATTATTGACAGACCAAGAATAAGATGGTGTGATAATCTAAACAATTTAGGAGGCTAATATTGAAGAAGAAACATGCTTTAAAGTCTGCATACAAGAAGGAAGAAGAATATAAATATTATTTTTTATAAGTGTACTATGTACTTATCGTTTCCTTCAAAAAAAATCTGGGTAGATGTAGAAAAAATTTCATAGTTTTCCACGTTGAAATGTGAAGGAGTGATTGATATTTCGACCCTGGAAATTTTGATACAGGCGCTTATCAATATTTTGCACGACGCACGGCCGGCGCCTAAGTTACTTGGCGCGTCCCTGTAAAGAGGAAGAAGAAAGAGAAGCATTTCTGCAACAACTGACCTGCCGCTTACGATATAGTAATCCACAATATATTGTTCAACAAACTGTACGTCACCCTTAGTAATTGCCATCTAGTTACATTCATTCATTCTTTGTTGCAGAATAAACATTTTTTTGGTTATTTTGTATAAGAGCAAGAGTATCGATGCTATAGAAAAATTGATGTTGGATAACTGGTGGAGAGCAGCCGAAGAAAGGAATCCCTGGAGGAAACTACGGTCCGATTTGGTCTGTAGCAGTTCCATTCTCCCCAAACGTTTTCAATTATTATTGTTGAGTTGCCTTTTTTCCTTTATCCTTTTTAGTTGTTACGAGGGGCTAGTTCGGATTTGTTTTGGAGCCCTATTTTCCATTTTTGTTGTTGATTTTTACGTCCTTTTTTGTATTTTTATTCCAGTAACGTAATTGTTTCTTGCACTGATATATTTTGTTTATTCCATAGCTGTGTCAGCTCGCTTCAGTTTAATTGATTTCATTCATTGATTGAATTCATTGAAGTGAATTTTTTTAATAATTTCTAGTTGTGTTAATTTATGTGATGGTTTCACTTTCTTTACTACCCGTCGTTTTGTTCATATACTATTAAAATTATCGCTATTAATAATCAATATCTAAATACAATCAAGTATTATAATAGTTGCCGGAAGCCAACGCAACGTAGAGTTTAAAGCGTAAACTCGCATTGAAATTTCACCTGCAATTTTCCGCTAATACAGTGAATTTGCAATGATAAATTTGCAGATTGTAAATATTTAAACACATCAGAATAATTACTTGTTAATTTAGTTATAGATTAATAATTAATATGTTGCAAAGTTACAACTAATTATTACATTTGAGAAATATCATATTTGTTTTGTAAGATTTTAAAATGGGATTCTGCAAAATGTAAGAATGTAAGGTCAAATAACAATAATAGCAATAGACAGTGTGTGGTTGTACAGATGTACAGTGTTTAAACTGCCAGTTTAAACAACTCATTAAAAGATAAGGCTTTTTCTTCTTTAAGTCAATTTTTTGTGCCTAATCTGACCTTTCACAAGATCTTTTACTCTTTTTTCTACATAACGAGAACGGTAAACTAATTGGGGATGTTTTTTAGTCACCTGTTAATAAGTTATAGGATAGGATCCCTCAGAAATCAAAGGAGATTACAATAACCATTTATGTTGGGGTATGATTTAAGTTAGCCGAATTTGGATTTTGGTTTGTTTCATCTGAGATTGGAGCCAGGTTGGGTAGGTCTCCACGCCGTCTCTTCCAAAAGACCATTTAGGGATACACCCTGATGAAATCAGAAACGTCTGAACAATTTCGTTCCACTTTTATTAAAATAATATTTTATGGACATTTTAATAATTAGTTTTTTTAATCAACAATAACTTCTTTAAGGGATTAACCTTTTTTGTAATAATAGTGGGCAGTCCGATAAGTACTTAGCCTACAAAAGAAAAAGGAAAATTTTGGAAAAGTGGCAATTTATTTCTCTACATAGTCTCCTTTTAGGTCAATACGCTTGACCCAGAGATGCTCCAACTTCTTTAACCCGTCTGAAAAATAACTTTTCTCGAGGTCTGCAAAATAGGCTTCCATGGCGGCGATGACCTGCTCATTAGACTTAAATTTCTGCCCAGAGAGTGTCTTTTTCAAGTTTGGAAACAAATAGTAGTCGCACGGTGCCAAATCTGGAGAATACGGTTGATGGGGCAACAGTTCGTAGCCCAATTCTACCAATTTGGCCATGGCGACGGCGGAGGTGTGAGCCGGTGCGTTGTCATGGTGGAAGAGCACTTTTTTCTTTGCCAAAGGGGGTCGTTTTTTCTTCAATTTGGCGTCGAATTGACCCAATAATTCGGCCTAATAGGGCCCTGTGATCGTTTTGCCCTTCTCCAAGTAGTCGATGTAGATCACACCTTGTGAATCCCAGAAAATGCTGGCCATCACCTTTCCGGCCGATTGGACAGTCTTCGCCTTCTTCGGAGCACATTCGCCGGGTGCTGTTCACTCTTTCGACTGTTCCTTGGTTTCTTGTGTATACCAGTGAATCCATATTTTGTTGACGGTTATGAAACGACGTAAAAACTCCTTTGGATCACACTTAAATAGCGTCAAACACTGCTCTGAAGTGGTTTCACGGTTGCGCTTATTGTCTGAAGTGAGCAAACGTGGCAACCATCGCGCCGATAGCTTTCTCATGCCCAAAATTCCATGCAGGATATGACCTACGCAGTATTTTAAGTTGCCTACTGTGTCAGTTATTTCGCGCACCTTCAGTCGACGGTCTGCTAATACAAAATCGTGGATTTTTGTCACGTTATTCTCTGTGGTAGCCATTTTCGGGGCACCTACGCATGGCTCATCAAAGACCGACGCGCGACGTTCGTCCACGTTGAAACACATTAAACCAATTTTTGACAGTTGCCATCGAAGGAGAAGAGTCACCGTACACAGCATCCAAGTGCTCTTTGATTTCGCTGCGTGATTTCCCTTCCAAAAACAAGAATCGAATCACCGACCGATATTGCTCTTTTTCCATTTTATTAAAATCCGCGGACACGCTGATTTTCACATGCAATCACAACAATAGGTAGGGTAACGGGTACAGTTGTTGGCCGGTCACTAGTAATTGGCCACTTTCACAAAAATCCGAAATATTAAGATTTTTAGAAAGTATAAGGAAATAAATGTATTTTCATTGCAATTCGGCAACATTGCTATATATTTGGTCTAGCCATTATCTCCCTCAGTTAATATTGTCTAGTTGTGACAGCGTGTGTTGTTCGAAGCTTAACAGGTGCATCCAGTTTTAAGAGTTTTTTAAAGAATTTGTTAAGGAAGGCCATTCATGAGGTGAGTTATCTTGGCTAATAATATTGTGTATCTGCTTATATTAATGTTTTGTGATGATTTAGTGGGGTATATCTTACGTTATCGGTGGTTTTAATAGTAAGGTTATAATTTTTTGGCGTTAAATTTTAGTGGCCATGCACTGTATCTTAAATATGTCCGCATTATAATGATTGGCCTACCGGCCAATTACTGTACCTACTTTAAATTAAAATATTTATTATAATTTAGGCTCTTTTAGCTTAATTTGGCCCAACACAACATCTTTCAAGCATTTTTTCTTATTTTTTATGGCAATAACTAGTGGTTGGCCGACTGCCAATCACTAAACCACAGGGTGGCCAATAACTGTAATGTCTAATAAGAATATATTTTTTGTCCGGATTCGTTTTTATAAAATTACAATTATTTTAGTTGTTATAAAATTAATGCCAATGCGGGCAATCTGAATCAAATTTGAAACGTCCGTATTGTAGATAACATTATTAGATACTATTAAATGATTTTTATTTTTAGAATAAAAAATGCCAAATATCCGGAAAGATAAAACGTATCACAAAAAATATACAGAACAAGATCTTCAGTCTGCTTTTCAGGTCATAGGAAATGGCATGAGCCAACGGAAAGCCGCTGAACAATTTAATGTGCCAAGAGCAACACTGCAGTTTAGAGCACGCCAAAAATTTAATGAAAAAACTAACCTTGGTCCAAATCCTATTCTTTCTTTGGAGGAAGAGAATCGTTTAAAGAATTGGATCGTAACATGCCAAGACAAAGGTTGTCCAGTAAGAGTGGAAAATATACAAGACTCGGTTAAAGGTTTTCTTGATGCAAATCCACGTGCTAATCCTTTTGCTGACAATCGGCCCGGAAGAGGTTGGTATAGATCCTTTTTAAAGCGACATCCAGATTTAAGCGAGCGAACTCCAGAAGCGGTAACAGCAGCAAGTTCAGTTGTGTTTGAAAAAGATATAAGAAAATGGTTCACCGGTGTTCAAGAATATTTACACCGTAAACGTTACATTAATATTCTTCAAGACCCTTCACGTGTTTTTAATGGGGATGAAACCTGCTTCTTCTTGTGTCCCAAAAATAAACGAGTGTTGGCTGTAAAGGGAAGCAAAAATGTATATCAAATAGAACATCACTCCAAAGTTAATTTGACGGTTATGTTTCGGTTTGCAGCATCTGAAGAAATAACAGCACCGATGATTATTTACCCATACAAACGACTTCCTAGAAATGTTATAAATTCAGTTCCTCGAGAATGGGGCATAGGCTGTAGCGATACGGGATGGATGAAGAATTAAAACTTCTATGAATACATAGTAAACGTCTTATATAAGTACCTAGTTGCAAAAAACACTAAATTTCCAGTCATTTTGTTCGTTGATGGACATAAAACTCACTTAACCATTCAAACCAGTGAATTATGCTCAAAGTTACAAATTATTTTAGTGGCATTATATCCCAATGCGACCAGAATTATACAGCCTGCAGATGTTGCTGCATTTAAACCATTAAAGGCAAATTGGAACCGGGCAGTATTAAAGTAGACGAGAAAACCCAAACAAAAAGATACTATTGTCACAGAAGATACAATGACTTTAGATATACAATCGACATCCGATAATCTGCCTTTAGTAAATCAAGACAACTCATTATATAAAGAAATTGACACCTCAATTGACAAATTATTTTTTGACCAAAAACCCCAGAAAGAAAGGGTAAAAAGCAAACAGAACGGTTGCCTTTCGTGCTCACTTCTTCAGATCGTCAAAATGCAGAGAGGCGTAAAATTGAAGAGAAAGACGAACAATAAAAAATAAAATTAGTACGAAAACAAAAGCGAATTGACGCAAAAGCAAACAATAAAGGTAAACAAAATAAAGAAACCAAGAAGAAAGTAATTGCCACAAGAGCCAATTCCGAGAGCAAAAAATGCCAAAATATTGTGAAGAATAAAAAAATGTTACACTAAATACAGGTGATATTGTAGATACAAATACTTTTAAATCAGACACACTTCTTGATCATACAATTAAAAGCACTACTTTGAGAAGTGGAGTTAGAGTACATATACCAGAAGTGATTAACTGCAATGAAAACCACGAACTGCCACGGAACCAATTTCCTGATTCTGTATCCCTATTCTGCCCTCAATTGATAACGTATCGTTTGATGTCTGCAACAATAAGAATTCATCAAATTTGAGGAATACTTCCCAAAGCAAATGTACAAATTTGGAAACCAGCAAAGAAAAACGTGCTGGTGAGTCGGCTAAAAGAAAGTTGTTTTTTGAAACAGAGGGATATCCAGAACATGAAAAAATACAAATTCTCTCAGATATATTGGTGAAACAGTCAGACAACACAAACATATCTGTAAATAATAATCGTTTGTATACAGGATTGTGCTATTCTTGTTCCTAAAATATTTCCAAATCAAAAGTTGGAATAAAATGTTTATTTTGTGTCAGAGGCTCCCATATTGGTAGTTGTGTTAAAAAACAACAAGAAATTGAAAATCTAAATAGTTTTGTGTGCCCTAACTGCACAAACAAAAAAAGGAAATTAGGAATTTTCTGGCCAATAACTGTAATTCTATATGCCAATAACTATGTTTGCATGGCCAATAACTGTGTAATTTGGTATGTTTTTAAATTTGTGTTAATTTTTTATGTACATTATTATTTTTACTAAAATAACCTGAGTTTTTATAAAATTTGATGTATCATTGTCATTAAAAAACCCTTACAAAATATTTCACATTAAAATATACCAATTTACAATTTTAATTCAATTTGAAATCCCTTAATGGCCAATCACTGTACCCGTTACCCTACTATAATTTCAATTTGGCTGAAATTTTGGCATTAGCCGTCTACGAGAACGCATTAAATGACAGTTGTAAATGGAACTTGTGAAAAAGAAAAGAAGATGTGCATGGTTTTGCAAACATTTTGTTTTTAGTTTATTCTTGCATCATTTCTTTTTCAGATTTTATTTGTTTTCCGTGTTTTTTCTATAATTGAACTTGTTTTATCTATCTTTTGCTCGATTATTTTAGCGCCCTTTATAATTTCGTATATATCGTATATAAGTAATATTTCTAACCTTTATTTTATCCATAGTAGCTTTATTTTAAAACAGGTAGTAAATTTTGCTAAATAAATG
Source organism: Diabrotica virgifera virgifera (assembly GCF_917563875.1). NCBI lineage: Eukaryota > Metazoa > Arthropoda > Insecta > Coleoptera > Chrysomelidae > Diabrotica > Diabrotica virgifera. Next base: position 88,906,610 of record NC_065452.1, read on the forward strand.
AAACTTGAGTTTTAATTGGGAAATCTTTATGTGCCAGTGTTCTCATTAAACCAAGTGATATAACCTAAATTTGCAATGCTGCTGTTTCGAAAGAACCATAAAGCTGTGTATTTGATTTTCCCAGTCAGGTTCGTCTAGGGATTCAGATATACGTCGATAACAGCAAGTAAACGTTTTATTATGACGATATTAACATTTACGAGCATCTGGACATTAAACCGAATTAATATTCTGATAATAGAAAATGGGAATACTTGCAATGCTGTCGAGGTATGATATCATAAATTAAAACAGTAAAATGTTCATTGTTGTAGTAGCATGAATCAGCCATAATCGGATATTGACAATATGACTAGCTCTAAGTAATCAGGCCACTGCGAATAATAAAATTTGGATACTTAGCTTGACTACAAACTAATTTTATTGATAAAAATTGATACTAGTCATGCTAGAGTTGATAAAAAATAATCACTGGACAGTTAGTAATGTAAAAAAAATTTAGAGCACAATTATATTCCTCATTTCTAAATTTGTTTCTACAGCCCCCAACATAATTTCAGTTATAGAGAATATTGCAATTTTTAGAGGATATATTAATTAAATTTATATTTGAATTTTTGGTATATCATATTCAAATATAAAAATTCAAAACGACTCGTCAACCCCATTTGAAATACATAGGGGGTTAAGGCAGGGAGATGCGCTGGCGTGTCAGCTTTTTAATGTAGGTAGCCTTAGAAAAAGTTGTACGAGACGCTAATTTAGATAGCAGGAGAACAATATTTAAAGATCAGTCCAAATTCTAGCATATGCAGACGACGTGGACATTATAACTAAAGACTGGATTATATGCAAAATGCATATGCATATATATGCTGCATATTTCTCATGTTTTTCATAAATGCATATGCCTTGCATATTTGGAGATTTAAGAGCATATAAATGCATATTTTGATGGGAATTTACTCTACCCCATTTAAAAATAAGGTATATATTAGTAACATCAACATCCATTAAAATAAAATGTGAAAGTAAATATTTTGCTGTTAAGCTCCTTTGTTGTTGTACCCATAAACATAATGGGCGTTATTTATAGCTGCAGGTATCATTATCCGGATATTTAAGATTTATAGACTTCTCAGAATTTACAAATTACCTAAGTAAATACCGATTATATTTTGAATAACATTACAAATATTACCTGTACTTTCTGCTGGTGTCGGCCAACTATGAATTATTCTGGGAAAACCAACCAAAACGAAATTTTAAGCATTTTAAGGGTAGGATAGATTATTTTATTTTATGAATGGTTAGTCTTAAATCAATCGCCGATTATTCAACTTTTGTGATTGCAAGTTATTGACTATACTGTGTAAAAAAATCATTTTATTATTATTGTGAAAATGCCTAAAGTAGCAAGGGAAAAATCAAGTCTTCTCAGAAGTTGGATTGGAAGTAACAATCATCTAAAAGTTATCGACAGTGAAAGTATGTTTTGCACCATTTGTGATAAAAAGGTAAGTTCTCCACTTCAATAGATTTTTAAACTTATCAAACTTCTTTGCACATCTATGTGTCTGTCTATTCTAAAATGACAAACCGTCCCATTTCTTCAAAAACTGTTTTTTAAAGTTCGCAACGGTTTGGCTTATACAGAGCGAGGTGTTGAGAGTGGCCCACCCTGTATACTACGGTACACTGACTGTACTTTATTGTTTGACGATTTCAATTTCACTTTGAGAAATAAAAAAAAATTGGGGGAGGTTTAAAAAGTTTGATCATTTTAATGTAGGTATCTATTTACGAAAACATCTAAAACATCATTATCATTATATTCCAGATTCCATGTCAAAAGAAATTCCAAGTAGTTCAACACATAAAAACTTCACTTCACCAAACTAAGCTATCAAAAAATGATAATAAACCTCGCCAGCAGATTCTACAGAACAGTTTGCAGATTCAGAATACGTCAGTTGGGCAAGAAACCTTTGCAAAGGATTTATGCCATTTTTTTTTGAACTGCAATATCCCTCTGCACAAGTTAGAACATAAATCGTGTCAAAACTTTTTAAAAACTTATTGCAAGATTAAAGATAAACCAGCTCAAATACCAAGTTCTTCAACTCTTCGGAAAAAATATGTCAGTGCATGTTACAAAGATGTGATGACGAGTATTAAAAATCAGTTAAAAGCCGAATATCTTTGGATTTCCGTCGACGAAACAACGGATACAAAGGGTCGACAAATTGCGAATCTAATTGTTGGAGTTCTTAACGACTCTGGCGATTTTAAAAACTCATACTTAATTAGTGTAAAATGTTTGGAAAAAACAAACTATGCTACAATAGCTAGATTTGTTAACGAATCCCTAACAAATTTTTTTTTACCTGATCAAGTACCATTTGAAAAAATATTATTAATGCTTAGTGATGCCGCCTCATATATGATGAAAGCTGCATCCAATCTTAAAATCTTTTTCCCTAATTTAATTCACTGTACATGTTTGGCGCACGGCCTAAACAGAGTTGCAGAGAAAGTTAGAATTGAATTTCCCAATGTAAACACCTTAATAAATAATGTAAAAAAAGTATTTCTGAAAGCACCACTACGTGTACAGGTATATAGGGAGATGCTTCCCGATATTCCTTTACCACCAGAACCAGTATTAACCAGATGGGGAACTTGGCTTAAAAGTGCTATATTTTTATCTGAACACTACGACGACATCAAAAGCGTTATTTCAAGTTTTGATCCGACTTGTACCGCTATTGATAACTGTCAAAATATTTTTAAAGAAAAGTCTATTAAAAATCAATTGTTGTATATAAAATCGAATTTCGATATCATTGAAAGTTCAATTACAAAATTAGAGGCTCAAAATTTATGTCTTCACAATAGTATGTCTATTGTTGATTCGGTTAAACAGAAAATAACAAATCTGAATGGGGAAATTGGAGTAAAAATTAAAGATAAACTTGATGACGTTTTAAACAAAAATGAGGGTTTCACTTTATTGCGTTCAATAAATAATATAATCAATTTTGGAAACTTCGATGAAAATATTAATATGGATCCGTCTCTAATAGCAAAGTTTAAATATGCCCCAATTACATCTTGTGACGTTGAGAGATCTTTTTCTGCCTATAAACAAATATTAACAGATAGAAGACATAATATTAGTTTAGAAAATATGAATCAATATATGATTATTTATTGTAACAATAAAAATATGTAAATTTGTTTTATTGTACTCTTTTTATAATATTAGTTTAGAAAATATGAATCAATATTGTAACAATAAAAATATGTTCATTTATTTTATTGTACTCTTATTTATCTTGTGGTCAAAATAAAATATTTTGCCGTTTTATTTGTCACAAAACCTGAAGTTAAAAAAATATATTAAGAAATAATAATACAATTTGGTTTAAATTCAAACCTATTTATTTATTTTTATTATTTTTTATTTATTTATGTATTTAACGTAAACCATAAAATTATTCATATAAAAATAAGTGCATATATAAATGCATATTTGCATGTTAATTGTGCATATTCAGCTTGTTTTAAAATGCATATTGCATGCATATTTTAGACATTTTTTAGTGCATATTTTCCAGTCTCTAATTATAACAAAACCAGAGCGAGAACTGCGGAAATCCTAACCGATCTAGTAGCAGCAGCAGAACAAATGGGGTTACATATAAATCAAAATATCCGGTTAACTGCAAAATTAAGGTTAAGACATCGGTTAACCCCAATAATAACACATATGAGGAAATAAAAAGGCGAATAATAATTGCAAACATGTGTTATCATGGTCTATCGAAGTACTTATCTAACAAACGTCTATCTCAAAAAACTCGTATAAGGCTGTATAGAACATTGATAGCCCCCGTTCTCACATATGGATCAGAGGCAAGGACGCTAACTAAAACAGATGAATCCGCTCTATAGATTTTTGGAAGAAAAGTGCTACGCAAGATATTCGGAGCAGTCTGTGAGAACGGAATATGGAGGCGTAGATATAACTTTGAACTGCAGAATATCTACAAGCATACGTTTGGTGGAAAAGACATTATCACTGTAATTAAGCGAAACCACCTGCAGTGGGCAAGACATGTAGCCCGGGCCCCTGAATTGAACACGATAAAAAAGATTCTAACAGATCAACCCGTGGGAATGAGAAGACGGGGTAGGCCAAAGTTGAGGTGGATGGACGGGGTAACATAATATGCCAAGAAGATCGGAGTCGGCAACTGGAAAATGCAAGCAAGGGACAGAACAGAATGGCGTAGAAATCTTGAGAAGGTCGAGGCCCTCTAAGGGCTGTAACATCAAGATGATGATGATGATGATGGCATATCTTATGCCAATCCTATTTATAGGCCGGTAAAGTAAGAAAACAGCTGACAAAATCTTATACAGGTTTTTGAAGGTATGTAACAAAATATAGAAACAATGAGGTTACAAAGCAAAAGGTGTGAGACTTGAAGCAGTTTGGCTAGCAAGGTATATTGGAGAAGGACCAATTGACACTCAAGGAAGGATTCGGCCAACTTGCATGCCCGTAAAAGACAGTTAAATAAGAATGAATGTAACTAAATATATAAATAAAGATAAATGGATAAGAATTTTTCTTGCTGTGCCTATTCGTGACAAATAGGCACATCAAGAAATCAATCAAATCAAATGGCAATCTTTATTTTAAATGCAGCAACGCGGAAAAGCTGCACAGATGTTGTGTTGAACCAGGTTCTGAGATTCTTTAACCAGGATGTTCTTCTTCTTCGTGGACCTCGCTTTCCAAATATTTTTTTTTGCAGGATGGTTTGTAGGAGGACGTATCTGGATTCATTTCGCATTATGTGTCCAAAGTATTCCAACTTTCGAGATTTGATGGTGGTTAGTACCTCTCGGTTCTTCCATATTCTTTTAAGGACCTCCTCATTTGTAATCCGGTCAGTCCACGGGATTTTAAGAATTCTCCGATATATGCACATCTCAATCTCTAATGCTTCCAATTTTCGGCACATATCTTCGTTCAAGGTCCATGATTCAACACCATGAACAAAAACAGAGAAGACATAGCATCGCAACGTTCTTACTTTTCTACCAAGAGAAAGGATGTGACTCTTGAAAAAGACCCCCATACGGTTGAAGTTGGATCTATCTTTTCCGATGCACGCTCTTATCTCTTGATTGTTGGTCCATTCTTCATTTATTATGGTTCCGAATTAGTTGTAGTGCGTCACTCTTTCTACAGGTGTTTGGTTGATGTACATTGTAGAGTTGGCCTTATGTTATCTTTTTCTTGCTAATGATCATAAACTTTGTCTTCTTGACCTATTGTTGACTGTAATACGTGATTTTGTTCATGAGGACTTCTAGGTCTTCTAGGTTGTCCGAAAATACTATGATGTCATCTAATAGTGATTAACCCAGCCTGAGAGATTTGCTTACCCCATGAGAATGACATTCGGGTGATACAATTCATTGGAGCGAGAAGGATTAACTCATGTACGCAGGAATCGCTCCACCCTGCCCCAATGCTCCAGACCATCCACTTCTCCCCCTATAACACCTTGATGCGCTATAGGGGCTCTCTATCAGCAAAGGTAGTGGGAGTCTTTTTGTGTGGGACACGGACTTCCACACGATATCCTACCCCGATCAATGCAGGCCAGCGTGAGACGTTCTATTCCCGCTATCTTGCTATCTTTAGTGACTTATCTTCGACCTGTCTTGCTTGCTCGAGCCCCGAGTCCCCGCTCGGGTTACATTCAGTTCGGTGACTCTGCGCTCGAAGGTGTGGGCCCCTCTTACTCGTTGATCGCTATGAAAGATTTGTATGAGTAAGCAGACTTTACTACCCACGTATGCAGCAGTAAATCTGCCTTCAAAGCAATGATACCCAACAATATATTTGATGTTGACTATTTTTGACTGCCGATCCCCCTGGCGATGACGGAATAGTGATCGAGGCAATCAAACAAGGTGGAAATAAAATTATCCAGGCTTTGGTTAAACTTTTCACCGAATGTATTTACCAAGGAAAAACCCCTTCTCAATGGAACAAAGCAGTCATTATTTTATTACACAAGAAAGGTGACAAAACAGATCTAAAAAAACTACCGTCCTATCAGTTTGCTATCATAATATATAAACTTTTCACAAAAATTGTCACAAAAAGACTGGAGGCTAAGTTAGACTTCTATCAACCTAGAAAATAAGCTGAATTTAGATCTAGATATAGCACTAACGACCACTTACTGGTAATAAAAAACCTGATAGAGAAGTCTGCGGAATACAACAAACCATTGGCACTTATATTCGTGGACTACGAGAAAGCATTCGATACCATAAGCCAGCAGAAAATGTTAAAAGCATTGAGAGAATGCCGAATAGACCATTCGTACACTAACATGGTCAAATATATCTAACAAAAGGCAACGGCTAGCGTAAGGCTAGCTGAAGAACAAAAAAAATAAATTCTGTATACAGCGAGGAGTACGGCAAGGAGACACCATCTCACCAAAGCTATTCACAACCCTTTTAGAACACACTTTTAAGAAGGCAGATCTGAACGAATATGGTATCAACATTATATGGTATCAACGACGAATATGACATCGTCGTTATAGCCGATCCTATGAATGATGCAATAATAATGTTGAACAAATTATATCACGCTTCCTTAGAGGTCGGACTAAAGATTAACATCAACAAGACGCAAATAATGACTAATTTGCTGCTACATCTAATTGTGTTGTTGATGGAACGGATATTGACCAGACTGCATCTTATAAGTACTTGGGACATGAAATTCGGTTGGGAAGAGATAACCAGACGGGCGAGCTTTCACGTCACATAGAATTAGCCTGGCCAACGTTTGGTAAAGTGAACTATGTATTTAAACCGGACTTACCCATATGCCTCAAAAGAAAAATCTTTGACCAGTGTGTGTTGCCTATACTCACTTATAGAACCGAAACATTAACACTCACAAAAAAGGTAATGAACAAAATTTTGCCCCAGATTTTGGGTGTCTTCCTGAGAGACCGAATCACAAACTAAGTCATACACCGTAGAACAGAAACAACAGACGCTGTTGAAAATATCGCGTCGCTAAAGTGGAATTGGGCAGGCCACGTAGCCAAATTGTCAGACAACCGATGGACAAAACGTATTGTCGAGGGGAGGCCACGAGCAAACAAGCAAGCAATTTGATTCAACCCGACCTGTGGGAGATGTCCACCCTATCGAAAAAGTACATTCGGGTGTAACAATTCATTGGGGCGAGGTGTTTTGACCCGAGTAAAAACAGGGATCACCCCACCTCGTTCCAATGCCACAGGCCATCCCTTTTCCCCCCATAGCACGCTGATGCGCGATGGGGGCACAACTATCGTAGCCAAATGCTCTTCACAATGGAATCCTGGGTAATAAGATTCCATGTGGTGTCCTAATCGAATGCAAAGACTAGGCCAGCGTGAAGCGCTCTATGCCGTTATCTTCTAATTACTTATCCGCGGTACTAAAATTGCTTGCTTGGGCCCTTAGTCATTGTACCAAGCCCCACTGAGCTCAGTCCAATGGCTTGGAACTCAAGAATTTTATGATTTTTTTGTTTTTTATGATTTTTTTGTTTTTATGATTTTTTTGGGGGCTTACGCCTTTTTTTTTTGATATTTTTTATAATTGTCTTACCTTAAGGTGATCGTGGTATTGGACCTACGTTTGTGTTACGTTTTTCTTCTGCACTTGTTGTTTTCGAGCTACGAACCATTCACTGTTTTCACTATTTTACTTATTTATATCACTTTACACTGTTTGTTGTTTAGGACGTTTGTGCTTCCACCGGTGGAAAGCGTCGTACCTTAGCATCTCTCGCAGTATTGGGCTTGGATCTCTCGCAGTATTGGGCTTGGATGGTGCTCCAGCTCCGCGAATTTTTCCCTGGCTTTGTCTGTCATTATCTCCGTGACTCTAACTTGCTGTAGTTCTCTGAAGAGGAATCGTTCGGCTACGTATTTTGGGACTTTGGCTGCTTCTCTTAGGCTGTTGTTGTGGACTGCCTGTATCTTCTTTTTTGTTTTATCACACACGTGTCCCCATGCGAGATATGCGTACGTTAATATCGGAAGTATTATACTATTTATAAGCCTTATTTTAGTTTTCAGTCTTATTTTACTTTTCTTTCCTGTGAGTCCTCTTAGTGTTGGGGAGGCCACGAGAAGAAGCACTACGGAGCAGAGGACGCCCACCAACCAGATGGGCCAAAGATCTGATGGGCGTGTTATCAGTAACTGGATGCAAGCCGCACAAAACAGAGGCAGATGGAAAGAGCTAAGGGAGACCTGTGTCCAGCAGTGGACGAGTACGGGTGGATAATGATGATGATGATTTTTGACTGTATATTTTTGGTATCTGTATTTCTGAAAACTGTACAGAATGAGTCTCTTTGCCAGTATTTCTAAATCATTGCACATAATGTGTCTATTTACATCTCATTAGAACACAATGGACAAAAACTAATTTATACTATATTTAATCAATTTCAAAGACTACCCTAATTATGACGTTTCAATGGCTTTGTACTTTTTTTTCTTTGCTTAGGGTACATACCCCCAGCCTGAAACTAATCATATAAAAAGCTCTATACTTGTTATGTTACTAAATACCAAAAATCACGTCCTTATGGTGCCTGGACCCACTATTAACAAATTATTACCACCTTCATCAGACTCTTGACGTTCAGTTATTCATGTCGGACAACTTTTCTATTTCACAACGTTTTCAGGAGGGGGGTGTTTCGTAAATATAGAGGTTTCTAAAGTAAAAAATTTGTCGGACAATGTTACCAGTTAATTGTAAATATTTTTATCAAACAATCAAATGTGAGGGTATAAATTTTATGACACTTTATGACATACATATGGAGTCCCCGCCCCCCATACGGAGTCATACATGATGATTTTTTGCAGAATTGTTTGATAGTCCGACAATTTTTTATCCAGTTGTCGGACGCACCAAAGTTTAGAAACCTATATTTACGAAACGGCCCTCTCCCGAAAATTTTCCGAAATAGAAAAGTTGTCCTACTCGGGCAGGGAGGTAATATTTTTTTTAATGATGGGCCCAAGGACAATTAACCGATTTATCTTATTTTTGGATAATAATCAGAAAATACTAATATTAATTTAATATTTTTTATTTTCTTCAGTTTTAGACATACATACATTACATTGTATCAACAGTGTAGTCGTTTATAGACATATAAGCAATAACAGTTAATATTGATTTACAGAGCTATAACATTTGGATCTTTAAAAAAACCAATAAATCATGCCAACTGTTTGAAGAGCAATAAAAGGACATACTTCCAATTCACCACAAATTTTGAAAACTGAATAATGGTTTAATTTACGTAACGCGGTCTTTTAACAGGTCTATAAAACGAGAAATAATATTTTACTGCTATGAGCAAGACAAATGACATCCAGATTTTTTTAATAACTTTATACTATAATAACTTCAGCTCCAAAGAATAATTGTGTACGACAATCCGAAACTAAGAGCAATCTAATTTTATATAATAATATTTTTTCCTCTGTTAGGAAAATTCTACTGTGATAATTTGCTACTTTTGTGTGTGTGTGTTTGAGAAGAATGTTTATGTTTGGTATTAATAAAATTTGTTGGCCACAAAATAGCTATTTGTATAACAAGGGATAAAAGTGCTACTTTTCCTCCCGACAATGAAGTTTACTGCCCGACGCGTAGCGGAGGGCAGTAATCATTCAAGGGAGGAAAAGGCACTTTACTCCCATGTTATACATATGGTTTTTCCACCTTCCTCAAATTAATAACAAGTCATTTTTCATTTTTACTTAATTTATTTATGTAACTAACCAACAAAATTTATTAAAACTAAAACTAACAAGTAGGTAAAATAAAACTGTCAACTGTCAAATATAAGTCAAATTATTAATGTAAAAATTGTTAAATCAGAATAACAATTTACTGTTTTTTACCATTCTGCAAAATACAGAGTATTTTTAAATAAACGTTAAAATGTATAGATACTTACGTAATAGAAAATAGATATTGTACAGGGCGTCAATAAGTTATATTTCATGAATGAAATACCATGACGTCACTTTTACTTTTCCTCCCTAGGGAGGAAAAGTACAACTTTGCTCCCTACAATCAGGTCCGGAAAAGTATACTTTCGGTAGAGGTAGGTGGAAAAAGTTTTTTCTAGTGCTTGGGCCCATTTGAAAAAAAATTTATTTACCTCCCTGATGAGACTTTTTTTATTCAGTTATTCATGTCTTGTCGGACAACTTTTCTATTTCGGAAAATTTTCGGGAGATGGGGCGTTTTATAAATATCGAGGTTTCTAAACTTTGATGCATCCGACAACTAGAGTAGGTAACTACCGTTAAAAATTTGTTGGACAATATTACCAGTAAATTGTAAATATTTAGCTAAACAGCTCACACCTGATTTTTGCAATTATTGTTTGATAAAAAAATATTGTACCCTTAGGTACAATATAGGGTGAGGCAGATAAAGGGCCTATTAGAAATATCTCGAGAACTAAAGGTAACTGAATTATGAAAATTGGAATAATGGGGTTTTGAAGACTGATCTATTTAATGAAAATATTTTCATCTACTTGGTACTTCCGGTTATACCGGAAGTTGCTTATAACTTCGTTTTTTTTTTAATGGGACACCCTGTATATTTTGCCATTTTTGGATTCTCCTCGATTTCTTCTTTCTTAAAATATAATGTTTTGTAACATTATACAGGGTAGGTTAAAAGATATTTACGTTTCCTTATTAATTTCGTAGCAATATTCACACCGTGTAGTAGGGATGGGAAAAACCTACCGGTTTAAACCTAAAACCGGTTTTTTTACTTCGCAATAACCGGTTTTACCGGTTGTTTTTTGTCCCGGTTATAACCGGTTTTTTCTTTTTAAAGTAAAAACCGGTTATTAGGTTTTTACGGTGATTAGGATTAGGTTAGGTATTATTTTGGATCCCAATCATAATTATTATTCTCAAGTAATTATTCCAAACAAAATCATAATTCAAATTTTATTTTATTTTATAAAATACAGAAGCAAACTGAGAGTGCAATCTCACATCAGCCAGAAACAATTATTATGTTTTATTATATTTCCTTGAAAAGGTGTTTGTAATCATAATATTTACATAAGAAGTGATCTGGTTGAATTAGACGCAAACATCATCTATTTTTCACACTTAACTCTTGACATTGAAAGTGGGTGAATGACTTTTTCTGATTACCAAAAATAATGCTCTGACTATGAATATCGAATTACTGATTACGAATACGAATCTCCAAGAATTTCGCTACGTTTTCAAAACGATACACTCATACAGGAAGTATTAAATGAGTTAAAATGTACCTATTCTACAAATATACAAACGTGTTAAAAGTAATACATGTTCTTTGGATAGTACTAATTTTGATCATATTGATAGCGAGTTGAATGGAGTATCTCAAACTAAAGTGTATTGTAAATGTAACTTTGTAACCTATTGGATTAAAAAAACCGAAAACCGGTTTTTCCTAAAACCGGTTTTTTTGGCCGGTTATAACCGCCAGGTTAAACCGTAAGCAAAAAAAACCGGTATAACCGAAAACCGGTGTATATTAATAGGGGGCAGACGTGAAGATGTTGCACATTGCATTTTGTATACTTTAGATAACAATATATAGTTTAAAGCACCCGAAAAGATAGGGGGGGCACGGCACCCCACTGCCCATGGGTATGGGCGCCCATGCATGTACGTATATCCTTTTTAATATTTCTGATAAGAATTTTACATATGGTATTGTTGTCATATTTAAATCCCTTCTTGTAAGCGTTTCTGGATTGCTCATGATGTTTTGTTTTTTTGCTTCCTTCAATCTTGTGTTCCAGGTTCCATATTCACCTTTTGTTGACTATATTTCCATAGTTTACAATGAAGAATATTTTACTGATATGGGTGATATGATTCTGGGGGTAATTTTTCTTTATCTGGTTTAATAATAGTTATAACAATGTCATTTTTCCAGATTTTTGGAAAATATTTTTGTGACCAAATAATTTAAAAAATTTGAAGTAGGAACTCTGTTGCTATTATAGGAAGTTTTTTAATTAATTGTATTAATATGTCGTCTGGCCCTGGTGAAGTCTCTTTTGTGATATGAACTCGATTTCTTTACGCTTAAAAGTCCCCATACATAATTCTCCAGGGAAATAAGCTAGAAATAGACCATGTTCGAGATACTGAAATATCCAGGTAGCTGACTACTTTTTTAGTTATTGTAGACCTATAGAAAGAAAATATACCTGTTTCTTGCCTAGAATTCGCGTCCGTTTTTTATTATTAACAATGTAGTGCAAAAATCGCGATTTTTTCGATTTTTTGCACTCCATTCAAAAGCTAAATCGTTGACATAAAACTACAAAATTTAATTATTTAGAACATTGAAAATCCTTCAAAATGCCGATTTTTGAAAGTTAAAAAGTTCATTTGTTGCTACACAAACTGCATAATAAGTGAAAATCGTTATTTGTTAATAACTTTTACTAAATTTAACTAGTTTAGGGTTTTATCCAAAGTTCTGCATTTTGGTACTTACTAGAATGTACTAAACTGGTATGTACTAAAAAAAGATAAAAACATTATCTAATATAGTCACAAATACTAATGCCAAATTTTTTAAATTTTGTAGTTTATAAGAATAACCTTAAAAATATTTTCCGTAGAAAAAATCATTTTAAATATTCGAAAAGTTGGTATTTTACACGAATTTTTAAAAATGTAGTTCAATCGGTGACTAGTCGTGGTAAGTGAAGGGGGAGCTGGGAGCCGACAAATGCACGAGTTCAAAAACTAAAAAAGGCAAATTAAAACTACTATAATTTTCTATATCTCGGGATCTACTGAATATATTTTGATCTTTCTTTTTTTAATTTGTATGTAATTTTTTTGTACATTACAAATAAGCAATTTGTCTATTTGCAGTTTGACATTCATTAATTAATAAACAGTCTAATTTATTTAAAAAATTTTTGAAACAATAATTTATTCCCAAAAATTTATTTTTTGAATCATACTATCATTATTAATCATAGAAAAAGTTAAGGTATACTTTAATAAATAAATTATCTTCAATAAATAATTATCTAATAAAAATAATTTATTTATTAAAGTGTACTTTACGTTTTTCTATGAGCATTAATGATACTATAATTAAAAAAATAGATTTTTATAAAAACAATATTTTTTCAAGAATTGTTTAAACAAATTAGACTGATTATTAATTAATAAATGTATAAACAAATTGCATATTTGTAATTTACGAGGAAATTACATACACATTAAAAAAGAAAGATCAAAATCCATTGAATTTATCCGGAGATACAGAAAAATTGTAGTTTGAAATTGCTTTTTCGGTATTTTAACACAGTGGATTCGTAGGTTCCCCCTAGTAACCATTTGAACTATATTTTTGAAAAATCGTAGAGGGTGCTGTGAAGGTACAATGTTTGTGTAAATTTTTCAACAAAAAATACAAATCCCATTATTTAAAATGGCCTTCATGAAATTCCTTAATTATTAGAAACAAATTAGCTGTGAATTAAAAAAACACATGGCTAACTTTGTCCCCAATGAACGCAGGCTAAATTTTTTTATTTGAAATTTCGTGTTAAAATACTAGCTTTTCGAATATATAAAAAGATTATTCCTACGGACAGTATTTTTAAAGTTATTCTAAATGTTTGAAAACTACAAAATTTCAAAAATTTGGCATTAGGATTTTTGACTATATTAATTATTTGTTTTATCTTTTTTTAATACATTTTGATATTATCAGTCTTCTACTTTCATTTGGCATACTCAGAATTGCCCTATGTTCATTATTTTCTGTCTTATGTTATTGTATAATAAAGGTCTCTGGGATAAACAAATAGAATAACTTTTAAACTAATAAATGGATCCGATCGGTGTCAAATTTTGAGGGTTGAAGTACCAAAATACCCAACTTTGAGTGAAACCCAAAACAAGTTAAATTTAGTAAAAGTTATTAACAAATATCGATTTTCATTTATTTTGCAATTTGCGAAGCATCAAATTAACTTTTAACATTCAAAAATCGGCATTTTGAAGCTTTTTCAATGTTTTAAAAAATCAAATTTTGTAATTTTATGTCAACTATTTAGCTTTTTAATGGGGTGCAAAAAATCGAAAAAATCGCGATTTTGCACTAAATTAATTGTTAATAATTAAAAAACGGACGCGAACTCTAGGCAGGTAACAGGTAGGTTTTCTTCCTATAGTTCTACAATAACTAAAAAAGTAGTTAACTACCTGGATATTTGAGTGTTCTGAGAAAATCCTTATTTCTCTGGCTGGACTATAAGAGGTGTACTGATAGGATTGAATTTGCTGGAAATAGAAATAAATACTGTATCCTCCTGTTATTTGTACGTTTGTAGTTACAACTCAGTGCTGTAATTTTGGCTGGATGAGAATTTTTGACGTATCATGGGGGGTCAATAATGACAATAATAATTAGTATCTACCGATCTTTCTTTTCTAGACTTACAATTTTTTCGTAGGTATGCTGCCCTGTTATTGTTTTTAACATGTTTCGATATCGGTGATATATTTGTGCTACTGTTAATGAGAGATATGTATTTCTGTCAGAGTTCTTGTTTGCTTTTTTATGATTTTTCTTGCTGCAGCTCTATTTTTTTTTGTACTCTGCGAATAGATCAATATGTGTGTACTTTTTTATCGTTTCCAAATTGTTATACATACTTTATTTAAAAGCGACCTCATATTGTGTATTCCACCAAGGAACTTGTTTGTGTTTCTTCAAAAGTTGAGATTTGCCTATGGCTATATTAGCAGCATCCAGTGCAAGTTGATTGAAACTACTGAGTCTGTCATCAATGAAGTCTGAAATTTTAATCTGATTCATTCGGTCTAAAACAATTTTCTAAAATTCAATCCAGTTTGCATTTTTTAGTTTTCAGTTTTGAGTTGGTATTGTACATTGTGTTTAAATTTACGGTATGCTTTATTAATATTGGGAAGTGGTCACTACTATATAAATCTTTAAGTGCTGTCCAGTCGAGTTGGGTGAGCAATGAGGGTTCACGTATGAAGAGATCAATGGCGGAAGAAGTTCCCGTAGCCATACTGAATCTTGTTGGAGAGCCGTCGTTATATAGGCATAGGTTCATAGTGTTAAAAACGTTTTTTAACATATTTCCCCTCGGTGTTGTTTTATTTGATTCCCGTGTAATATTGTGGCAGTGGCAATTAAAATCTTCCGTGATTATTCAAGGGGAAGGAATTTGTTGGAAAAGATTAAGTAATTCGGGTTAATTCGAGTTAATTCAGTGACTGCTTCGACATTAGTTGTGAGGTTTATATTTTGGACAGGTATATTTGACTTTATATAGAGCTACTCCTCCACTGGCATAGTTCTGATTGGATCGATTGGTGGAAAATCCGGTGTAACCTTTCAGGTTGTGTGTTGAGTTATTTTTGAAGTGGGTTTCTTGTAACGAAATAAAATCTGGTGCATATTCTGAGCTAAGAAGTTGTAACATGGTTAAATGGAATTCGAACCTGCTTTAGTGCTCATTTTTGGGTTGGAATTGTGCTTGTTAAACTTATCGGTTTCAATTTAGCTATAAGTATTGAATGTTGTTGGAGAGACATCGCTGTATTGGTATTATTGAATAACTTAAGAATTTATTTGTATGATTATTCCTTAATTAACTTATAGCTACGTCAAAGTACCCGTTATTATTCTTTATTTTAATACATTCAAGAAATTTTTACTGAAATCAGTTCAATCTAGCAATATAAATAAACGTTATCCATTTAAATTATACAACAATTTCTAATTTAAGAATTTCTTCTTCTTCTTTAAATGCCATCTACGCGACGAAGGTCGGCAATCATCATAACTATTCGGACTTTAGAGACGGCTGCTCTGAAAAGTTCATTTGATGTACATCTGTACTCGGAGGTTGCGCAGCCATGATATTCTACGTCTCCTTATGCTTCTTTTCCTTTGAATCATTCTGCATAATCAATTGGAATAAGTTGTATCTTTCTCTCCACGTGTAATATGTCACAGATATTTCAATTTTCTTGTTTTGATGGTATTTAAGATTTTCATTCCTTGATTCATTTTTCTCAGAAACTCTTTGTCTGTGACGTGTTCTGTGCCCGATATATTCATAATCCTTCTGTACACCCACAGCTCGAATGATTCCAGTTTTTCCATTGATGCCGCATTCAAGATCCAAGCTTCCATTCCTTAAAACAAAGTCGAGGAAACATAGCACCTAGCCAACTTAACTCTTAGCTTCAACTTCAAGTCTCTTGTGTAGAGCACTCTTCTCATTTTGTTAAAATTTGCTCTAGCCTTTTATATTGTGATTTTTATTTCATGGAAGTAATCATTTGTGGGGTTTATTATTGTTCCAAGATATGCATATTTATCTACTCGTTCGACATTGGTTCCGTTTATGAAAAGATTCTCGTTATTTGAGTTTTCGATATTCTCAAATACCGAAAGTTAGTTTTCGATATTCTCATACATTTTTTCTTCTTGACGTTGATTTTTGGACTTTCTTCTTGTCCGTATTCCGCTATTCTGGTCACCAGCCTCTGAAGATCTCCAATATTTTTAACTAAGATGACCGTGTCATCCGCATATCTAATGTTGTTAATGGAAACTCCATTTACCTTTATTTCAGCTATTTCACCCTGCTTTTTTCAGGATCTCTACCGAGTAGGCATTACAAGTACCTAATTGGTGACAGCATGCATCCCTGTCTCACCCCCACGTCTGATTTCAATTTCTCCTAACAACTATTCGTTAAAAGCTGATTTATCTTACACCGGGACGTGGACGGCACGGCTCGTAGAACAATAAAAAGCGCACATCTTCGGCGCTTCCCGGTGTCGCTACGTTCCGTTGTATGATAAACCAGCCAATACTTTTCATATCAGACGATTCTTCAACGTGCCCCATGCCATCCACGTCCCCGTCATAACTTAAATCCGCCCTAACACGTACTTTTTATCGCTGCTTATATTATGTAGTATAAATTCTATATACTCCTGAGGCCATTGTAGTCTACCTTCTTTAATTTCAGGATATACGCATTAATTGTTTATGTCGTACTTTATCGAATGCTTTATTATAGTCAATAATACACGCATGATTGGCGTCCAGGCACATATTTGTATTAGTATATTAAGTGAAAAAGATATTCACGCGTTCCCACGCCTTTGGGAAAATTTCTTAAAACATACAAATTTAAGTACAATATTATTTTCGCCGTCTGTTGTTGGCATTTTAAAATTACGCCTTCCGATACAGGTCAAATATACATCAACTGAAATGGCTGTACTATAATATATCAATATTTAAAAATCCGCTGTGATATCGTCCAATTTTATTGCACATAGCGAAATTCTACAGTGAACTCAATCATTAAGCGGCAGCAAATACGATAAGACTTCTGTAACGACAACTTTGTCATGTGCACATCAATTTTCAATAAAACTACCTATTTCCAATTGGAAATATAAAATGGACCTTTTGACCATCATCATCAATGGTGCTACAGCCCTATAAAAGAGCCTCGACCTTCCCAAGTCCATTACTCCAGTCAGTTCTATCCATTGCCAACTGTTGCCAGTTTGCTGCGCCTATTTTTCTATCATCCTCATCTACACCATCTTTTCATCTGAGTTTTGGCCTAACCCTATTTCTACTTTCCTCATGGTGTTCTGGTGTGATCTTGCTAGATGTCCTGCCCATCTTAGTCTTCCTATGTTTATAAGAGATACTTCGTCTTTACCACTAAATATACGTTGTACTTCATCCTCCAAACACCATTTTCACAGATGCCACCGAATATTCCTCTCAGGATCCTTCGTTCAAATATAAGCAGAAGGTTTTCATCTGCCTTGGAGATGGTCCATGTCTCCGATCCATATGTCAACACTAGTTGTATAAGGGTTTTGTATATGGTTAAGTTTCTGCTTCTCATATGTCTGCTTAGTCCAAAATAGCATTTGTTTGCTAGGATTATCCTTCGCTTGATTTCTTCCGTCATGACGTTCTCCTTGGTGATCACGGAGCCTAAGTATGTGAATTTTTCCACCACTTCAAAGGGTACAGTTATAAACCCTGAATTGGTGACCGATGTTTCCGGCTCTATTGTTGGGTCTTGATGCCATCATCTTAGTTTTTCCTCGTTTACTTGCAGGCCCATATTTTTTGAGGTACTTGAGAAGGTGGTATACATTTCTTTTAGCTTGGGTGTTGTGCGGGCAACTAGGTCCACATCAGCTGCATATGCAGAAATTTGGGATGATTTATTAAAAATATTTCCTATGTTGTCTATTCGGGCATTTCTGACCTCCTTTTCCAGAGCTATGTTGAAAAGGAGACACGCAACAGCATCTCCCTGTGGCAGTCCAACATGCATTTCAAACGCCAGTGATTGTTCGTCTGTATTTCGACTTTGCTTAGGACACTATCATAGGCCGATTTAAAATCTACGAAAAGATGGTATGTGTCGATATTGAATTCATTGGTTTCTCCAGTATTTGCCTTAGCACAAAGATCTGGTCTGTTGTTGATCGACCATGCCTAAAACCACTTTGATATTCGCCAAGAAGCTAATCTGAATATGCGCTTAAGCAATCATATAAAATACTCGAAAATATTTTGTATGTTGTATTAAGGAGTGTTATTCCCCTATAGTTACTACATTCCAATTGATCACCCTTTTTGTGTAGCGGGCAAACGATTCCAGTACACCATTTTCCGGGATTTGTTCCTCATTCCAGGCTCTCAGTATTATTTTATATATTTGATTAGTCAAAATAGCGCCTTCACATTTAATAAGTTCCACGGGTATACCATTACTTCCTGGAGATTTATTATTTTTTAGATCTTTTATTGAATCCCGTATTTCTTGAATTGATGGAGGTTCTAATGGTGTATTGTTGCTTGCTCCTGGGGGTGGTTGATTTGGGTCTTATACTTCGACTTCGATAGTAAGTAGTGCTTTATAGTGTTCCACCCAACTTTTCAATACTTCTTCTTTTGTATTGAGTATATGCTCCTCTTGATCCTTACATAGTCTGAGCCATTTTGAGTCGTTTTTTAATTAATAATTAATTGTAGTCAGAACAAAATTAGATCGGGCATTCTTTGTTTTTTATAATTGTTAACATACTAAATTACATATTATCCAATAATTTTTATCCAATAAATAGCTCGGTGCCGATCGACCTTATATCGGATCATCTACTATAAGGTACAACCATTATGGTGTCTTTGCCGCCTGTTGGCGTTTCAAAATTACGCCGTCAAATGCAAGTCAAAGCTGGATACACCAATTGAAATGTATATACCATATCAATATTTAAAAATCCGCTGTGATATCGTCCGATTTTATTCCACATAGCGAAGTCTTACAGTAAACGCAATCATTAAGCGTCGGCAAATACGATAAGACTTCTGTAACGACAACTTTGTCATGTGCACATCAAATTTGGAAATAAAACTACCTATTTCCCATTGGAAATATAAAATGGACCATTTGCCCATAACGCACCTAAAACGACTTATTTTATTGTAAAAATTGCTTACAATGTAACGAATTTGTATAGGTTTATGTATTTCGAGTAATAACCAATTTGTAGAAACTAATAAAAAAGGATATTATGTTTTTAATTGCTTTGCTACAGCTTTTAGCGATCTGACCAAATGGCTTTTGTATAATAAGGCAGTTACAAAGTTTTACATTTTACTGTGAATATAAAACGAGTTCTAATCTTCCTACCGTTTGTCAAATTGAGTCTGTTGATAAAATCTCAAAATTATTCAGCACTCTGTTACTTAGTTCCAAGTCAGCTATTACAACCAACCTTTCACTGATTATAACTATTTGAAAAGCTAGTTAATAGTGTATAAAATAAGGCAACAACGTAAAGTTTAGAAATTAGTCTAATGAAAGAAAATTACAATGCACGTAAATCAAAATGTAATTCCGTATAGGTTGGAACAAATTTTATATCAAAGTTTGGGTGAAAACAAAACATTTGTTTATAGAAAGTTATAATTTATACAGGGTGTCCAGAAACACTCCTGACAAACGAAGACTGGAGATTACTCAGATAATTTTAAGATAATTTAACCCAATTCACTTATTCTGAAAATGCTTCATAAGGGAGCTAGAGCCCTTTAAAGATGACGTTTTGTAATCAGTTTTTTAAGACATCTCCAGAATGCTTCTATTTAGAAAAACGAAAACTGGTAGGACCATTTATCTTCCAGGGATAAATCGATTCCATCAATTGCGAATTTTTAGTACCGGTCATAGGTGTCTGTTTTGGGTAGGGCAACGGTTATTTTATCGCATAACTTTTTTGTCTTTAACTTTTAAGCATTTTCGACGCTGCGCTGGTTTATTAAATTCTGAGGTGTTCTAAACTGTATTCATTTGACAGATTCCCAACTGTAAACAAACGCACATGGAAGCTAAACAGGGTCGTACTGAACTGAGGTGTATCATATATTTTACCGTGAGTGAATGGACTATTATGAAACTGCATTCTGTATACTTTTCATGTCCAGAAAAGGAAATAAAACTTTTTAAAACATCAATAAATTAAAATTTTGGGTTTTCTCACCTAATTTTGGGTTTATAAAAGTGACTACCACAAGCTATTTTTACTTTTAAACAATAAATAAACTGCGCGTCATAGAAAACGGGCAGCCTAAAAAATGGGTCATTTTGGATGTCGCGTATCTCCTAAACCGGTTGTCCGATTTAAATGATTTTTTGAATATGTTATAGCCATATTCTTTGTAAATATTCCTGTAATAATATTTTTGCTAAACAGTTAAATTTTCATTGTATACCGGGTGCACGAATCAAACTATGTTTTCTCTCAAAGTTCGCAACACCCTGTGGAATATTCTAGCATTTATAAAATACTGAAATTAAAACCCAACTATAGCCTTAGGTTTTCTTAACATTCTGTTTTTTGATTCATTCGCTTTTGTTGGATAATACAAAAGTTATGTACTTTAACAACTAGCCATGTTCTTCATCAGTACAGGGTGTTATAAGTCTAAAGGGTTTTAGGGACTAAATAAGTTCGACAAACTTTAAGGGGTAATTCTGTATTAAAAATAATGACAGCTTGCTTTATAATCATATATCCGCAAAAGCTTCGTTTCCTAGATACGGGATGTTAAATTTTTTCTTACAAACTGATGATTTATTTATTAAGATATGCAAATGAAATTTGGTAGGTTTGAAGAGATGGTTATTGCGCATTTTTTGACATTCAACTAAGAATTTTATATTCCCTATTGGAGCGCATACGGGTAATATGACCGATCCTATTATTCGTATGCACGCCAATGGTGAATAAAAAATTCTTAATTGTATCTCAAAAAATGTTCAAAAATTACGTCTTAAAACCTACCAAATTTCATTTGCATATCTCAACCGGTTTTAGGGCAATACATAAATCGTCAGTTTGTAAGAAAAAATTCAACATCCTGTATGTCGGAAACGAAGCATTTGCGGACATATAAAGCAACCGGTTATTATGTTTTCATGCAGAATTGCCCCTTAAAGTTGGTCGTACTTCTTTAGAAACACCCTGTACTGATAAAGAGCATGCCTAGTTGTTAAAGTACATAACTTTTGTATTATCCAACAATGAATCGAAAGCGAATGAATCAAAAAACAGAATGTTAAGAAAACCTGACGCTATAGTTGGGTTTTAATTTCAGTATTTTATAAACGCTAGAATATTTCACAAGGTGTTGCGAACTTTGAGAAAAAATCACAGTTTGATTCGTACACCCGGTATGCAATGAAAATTTACCTGTTTTGCAAAAATATTACAGGGATATTGACAAAGAATAGGGCTATAACATATTCAAAAAATCACTTAAATCGGACAGCAGGTTTAGGAGATACCCGACATCAAAAATTACCCATTTTTTAGGGTGCCCGTTCCTATGACGCGCAGTGTACTTTGTTTATGTATATTAAAATTTCATTAAAGAGACTCCACACTATAAAACTTATAACTCAACAATAACTACTGTAAAATACATATAACACAAAAGTATATTATCTTAAAAACCAACACCTTACATACAATTTGAATTTGCGGACTGACAAGTTTGGATCTGTAAAATGAGAATCCGCCTCGTTTAGGGCAATAAATTACATTTTTGATAGCCTCTTGACGAATGAGAGGGCGAATAGTAACACGTACGTTTGTTTATAGTTGGGAATTTGCTATATGAATGCACTTTAGTACTAAAAGGTACTTTTGTTTTAAGTCAGTAGGATGCACCGAAAAATCAATTTGAAAATTTTTCGTTTATTGAATTTGAAAAAAATTTGAAAGAAATTTTCAAAATAAAACGGTGTATTTTATCGAATAAAGCAAGAGTAACTTTTAGTACTAGAAAACCTCATAATTGAATAATCTAGTGTCAAAAATACTTAATAATTAAAGACAAAAATTTATGCGATAAAATAACCGTTGACCACCCAAAACGGACGCCTTGACCGTTGCTAGAAATTCGCAATTGATGAAATAGATTCATCTCTGGAAGATACATAAACGTACCAGTTTTCGTTTTTCTAAATATGTAGTTCTTTTTTTAATTTTTTTCAAATTCAAAAAAATGAAATATTTTCAAATCCATTTTTCTAGAAAACGGTGTATCCTACCAAATTAAAGGAAAAGTAGCTTTTTGGTACTAGAACATCTCACAATTTAACAATCCAGTATCGAAAATGCCTAAAAGTTAGAAACAAAAGAGTTGTGCGATAAAATATTCATTGTCTTACCCAAAACGGACGCCTATGTCCGGTTCTAGAAATTCACAATTGATGGAATCGATTTAGCTGTGGAAGACAAATAGGCATACCAGTTTTTATTTTTCTAAATAGAAGCGTTCTGGAGTTATTTTAATAAAACTAATTACAAGACGCCATCTTTAAAGAGATGAATTGTAGCTTCCTTAGTAAGAATTGGATTAAATTGTCTTAAAATTATCTGAGGACAGTGACGGCTGGTCAGGGTCGGCAGGGTCGGCAGTGCTGACCCACACATTTATGGACACATTATAGATTTTTTTAAATATTTAAGTTAATCAGAGTTGATGATATTCGTTTCTGTGAAATAAAAAAAATATCTGTGAGATAATACAGACTAAATTTTATTCATTGTTTTTAAAAGAATTCGATCGATCCGATACGTTAAGTGATCCCTGTGCGCTGTGCGTAAGAGACTTTTCAAATTAATGATCCTAGCCATGCACCCGATTGTGATTGTGTGAATTCTTATAAGGCCGGCTTCGGCAAGCCGTCCCCAGATTGACCATTTGCTTGTAATAAGAAGCTATGGAATATTAGCCGATAGGCAACCAATTATACATTCCCCGTATTTATTTGAATGGCAAGTACGGCAGATAAACAATCTGCCGAGCGGTGATCTGCAAACGGCAACAAGCACGTACCTATTATAGACCACGGCGCATCTGTAAAAATATTAGTACATTAATTTGGACGTTGAGAGGTGACTCATATTTGTTTGCAGAAATTGCTTGAAAATAACTCATATAATAATATTTGAGTTATCCTCCCACTCAAAAAGGTCCGGAACATTGTTTAAACAATCAAAATGTCAAAAAATGAAGGAAAAATTCGATTTTTCTTTATTTTTTGATTATAACTTTAAAAATATTCTTTTTCGAGAAAAGTTGCACTGACGTAAATGTTGCGTAATTAAATTTTCTACAATATAGGATTAGTTAAAAATTTTAAAAATTGTCACCCTTGTTACAGAATAGCAATAATTGCGAAAAAATCATAAAAAAACAAGTATTCGCAATTTACGTTTTCAACCATTTATGGCTTAGGACCCTCCCACTTAGGACCTTCATAATTTTACCCAGAAAAACTATATCATACAATTAAACAGTACTGTGAATTTGATTAATATCGGTTCAATAGATTTTGCAAAATAAATTTTGCAATCCGGCTTTCGCAAAAAAAATCATTTTTTTCAAAGTGTTGCAGAACTGAAAATAAAGCAAACAGCAAGTTGAATTTATTTTTACGTATAAACGTTTTATTTACGTTTATTTACATTTACTGTACCTTTCTTCTATAATATGTAAAAAAATTCAACTTGCTATCTGCTTTATTGTCAGTACTGCAACATTTTGAAAAAATTAATTTTTTGGCAAAAGCTGGATTGCAAAATTTATTTTGCAAAATCTATTGAATCGATCTTAATGAAATTTATGGTATTGTTTTATTATATCCTAAAGGTTTTCTGGTTAAAATATGAAGGTCGTAAGTGTAGCACAAATGGCTGAAAAACATAAAATGCCAATACTTGTTTTTTATGTTTTCTTCGCAATTATTGCTGTTTTGCAACAAGGATGACACTTTTTAAAATTTTTAAACAATCCTATATTGTAGGAAATTTAATTACGCAACTTTTATGTCAGTATAACTTTTCTCAGAAGTGAATACTTTGAAAGTTAAAATCAAAAAACGAAGAAAAAAATCGAATTTTCTCTTCATTTTTTGACATTTTGATTATTTAAACAATGTTCCGGACCTTTTTGAGTGGAAGGATAACTCAATTATTATTTCCAAAGAATTTTCAAAATATCTATTAGACAAGTTCATTAAAAATTATCCATCACTCTTTAATCAAATAAAATAAGAAAATGGATTAACAGTTTTATATGCTGATCTAGATATTTTCGGAAGGTGGGATAAGTTACAAAATATGTTTAATTTTATATACTGCAATTCATTAGGTATAGCAAACTGTTCCCGAAATTAATAAATTATTGTGCTCAAATGTGGGCAAATTCTGTCCAAAACAATAATAAATTTTACAATGACATTATAACCCTTTTTGCTACTTCGAAACACCATAGACTAGAGTTAATTTATAAACAGGTTTAGGTTCTAAATTTATAGGAAAAAACAAAAAAAAAACAAAAGAAATAAAAAAGAAATAAAAAAAAACAAAAACCAAAAATCTTCTATGAAATTGAAGCCTTTTAATTAGATGGCATACCTATCTGAGGAGACAAAACCTTGCCGACCCTGTCCCTAAAGCCACGTGCCGCCACTGCGCCACTGTCTGAGGAATCTCCGGTCTTCGTTTGTCAGGAGAGTTTTTGGACATCCTGTATAAGAGGAAAGTTGAATGGAAAAGCTTTCATTTAAGACTTACTAAATTAAATTTGACCCTTCATTTATTTAAATAATTATAAATAAATCTTGAAGAACAAATTGGCAAAAAAATTATACTTGCATAGGCACTACAAAATATTTTATTTGGCAGGAGAAGTTGCGTTATGTTTTCAGTATAAAGCAAAAAAAAAATAATTGAAAAATATTCCATAGTTTATGAGATATTTAATTTGTTTATTATTATATATTATTTATTATATTATATTTGAACTGCAAAAACTTGGTTGATGGCGATCGTGTATACTCTTGTATAAAGTCTCATTATTTCTGTTTTTATGTATATTTTCGATAAGTGCAGCTAGAAATCAAAATTTCTATTAAACTCTCTTCCAAAATTGTAATTTGTTTATAATTTGTTTTTTAATAACTTATTAAAAATAACGTATTAAAGGTAAACAATTTTATGTCGGACTTCCGGTTCCAGAGTTACTACCGAAAGTACTGTTTTAAAGTCGTCGAAATAATACAAGCGATTATTATTTATTCGACGCGCCTTAGAAAGATGAGAACAACTATATATTTCCTGTCGGTGGCGCCCAAAATCCCGACAGCCAAAATCCCGACAGCCAAAATCCCGACAGCCAAAATCCCGACGGCCAAAACACCGATACGGCAGAATCCCGACACGCCAGAATCCCGACAGGCCAAAATCCCGACATGCAACAATCCTCGCATAAGTAAAAATTCCGACCACTACATTTTGAATATTTATTGTTTCCTTTTCAAATGCAATACTAAATCATATTATAGAGTATTGAAATTGAAAAATTATTACTTACTAATCAGTACGGGTACTAATTATTATGTATTTTAAAAGCAAAAATTATTTAAACACTTCATTTTATAATATAAAAGCTATACTTACTGAAATGGAAGGTTGTAAGTGACATGATAATATCTATTATATGAAAATAAACTTGAATTCAGGATTTGATTATACATATATTATTGGGCTATACAGGGTGTTTCATTAATAATTGTCCATATAGTAACTGGAGAAACCTTAGCACAAAATACGACGATTTAACCTAAAACACTTAAATAAAATGTGGTTCGTTACTGAGTTACAGGGTGTTTTATCTCAAAATTTAAAAATTATTTTTGCTTAGCATTTTAAAACTATTCGACGTATCCTTTTCATACTTGGCAGAACGTGCGACTGCTGTACACCCTACTAAATTATGATAAACAAACGTTTCTAGCTACTAACAGAGGCGTACGACAGGGGATAGTGAATGGTTGACCCTTCTCAAATTCTACGCCACTGGAGGAATTACTATTTTAGTGCCATTTTTAGATCCTACAATACTTTCTACGTAAATGATATACTCTTCATTGGTAACGATAAAGTCATTAGTTTTCGAGATATTTGAAGTTAAATATGAAACGGCACAGTTATTTTGATTAATTTATGATATGATTCATATCTTTAAAATGTACAAATTATTTGTACTCAGTACTTTAAAACCATTTGGCGTATCCTTATCATACTTGGCAGAAAATGTAGGTACAGTACACCCTACTAAATTAAGATAAATAAACGTTTCTAGCTACTACCAGAGGCGTACGACAGGGGATAGTGGCTGGTTGACCCTTCCCAAATTCTACGTCACTGACGAAATTGCTATTTTAGTGTATTTTTTTGATTTTCCACTACTTTTTATGTAAATAATATACTCTTCATTCGTAACGCTAAAATGATTAGTTTTCGAGATATTTGAAATTAAAAATGAAACGACACACTACATTAATCAAAATAACCGTGTCGTTTTATTTTTAACTTCAAAGATCTCGAAAACTAATGACTTTATCGTTACGAATAAAGAGTATATTATTTTCATAGAAAGTATTGTAGAATCCAAAAATTGAACTAAAATAGCATTTCCGCCAGTGGCGTAGAATTTGTAAAGGGTCCACCATTCACTTTACCCCGTCGTACGCCTCTGGTAATAGCCATAAACGTTTGTTTAACAGAATTTAATAGCTTGTGCAGTACCTATACTAGCTGCCAAGTATGAAAAGGATACATCGAATAGTTTTAAAATTCTGAGCAAAAATAGTTTTTAAATTTTTAGATAAAACACCCTGTAACTCAGTAAGGAACCACATTTTATTTAAGTGTTTTAGGTTAAATCTTGGTATTTTATGCTAAGGTTTCTCCAGTTACTATATGGACAATTATTAATGAAACACCCTGTATATTAGCAAAAAAATAATTTAATTCATATACCCATGTTAGAAATTTTATTTAGAAAATCAGTTCATATTAAATGGTAAATACTTTTGTTTAGTAACAAAAAATAAAAAAGAGATGACCATAAACAAAAAACAAGAAATAAATGTAATTATATGTTAAAAAGAAACTTATCAAACCTGTCGGGATTCTGGTCTGTCGGGATTTTGGCCTGTCGGGATTCTGGCGTGGCGGGATTTTGGCCGTCGGGATTGTGGCTGTCGGGATTTTGGCTGTCGGGATTTTGGGGTAGACCCATTTCCTGTTTTTATATCTCTTCCGGTTAAAAAGTTGTAACTATAAGTAGTCCATTATGGTTGCAGAAATAGTACATGTGATATATTAATCGACGCGCATTAAAAAGTCGAGCTCAAATTAGCTTAAAGCGTCGTTTAAACACAACGATAAGTCACAGCAACTAGTTGTGATGACAAGTTGAAACGCTGTTTAGACGCTGCGATTCAATGCGATACCACCTTCAACCCAACTCCAACTTTGATAAGTTGTGCGATGCACCGTTTACACACAATGATAAGTTGCAACAACTCGATTCACTTTGATAAGTTGTTTGATTTATCGCTGTGTTTAAACGACCCTTTACGGTGTTGATGTCATTTCCGATTAAAAATTTCTGACCACGTTTGGCAAACATGTCTTAAAATTAGTGAAATTGTATATCAATAATTAGTTATGAGCAAAACAATAACAAGACCAAGACCAGGCTAGTCTTGGTCTTGATCTTGTTCTTGCAAGCTTGGTCTTGGTCTTGGTCTTGCAGCTTTTGACTAGTCAGATAAATCTATGTAATGTGTATACATTGTATAAATTTCTAGACGAATAAATTCTATCTATCTATCTATCTATAGCTAAAAGGCAGTCTTGGTCTTGGTCTTTGTCTTGCACTAGCCGGTCTTGTTCTTGGTCTTGGTCTTGCTGCAAGAGTCTTGCTGGTCTTGCTTTTTTGGTAGTAATAATTTGAATCAAACAATTTCGAATAAAATGTACATTGAAATAAATAAAGATGTGAAGAATAAAACTATATTTTTTGCTTTAAAATTTTAAAAGAATGTAGAATGTAGTTTCAAACGGATACCAATTTTAACATTATACATTCACCTAATTATTTCATTAAAAAGTATGTTTAAAATATAAAGGTTTATTTTCAAATTTCAATTTTAAGTTGAATTGAGACAAAACCTGCTTTTTATACATTCAATAGCATATGATATAAAACAAAAAAAAAGTGAAAAAAAAAAGAAGAAAAAAGAAAAGTTATTAGTTACATTTTATTTTATTTGGATGGAAATACACGCTTTATTTATTTATGACATACTTATATAAAAGGCAAAAGCAAAATACTATGGTATAACTAGACCCAAACCCAGACATCCAAAGTGAAACTCATCCTCCAACACCAAATTATTCTATAAGGTCCACATAATGTTCAGGAAAAAGTCACACCATTTTGAGAGTCGGGTTTGGGGAGGAAAGGGGGGAGAAATCGGTAAATTCGTAGTTTTTTAGGGTTTTCGTCAATAATTCTAAAACGATGCGGTTTAGCATGAACAACCTTCTATATAAAAATGATTCTTCTATATAATTCTACATTAAATTTGAAATAAAAAAGGCCCCTTGCATAATCCTTCTAACATGAACGGTTCCAAATTTATGGAGGTAGTATAGTATAATTGGTCCAAAAAAGGCCTAACTCAGAAATCCAAAGTAAAAGTTTTCCTTCAACACCAAATTGTTCTATATGGTCCACACACTGTTCAGTAAAAAGTTACACCATTTTGAGCGTCCGGTTTGGGGGGGGGGAAGATGGGGGAAAAGTCGGTAAATTAGTAGTTTTTTTAAGTTTTTCGTCAATATTTCTAAAACTATACTTTAGCGTAAACAATGTTCTACACAAAAATGTTCTACATGGAATTTAAAACAAAAAAGATTCAATATATAATTGTCATAAAATCAACGGTTCCAGAGTTACGGAGTGTGAAAAGTGGAAGTTTTCGATACTTTTTATATTCTTTGGGCAATTTATAGAAATTTTCTTTAACAGGATTGGGTTTTGTAAATAAAATTTGCTATTTAAGTGGCCGATGGTATGTTAGTCATAATCCCTTGAAGAAGCGTCAACCTCACCACCCAAAATCATCATCAATTGCCCAAATAACATAAAAAGTATCGAAAACCTCCATTTTTCACCCTCCGTAACTCTGGAACCGTTGATTTTATAACAATTATGTGTAGGACCTTTTTTGTTTTAAATTGTATGTAGATCATTTTTGTATAGAACATTGTTTACGCTTAAGCATAGTTTTACAAATATTGACGAAAAACGTAAAAAAACTACTAATTTACCGAATTCTCCCCCATTTCCCCCCCAAACCGGACGCTCAAAATGGTGTAACTTTTTACTAAACAATATGTGGACCATATAGAACAATTTGGTGTTGGAGGAAAACTTTTACTTTGGATGTCTGGGTTAGGCCTTTTTTGGACCAATTATACTATACTACCTCCGTAACTTTGGAACCGTTCATTTTAGAAGGATTATGCATAGACTTTTTTATTTCAAATTTAATGTAGAATATTTTTGGATACAAGGTTGTTCATGCTAAACCGCATAGTTTTAGAAATATTGACGAAAAACCTAAAAAACTACGAAGTTACCGATTCCTGCCCCCTCTCCCCACCCCAAACCCGACGCACAAAATGGTGTGACTTTTTTCTGAACATTATGTGGACCATATAGAACAATTATTTGGTGTTGGAGGATAACTTTCACTTTGGATGTCTGGGTTATGCCATTATTTGAATCAATTTTATCATATTAAAACTGTGTTTTTTATGTGGAGAAAACATTTAAAAAACCTTTAATTTTAACCAGATGTAAAATTCCTATTGAAATGATGTATCGAACGTGAACACTGATTTCTCATTAAAAAACATTATTTTCAGTTCATATGAACGTTTAACCTATTAAAGTTTGTACACATACTTCGTAAACATTCTGCATATAAGGGTGGCTGTATAGTGTGACAAAGCTTCTATTCTTCCAAATAGTTTTCAACTATGAAATCAGTAAAATTCTTTACGCGTTTGTCATCCGGGATTTTCACAAATAATTCAACTTCCAACTTTCGTTGATTGTAAAAAATTAATCCAAAAAATAATTTTAAAAATTTTCCAGTATCGGAATTATATTCAGAAACTGAACCTAAGCTTTGGATTTTGCGATACCAAGCTTGGCACATTACAATCGACAATCAGTTATTTTTTATTCACGAAATGCGGTGAAAGCATTGTGGCAAGGCCACAATGCTTTCATGCCACAATGCTTTCAACGCATTGTGAATCGCTTTTCAAAATCTATTATGATATTTTTTGGTATTAATTTTAAATTTAACGACCTACATTTTTCCTCGATTATGCGAAAAGAATTGAAATAAGTCTCAGTATTTTTATTAGACAAAAAAGCGAAAACTACTGGTACATAAAAACCGTTTTTAATGGCATTTTTTTTAATGGATTACCCTATCTATAATTACATTTTTATGTCTTACAAGTAATTTCAATTGTCCTTGAACTGTCGCCGTTTGAAAACTTGCATTCTGGACACTTTGAACGTTGAGAAAATGCAAACCGTTTGACTTAAAATCAAAACGACTTAAAAATATAACCAAAATATTATGTATTTTAAAAATATCGATATTGTTTAAGGTTTATTACAATGTCAGTATATATTATTGAACTAAAAAAATAAAGTTAAATACTAAAAAACCAATTTCGAAAAAAAGTGCAAGAGTCTTGCAGGTTGGTCTTGGTCTTGCGTAGTCTTGCAAGGTTCGGTCTTGGTCTTGGTCTTAGTCTTGAATACCTGGTCTTGGTCTTGGTCTTGGTCTTGCAAACCAAAAAGCGGTCTTGGTCTTGGTCTTGCTGCAAGACCAAGACCAGTCTCGCTCATCACTAATATCAATAGACGCAAAATTACAAGAAGAGTTTAAATATCCACTTTCGATTCTACTTCCAGTCACATTCAGTGAAAACCTAGGACTTACGAAGTCCAATTGTTTGTTTAGCGTGTAGTTTTTTTATAATAAATTGTCGTTTAAAGTATATATATATATACACCGTTCTTAGGCGTCAAGGCCCTTCGGTAGGGATCTATGGAGGAGTATCACCAAGCCGCAAGCCCTTATCCCTTGCCGTACCGCTCCTCCATAAGCCGATCAGACGCCAGTTTATTCCAAACCAAGCCGGAGACTCTATTGAGTTTTATACTACGGCGTTGGCCTTTTAATAATTTCTTGACCTGGCTGAGGATCGAACCATCGATCGCAAACCACTAAACTTGTCGATCGACTGCGCCTTTGCCAACTGGACCGTCTAGACCGACGTAAAGATTTTTGCACCTAAACTTCTTTTATATAAGATTGTTCAATTGAAACAAATATTTGGTCAGGTTAGCATTGGAAACAATTGTAATCACTCAACTGACGTTCTGAAATGTAGTTAGTTATGTTTGTACACGTCACACTGATCAGTTCCTATCATTTGTATTTGACTACTATTTTAAATATATTGACGTCAAACGGCGTTTGTTGTTAACAATCCGTCCAAATATAATCATCGTGCGGCCATACCAATTTCAACCTTCTGCGAGCAAGGTCATGTTAACATGTTTTTTCAACCATGAAGGATCCTTCAAGTTCATGAAGTTTTCGGAACCTAGAGTGCATATTAACGAAAACTTTTTAGGGAAACTTTAAACAAGGTTTATTAAGCAATATGGCCAAAATGGCCAGAAAAGCTTGTCATTCTTCTGCACGACAATGTTCAGCTTTATATCGCCGAAGAAATGAAGAAATCTACAACGATAGAAATAGAGGATATTAGAGTATCCACGCTATATATCCAATTTATCGCTCTACGATTTTAACATATTTGGGCCAATGAAAATGGCGTTAACAGGTTATTGTTTTCAGATGGACGAAGAAATACCAAATGCCGTTAAAGAATTCATCGATCTACAATTAGACGGAGAGTTTGAGCCGAAAAATCATCGTCATAAGTAATATGGAGTTTTTCCTGTGAAATGTGTCCATTGCATATTAACAATTATGACCCCTTTCAGGCTGACACCTCAGTGGATACAGGAAGTAGTAATAAGGGATGAAAGGGGAAAGTTAGTGCAGTCATTAAAGGTTTTCACCTCCTATTTTGTTAAACCTCTATCGATTTGTATTAAAATTGGTGACTAGTTAGAGCATACCTCAAGAAACAAAACTGATTTGGTGTCAACTTGCACTTTTACCCTGGGGGTGGATACCACCCCTTCTCGGGGTAAAAACTATTTTATTAAAAATATCCCCACAAATCGATAGAGGGACAAATTTTAAGCAAAATTAGTTATATCAAGTTATTAAAATAAATCAATACTTTTTGAGTTACTAAAGATCAAAGATTTGAATTTTTCGTGAAACAAATGCATGGAGTAAAGCGGTTTTTCATAAATAATTAAAAAACTGTAAGTTTTAACGAAATAGTTAATATTACCAAAATTGAAGATAATAAAAAATCTAATAGATTCTTTAGGTAAAAGACCTTTAAGAATTAATTAAAAGTGAGTTATAGTTGATTGAATATATATTTTTTTCGGCTAGTACTCAAATCTAAGTACGAGTATTCAAGCTTAAATAACGGGGAGACGATGCATTTTCCAAAATATACATACTTACTAAACACTAAAGTACTCAAGAATACTTATGAAGTGAGCTCCAGATGAAGTTGATAACATCAAAGATAAACAAGTGATGATGAAAATAAGAGAACCCTTTCGATTTTTTTAGGAAAAGGTGAAAATTAAAACATACGGTATTTATATATTTATTTTGAAATTAGTTAACAGAATAATTTTCAAAGGAATTTCGGGAATGAAGTTAGGATTACAATTTAATAATTAAATTTTAATTTTTAATAATAATATTTAATTTTTCTTTTTCAATTTTCAATGTTTTTTCACTAATTAATTTCACAGCAGTATCTGTATCAATTGTACAATTTATTTTAAGGACGCAGGTGTATTCTGTTACCATGTTGAAAACAGTAGTTATACTTTTTGTAGTATATAATATCTATATATTTAATACAAACGCTGACTCAGAAATGACAGTAGCAAGTATGTACATACCTATACAATAGCGTCTATTTAAGAGCACATGCGTGAAGTTACGGATGATAAAAAGAACATATTAATTAATTGTATGTTAGTAAAATATTATTTTTATATTATTTTGAATATTATTAAATTTTTTCTACCAATATAAACTGAATATGTCCAGAAACTGGGGGTGTCCAATAATGGGTACATTTGACATATTCGAATACATTTTTGCTAAATTTTACATAAATGTCTTAAAACAATTTAAAAAACTTATATGAATAATATAATAATTAAGCTCCAAATTTTTGGAGCCTAAACTTTGAAATATATTTGTAGCATAATGTTTATGTTTAATGGTATCAACTTCTCCGGGAGCTCATTTGATAATATTTCGGAGTACTTTGACAAGTGTTTAGTAAATATATTTTATAAAATGTATCGTTTTTCCGTTATTTAAGCTTGAATACTTACATTTGAGTACTAGCCGAAAAAAATATACATTCAATCATCTATAACTCAATTTTAATTAATTCTCAAAGGTTTTTCGAATAAGAAATATCTATTATATTTTTTATTACCTTCAATATTGATAATTATAACGTTTTTGATAAAACTTGTAGTTTTTGAGTTATTTATGAAAAACCGCTTTAGACCATGCATTTTTTTTCATGAAAATTTGAAATCTTTGATCTTTAATAACTCAAAAGTATTGATTTATTTTAATAACATGATATAACAAATTTTACTTAAAATTTGTCCCTCTATCGATTTGTGGTGTTATTTTTAAGAAAATAGTTTTCACCCCCGAGAGGGGGTGGTATCCACAAAGTGCAAGTTAGCACCAAATTAGTTTTGTTTCTTGAGGTATGCTCTAACTAGTCACCAATTTTCATGCAAATCGATGGAGGTTTAACAAAATAGGAGGTGAAAACCTTTAATGACTGCACTAACTTTCCCCTTTCATCCCTTATTGCTACTTACTGTATCCACAGAGGTGTCAGCCTGAAAGGGGTCATAAGTATCAATATACAATAGACACATTTCACATGCCAAACTCTATATTACTTATGACGATGATTTTCCGGTTCTAGCTCTTAGACTAAATCTACAGCCACAAAAATTCTTTAAACAGAGTACCTATACATCGGTTGGTGGAACAATGGAATATGTGCCTTAAATATGGTAGTAATTATTTGTAGATATATTTACCGATAATTGTTTTCTGGATCAAAGATACGTTTCAATTGAACAAGCGTAGTAATAATATGTAAAAAAGTTGAACTGATTTGTTAGAAATCATAAATAGCTATTTGTATAACAAGGGAGGAAAGTGCTACTTTTCCTCCCGAGAATGAAGTTTACTGCCCGACGCGTAGCGGAGGGCAGTAATCATTCAAGGGAGGAAAAGGCACTTTACTCCCATGTTATACATATGGTTTTTCCACCTTCCTCAAATAACAAGTCATTTTTTCAATTTTACTTAATTTATTTATGTAACTAACCAACAAAATTTATTAGAACTAAAACTAACAAGTAGGTACAATATAACTGTCAACTGTCAAATATAAGTCAAATTATTAATGTAAACATTGTTAAATCAGAATAACAATTTACTGTTTTTTACCATTCTGCAAAATAGAGAGTGTTTTTAAATAAACGTTAAAATGTATAGATACTTACGTAATAGAAAATAGATATTGTACAGGGCGTCAATAAGTTATATTTCATGAATGAAATACCATGACGTCATTTTTACTTTTCCTCCCTAGGGAGGAAAAATATTTTCCTCCCTAGGGAGGAAAAGTACATCTTTGCTCCCTACAATTAGGTCCGGAAAAGTATACTTTCGGTAGAGGTAGGTGGAAAAATAGTTTTCATTGTGCATATGTCGAAATACTGTATGGATTTTTACAGATTTATGGATATTTTACACAGAAACTAAGCCCATTAATAAAACACACCCTAAAAGTAATAAACCAAACCTTTTATCTTATTTGACTAGTATTTTAACGCAAAAGCAGTTCTAGCCCTATTTTTACGCCTCCGTTATCCATAGTTTACTACTTTTTACCCAGTTTAATGTAGGATTTCCAATTTATTTTAACTGGAACGTAATGTCAAGATAACTTTTATTACGGACGACACAAAACTCACTTCCATTGCCCCCGAAGCTCCTAAAAAGTCCTGAGGGTAAAAAATTAAGGACATCACGCCCAACAACTTTACGATTTCGGATGTTTTAACTTTCAGCCATGGTCCATCACACGTGTATGGTCTCCCTATTATTGCAAGCATTTAATTGGACTTTTAATTCTGGAAATTAAGCTGCTGCGGCCTATTTCGCGTTTCGTAGTTTTATAGTGATTACAAAGGTCCTTTCTCCCGGCTATTTAAATTAGAAGGGTTCAAATATATTGTAAATGGAGCTAAAACATTTATTTTTATCAATTATTATTATGCTTTTCTCGACATTAAACGCTAATTTTTTTAAAAATACCCAAGGAAAATGAATTTCCTGCAGTCGTATGTATACCATTAATTAGTTACCACAACAATACCACAAAAAAGTAATTAAAATCTTTGTAAATGGTATATTTAATTTAAAAATTCAGAACGTTTTCGAAATAAAAATTTCATCATTAGTGATGCTAACCGTGCTTAGATAACTGAACCACCAAAAGATACCCATATATTTGACAGAAGTTGTGTTCACGGACAGATAGATCGTCTTGCTAAGGCGCTCGATTAATATATCGCCTGTACTATTTCGCTGACTTTAAAACAGTACTTCCAGAAACAACTCTGAAACTACAAATCCGAGATCAAATTTCTCACCTTAATACCATCCGAATTCATCCCAATACCCAAAAAACCCAACGCAATGAAACGTGAAGAATATAGAACGACCAGCTTGATTAACCCTGTTTTACAGTCTTCTTGCGAGTGATACATGAACGTGTCTATAAAGAACTCGATGATAGAATAACACTAATAGGAAACCAACTAGAATTTAGGAAAGGCTTTGGCACTAGAGAGGTATTATCAGGGGCGTCATTTGACAGGGTCAGGGGGGCAAATGCCCCCCTGACCCTGAAAATGACTCAAATTTACAAAAAATACATCAATTTTATTACTATAGTATATGACGCCCTTGGGCATTATTTACTATAAAAACACTCATAGAACGGTGTCGAGATGTCAACTGACACGTATTCATATGTCTATGTCTAGTTGACTTAGAGAAAGCCTTCGATCAAATACAACAGGGAAGGCTTGCAAACATATTACGGAACACAGAAATAGATGATCAGGATGTGAGAATCGTTACAAATTTATACCGATATCTGAGAGCCACAGTAGGAGTAAACCAACAAAAATGTAAAAAGATAACTATAAGGAGAGGAATACGACAAGGATGTGTACTATCTCCTCTACTTTTTAATATGTCTCGTATTCCGTTATCTAACGGAACACTCGTAAATAATCTGAGATATGCAGACGATACAATACTCCTTGCGTACAGAAAAGGGCTGCAAATGTTGGTTGATTGCACTGCGCAGTACTGAAATAGGTATGAAATTGCTCCGAATACCAAAAAAAAAGCTGGGAACTATCGAACTTATTTGATAGTATTTTAGTAATTACTTTGACAAGCAGTTTGTACTGGTGTGGTAGCAGCCTTACTGTACTGTAATTTTCGAGTTTTTGTCTACTGTTTTCTTGTGTAGTAAAAGTTCCTGCGCATTTTACCAAGAGGTTAGAAAATTACCCTCCAAGAGGCCACTGGCGAAGCGTCCATGTAACCACTGTTACCATTGGTAACAATTAAAAATCTTGCAAATAAATATTTTATGACGATGAATAATTCTATTTACCAATATTTTTACCAATAGAAATATATTATTATATTATGTGGTAATAGTTCCTAATTCAGTTAATAGTCAACTACTCGTAGACACGAAAATATTGGCGAGTTTATGTGACTCAGTTGCACTTTATTATACTCTGTTACCAGACTCATTTCTGGTTACAATGGTTATATACCCACGCTGGCGCTCGGGACCGGCTAGTGACTGAAAATTTTGAAGAAGCGACGCGCGACGGCATAAGCGCGCTGTGTATCAGTAGCGCTGTTACCAGATTTAAAATTGGTGACAGTACCTATAAAAAGTGTGCGTGCAGTTAACCATGGATGAGTGTCGCTTCTTAATCGATCAACTACTTGAAAAGTAATTCTCCTTGTATAATTTTGAAGAAAAAAATGAGATTAAAAATGAAAGACCTATTTTAAACAATTTAAAAAAGGAATCAACAAAAGTAGTTCGATATTTTAAATTTAGTTGGTACAGTGAAAATCCTTGGTTATATTATGGTTGCAAGAAAAATATACTGTATTGTTGGCCATGTCTTCTGGTTTCTACAGAAAAATGGGTGGACCAGGTTCACGATTTAAATAGTGTTAGATTTGTAAAAAGGAGACATGAAATTTCTCCGTTACCTACATGTAAGATGTATACCCAATTTGATTCAGGTTGGCAAAACAAAAATCAAGAGTTCTCTTAACCAAGCTTTTAAAGCAAATATTGCTAAACATAATGAGTTTGTTGAAAAATAGATAGGTATATCCTTAGCACACTTATAATAGATACTGTATGTTTTTGGGCCAAACAAGAAGTAGCGTTTCGTGGTCATTTTGAGTGCGGCGACTCTGACAATCCAGTCAATTACAGGTAATTGTTAACATTAATTGCCAAAAAAGATCAAAAATGTTGTCAACATCTAGAAACATCTGTTTTTTGAAGAGTTTCAAGTTATATACAAAATGATATTATTGAAGCTACACTCACCGGCACAAAATTTCGCCACCCAAAATTTTTGATTAAGTTTGACAATTTATAACTTTATTATTTGTGCTCCGATTTTCAAGATTCTTACACCAGTTTGTAGGTACATGTATTCATATTGTTTAGTATTATTCCGGCAGCAAAAATTTTGCTTGCATGTCATTGTACAGGGGTGAAAGGAAGCGTTGTATTTTCTCCTAATTTTAAAAAAATCTGTGGAAAAATGGAATAGCTGATTTTGTTTCATAGTCCTATCATATTTTTCCGGAGGCATCACCAACATTTTGTTTTTTGAATTATCCGAATATCTTTTTTCTTGTAAGAGCTGTACCATTTTTTGTAAATAAAAACACTGATTGACTCATACAATTGAGGTTGGATTGATAAGATTAGAATGGCCCGCATGCAGCCCAGATCTCCAGGGCCGCCGCTAAAGTATTGGCCGCCCGTGTGCAACTTAATATTTGCCGCCCCCTTCCAACACTTTAGTCGTTTCAACGTAGGTACTAGTATTTAAAGAAATATGCAGGACACCATAACGCGTGTATGAATAGTAATTGCTCTGATCTCGACGTTACTATATTAAATATATAGGCCTGGATCCCGCGTACCAAAAAAAGTTGATTAATAGCAAGCTGAAAAATTGTTAATAGCTTAACGGTGTCTATTCTGACAAACTTTGATGTATAGGAACACTGGAACAGGGGAAGTTTTAATTGTGGAACAGGTTAAAAATTTGGAACGTCAGACTACGAAAACGTTCCATGTATTTTGTCGGACATAACTTCCAATTGATTTGTTACCATTTCATTAAACTCTCATGCAGAAATCAGACTGGTGTTTATCACCAACTGGGCATTTTAATGAGTGGAACACGAAGAACATGTCAAATGACAGGAATCATGTTGGTTAGTAATATCAGTCTGAGTTTTGCAAGATAGTTTAATGAAAGGGTAACAAATCAATTAGATGCTCTGTTAGACAAAATACATGGGACGTTTTCGTAATCTGACGTTCCAAATTTCCAAACTGTTCCACAATTAAAACTTCCCCTGTTCTAGTGTTCCGGTACATCAAAGTTTGCCCGACTAGACACCGTTAAGTTATTAACAAGTTTTCAGCTTGCTATTAATCAACTTTTTTTTGTTACGCGGTACGCAGGCCTATTTGAAATACAGTAGTGTGCAAAAGAAAAGCGTGTCTAAAATCATCAAATTCTCAACTTAGACTGAACTATAACCCTATCCATAACAATACATAAGCATAAAGGAACAATATCATAACAGCAACCGACGAGTAATAAAAAAGATTTTTTTTAAACTATCTGGTCGTAAAAAAGACTTTTTTATTACTCAATGAGAGCAACTTAACAAGCACTTATCTAAATTCTCGGAAGGTATCCTATTGTCGTATCCTACTCTCTTAACAAATCATAAATGTTCAGAATTTGAAAAAATCGCATATGGGGCACGTAGATAAAAATATCTTAAAGTCCGAAGTCCGCCAGCCACTTTGAACTAAAAACCATTCCCGGAACTACTTTATGACTACAGCTGCAAAAGAGCAGTTCATATAATAAATAACATTTTCTGGCATTTTTGTTTAGATTGTTTGGAATATTAGAGTTTGTAGAAATATCTGAATCATTACTATTTAATTTTTTGAATTTATTTTCGTTTTAAAAAAAGTATTATCATCAGTGGCCGCCCCTATAATCGGCCGCCCGTGTGCGATGCACACTTTGCACATATGGTAGCGGCGGCCCTGCAGATCTCAATCATATTGAGCATTTATGGGATGAATAAAAAAAGCTATTTGCCGTCATCCTAGGCCTCCAGAAAATTTGGTACAGTTATTGCCCTGGTAGAGGAATATCGGGCTATTCCCAGGCAGGGAAAACACATCTTTATTAGATGCTAAACAGATTGCGAGCAGTCGTTGTTGCAAGAGGTGGACATAACCGCTATTGAATTGTTTTGTTTTGTTGTTAAATTTGTTTTGTTTTGTTAATTTTAGTGCGTTTGATATTTTTAATTAAATAAACGTTCAAAGCAGTGTTTTTAATTACACCTCTTACAAGAAAAGAGATATTCAGATAATTCAAAAAACAAGACCTTAGTGATACCTCCAGGATAATACAAAAGGAGTATGAAACAAAATCAGCCCTCCAATTTTTCCACAGAATTTTTTAAAGTTAGGAGAAAAAACAACGCTTACATTCACCCCCGTATAATGCCATCTAAGCAAAAAATTTTAACTATCTCTTATTATTTCGTCATCTCCAGGAGCTTTTTTAGTTCTTCCATCACTTACCGTCTGTTTTAATGTATGTATAACTTCTTCGTGAGTAATCTCTGGTAGTGTTTCATATCCTATATTTAGTATTCTTCGTTCTATATCGTGGTTTCCGGAATTTGGAAATTGTATCCGGAAATCTGGACAAGTATAATTCTGTATAGGAATATTCAACAATATTTATTATTATCTGGTTTTTGTCGTTTATAGTGATTCAATTTTTGTCTTTTATCTTTATCTGCTGTATTCTGTATTTGTTGGCTTTTGCTATTTAGAGTTTTTAATACTTGCATGCTCTTGTTTTTTCCTATAATATTTTCAAATTGTTCGGTATTTTTTCCCTGATGTATTATCATTTTTCTTATTGCCTTCTTTATATTCTAGTGCATTTATATTCATGCAGCTTCTGTTCTTAATCATATATTGTGTTTCTGTCTTTAATTTATAATTTTTCGGTTTTGACTTCATATGGGGTTTTTTATTGCAGAGATTATACTCGTTCTTATCGTTTCTTCCAGATCATTTATGTTTTTTTTTTCTTTTAATTGATCTCTTGGTTTTAGGTTAGATTCAAAATGTTTTTCGTAATGGGTACTGTTTTTCATAAGTTCTTTAGTAGTTACGGGTTATTAATCTGTGCTCACTTCCCAGACTGAATCTATTAAGTCCCGACACATTTGTTACTATATGTCTCTGGTTGGCTAATAGGTATGTAATCAATCTCGTTTTTGGATTTCCTGTCTGGGCTTATCCAGGTCCACCATGTATTATCTGATTTACTAAATAATGTGTTGATACAAAATAGGTTTTGATCCTGTGTGTAGGTTAGTAACCGTTCTCCTCTTTCGTTTCAAGTTCTCTTTCGTAATTCCTAGACCATATATTCCTCTATTTGGTATGTTTCCATTGTTATTATATCCCAACTTTGGCGTTCAAGTCTCCCATGATTATTTTGAAATACATACTATGGGTTAATGTCAGAATGAATCCTTACAACATGCATAAATCCAATCATAAACATTCATACATCCTACTTATTTAGTGTGTCTTTTATATCAAAAATTGAGTAATTTTCGATTGTGTACAATATACAAAACTGCTAGTGAACAACCCCCTTGGTTTTATTTATTAAATTAAGCCTCTATAATTTCACATCTTGTAGTGAGGACTTAAATTTCCATTTCCAATTTTCTGGTAGACTTTATTGCCGCTTAACGAAAAGAAATGGATAAGATTTCAAAGAGTCGAATTTGCAAAGCGATGTTTATTAGGTTGGCTTGGCTCTTTGATTAAAAGGGGAGATCTTTATTCTATATCGGAACAAATAAGAAACAAATTTAAATGAATTAAACTCTTAAATTGGATAATGATTTTTATCGAGGGTTTTGGCCCTTTTTTAAACCGCTAGAGGTAAATACACTTTACACAGCTCGAGAAGTTTCCGTATATTTTATCATCGGATAAAACTTACTGGTAGAAAAATTAATCTATCCAAATTTATTTAAGTTTGATTCAACTTTTTCTGAGCACAGATATGTTTAAAATAAGTGGTATAGATTAATTAATTAGTAAATTAGAGAGGATGCGGTATAATACTTGATATATAGGGTGAGGCAGATAACTGGCCTATTAGAAATATCTCGAGAACTAAAGGCAACAGAATCATGAAAATTGGAATAAAGGGGTTTTGAAGGATGATCTATTAAATGAAAATATTTTCATCTCTTTGCAACTTCCGGTTATACCGGAAGTTGCTTATAACTTCGTTTTTTTTAATGGGACACCCTGTATATTTTTACATTTTTGGATTCTCTTCGATGTCTTCTTTCTTAAAATATAAGGTTTTCTAATATTAGATAATAGATATAAGTCTTTAAGATAAGTATAAAACTAATGTTTGACTTTTGACTTTTTTAATTTTATTAACTAATGGTCAAAAATGTAATATTCATTACAACCAATTGTGGCTTAATTTCATATAAACATAATAAATATTTGACTTGACATACCACAAGAAACCAGTTTCAGAACGTTTTTAAAAAACTGATTAATTCATGTTTTAATATTTAGACAACCTTTCTGTTAATCTAATAGCTTCAACACAATTTCTTGCCTTATTGACGATTTTTATGGTGATATTATTACTATTCTGTTTCCCTATTCTATCAATATATTTATTCCATTATATTTTTCTTTTTTGTGTCGGTATTTATTAGGTATTTCTATCAGCTTCAAATGCTTAACCCAATGAAATGGTTTTTTTGGTGGATAAACAAAATAAATATGTCAAAAATGAATAACCATTTTC
Organism: Diabrotica virgifera virgifera; assembly: GCF_917563875.1. NCBI lineage: Eukaryota > Metazoa > Arthropoda > Insecta > Coleoptera > Chrysomelidae > Diabrotica > Diabrotica virgifera. The sequence goes on from NC_065452.1 coordinate 88,949,864, forward strand.
AATTTCATTGCAAAACGAAAATACAGCTGCATAATATTCTAGTCCAATCAGAGAGTGCAGCAAGCACCTCTACCGGTTTCGAAACTTATTAGTCTCTCCTCAGGAGGCACATACGCTGCTGTCTCTCTCTGATCCAACCAAAACAAACCCCGGCGTGCAGTCACGGACTGCAACGAACGAAATGGCATAGATGCCCTAGCGGCAACTGCTAGCAAAAGACTAATTTTTCAATCGAATGGCATATAAAACAACATAATGTTATTCTACATCCCACCAGACTGAAAACAATGGGAAATTTCTCTGGTTACACCTCCGAGGCTTCTACAATTTGCAAGCCATAACGGATGCTAAGACTAAGGAAGAGGAGGGAATTTTACAATTTATAATTCACCTCCCATCTGCTCAGCGCGGTAAAGTTTCAACGAGAATGGTTCCCTTCGTACTCCAATCAGAGTAAACATGTAAATCAAAAATGAATAACCATTTTCAATTTCGTTGCAAAACGAAAATACAGCCGCATCATATTCTAGTCCAATCAGAGAGTGCAGCAAGCACCTCTACCGGTTTCGAAACTTATTAGTCTCTCATCAAGAGGCACATATGCTGCTCTCTCTGATCCAACCAAAACAAACGCCGACGTACAGTCACGGACTGCAACGAACGAAATGGCATAGATGCCCTAGCGACAACTGTAAGCAAAAGACTAAGTTTTTAATCCAATGGCGTATAAAACCACATAATGTTATTCTACATCCCACCAGACTGAAAACAATGGAAACCTTCTCTGGTTACACCTCCAAGGCTTCTACAATTTGCAAGCCATAACGGATGCTGATACTAAGGAAGATGAGAGAATTTTACAATTTATAATTCACGTCCCATCTGCTCAGCGCGGGAATGGTTCCAACGGGAATGGTTCACTTCGTACTCCAATCAGAGTAAACATGTAAATCAAAAATGAATAACCATTTTCAATTTCGTTGCAAAACGAAAATACAGCCGCATCATATTCTAGTCCAATGGTTATTCATTTTTAATTTACATGTTTACTCTGATTGGAGTACGAAGGGAACCATTCTCGTTGGAACTTGACCGCGCTGAGCAGATGGGACGTGAATTATAAATTGTAAAATTCTCTCATCTTCCTTAGTCTCAGCATCCGTTATGGCTTGCAAATTGTAGAAGCCTCGGAGGTGTAACCAGAGAAGGTTCCCATTGTTTTCAGTTTGGTGGGATGTAGAATAACATTATGTTGTTTTATATGCCATTGGATTGAACACTTAGTCTTTTGCTACACCAAGAGAAAAAAATTCTTGACATAAAGAAACTTTATTAATATTTAAGAAAGATCGACTTGGCATATTGCCTAAGAAATATATTTTTGTATGTAAGATATAATTTTCTAAAATATTTCAAATAAATTCTACTATAGCCAAAGAAATATATCTTAAACATGATTCAACCATCACTTTCTGGCAAACTTCAAACCCATTTATCAGAAAGAAATTACACTTGATGTTACTTAATTTTATCAGTCATAAAAATATATTTTCTACACATTACAAAACTATTCTTTCTGAGCAATAATATTTCTTAGTAAGGAATATTATTATTTTACTATTAATAATTAATGTATTTAATGTCAAGAAATATATTTCGCAGAGATAAACGTATATTTAGAGTTAAGTTAATATTTCTTGAAAATAAAGTGATATTACATACGGCGAAATAAATCATTGTGTTAAGGTAAAATCATTATTTTATTAATAAAACAAGATATAAAACGTTATTATTACATACAAATACTTTCTCCACTCTTAAACCACTGGCTTCTACACAACAATAAAAGGATGGAGAGGCAAATCTAACTTCCTCAAACTTTCCTTCTTTTGTTAATAGCACTTTGTATATCAGCAATTCACTAAAACAAAATCGTTATGTAGAAAGAGTAAACTCTAATAAACTTTTTTTATAAAGATATAGATATTTATTTTGACAAGTTTAGGAAATACAAAAAAAAACGAATACACGGCCCCACATAAGAACTATTAATACTAATAATAATCAATCATATTTAGTTCAACCATGGCATTATTTAACCTACTCATCTTTGTTTATTTTTTCCTTTTTGTTAATGAAATATTAATTATTTATCTGTATAATATTAAGTCACACAATAAACATTATTTAGCTAAAACAAGAGGGAAAATTCAACCAATGTAAAACATTGAAGCAGACATAATAATATGTAATTTTCTTAATTTTTATAATCTAAAAGAGACAGCATACCTAATCATTAAGAAATTTTATTACGGGAAAGTATTATTAGTTTACATCTAAGTCATTTAATACATATTAAGTATTGTTCTGAAGCTATTTCCTTGTGGCATTTTTATGATTAATTATTTATATGGGAAATAAGCCACAATTAAAATGAAAAAAATAATTTTATTAACGTTTCGACGCCCAAATCGGGTGCCGTTGTCAAAATACAAAATATTACTAAAATAAACTAAAGTGTTGTTGCTAAGCAAAAAAATTCTTCTAATAATTTATTTAATCTCACTCATTTATATTGGCAATTCAGACATATATTATACATTTTAAAGTAGAAGACTTTAAAATGATATTGCCAATATTTATGAGTTGCGTTCCTGGGACGACTTACTGAAAGATAGTTCATTCGATTACATGAAATTAACCCCAACCCAAGAATATCCGTCATAAAAAATTATAGCATGTGATATGTCTTTAAAAAGACAACCAAATGCAACGACAGTAAAATTCTCGCGTTAGAGACTTCATAGTAAAACATATCAAGTAATTCACGGTTTTCGGCAATAACATTTCTTAACCATAAACATATATTTTTTTTAGACTAACTGATTTCTTTATCTCAAATAAATTAACAGAACACATTCTCAGCGTTGCACCCGCCATGTTTGATATAGCGTTGTATTGTATATGTTTATAGAAGACGATACATTCAAGAAACCTATTATAGTTGATACATAAGTATGCACATTTTTAAAAAGGTACTTACATGTATGAAGTTCTACCATTTCTGGAAGGCCCCGCAGTTGGTTAATAACTCCTTTCTTAATATTGTTCTGAAGCTATATATTATATCATTCTGTCCCAGCTTTAAATTGTGGCATATTTCCCAGTTAGAATAATAAGCTCCTTTATTTCAGAGTCGTCCATCATTATACCCAAAAAGCATATAAAGATACTATTATGTTTCTTTTTTAACCATTCGGATACACAACAATATTATTATTACATCTTAAATTACTCAATTTATTTTATTAGTTTTATTTAATACCTATAATGTACGTACCTTCAAAATATCCGTTAATTTTTAAAGAACACCAATAAATAAACATCCATCTATATGAACATGAACATATCATGCCATCTTGACAAACACTGACGACTAAATCATAAATAGTTAATCTGCGCAATTCTTTTGTGGAAGAAAATCTCTTTGCAAGTAACATTTCGGCATTAATGACAAAGTTTTTATTTTATAACCACAGTTACTACAGAGGGTATTTCTGAAGAATTATTTCTTGTGGTTTAAAATATTTATTTGATTGCAAGAAAATTTCTTGTTCACAAATATAAATATGGATTAACTCAACATTATATTTCTTATACTGCAAAATATTTGTAGTTTTCAATTTAAGAAATAAAAACTTTAGGATAAGAAAATTGAATATAACCATTAATGCATTTCTTAGTATTGAAGAAATTATCTGTAAGAAATTATTGAGTTGTGTTTAAAAAACTCGTTTCTTTATATGTGAACCGGTTTGTTTAAGTTAATAGGATATGTTAACTTTTAAGAATTATTGCTCAAAGAAATCGGTGTTTTAGGAGAAAAGAAATTGTTCTCTCGGTGTAGCAGTTGCCGCTAGGGCATCTATGCCATTTCGTTCGTTGCAGTCCGTGACTGCACGCCGGGGTTTGTTTTGGTTGGATCAGAGAGAGCAGCATATGTGCCTCCTGATGAGAGACTAATAAGTTTCGAAACCGGTAGAGGTGCTTGCTGCACTCTCTGACTGGACTAGAATATAATGCGGCTGTATTTTCGTTTTGCAACGAAATTGAAAATGGTTATTCATTTTTGATTTACATGTTTACTCTGATTGGAGTACGAAGGGAACGATTCTCGTTGGAACTTGACCGCGCTGAGCAGATGGGACGTGAATTATAAATTGTAAAATTCTCTCATCTTCCTTAGTCTCAGCGTCCGTTATGGCTTGCAAATTGTAGAAGCCTCGGAGGTGTAACCAGAGAAGGTTCCCATTGTTTTCAATCTGGTGGGATGTAGAATGACATTATGTTGTTTTATATGCCATTGGATTAAAAACTTAGTCTTTTAAATAAATATCTATTTTCTTCAATCTCGCCATTTCTACATAAGCAAGGTTACACTGAATTGTGCATCATCTGTTCCAGAAGCTTTCCTGAAGCAAAACGTCGATTTATTGAGATCTTGTTCGCATTTACGTCTTATACGACAATGTATGATTGGTAAAAAGGACTTAAGAATATGAGTCATAGGCCCATCATTATTATCCAGCCTTCTACGTCGAAAGTTGAACACAGACCTCCCCTAATTTTTTCCAGTTCTGTCGGTTTTGGGTTTCTCTACTTATTCTATCTGCTTATTTGATCATGGTCTCCACTCTGTAATTTTGTAATTCATGATTGGAAGTACACATTGGTCGAACATCTTCCTTTTCAATTAATCTGGCATGTTACTCTTCAAGAGCTCAACATATGGCCCATGCTAAACAGTCTTTTGGTTTTATTATTCCTGGCAATTTGAATTTCCTGACGTAAGTATTTATATTTATGAACTAATGCTATTTCGTTACAGCTGACTTGGATTTTCGCTTGGTACCAGATTTGTCATGTATTGTGTTTTTCCGAAACTTATGTTCAAACCAACTTCCTTAGAGGTGGCATCTGACTCAGTAAACATAGTTCCAAACTCTTTTAAGTTATCTGTTATTCCAACTATGTCGTCCACAAATCGTAGGTTGAAGAGCATTTCTCCATAGACATTGATTCCTTTTGACCTTTTGGCTTCCCACTCCAATTGTTTCAAAGCACCTTCCAGAACTGTAGTAAAGAGTTTCAGAGATAACGTGTCTCCTTATCTTATTCCTCTTTTGGTTTTTATACATTTTGTATCTTTGTATAGTTTTTCAGTCACGATTGCATAATTGTATATGTTCGCGATCAATTTGGAATACGGATAATCTATACGACTTACCTCCAGTGCTCTCATTACGCTGTTAATTTCTATTGTATCGAATGTTTTGTGAAAGTCTACGAAAGCTAGGACCACTATGTATGGGTTGAATTAGATGAATTTCTCTATATAACCCCTTTTATGCAGTGGAGGTGTATTAGTGCAAAAGTTGTTCCTAAATCTGTCTGTTCCCTAGGTTGATAAAAATCTAATCTTGTTTCCAGTCTATTTGTTATTATTGTTGTGAATAACTTGTAGATGTGATTTAACAGGCTTATGGGTCGATCATTTTCGAGGTCTTGTTTGTTCAATAAAATGGTAAGTAGAATGCGCCATTCTGTAGGTGTTTCATTTTGGTCCATACATAAGTTGAACAGTTTCTTTGTATTCTCTAAAAGCCTGTCTCCTCCAATCTTTGGGGCTTCTATAACGATATTATCTTCTCCCCGAGCTGTATTTCATTTAATTCTCTTCAGTGAATTACTTACCTCACCTGTTGATATATAAAGCATCACATCCGAATCACTTTTCCTGAATTTTTCAACCGTTCTGTTAGTTGGTTATCAAGGTTTTGTTGACTTGTGGATAATTCCGCATTGAACTATTTGTATATACTACCTACCTTTAGTAATTGATCTCTGTTGGTTATGATACTTCCATATTTATCATTTAATTTCGATATTGTTTTTTTTTGTCATTTATTAATATTATTACTGCTAGAATATAACATTATAATCACAACAAAACAAATTTAAGTAAAAGAAGTTTTTGAAAAGTTTATTCAGAATTCATATCTTAGTAAAAGGAATTTCATTTATTTGAATTGCAGACTGAAGCTCATTAAAAAAGCGAGTTTTCACCAGTAAATATTAGGAAACTTATCAGAGCTCAGTAAAATCTGTTGCACTAATTACTGGTGCAAACGTGTTTTGCTAGGGTAACAAAAGCAAACGCCGTGTCCAGTCTATAAATTAGAGGAAACAATGAACCTGGCAATTCGTATAAATCGTTCTGTAATCATAAAGTGAAACGGTCGAATGGAACGGCCGCTGTTATCTTGGTTTGGCGCTCATAACACTTTGAAAGTTTAATTGTTTGGTTAACTACCGGTCACATGAGTGCCGATACTTAAATGCCATCATCATCCCCATATATGGAGTATTTTTATTAACGGCTCGGGAAAGCCTATCTATCTGCGTTTTATAGTATTTGATAATAGTAGGTATAAACAAACAAGCCTCATATTTTACATTTAGCAGTTACTTTTAGAACTAATGTACTAGTGATACTTGTTTAGACTTGAATTGAAAATGACTTATTCATTCAGCATTGTAAAGCTTTGATCTCTATAGAATCTGAAATATTGACCGTTTTATAGACTTTTGACTTTAGGACTGTATCTGAAATTGTTTTTTTGCGGCATGTTTAAGTTAAATATTGTGTTTATATGGAATTACGCCAATAGATAACAAGTCAACATCTTGGAGATGGATGCAAGTTAATATAAATATAGTAGTTTGACCGGTCATGGCGGAAATCATCATCATCACGTAGCGCTACAACCCTGGGTGGGTCCTGGCGACTGTACAACTTTTATCCAATTTGTTCGGTCTTCCATCAACCTAGGGTCAAATGGAATGTTCATTTTCCGGAGATCTGCTTGGATGTTATCTCTCCATCGCATTCTGGGGCGCCCGAGTGGTCTTTTGCCTGTTGGAATCTCCTCCCATACCAGATTTACAAGTCTCTCGTTATGAAGTCTCTGCACGTGGCCTGCCCATCTTAGTCGCTGTGATTTATTTTCTTGGACCATATCAGTGTCATCGTAGATGGCTTTTAATTCGATATTATTTCTGATCCTATATTGTTTTATATTTGGTGCCGTGGTGAGGTCCGAAAATTTTTCTAAGTATTTTTCGTTCAAAACGTCTGAGCTTCCCTTCGTTTGCTTTGGTCATGGTCCACGTTTCGCATCGATATGTTAGTACGGGTCTAACGATAGATTTATAGATTTTGATCTTGGAACTTCTTGTAAGATTTTTGATCTTGAAACTTCTTGTAAGATTTTTGATTTTATAAGCTTATCCAGTGCGAATAGACAGCGATTTGTCGATTGGATTCTGTTTTTTATTTCTTAAGTAACATCGTTGTCAGCTGTGATTACGGCCCTCAGATACTTAAAACGTTGTACTCTTTCGAAATTGAAGTTGTTGACCGTCACATTTTGTCCTATCCTGTCTCTTCGTGTCGTTCTATTTATACACATATATTTCGTCTTCTCTTTGTTAATGTTCAGCCCTACTTCACTTGTTACTCAATGTCATCTGCGTATGCTAGTAATAGCTTGGGACCTTAAACCGATAGCAGTTCCGTTTTTATTTCGGCCGACCTCATGGTTTTCTCTAATACAAGGTTAAACAGTAGTGGAGATTACGCATCAACCTGTTTGAGTCCACTGTTGATTTCAAAGCTGCCCGAGAGTTTATTATTTACACATACTTTAGATATTCCACCCTCCATGCAGACTTTGGTCATCCGAATGAGTTTCTTTAGTATTGAGAACTCCGCCATGGCATTCCATACTTGGCTTCTTTCTACGCTATCATATGCCTGTTGAAAGTCCATGAAGAGATTGTGTTGGGTCTGTTATACTCTCATTCCTTTTCTAGAAGCTGCCTCAGCGTGAATAGTTGATCTATTGTTGATCTCTTTGCCCTAAAACCGGCTTGATATTCTCCTAGGACATTTTCAGCATAAGGGGTTAGTCTACTAAGAATGATGTTTGAGAGGATTTTATATGCCGTACATGTGCCTTTTTTGTGCATGGGCACTATGATGTTTTCCTTCCATCTTCCTGGTATCCTTTCTTCTAACTACACTGACCGGCACAAAAAACGGCCACCCCACAAAATGGGTCATTTTTGATGTCTCGAATTTCTTAAACCTGTTGTCCGATTTAAGTGATTTTTTTAATATGTTATAGCTTATTATTTAACAATATCGCTGTAATAATATTGTTGCTAGAGAGGTAAATTATCATTGTATACCGGGTGTACCAATCAAACCGTGTTTTTTTCTCAAAGTTCACCACACCCTCTGGAATATTCTAGAGTTTATAAAATACTGAAATTAAAACCCAACTATAGCCTCAGGTTTTCTTAATATTCTGTTTTTTGATTCATTCGCTTATATTGGACCATACAAAAGTTAGGTACTTTAACAACTAGCCATGTTCTTTATCAATACAGGATGTTTCTAAATAAGTGCGACAAACTTTAAGGGGTATTTCTGCATGAAAAAATAATGACCGGTTGATTTATAAACATATGTCCGCAAACGCTTCGTTTCCAAGATACGGGATGTTGAATTTTTTCTTACAAACTGACGATTTATTTATTGCTCTAAAACCGGTTGAGATATGCAAATGAAATTTGACAGGTTTTAACAGACAGTTATTGCACATTTTTTGACATGCAATTTAGAATTTTATATGACAGACTTACTCACAATCATTTAATTTACTTCGACAACCGGTTTCGATCTCTACAATATACAGATCATCTTCAGGTCGGCGTTACAAGTAGTTAAATGCTACAATTAAAAAAAGCCAGAGTTAGAACATTGTCTGGTTGTATCAAAATGCAAATAGAAAGTCAAAAATTTTGAAAGGTATGTAACTGTTGACATTTCAGAACAACAAACTGATACATACGTATGCACACATATGAGAAACAGGTACTCATAAGCACGCCTACGTACATAGATGCATGCGGTTTGTGACTATTAGCTAAATTAAGGTAAATTTTAAAATTTTAAAAATTTCTAAAAACTATATAATTTTGATCTACCTACATGCCGTTACAAGGGAAGCTTTGTAAGTTCATCGATAACATGTTTAAACGTCCAGACTGTGCTAATAGGATAGCTAGGTGAGGGACTGGGTAAGCGGACATGCTTCGTAGGTCAAAACACAGTTTCTGCCTTCAGGATCCATTCCAATTCACTGTGTTTTGACCTACGAAGCATGTTCGCTTACCCTATCCCTCACCTAGCTATCCTATTAGCATAATATGGACGTTTAAACATGTTATCGATGAACTTACAAAGCATCCCTTGTAACGGCATGTAAGTAGATCAAAATTATATAGTTTTTAGAAATTTTTAAAATTTTAAAATTTAACTTAATTTAACAAATAGTCACAAACCACATGCATCTATGTGCGTAGGCGTTCTTATGAGTACCTGTTTCTCATATGTGTGCATACGTATGTATCAGTTTGTTGTTCTAAAATGTCAACAGTTACATACCTTTCAAAATTTTTGGCTTTCTATTTGCATTTTGATACAACCAGAAAATGTTCTAACTCTGGCTTTCTTTAATTGTAGCATTTAACTACTTGTAACGCCGACCTGAAGATGATCTGTATATTGTAGAGATCGAAACCGGTCGTCGAAGTAAATTAAATGATTGTGAGTAAGTCTGTGTTTCTTTACTTCATTTAAAATGAACTCACATATGCAACCCATTCAACATTAAAATTTTATATTCTCCATTGGCGCGCATACGGGTAATATGACGGGTAATATTACCCGCATACACGCCAATGGTAAATATAAAATTCTTAATTGTGTGTCAAAAAATGCGCAATAACAACCTCTTAAAACCTACCAAATTTCATTTGCATATCTCAACCGGTTTTTAGAGCAATAACTAAATCGTCAGTTTGTAAGAAAAAATTCAACATCCCGTATCTCGGAAACGAAGCATTTGCGGACATATGTTAGTAAAGCAAACGGTCATTATTTTTTCATGCAGAATTACCCCTTAAAGTTTGTCGCACTTATTTAGAAACACCCTGTATTGATGAAGAACATGGCTAGTTGTTAAAGTAACTAACTTTTTTATTATCCAACATAAGCGAAGGAATAAAAAAACCGAATGTTAAGAAAACCTGAGGCTATAGTAGGGTTTTAATTTCAGTATTTTATAAATGCTAGAATATTCCACAGGGTGTGGTGAACTTTGAGAAAAAAACACAGTTTGATTGGTACACCTGGTATACAATGATAATTTACCTGTCTGGCAAAAATATTATTACAGTGATATTGTTAAAAAAATAAGGATATAACATATTAAAAAAATCACTTAAATCGGACAACAGGTTTAGGAAATTCGAGACATCAAAAATGACCCATTTTGTGGGGTGGCCGTTTTTTGTGCCGGTCAGTGTATATTTGTGATATTAACTGGTGGATCTGGCGATGTAGTGCGTCAAACTGGCAGAAATGGAGTAGGCATTATGTTGAACGGGTGAATGGAACATCTTCCTTCCGATGAGTAGGATATATGAGGAAAGGAGGATACCCAATGCATGGAGAGAGTGTGCGTGAGAATCATTATATAAAAATAAGGGCAACATTTAGGACTATAAGAACTATCGAGTGATAAAGTTAATGTCGCACACAATGAAAATTTGAAAGAATACTGTAGAGCGAAGTATAAGTATAAGGAGTATTAGGAGAACACATCGATAGGAGAACAGTTTGGGTTTATGCCAGGAAGGAGAACAACAGACCTGTTTGCTTTAAGACATTGGATAGACAAATACGGCGAGAAGACAAGAGTCTTGAGAAGACGTACGACACGGTTCCTAGACAAGAGCTATGAAGATGTATGAGAAAGAAACGGATTCCTAAGAAGTACGTAAGACTCCTGAAGGATATGTATGAGGGAGCGTACACCAAAGTAAGGATTTGTGTCGGATTGATCGAAATTTTTCCAGTGACAATTGGTTTGTATCAAGACTCTTCACTGACTCACTACCTGTTTAACTTTGTTATGAATGTACTGACAGAAGTTAAGGGAGGAGTTTTCTTGGAGAATGCTCTTTGCTGATCATATCATGTTAGTAGAGGAGAGCAAAGAAATGGAGGAGTAAGAAGTTGGAGGGTTGGACAAGGGGCATTAAAGAGGAGGAATTAAGGTTAGTAGGTCGCAAATGGAGTATATGTGGTTGGGAAGAACAAGAATAGTTGGCGAGGTAGAATTGCTTGAAGAAAAATTAGAACGAGTAGGAGAATTTAAATCAGCTGCCTGAAATCGTTTTCGGAAGAAATGATTGGTGAATACCAATGTGGTTTTAGACAAAAGAGGTCAACTATAGACCAAATACATATGTTTAGAGGTATACATGAAAAAAGTGTTGAATATAACCTATTTACAGCCTGTATATCGATTTCAAATAGACCTTTGATGGAGTAGATCGACAAAAGATGTTAAAGAAACTATCTATGTTAGGTATACCCAATAAGTTAGTTAAACTTATACGAACGACTTTGGAGGGAAGCCATGGTGAAAATAGATGGAGATATGACGGCATTTGATATTGAAAATGGAGTTAGACAAGGTGATGCCTTATCAACAACACTTTTTAATCTAACTTTAAAGATGTTGTTAGAAAATTGGATACAAGCGGCTGTACTAATACAATATATATGCAAATATGCGCATATGCGGATGATGTTGCCATAATAAGCCGCAACAAAAGGGTATTAAGCGAAAAAGCTACAGAGCTGAAACAGGAAGCTGCTACGTTTGGTCTATATATAAATGAAAGCAAAACAAAATATATGGAGTGCACAAAGTCGACTGAACATGAGAATCTGAAGGTAAACAACCATACCCTCCAATTTTCCCTACCTAGTATCAATAATAAATGACAACAACAACACCTGTCAAGAAATACAAGCACGGATTTTTAGCGGTAACAAATGCTTTTATGCATACAAAGACTTAATGAAAAGTAAGTTACTGAATCGTGAGTCTAAGCTTAGAAATTACGATTATTTAAGCTCTACAAAACAGTAATTAGACCAGTGGTCACATATGGATGTGAAACGTGGACCCTCTCAACCACTGAAGAAAATTAACTGAGAATATTTAAGCGCAAAATACTAAGGAAAATATTTTGACCAACCTAATGCAGCGATGGTTCGTGGAGAATTAAAATGAACCACGAGCTGGATGAACTAATGCAGAGCGCAGATATTGTTAGATTTGTAAAGTCACAAAAGACTAAACTGGGTTGGCCACCTAGAAAGCATGCTAGATAATCGAGTTGTAAAATTAATCCAGAGATGAAAGCCCCAAGGAAATAGAACAAGAGGAAGGTCCCGTAAAAGATGGATAGACGACGTAGAGGGGGATCTTAAAACCATGAACATCAGGCAGTGGCGAAGGAAAGTATCCGACAGGGCAGAATGGAAGAACATTGTTAAGCTGGCCAAGACTCACAAAGGGTTGTAGCGCCATTAGAAGAAGGAGAATTTAAATACCTTGGATCCTACATAATGGAAAATGGGACACTAAATCGAGAAATTGTCCATAGGATATAGGCTGGTTCGTTTAACTGGAAGCGAATGAGTGGGGTGCTCTTTGTTTCAAAAATAGGTGAAGAGCTGAAGTGAAAGATATACAAGCGTGTGCTGAGACCTTCGTTGGTGTCATATAACTTCGGTGAAGTATGGTCTCTATAAAGAAGATTCAGGAAAAGACGAAGGAGATAGCTGAAATGAAAATGTTACAATGTATGCTGGATAAGACTAGAAAGGACAGGATCAAGAACGACTAAATTAGCGAAACGACCGAGGTGACTACAGTTTTAAAAAGATTCAAGATAAAGACTGCAGTTAACAGTTGTTTTGGTCACGTTAAACGCGGAATGGGACGTTTCATCGCCGCCGGTTCATCGCCGCCGTTTCGATGCCGCCGGTTCATCGCCAGTTAGTCAGTTTATCTTGTATTATGGGAGATGACACGACACGACGATAAATTTAGTTCAAAACTTATGACAAATATAAATAAAAAAATATTGTTATATTAATTTACTGTTCTATTTCTACTTCCCCTAAATTTGATACTAAACAGTATTAAATTTGTAGTGTTAAATTATAAAAGTTTAAAAGTATATTAAAAGATTAAGTATGGCAACGGGAATGGTCATATCTCGCATTTCCTAGAATTCCTAATTAATACTAAAAATAAATAATAAATGTAACTGTCGAAAATTGGTCGAAAATTCGGAAATATATCAGTTAGCGATTAACTGACTGGCGATGAACCGGCGGCATCGAAACGGCCGGCGATGAATCGGCCGGCGATGAACTGGCGGCATCGAAACGGCGGCGATGAACTGGCGGCGATAAAACGTCCTAGACCCGTTAAACGTAGGAATTAAAACTATGTGGGACGAAGGACAGAGTTGTTAGAAGTTAATGGAAGGAAAGGTAGAGAAGACCGAGGCGAATGTGGAGGACTATGAAGCAAAAACTTGAGAGATAAAGGTTTAGGTCAAGAAGACACGACGGACGGAAATGAGTGGCGAAGAAAAGTAACGAACAGCGACCCCTGAAAAGGGAAAAGCTGAGGAAGAAGAAGAGGAAGATGGGATTCAGCCACAATTTATTGTAATGAAAATGACATTTGTAACTAAAATTACGTTTACAATTCCACTTCGAAAATCGTCCTCAAAAAGGATATTTTAGAATTTCGTGAAAAGAAGTATAACTGCAAAAATTCTTGTGTGGGCTGTGTCTTTTCAAAAGTGACGATTGACTTACTTGGTCACGATCTCGCAGGTAACAGCCATGTATTTAGCAGAACAAATCTGAGAGTGGATTTCTTGCCCTCGAGTCATCACATTCTGCTTATTTTGTGTGTTTCTACATTATTTGCGTGTGCTTTATGCGTTTGTGCATGAGTATTCCTGTATTATGTTTGTGCATTTTGTGTTGCATATATTGTGTATAATTGTAGTCGATATGTCTCCGAATTTCTTCTTGGTATCTATATTCTTGATGTTGACTCCCTCTTTTAGTGTTGGCAACCAAAACCTGCTTCATTCTGCTGATGGGTTTGCTACACATGTTTCATTATTGTGTTTTCCAGTATTGTAAACACAACTTTATAGAATTTCAACTTATAACTTTCCAATTAGGATTTCGGCCTTGATGGGATTCTTTTTGGTTTTAATAATAGTTATTTATGTACCAAATCAGTAAAGTTACTCTTTATCGAACGAGTCTGATATTATGAGCAGAGCGAGCCTAGCGAGCGAGGCGAATAATAGACGAGTTCGATAAAGAGTCTTTACTGACGTGGTACATACAAAATTTTATCGCCAACAATTTGATATTGGTTTTAACACTTTTTTTACAATTTACAATTTAAGAATTTTTTAAATTTTCTTTCGATTATTAATCGATAGTTATCAATATTGAGTAATTACTAAATCGGTAAAGTTTGATTTATTTTATATGAATATAATTACAAAATACTACAGAATTTCACTTTTTGATATAAATTTAATTAACAATGTCGTAAATTTTGTACAATATTTTTAATAATTAAAGTAAATAAATTGTAAGTCAACTCAAATAAATAATCGATTACAGCCATCGACCACTTACATTCAATCTCGATTAATCGCGGCAGGTAAAGTAAAATTCTTCTTTCAGTACAATAAAGTGTTACTTTACTGCCGCAAATGAGGGCAAATGAGTACAATAAGGAATGACTTTAGTGATGGTTGGCGATAAAAATTGTAACCTACAAAAGGCAAGGTGTCATCTTTTTTTGCATTACGCTGCATGTGCGCCAGTGCCGGTTTACTAACTTCGGGCCCTGGGCACTAGAGATTTAGGGGCCCCCTTCATTGCTATTCGTTGTCAATTAATTTTTTTATCAAAAAAACACATGCATGAACCTGTATTAACCCATACATTTTTAAAAATTTTAAAAAAGATTTTTGAACCAAACGAGCAAAATAGCAAACGTAAAAAATATTCCAAAAAATACATTTAACAATATAAAAAAAAACAGAAACTTCTACAAGACAATGACATGACAAACAAAAAAACATATTCTGAAAAATATATGAGAAAAAAAGATTTTTCTTGACTAGGTATTAGCAAACTGTCATATTAATACTATCAAAATTCAGTTGCTCCACTTATTCATTTTTTATAGTACGATAGTGATAATGCGTCTAGGTTTTCTTGACCCTTTGGCCTTCAATATATGTATCTTTCTTCTTTTTAAAGCCAGAAAAGACCGCTCGCCTGACGCATTAGAAATTGGTATCTTCAAATAAACTTGCAGTAAAGTTAAAAATTGGCAAAAGTTGCCTTTACGTCCTGGATGACACCAAATTTTCAAATGTTTATTCAAATTTTGGCATAACGTTATAAAAGGAATAATTTCATTACGCAAGTTCGCTTTGGTTTCATCAACATCTTTTTTATATTCCTCGCATAAAATATTAATTCACGTTTTGACTTCTTTACTTAGCGTAAAAAACATCTAACAGCTGATGTAACATCTTTGTAGCATTATATTCTCTTTAAAAGATCTTGAGAAATATGGTGGCATATAGAATAGGTACTTCAATTCTGAATATCTCTTGCCCCTTTAAGATTGTTTCACTTTCAACTGCTTCATTGAAAAATGTTTTTTCTTTGTTTTTTAAAGGCCAATTCTATAGAATATGTTTGAGATTATTGCCTTCACAAAAAAATATTTTTGGCTTCTAGTTCAATTTCGCTTAATTTATTTCGTCTCCAACAAAGCTCAAATGTCATTAATTCTACTCCAATTGACACGCTCAAGTCCACAGTTTCTAACGTTTTGCTTGTTGCATTCACTCGTTTTAAAATCCTTACTCAAATCAGTGTCAATAGATTATCTAAGTTAACCTGTCTCAAATGTATCCGTTTTATTATGCAATGCCTTGGCTTCACTTCTAACTGCTGATTTTTTGTCTCTATTATTGCTTAACTGGAAAAATATGTTTGATGGATCCGTAGTTTTTAAGTAAAGCATTTACAGCGTCAAAAGTTTCTACATTTTTTGTTTTCATCGCTTCCAGGAATTCATTGCAAGTTTGGTCAGACAGATAGCTAACTGAACCTTTTTCTTTATTCGCATTCCACTGTAAATGCTGGGCTAAGAAGTTGTCAAAAGCAAAGTATACAAGACAACTTAAATAATTTCCCTTATGACGACCCGTTAAATTCTCATGGGATCAACGAAAGGTAGTCCTCGAGAAGCAAGTAATTTAATGGTGACAACAACTCTTCTTAGGACCTTTACTCAATAGTCAGCTTCGCGTTCCACTTTCAAGCCAGCGTCTATAACTCCAATTTAACTGATGATCTTGTTATTAATGTAACCATAGAGTTCAGATGAAATTTACTTTCTTCATGAAATTTGAGTAAACTAAGTATTCAAATACTTCCAGTGGGTAAAATATAAAATATCGATTTATCGAAAACAATTTTTTTCAATTGAAAATAATTTGCACGGGTAACAATAAACAGCTTTAACACTTCTCTTTGCCTCCATTGGGTTTTACTCTATAAGACTTGCTTTCATTTAATCTTTGTTAAGCTTTGTCTCCAGCTTCATACATTTTTTTACAATTTTCTAAGGACCGCTCTTTGGTTTAAAAGTTGTCACAGTTCTTATTTATCAGTCTTAAAATCAGACCATATCGAAATCGCAGGTATTTCTTAGTCTTTTTCTCTATTTAAAAAAATATGGTCCTCAATTATTTAGCGGACTTTAATTTTGTTATTAATAAAAGGAAGGGTCCCTACGTGCCCCTCCGGGTCCCGGGCCTCTGGGCGCCCACCCCAAGCGCCCAATGGATAAAATGGCACTGATGTGCACGAAGCAAGAAATTAATTTTATAAACAGGATTTTAACATTATTTTATTATTTTTTACATTATTGACATTAGTCCTACATTTTGTCAACAAACATGAACATGATGGAGAGTCTATAGTCGTTGATTTTATTTTGTAAGTATTTACCTTATCCGATAACAAGTACAACTCCCTATGATAGCTCAGGTAAAACAAAAGACAAAATGCTATGACTACTACTAGTAATCTTATTAATAATAAGTTATTATACTAAATAATTATATCCGTATTTTTATATTATTTTGAATACGTCCCCGATAATTTTCAAGTCCAATAAATATTACAGAAATATAGTAGGTCCAAATATTACAGAAATATAGTAGGTGGCGCCATCTAGATTTTAATAGTGCATACCGCTTTTAGCATGAGTAGATAGACGAGTAGTTCGCCAGAACATTTTTAGTCTCCAATGACGTACGATAGGTGGCAAAACAAAGTTTAGATATTTTTTTTGAGTAATTTCAACCTTTGTTAATTTTATTTATATTCTGAGAGTGTTTGTGTGTGTGTGTGTGTGTGTGTGTGTGACGTATAAAACAGTGTCAAGTTCTTTATTCGTATATTCGTATCCATAGAGTTTTACTAAATAACCTAGACCTCAAACTCCATATAATATGATCTTATTAAGTCAGAATTGAAACCGGCTAGAGGGCGAAAAAAAATAAGGAGGCAAGAAATTCAAAATTAAACTAGACTGAATGTAACAAAATGTTGAAAACTGTATTAGGTTAGCTTTATTTGTGATTTTTATCTGAAATATAGAGAAATGAAGTTTGCGACTTGTTCTATCAAATTGAACTTGTAACCAATGAAAACCATTTTTATGCCAAAACAATTACAATAAGAAGGATACCTACATATCCCGCAGGTATAATATTACATTACACTTAGGTCTACAGCCTATTTCAAACATGCGATGCAGTGCACAAGGATAGTTCCATGCAAACTAAATGAGAATTTTTTTACAACGTTGCCGCTCTTCACGACAGCGGCCGTGAAAGGTAGTAAGGTACTTGTAGAGAAGTATCAAGAGCGGATCCAGGGAGGGGGCCATGGCCCCCTCTGAGAATTTAAAAAAATATAAATTTAAATATTTGCCCTAATAACACAAAACATTCCATGAATGTTCCTAGAATGTACACACAGGACATTGAAAACATTCCTGGAATGTCCCCAAATGCACACGAATGTCCCTGGAAAGTCCCAGGAAAGTGCTGTGTCAGCATTTTAAATATTCTTAGAATGTTCTGTTGGAACATTCCATGAATGTCTACGAATGTTCTTTGGACATTCACAGTCTATTTTTTAGACTGAATGTCTTGTTGGAACATTCCATGAATGTTCTTTGGACATTCACAGTATATTTTTAGACTGAATGTCTTGTTAGAACATTCCATGAATGTCTACGAACGTTCTTTGAACATTCACAGTATATTTTTTAGACATTCACTGAAATATATCGTCAGTAATGTGACAATACCTCCTATATGTTTTTTCATGAGGTTTGCAGGAGACGAAAAACATTTTTTAAGGTCACTTTCTGTTTTCGTATGTATTCTGACTTTTTTTGTAGTAAATAGATAGTTGAATTTACTGCAAAACAAGTCAAAAAATATATGAAAACAGGAGGTGGCCGAAACAAGTTTTTAGTCTATCTTACAAATCTCTTGAAAAAAACAGATAGGAGGTATTGTCACATCACTGACGATATGTGGCCATACCAAATAATACATCCTTGATAAATATAAACATTTTTATTGCAAAAAATCTTTACATACATTTTTTAATGTAATTTACTGACATTCCTAAATATTATAAAAAAATGTGTCACATTTGCTTTGTAAACCTTTCTTTTGCTTTTCGTAGCCACATATTCCGTTTCCTTTCTGGTTTTTTGTAGACCACTTCTCTCAGCTGATTCTAAAAGAAAATAAATTAAAAGGTAATTTTTCTATCCTTTACAATTAACAATCAGAAGAAATATTATTTACAGGTAATAATACGCATAAATAATAATAATAAAAAAATAAATATTAAATAATATTTAAATAAATAATAAATAATATTTAATACATAAAATAATAATAATGAACATTTTGTATTTTGACAACGACATCCGATGTGGAAGTAGAAACCTTAATAAAATTATTTTTCAAGTAAATTGTGGCTTATTTCCCCATTAGAATAGTTAATTACAAAAAAGCCACAAAGAAATAGATTTTTCACAAACAAATAAGAATTTAGTATTCATTATATTTATTGTTTTTATTATTTACTTTAATGTCCTACTGGTACATTATTTGACAAATAATGACATTTCGAAGTCTGTTAAGTACGATATAACGCCCTTGGGCATTAAATTTAAATAACGACTTAGATACTGTCAAGTTGACAAATATCAACCTAAGTAAAACTATGGTTACCACAATTACGTTACTACTGTTACTGGTAAATGTACTTGTTTAAAAACTAATCAATTCAAAATTCATTCAAATTTTTCGCATATAAAGAATAATTTAGTCGGACATTAAACGTTGAAGGCACCACAGGTATTATAATAATAACGCTTTCGGTCAACGTATATCCCTCAGGACGAAGGCCCTTGTTAAAAACACCATTGACCTCAAGCGTTATTATCCTTATAATACCCTTGGTACCTTAATAACTGTAACATAAGATTATACCTTAATTCTTGTTTTCTATTTCTGATGTTTTTATTTATTTACATTGAATATTAATATGTTTTGTTGTATAATCTACTTCACAATAATTATGTGATATATTTGACTTAAAATGAATTCAAAAATTTTTTGTAGTTGGGCAACAATGTCAACTTAGATCTCCGATGTAGATAATGAATTACAACAGTATCTATATTGTACGGACTATATTATTAATTAGGTTATGCATATACCTGTGTGACATAAGCTATTGGAACAGCACAGTCTCTCAAACGAACAGATGAAAGTGAAGTTCTGTCAATATCTTTTTCTAAAAAGTGTTTTGAACATACTCCTCTATTAACAAATCTGATCTATACTTCATGTCTTCTTCGCAGGATCTTCTGGAAAGCTAAAAATACAAAATATATGCATTACTAAGCATTATTAACAAATTTTAGTTTTAAATAAAAAATATGATTAATGAACTCACAAAATATTATAAAACAGCTTAGAAATTGTTTATTAGTATAGTCGGTTCCCCAAACTCAGACACAACTGGCTAGTGATTTTAGTAGGTAATTTTTTTTGTTTTTGGCCAATTTTGCCAAAATTACAGTAATTATTAACTATTTAGTTATTATTTTTTTTTTATTTACTAAATTATTTACTAAAATCACTAGCCAGTTGTGTCTGAGACTCGGTAGTACTGAGACTGAGTTTAGCAGATCGACTATAATATTCTGTGTATTCATTAGTTGGTACTGCATATTATAGTGTGTGGTCTACCATCCTATTTATAAACGCATACATTAGCAAAAACGCAAAAAGAATTATTTTAGTTTTACAAATCCTTTTGTTATTAGGTATCTCTATTTACTATTTTAGTTAGGAATAAGCGAAGTTTGTGGCTTATTCACAATTATTATTAAAATAATAAATGGATATGACCAATTATTAACTTATAAAATAAAAATTCTTCTGATTTATGCCTTTTATTCACTTTGTTATATCTACGTTACTTAAAAGATTTTTTATGAATAGTATTATTAGGGTATTAATAGTATTAATTTATTTTCTGAAATACAGGGCATGCCTTCGTTTACATATTTGCATACTAACCTTTTAATAGGGCTTTTCATTCACACTAATTCACAGTCATTTGTTTCGAGCTTCTGTCATAATTGAAACGTTATTCCTGCAGATTTTTTTATCTACATTTGTTTCTGCTACTCCAACTGCGTCAAAAACAGGACACCATTTTATGCACTATGTTAATAATACTATTAAAGCTATTATAAAAGTATCCGAATTAAAAAAATATTCTTAAAAAGCACAAATAATACAAACTATCCACGGCAAGGCAAGGCCGGGCAAGGTGGCCAAGATCAAAGAATACATATCTCAAGGGAGATTTGGGAGATATGTATTCTTTGCCAAGATGAAATGAAAATGAAGATGCCAAGATGGCCGAAGCGAGGTCGTTGGTTGGTCGTTTTTAGTCACGTGATGCCCTCTCAAGCGCCATGCACAAAAATATATGCACGGCGAATTTGAAAATGAACGCAAAAGAAATAAATATAAATAATGCCTCTCTTGGGTTTTGCATAAGTTATAAGTATTTTTTTATCAACAAAATCGCATTCCAAATTGAATATTCGCGAACAATAATTTTTATTACATTTGTATGTTTATAATATTGTATTAATTGAACTTGGAAACTCTTTAAATTTGACACTGTAGGCCTAAAATGTCACTTAGTTTGTCTGGTATGTTATAAGTAATGTTGTATCTGAATCTGTTACACGTATGTATTATTTCGCAACTTAAAATATAGGAACATTGGTAGTATGTTCACAGAATGTCTTATGGTAACATTCCAGGAATAATTTAAACAGATGTTCACCGAATGTTCCCTAAATGTCCAGGACATTCAAATATTGATAGAACTTTGGTAGTACATTCCTGGAATGTTGTGTGTTGTTAGGGTGCATTTCAAATGTTTTTAATTTCAAATAGGTACATATACATGTATAAAACAGGAGATTAAAATATGATTTCTAGACTAGAATTGAAAAAAGGAAGTAACGGAAGCTTCAAGAATGACTTGGGTTTTTTTAAATTAAAATGTTGATAATTTTACAAAATGCCAATTGTTAGAATGACCTTGACAGCCATCAAAATCGTACAAATTTCCATATTCTATACACTTAAAGAATAAAAAAGAAATGAAGCGTTACTTGGGTCAGTAGCACTTAGAACAAAGGAGTTGGTTGGTATTTTCTCACTTCTTCTTCTTAAAGTTCCCTCTCCTATCGGAGGTTGGATATCATCATGGCTATGGTCACTTTGTTGGCTGCTGCTCTAAATAGTTGTAATGAACTACAGTTAAACCATTCTCTAAGGTTCCTCAGCCAGGAGATGCGTCTTCTTCCTTGGATCCCTCCTTGCATAATAATTCTCAGCTAATATTTTCTCACAGTCAAAAGGACTTGTTTTACAAGTATTGCGTTTTATTTTTCTAATGAAAAATAAGGTCACAATTAGGGGATGATATACCAGAGCCTTGGCACGAAACCTTTAACATCTTTCGCCAAACTCATGAGCAAAGACGGAGCCATATAAACTCATGAAAAAACATCATACCACAAGGAGTGCGTTCAGGTTGAGCTGGATTTTCTACAAAGTTATCGCAACCCTCCAAAGTCAGTCATTAACAGATATACTCTCAGAGGGCTAAACAGATACAAAAAAATAAAGAAAGACTACGACCAATAGTAGGGTCTTTAGTGTTCTTAGGTCGACAAAATATTCCTCTAAGAGACCATCGTGATGATGGCCTTCTGCTTCTGGACGAAGATGCTGGACCTAGCAATGAGGGGAATTGTTAAGATTTAAAATCGCATCAGGAGATAAGACTCTTAAATAACACCTATCCACAGCATCTTCCTGAGCAACATACATTAGTAGCAGCAGTCAAAATCAATTAATAACATGTTGTGGTGAAGAAATAATTAAACAAATAATATTTGACGAAACGACCGACGTATCCTACGTGGAACAGCTTTCTATAAATTTGAGATACATACACCATAACAACAATCGTGAAGACTTTGTCAAATTCATTGACGCTTATGAGAACCTAAAAATAATCAGTGAAAATCAAGAAAGAGGGAAAGAACAAGGCCTGACAGGAGCAGCATTGGGAAAAATAGTATTGAACTTGTTGAAAGAACTGCACTTAAATCCGAAGAAATGTGTAGGAATCGAGACTATGGCAGGAATGGTGAGTTTTAAGGCACTTTTCACACACGGTAAAAGTGTGTGAAAAGTTCCTTAAAACTCACCATTGTAACCCTAATTTTTAAAAATTACCCCCCGTACCTCCGGTACTCCACCCCAAAAAAAGTTTATGGCCCCTCCCGAAAATCGGTCCTGGATCCGCCCTTGAGAAGTATCGCTCTTAACGGCTCTGGAATAGTAAATGACGATTAATTTATGATAATTCACAGAATGTCAAACCCAGGCCCGGACTGGGCCGCCGGCCCACCGGCCCGCGGGCCGGTGCGCCTTTTGCCTTGGTTAGTATCTATCCATTAAAAAAATTAAACGCTGAAAAAAATTTTTTTTGAACCTTTACACAAAAATGATGCAGCTATCATTCCCCTAAAGAATGTTTTTACTTGCTTCTGCTTTCGCCGTTTGGCACCGAAGGCACACCAGAAACCTACATAATAAAGCCAGTGGGTACAACAAAATACCAGATATCAGATAATCAAATAGCTTGATACGATAAGCGGCACTCTCGAAGACCATTTTTACTATTCGGGCGCCTTTCGTAGGTTCAATATCCGCTGTTTCTATTGTAATAAATAGCTTAGATGCGACGCGCGGCGCCCTCGAAGACTATGTTTGTGATTCGGCCGCCTTTCGTGGGTATCAATTTCCGCTGTTTCTATTATAAAAATAGCTTAGATGCAACGAGCGGCGCCCTCGAAGACCATCTTTACGATTGGTGCACCTTTCGTGGGTATCAATGTTCACTGTTTATCAAATAAGGGATATTTATACCTATGGAAGGCGCCCAAATCGAAAAATGATCTTCGAGGGCGCTGCGCGTCGCATCTAAGCTATTTGATTATCTGATACCTGATACAAAGAGTGTTACATCCCACAATTATTGGACTAAAATATACAGGTGTGGTTTTCAGTGCTCCAAAACTACATTATACATGCAGGATTGTTGTGTCCCAAACTCCTAAATAATGAAGCCAGTGGGAACAATAAAATACAACTTTTATCAGGTATCAGATAATCAAATAGCCTAGATGCGACTCGCAGCGCCCTCAAAGACCATTTTACGATTCAGGCGTCTTTCATATGGTCAATATCCGCTGTTTCTATTATAATAAGTACCTAGCTTAGATGCGACGCGCGACGCCCCAAAGACTATTTTTATGATTCGGGCGCCTTTCATGGGTATCAATTTCCGCTGTTTCTATTATA
This sequence comes from Diabrotica virgifera virgifera, assembly GCF_917563875.1. Classification (NCBI taxonomy): domain Eukaryota; kingdom Metazoa; phylum Arthropoda; class Insecta; order Coleoptera; family Chrysomelidae; genus Diabrotica; species Diabrotica virgifera. The sequence continues at coordinate 88,974,059 of NC_065452.1, forward strand.
AAAAATAGCTTAGATGCAACGAGCCGCGCCCTCGAAGACCATTTTTACGATTATGGCACCTTTCGTGGGTATCAATTTCCGCTGTTTATCAAATAACGGATATTTTTACGCGAAAGCACTACGAGTCGCATCTAAGCTATTTGGTTATCTGATACCTGATCTCTCGATCAACTCCTTCACATTCTGCATATCGGACCAATCAAGCCAAGAGCATCCACAAAAGCTTCCTGATTTGAAAATCTTTTTAGATCGCTATCTTCATCTTTCCGTTTCTTCCTTTTGCTCGTTAGTTCAAAACTCACATACTTATGTAAGCTGAGCGATTGTTCTTCCAAACCAGTCCAGCTTATGACACCGTTTAGAAGTGATGTTGAAACCAGCGAGAGGTCCAGAAAGAATTCACTATTACTTCTTACGAACGTAGGTGGCTTACCGTCTTTTAGCACGGTAAGCCCCATGGCGTGGATCCATTCTGATATGTATTCTCCTCTCGAAGCGGGACGTTTGGTGAAACATAACAATTGTACGCCAGCCGGTCTACAACTTATGCCTTAACATACCTATTAACATTCTTAACAGAGTGTCTGGTTATTCCAATACCTCGGTTCACCACGTATACGGTCACGTCTGATCTCCTATCTTTAACGATTCTCTGTCGAAAGACCAAATGTCATACCTTCCCTTCGTACGAGTGCCTCTGCAACATCGTGAGCGGCCCTCGCCCTTCCCACATTTATTTAAAGGAACTGCGTATTAGTTGAAAGACTGATAAATTTTGTACAAACTTGAATGAATAATATACTATTTTCACTTTCTTCATTCAACTGCGTATAAAATGGTTCTTATCTTTCTAACTTACCCATACGCTGTCTGATTTCTGGTCCTAGGTGTTTTCACCCACCCTTTTCTCATCGCTTCTGGCAGGGTGTCTCTTGAGGCCCCGCTTTTCCAGGATCAGTTTTTTACACTCCGGGCATTGTAAGCTGTCGGCACTGTGACCGGATTCTTTAAAAGTGAGAGAAAAAGTCGTCTCACTACTGCACTCTCGTGACTGGTGCCCCTTCCTTACCACATCTGTAGTAGGAGTCCTCCCTGTTTTCTCTCTTGCAGTCCGTTTTACTACGCCTGAACTGCAGGCATCTAAAGCACCCCCTAGACACGCAGTCTCTCTCGTATCTTGCATGAGTTCCAGCCAATAGATATATGTTCTCTTTCCAGTGCCTTCTTGGCTGCGATACGTGTCAGTCTAACCGTTAATCGTGACGTTTGTGTTCTCTATTTTCCCTTATACAGACGAGTTTGACGTCGTCAGACTCCCTGCTGCCGGTATACCTCCGAACTTGGCTCATGATTTCTACCTTGGGACTCCTCCGTCTATATTATCAAATAGGTAGACCTGGACCTGATAGCCCCGGACAACCTCTACTGCGTTTCCCTCCGTGCGGGCCACGATAGTCTTCTTCAGGCGCTCGGTCTATTCTTTCCCTGTCACTTCGAGGATGATGTCCCCTCTTATGCCTTCTTTAGTGCTTTTAACGCTAATCCCCTTCTTCCTCGTGTCTACACTACCCTTGATTTGCTTGAGCAACTCGGCGTAGGATTTTCTGTCTCCCTTCACGATCACCTTCTACGCCTTCACTCTCCTTTCCCCGAGTTTATACTCCTCCAGCGCGAGGTGGAGGTCCACACCCATATCCCATGTCTTCCCTCAATTTATAAATAATTGCCAGTAGTCTCTCGTCCTTGTCCATTTCCGTCACCCTTGTCTCTACAGGGGACCATGAAAATAGTCTGACGGTTTTCTCGGTTCTCTTCCTTCTGACTCTTCCTTGTAATTGTATTCATAGTATGTATTAAGTTGGAGGTACTCCACCTCTCCTGGTGTGTTTGCACCTCCTGCACATATTCCCAGTTCATGTTTTTCCCTTATCAGTTCGTGATCCACGTTCGAAAAGTCCACGTTCCATGACCACTACTAAGTCGCCCGCAAGTTTATTCCCTCTTCCCGGTTCAGCTACCTTATAGTGATCCTCTTCCAATTCGACTTTATAATGTCCTTTATTTTTTCAAAGCCCCCTTTCCCCTGAGTTCAGGACCGTTGCGATCATTTTTATCTCTCCTTCACTAAGATTTTCGGGAAAGAACTCGTCGAAATCCATCTGTGTGAACACTCGTACAGTTTTCCTAGTCGTTTGTTTCCACACCGGTTTTCTACACTATTCTATTTCGTTTCTTAATGTTGCCGAGGGCGACTTGTCTGAAAGTCCTCCATAGTCTTCGGTGACTCTCTTAAGGTTTTGTACCTCATTCTTGATCTCGACCTTAATGTTTATATGGTCGGACATTAGTTTCACTAAATTATTTGTAACGCTGGTAAGTTTCTCCATTGCTCTTACCATGGCCGTTATGTCCGAGCTCTCTCCCTTCTTTCTAAGTCTCTAGGTGTTTTCTCCCCAAGTGAGAAGCTCTTTTGCAAGGTTGTCTCCTCTGGAAGATTCGTCTTGATCAGGTCGCTACCCCTGACTGGAGATCTTCCAACAGATCTTCTTCCGAAGATCATAGTCTCCTCATTCCTGTTTTCCTCTTCGCTGAGTACTTTCCCTTTGTTCCCTTTACTACAATGAACACCTGATCATCTCATTCGTAGCTTGTTCCAGCTGCACCATCACTGGTGACTCGATCCATTATCCCTTCGTTTTGTTGTTTCCCTTTTTCCTGCATGATTAAATACTTATCCATATAGTTCCCACGAGTAGGGGCGAATTTTACTGTCTGGCGAGGCAGTGCGCCCATGCCAACGCTAAGCCTTGAATTACAAAGGAGTTTCACCAGTTCTCCGAGGGCTCCGTTTGCGACCGTCTGACGTTAGGCCATTCACCAACTAGGCACGGATCGCCTGACACCGTGTGTGGTTTCGGATTTTTTATCGAGGTTTACTCTTATGCTATATGGAATTTAGTAAAAAATTTGAAAAAATTCAAAAGGTGATTTCTATTGAACACAAATCATCATGATTTTTGTTAAATGTTTTTGAACCAATATATTTTGTAGTAGCAAGTGAAAATTACTCACACTTTTCGAAAATTGTTTTGGAGTCTTCAGAGAGTATCAAAGAGTGTAGCAGAGTAAAACGGATACTGGGAAACTGAAGCTACATTTTTGTGGAATCTTAATATAATTTACTATTCCCAATAAAAATAGTAAATTATTTTATGGATTTAAAAAATTAGTAATATTGATTTACTGTACACGCATTAGGATTTCAAAAAAGTTTGATGTCAAAGCTTAAGAGGGAGGTCTGGGGCCATTGTTTAGTTTAGATCAGTGGTTCCCAAAGTGGTCCAGGTGGACCCCCAGGGGTCCACGAGGGACTCAGCGGGGGTCCACGTTGGCGTGAAATAAAAATGGGGGTTCACAAGTTGCAAGTGGGGGTCCACGAAAATTTTATAGCGATTTGGTATTTATTTAAACAAATTTGCATTTTTTTATTGTAAAATATCAATGGAAAAAATAATATTTTAAAAGTAGTGACTTAAAAATGTTATTCTAATAATTTATAACGTTATTTTGATTAAAAACAAGTTTTTGATCAAATTTTAGGTTAGAAAACATTAAAATATCGTTTTTTACATTTTCCTCCATTCCCAAAACACATGTCTTTCGATTTGACTGAAAATTTGCCCACAGATAGCCAAAACACAGGACTTTAAGTGATTAAAAGAATTTGTATCGTTTTACAATACAAAAAAAATACGTGGAATAATATCAGAGTCAAAAATATAGGCGTCTACTGTAATAAGTACAATTAACTCGGAAAATATCGACCATACGAAAAAAATGGTTAAGAAAATTATAATATTGATTGTAAACACAATTTATTTGGATCAATTTCAGTTCCTACCATTTTTGTCGAAAAGTTGAGAATTGCGGAGTTATTGAACAAAAACCACTGCTATCAAATCCATCAGGGCTTATGCTTGCGCATTTACAGCATACGTACTACCTGAAATATTGATTTTAGCAAAAACATGAAAGAGATCAAAATTGTATAAAATTTAATTCTCTCCATTTTTGTATAGGTACATTTTTGTTATAAAACTAATAATAAACGAGATAATTCAATAATTATGCTGTAACTGTCACTCTTTCCCCCATAACTCGGAAAATATCGACGGCTCAAAAAAATTTATAATAGAATAAATTATACGAAATCATATTTTTCACAACTTCAGTTCGTACACTTGTTGTCGAAAAGTTAAATATGGCGGAGATATTGAGCAAAAACGGTTCTCCTTTATTCGCGATTTTAAATTTACACTACTATTGACCCCCTTAAGATTAGAATAATAGAATCTTGCTTGGGTAGCTCGGGCATGCAAGATCAAATGCTAACCCGACTGTACTATATAATGTTGACTCTTTATTGCATGTAACTTTTCTTGTATTGTAAAACTATCCAGATTCTTTTAACCATTAAAGTCCTGTGTTTTGGCTATCGTGGGCCAATTTTCAGCCAAATAGAAGAACATGTATTTTGGGAATGGAGGAAAATGGAAAAAACAGTATTTTAACGTTTTCTACGCTAAAGTTTGATCAACAACTTGTTTTTAAAACAAAAAACTTGTTATAATGCCTAATAAGCACATTTTGGACTCCCTTCTATTAAAACATTATTTTTTCAATTGATAATTTATGATAAAAAATGCAAATTTGTTTAAATAGATTTCAAATCACTGTAAAATCGCATAAAATTATATTTTAAGAAAATAAGAGACCTTCAATATCTTATTTTTACCCCCCCCCCCCCCCCATGTTTTTTTCATTGGAAGTATGGTAAAAATGTAGCAGCAGGGGGTCCACCGAAACCAGTATATTTTTAAAGTGGTCTACGAGAAAAAATAGTTTGGGAACCTCTGGTTTAGATATTAGGTTGGCGCCTTTTTTAGAATTTGGGTTGGCGCCTTTTTTATGGGCCACTCCGGCCCTGGTCAAACCCGCTTGCAATAGACAACTATATGTAGATGGGTTGGATGGGGTCTACCCCAAAATCCCGACAACCAAAATCCCGACAGCCAAAATCCCGACGGCCAAAATCCCGACACGCCAGAATCCCGACAGACCAAAATCCCGACACGCCAGAATCCCGACAAGTTTGGTTAGTTCCTTTTTAACATACAATTACATTTGTTTCTGGTTTTTTGTTATCGCCATCTGTTTTTTATTTTTTGTTGCTAAACAAAAGTATTTACCATTTAATATGAACTAATTTTCTAAATAAAATTTCTAACATGGGGATATGAATTAAATTATTTTTTTTGCCAATATATTATAGTCCAATAATATATGTATAATCAAATCCTGAATTCAAGTTTACTTTCATATAGTAGATATTATCATGTCACTTACAACCTTTCATTTCAGTAAGTATAGCTTTTATATTATAAAATGGAGTCTTTAATAATTTTTTCTTTTAAAATACATAATAATTAGTACCCGCACTTATTAGTAAGTAATTAATTTTTCAATTTCAATACTCTATAATATGATTTGGTATTGTATTTTAAAAGGAAACAATAAATATTCAAAATGTAGTGGTCCGGATTATTGCTTATGCGAGGATTGTTGCATGTCGGAATTTTGGCCTCTCGATTTTGGCTGTCGGGATTTTGGGCGCCACCGGGTTGGATGCCCTTAAGGAATGTTTTCTCTATTTACTGAACTTCACTTCAGTCAAGTGGGAACACTTCAGTTTGGGAAAAATTTTCCATAATAATAAATCCACGCATATATGAAAAAAGATACAATCCGTTTATTAAGCTTTCTTGTCTCCTACTAAAACAATGTTTAACTCTTCCTGAAACAGATCCATGTCAGTTTCTATTTGATTATCTTCAAAGAATATCCTTTTCCTTCTTCGCCCTTTAGCTTGTTAAGTTAGTAACATATAGTCACTGCGCTACGGCCGCCACGATTAGAAGGTGGTGCATGTCATTTCAATTCATAGTATTGAAGATGGCAGATTTTAAATTAATAGGTGATACTGACCGAAATACATTTCTGTCTTGGAATTGCTTATAGTTTTTGAATTTCACAAGCCAATAATTCTCAGACTTTAGCAACTGTCAGACTGTATTCTGTATTTTACTAATTCTAATAACTTTTTCGAAGGCTTTCCATCTCTGCTGTTTCTAGCATTATTTTTGTCGTCTCTGTGGCAGGTCGTGTTTCTGCCGCGTAGGTTATTACTAGTCTGATGACTGTTTTGTAAATTCTGTCTTTCATTTCTTTTCCGATATTTTTATTTCGGCGTTTCATTAGGCAACCTGCGGCTCTGTTTGCTCTATTTACTCAATCTTCCACTTGTTTATTAGAGCTTTACGTAGCTAGATAGTGTGATGCCTAGATATTTAAACGCTGCCACTTATTCTATTATCTTTCCCTCCAGCTCCAATTTACATCTTAGTAGATTTCTCCTAACCATGTATTTTGTCTTTTTCGGAGAAATAAACATGTTAAATTTTCTAGCGGTTATATTAAATTGGTGCAGTATAGGTTGCAAATCATATTTACTTTGAGAGATTAGTATTGCATCGTCTGCATAGCAGATTATTTTAAGTTGTTTTTCTCCCATTTGGTATCCTTTTTTAGTTCTTACTTGTTTTATTATCTTATCCATGATCAAACTGAATAATAGAGGACTTAGGGAATCCCCCGTCTTATCTCATTAACAGCTTTATTTTGATCAGTTAGTTCTGACCTTTATTTTCTACTTTTACTTTTATTGTGTTGTTCTGGTAGATATTTTCGATCGTTTTAATTATTCCTAGATAGGTATTGGAATAATATTATTCCTCTAGGACCAATATTAAATTTGGTATAAATAATTGAATAAAACGCATAAAATTTAAATCATAGTTATATTCAACAACAGTAAACATAATGAATAAATACAGCCCTCTCCAAGTCTTACTATTGCAATAACGAGTATAAAGTGATATGGACTAGACAAAATGAAATGACGTACACTATATAACACTTTTGGTAACGATTAATATTTTAACAACTATACAAAATTTTTTCATGACACTTTTACCTAGAAACGCTGTTACATATCTCCCATTTTTTGTCGTACTTTTGCCAGAATTTTTCTTAGTTCTGTACTCCTTACAGTTTGGTACTGAAAAAAAAAATAGTATATAAATAATAGGCAACTAGAGGTAAGAAAAAAGATATATCCAATTTTTTAATGTACTCTATAGCTCCCTCTCTTTATCAAAAAAATTTTACAGCTTATCAAGGAGTGTAGGGCTCCAGAGCTAGTGTTTTCTAAAGATCCATTGTTATCGGGGTCTATGGGTTGCATTTTTAATGTAACATTTTATAACATGTAACGTTATCCTAACACAGTAATGACAAAATCAGCAAAAATAACACGCAGAAAACCGAAAGTTAGTCAATACGATGAGTACAGAATATACCGCCTATCTTTAGAAGATCGTTGCAGATCTGCAACAGACACTATCAGAAGAAAGTTTTGTGAAAATGGATTGCGATCAAGATCTCGTAGGAAGAATCCGTTCCTTAATAAAAAACAGAAGCAAAAACTGCGGAAATAGTCCCAATCTAAATGCAATAGAAAATCTATGGTCAAGGCTGTAAGTGGAGTATCACTCCGAAACGCCAAAAGTAACAAGAGAAAACTGATAGAAGAGATATTATTTAAAACTGGTTTAGAGTTTTACATCAGAAGATCTAGTTCAGCTCGTGAACTATATGCTCATAGAATCAAATCTGTGTTAAAAAATAAAGGTTACCCCACCAAATACCTTCTAACTTTCTTTATAATAACCATTGTACCATTTTTTTTAGTAGATTTACGAATAGCTAACGTCTGTTGTTTGATTTATTTTTAAATGTTTGAGTGGGGTTTGCTCTCTTAAAATACAGGTTAAATATTAAGTAAATGTATATAACGATGCAATAAAATTATAGATAATCTTGTAAATAAAAAAGGTCGTGCTAAAAAGAGGAATGCTGCTAACAAAACTATATTTTAGTAAATTTTTCAGAGTTTTTGCCACTTGTGTATATAAAAAAGACCATTTAAAGAAAAGCATGCTGAATATAAAAATGTCAAGTGAATTTCAATTCAAGTAGCAACACTTAAAAAATGAAAATTATCTGCAATGAAATGGATGCAAATAACCCATCCGTAAATTCGAGACAAAACCCCTTACAGAGAAACTGCAGGTCTCTGTTAACAAATGCCCACGACGAATTGTTCGTATTCTCTGGCCTTAATCAGAAACGAAGATCTGCTACACCTGACGGAACAAAAGAGGATAAAAAATGAAATATAGGCCAAAAAGTGGCGTTGAATCGGTCACAGACTTCGAAAAAATAGCTCTAGTATTGCAAAGACTGCCCTAGAGTGAAATCACCAAGGAAAAAGAAAAAGAGGTCGCCCAGCAGAAACTTGGAGAAGATCAATCATGGATGAGATAAGAGGTCATGGAGAGTCTTGGAATGAAGTGAAGACCTTAGCGCAAAATAGAATTCGATGGCGCGTTTTCACTGAAGCTCTATGCTCTAATTAGGAATTCAAAAACCTAAATATAAATCCGAGGCACAAAAACCATGGCTTGATATAAATCCATATTATATTTGAAAAGTGAATAGAGAGAAAAGATAGAGTACATTTTTAAATGCACATATTTATTTTTAAAATTAGTATACTTACCCCACTTGTAGCTTTCTGGATATTCAGTTGTGATGTTAACCGCTTTCCTTCGTCTTTTCCGCAGACCCTTTCTAGCTCTGATTTGTTAAAATCAAATATTTGATGGCCGCTAACGCCTTGAAACTTGTTTCTAATATTTTCGCTAAATCCTTTAGCTTCCAACCATTCTTGTACCTAAAACCAAAAAAAATATGGTATTAAATACATTTTGTCTCAACTCATAGAATAGAAGAAACATGAAAAAAATCGATGGCCCAGAATGCTGGAAACTCTTGAGAGCTAGAACGCTTCTACCACCATGACGACCATGGCAATGCACGACATATGGAAAAAAAGTTAATTATCTTTGCGGTAGCCCAGTAATCTATGAACTTTGATAGATTATAGTTTAGGTACGGTATGGGACACTGCCATGTATGACAGCATATCTCGACTACTGAGAATAAAATGAACATGGAGAGAACAAGAAGGAATAGCCTAGAACATGACTCAGAAATAAGTGACTCTTGTGGGTCTATCAATGAAAATAAAAAGGGAACCAGCAGAGAGCCGACGACTCTGTCTATGCACCAAGTAAGTCAAAATGATCCCAATCTCAATCTGGGCCTACAGGCAAAGTTTAAATTAAGCACAGCAAGGCAGTACTGTTAATATACTCTTATTGTAGTATATGTATTATTCTTACTGTTGTTACATGAAGGTTCACCTTGATCAATTGCCCTGGGTATACAAGGATACAAATAAAAGGTCTATTGGGTATTATCAAAGAGCTTATACAGGGTGCGTCAAACCTCTGGTTTTCTTTGATTACGTCTAAATTATGGCAATATACAAAAAAATGTTTTTAACAAAATTAATGTATATCGAAACCGTTTTTTGCAAATTTTTTGCAAAAAAAAAATAATTATAATCTGGTTTTAGAAACATACATTAAAGTATCAAATATGAAAATAAAAACGTAATTAAAGATTAAAATAAATCGCATACTAGTATAATTCAATAACTTAAAATTATTTTACAAAAAATATTTTACCATACTAATGAATGCATAAATTAGTTACTAAATTAAATAAACAACCAAATTTGATATCTACCCTAGAAATTTTTCTACCACAGAAACTTTCCTGTGCCAAATTAATTGTTAGTTAGTATAGTTAGTATATTGTATTTACGAGTAAGATCAGTTAAACTTTTAATTTACCTACCTCTTAAAACTTACATCTTGAGAACATAATTATAAAGCATGCTTTGAAACAAATGAATGTTAAATGTATCAACCAAATTATTTATTAATATAAATAATATTAACTGGTGTCACAAAAGCTGGTAATACTTTTGTAGTTGAAATTTTTGTAATAATTTTTTATATTTTAAATTTCAATTTTTCAACCGAACAATTGGTGGATATCACATTTGTTTTGGGCGAAACCATTAGAAATTATTACCAGCTTTTGTGACGTAACTACATAATGTAGAGACTATTTACTTCATAATATACTTCTATAACATTCATTTGTTTCAAATCATACTTTATACGTTCTCAAGATGTAGGTAAATTAAAAAGTTAAAACTGATATACAATTTAACTAACAAAATTGGGTACAATAAAGTTACTAGGGTGGAAAAATTTCTAGGGTAGATATCAAATTTGGTTGTTTATTTAATTTAGTAACTAATTTATGCATTCATTAGTATGGCAAAATATTTTTTGTAAAATAATTTTAAGTTATTAAATTTAATTGCATTGTACTAGTATACGATTTATTTTAATCTTTAATTACGTTTTTATTTTCATATTTGATATTTTAATGTATGTTTCTAAAACCAGATTATAATTATTTTTTTTTTTGCAAAAAAAATTTTTAATAAAAAATCCGCAAAAACGTAAAATCTATAGTTTTTTTTAATATCTACAAAACGAAACATGCTAGGTGCATACAACCTTATACCAAAAAAAAGGTTATAATATTTACTACAAAAGGCAATACTCATATACAGGGTGTCTCATTAAAAAAAATGAGAAAATTTTGTATTTCCAAATAGTGATCACACTGTATACTCTATGGCTATATGTCAAATATGTTAATTTATTTTAAAATAACATTATACTAAAAAAACTTTGGCATATCATTTAAATTCTTATTACCTTGAAAGTCTAATTCACAGCCCTTTGAATATTACCATTTTTCTCAATAAAAGTGTACATATTTCGAAAATTGTTAACTTTAGGCCTATAATACCTTATATAAATTCTTAATATTTTTAAAAAATATATTTAAAAATGATTTAATATATAGGGTGTTCCATTTAAAAAAACACAACTTTGGTTCGTACCGTCGTTCTGACTCACCCTGTATAATCGAAAATAATTTTAAATTATAGACGGCTTCTATATACATTAATTTTGTTAAAAACATATTTTTGTATATCCCATAATTTAGCCGTAATCAAAGAAAACCAGAGGTTTGGCGCACCCTGTATATAGCATGTCTGCTGAAGTCCCAAGTATAATCGTAGAACAGAGGACTTCTAAAGAAAAAAGCCTTGGACAAAGCAGAACCATTAGTAACGATTATTATCGAGCGATACCCGTGCGTTTGTAGGAAGAAATTGTCAAAAACGTCCACAAGCAAGGAAGAAACCAAGACGGTTACAAAGATGACAGAAGTAGATTAACCGAATTACTCATTGTGTCCGCATCCACCTATTTTTTTTTATTTTTAAACCTTGCAGCTACTATTGTTCGAAGATCTCAAAGGAGTGCTCCATGGAAACACATGAGTGGGCCATGTGTTCCGTAATGATAAGTACAGTCTGCTACAGCTTATCGTGGAAGGCAAGATTGGAGGTAGAAGAGTTTTGGGCAGAAAGAAGAAATCCTGGCTGAGAAACTTGAGAGAATGGTTTCAAATACCAGAAGCTGCGAACATAATACATGCGGCACAAAACAGAGAAACCTATCGTTTGATGGTCGCCAACCTTCGGTAGAAGACGGCACATAAAGAAAGAAAGCTCCATGGAAACACATCTGAATCACAGGAGGAAATGATTACAGAATTGTCGGCACATTGGTTAGATAATTGTCTAAAAAAATGTTAGTTGGTAATATTTTAAATTAAAAAAACAAATTTTTTGGTAGAAAACAAAAACTTACCTCAATTGGATTAGATCTCTGATCGATGAAAGTTTCTGGAGTTTGTTTGATTTCTAAATGCCTTTGCTTATTTTTCTCCCGGACTAACGTTAACACGCTGATTAGCTCTTCTTGCAAATCTCCATTTGACTTCGTGGACATTAAAGACTGCCTGGACTGAGTTCTCTTTAAAGGCTGTGGAGTTACAGGTTGGCTGGGTGGTTCGGGAGCTGGTGGGGGAGGAGGAGGAGGGGGAGGAGTATTTTGGACCTCTAAAGAAATAATACTATGAGTATGGTTGTCTAGTTTGTATAAAAATGATCCCAAAAGCTGATTTGGCACACAAGAAGCTTATTATGCTGTATTTTGGCAAAAAACAATCGAAACATCAAAAGCGTCAATGAAAGAGAGTGAAAAAATATTAAAAAAAAAAATTAAATCCTTTATAAAAGGTATATAATTTATTAAAATTTCCTTAACCCTTATCCGGGCAAGGTGGGTCCAACGGGCCCGAGACGCCAATTCTTTTATCATAAACTGATTGATAAATTTTATTGAATTTTATGCATCACTGAATTTGTTTAGAAGTATGTTTCCTTCAACATAGTCATGAGCTATTCAAAATATTCATTATCATTTTTGAAATTATTGCGTCGAAAGAATTTTGTCACGTAAATGGGCAACACGGGCCCGTCGTACCCTATTTGTATTTATACCTAAAGTCCAAATCTTTGGTACAGAAGTTAATCTGGCAGTCAGGTAATGTTTTTGTGGATTATCTAAACGACCTTTATGATTCCGGAAATCCAATAATAAAGTCTAAAGGTGTAACAAACAATGTAAACCTCGTTGATGTGAACATCAAAGAGATGCTTACAATAGGTGTTATATCTATTCTAAATGAATTTTAAAAACTGATAATCATTGATGGAATGCAATAATATTGTTAGGTAGGTACTTATACATATTTTAAAATAAATAATGCATCTGCTATCAGTCGTTTGATATCGATGTTAGTGTCGACAACTAAAATTATATTGAATTACAGTGAAATGTCCCAAAAACCATTGTCAGCTGCAGAACTGCAACATATTGCTCATAATTTATGAGATTGCGATGATGAAGAATCTCCTGAAGTAGGTGACATTGAAAGTGACTATGAAATTGAAGATCACCTTTCGGAAGGAAGGGAAGAGGATGATCAGCAAGTAGTATTGAATGATAATGAAGAAGAATGTGTAGCTAAAAGTTCCCAGATTCCAGAGTGTGTAATTTTTGAAAAACTGGAAGAGTCAACCACAACCGACAGGACGTATGCGATCCTGCGACATAATAAAAAGCAAAGTGCACAAAGTGCAAAATGGCCTGGTAGATTTGCAAAAGTTTTTATTTATTTATTAATTAAGTCTTTATTTGGCTCCAAATGTATTACTTGTGAATAAATATTTTTTCTACAAAAGTTTTCTTGCATTTCATTATTATGTGCAAATCCTTCAGGTAGATCGCACTCTCGAGGTAGACCGCATACTATAGTAGCACTTTTGTTAATCTAGACAATTTAAATCTAACTTTAATAAAAAATCAAAAAAGAATATTAGCAATATATTGGTAAATATGAATAGTACATTCAAGAACAGTGGTGGGCCCAACGGACCCGAGTTGCCCGGTTACGTAAGTAAAATGTGTTGCCCGGATAAGGGTTAAAGGGCTACATCACAAATGCAGAATGCTTTCGATCTGAATACAGATCACCATCAGTGCTGAACAGAATGTTCACCAAGTTGCCATCGACCGTTCAAGATATGAGGTAGCTGAACCTCGGGGTGTGTCCCAACTCATGTGAGGGTCAAATGGTGCCCGACGCTTAATCATGTATTATTTATAACATTCATGTTATTTAAAACATTTTTTGTCAATGTATCCATGATTGTATCATTTTAAAGGGTCTTTACCCATATATTTTTAATTTTGGTGGCTTAACATGTGAACATCTTGTTCAGGACTGATGATGATCTGTATTCAGATCGAAAACGTTCTGGAGGATTTGAAAGAATATTGTTTCCCAATTAATTTTACCTATATTCTAGTACAAAATAGAATCCACGAAGCTATTAACTACAATAATGTCCGTGTTGATGGTTAAATGTGAAAAACAATGCTTAACTTTATATTTTGTTTCCTCTTTTAACCTTAATTTAATCTGGATAAGAAAGTAACCATAACAAAATGTGGGATAAATAAAACGGGGCTGGTCTTAATTCGTAACTCCCTGCTTTTGCTGTTATTTGAACTCCCTAGTATTTGACCGTTTTAATTGATTTTATAGTTCCCATTTAACTTTGAAAGCTTTTCTGGTTTTTCTTCTGCAACCAAATCCTCGGTTTTTTTTTATAATATAAGACCTCACTTGCTATACTTCTCTTCCAGTTTTCTAAGAATATAGTCTATGTTACCTTTAGTTTTCGTCTAGAATGGCTTGGCTGGCAGTGAATTGTACAGTCTCTCGTCTTCGATTGGGATGCCCATATTGCAGAACTTTCTTCACAACACTGAGAGTGCCCCATTTAGATATATTTTGAAGAGACCAGGGTGCTATGCAACAGTCTTGTTCTAGATCCTATTTGTGTACAGTTTTAATGTTTATAGTCATATTTTTGTAATGTAAAACTGTTATACTGCTTGTATATATTTTTTTGTATATTCTTTGTTTATCCATTGCTACCCAGAGCATTGAAAATATATCTCTCAATAATTCAAACAAGTTAAACAGTACTTCATTTTTTTTTATCTGGAACTATCTTCCTGTTGTATTTCTTCTTTTTCAAGTGCCATCTCGGCGACGAAGATCGGCAATCATCGGCTATTTGGACTTTAAAGACAACTGCTCTGAAAACGATTCTCGTACCAGTCTCTCAGGTTGCGCAGCCATGATATTCTAAGTCTACCTCTGCTTTTTTTCCTTGGATCTTTCCCTGGCTAATGAGTTGGAGCAAGTTGCATCTCTCTCCACGTGTAATATGTCTGAAATGATCCAATTTTCTGGTTTTGATTATATTTAAATATTTCATTTCTTTATTCACCTTTCTCAGAACCTCTTATTTTGTGACGTTTTTTGCCTCATGTTCATGATATTTTTCTGTTTTATTTAGAGAACTATAATCATTAAACATACTTAGATATATAATATATATATATATACTATCGGTTTAAAACGTTCTCCGTCTTCCGATACCCATTCGCCATTCCTCTCTGTACGCTCACTGATCTACTTGCAGACCTCTTTCATCCATGGCTTTGTTTATTCCTGCCAACTTTTCCTTGGTCTACCTCTTCTTCTTCTACCTTGCGGTTTCCAGTGTTGTACTTGTTTTGGTATTCTGTCCTCATGCTTTCTTTGTACGTGACCAAACCATCTTGGTTGTATTTCGTTGATTTCGTGATTTATTGTATGTGTGACCTTCATTATTTATCGTATCCTTTTATTCGTGACATGTTCTCTTCTTGATCTTCCTGCAGGTCTTCTCCAGAAATCCATTCGGTCACCTCTAACATTTATTTTGATTTTTCCTTCATAGGCCATACTTCGCAGCCGTTCTGCTTTATCTGCTTGTTCCAGAGTCCTGAGTTTAGAAGCGTAAAAACATACTTAAATGGAAGTATAAACAATTTTTGTTGTTTAATTGATGTATTTAATATATACTAAAAATTATCCAATTTGGTTAATTATTACTAAACGGTTTCGGTATTATCAGACCATCATTAGTAAAGCTTGAACACGTGCAAAAAGCCACTTACAATTTAGGTATAAAAACCCTTGGTTTATGTGCTGAAAGTTATTTTAATTCAAAAAGTAGTGACATCATGTGGATGAAAAAAGAGTTTAACTAAAAGAGAACCATTATACCGAGCCCTCACTCTGTTACGTTTTTGTCACGTTAGAGCCACTGGAAATTTTCCCTTTATAAACGTGATGAAATATACATTTGGCAACACGAAATCAAAGAAATTTAAATATACGGAACCCAGCAACACTTTTAGGAAGCATAGATATAATAAAAATAGATTAGATAAACTATGGGCCGCTCTGTGAATAGAGGTGAAACGCCAATATTTACTTTGAGTGCTTTAGCTATCTTTGTCTGTCATACGCACATGATCGCGCAGTAAAGAGAGATAGATAAACCACTCCAGTCAGATTGCCCATGATACTATAAATAACGAGATAGTATCTTCCCGTAGCTCAAATACGTCCGAGTTCGCGCATGATGACGTAACTGGAGACCAGAAGTTGAATTTGAATTATTGTTAAAGTTAAATGGGATTTGAATGCATTCTGTGATGAAATTATTCAATTAGCAACATAACATTTAACTTCAATGTATTCGAAAAAAATTTAATGTGGAGATTTCTGTCAAAATAGCTGTCAAAAATAAAATATAAAATACACTTAGCTTACAACCGCGAACAATTCAAACTAATCGGACATTACGAACCATTACGAATGAGTACGAACTTGCCGGTCTCCAGTTACGTCACGACTTCCGGATGTGTAATATATTATCTTGTTATTTATAGTATCATAAGATTGCCTAGAGTGCTCTGCGTTTCACTATTTTCCTCATCATGCCCTGTCTATTCTTATTATATCTATGGCAGGAAGTTAAGGCTACAGCGACGCAGTCTTGTCGTACTGAACTTAAATGTACGAGTTATCAGATATGATAGAAATATGAATTTACTATTAACTAAAACTCTTAAATTAATTAAAACTCACAAGATTTAAATGTTTTATAATATACCCAAGATAAATACTACCAGGAATATAAGCAGTAAATAAAAGCAACAATGGTAAATAAATTTATTTTTTTGTATGATATATTGGATACAAAAAAAGTATTTACGTATTATTTTGAGTTAGTAAAAAATTCATAAAAGTCAAATATTAAAAGGGAAATTCAAATATATACATTTATATTAATAAGAATTTAATAACATAGTTAAAAAATTACATAAAGTTATTTATGTAATTACATAATCTCCTTATATGGTGAGCAATATTCAAAATCTTTTAAGCTACTTTAAAACTAGCTATTGTCACACTTTCCTCTTTTTGTCATTGCACTAAAATTTATATATCTATTAACAAATGGAGTGGAATATATACGAAATAAATTAATATAAATAGCTGAAATTGGATACAAGCTATTAGGATGGATGTTCCTATGGTCATCCTTTGCGAGTAGCCAGCCAGTCAAATAAATTAGTAAAATAAGTTTATAACATAAAATATTTTCCAGAGTCTATTGCCCCTGGTACTAAAAAAAGTATTTTTGGTGCCACTAAAATCAAGTACTGGTTTTTGGTGCTCTCCTTGTGCAAATTAATATTTTATACTCTAGTAGAGTACTCGCTGCGATAGTGAAGAGAGACTACGTGTTTTGGAAAGAAAAATCCTAAGGAAGGTCTTTGGGCCTATGCTTGGTGAAGCAGCAGGACAATATAGGATAAAAATTAGCAACGAGCTCAAAGAACTATGCCCAGACGCGAACATTATAAAAGAAATAAAGTTCAGAACACTCCAATAGGTAGGATACCTCAGAAGACATTCTGACCAAAAAACAGTAAGGCTGAGATAATATAACAGGAGTCCTGAAAGCTATGGGCATGCAGAACTGAATAGAGATTGCTCAAGAAGACAGAGAGGAGTGGAGGCATGTTGTCGAGTCGGCTAAAACCCACGAAGGGTTGTAACGCTAAGGAGTAAGTAAGTAAATACAGTTGAGGCACTCCAAGAAATAATTCTAACGAATCAACCAGACTTAAATCATCACCAAAATGGGCAAAAAGGACCAAGAGAAAAAAGTCGGTAATCTTCAGTCTGAGATTATGATGTTAAAAGATAGTTTGGAATTAAAATTGAGAACTCTAAGCCAAGCCGCACACCAAAGAAACATGAAACGAAAAACATGAAACATGAAACGAAAAACATGTTTGATGAAAAGAAAACACTGCTAAACAAATCTCAAAGTCCGCCTACCAATGAAACGAGTGTGATTCATGCTCATGACACATTTTTATTTTCGGAGAGTTTCATAAATGGCCGGACATATATTTGTTTAGCAGTGGTTTATTTCCATGAAACGTAATTTACGTTTCATGTTTCTTTGATGTGCGGCCTGCCTAAGGAAACAGGTAGATCAGCTTTAAAGAATGAAGAAACAGATATCCGTCGTATCAAAACAAGTGTTTTTCAAACATGTTTTTTGAATCTAGTAATACTTGATTCTTATTCATGTCAATGAAACTTAGTTTAATTGATTTTTTTTTTCAAATAGTAATTTGCTAGCAAACTATGATACATGCTTAACTGACTGACTACTGGCACAATCATTCGACGTATGTTTTTCAAAAATACAATTATCAATTTAATGAAGTTTGAAAAATCGATCCCTTATGCTCATCAAACAAACGAAAATGTTAGCAAACACAAAAAGCGGACGAAATACTTTGGAAGCTGCACTCAGAAATAGCGAAATTCTCCCTTCTTACCGGTCCTTTCGTTTCTGATCCAATCTGTAGTACTCTTAGATTGAGGGGAGTGATCTTGGTTGCTATGATCACGGTTAAATCTTTCTACTGGCGAGTCCTGAAACATAACGTAATACTTACTTAAATCTATTACCTATATCTTAGATTTACATAACATAAGCTAAATCAGGATAGATCCCTTAAGGGCATCGAAAGTCCGACAATTGGAGTTTTTAAGTTTTTTTTGGGTTATGATTGAAAATTGTTCTCTGAACTCTTCTCTTTCCAATGATATATAATACATTATAGTAGAAAATATCTATGGTTACAAAATTATTTGTTTTTTGAACGTCTGCACTCAACTTTTGACAGTTTTGGGGACGGGTTCTGCTTGCGCTATTTCCCGAATACTGAGGTTTTTTAACTTTTGATGTCAAATATCTCTGGATCCTTAGATGATAGGAAGGTTCAAATTTTTACAGTAGTTGTAGACAGATAATATCAAGTTCCTTGTAAAGTTTTCTTGAAAAATGTATAAAAACAAATAAAATAAAAAATTAAATCTAAACTTTTTTAGGTTTTTTTGTAAAAGTATTTTAAAATTTTTTAAAATAAATGTTTTTTTCACTCTCACTTTACAAAAATCTACGCCGAACTAAACATTGCATCTAGTTTCAAAATAAAAAAAAATAGGTCGTTAAGTGCTTTGGTTGCAGAGATGTGTGACATAATGTTAACATCGTCGTTAAATGGGACTTTAGGTGCCTTTAAATTGGCTGTATATACCATTAAGTGAAAAAACTTTAACATCGTAAACAGAACTAAAAAATCCATAAGGAAAAATTTCCTGTAGCTGGCTGTATACCATTAATTACAAAAATTAAAGAAAAGATCTTCTGTGTAAGAGGTATATTTATTTGAAAACCCCAATAAAGGCCCACATTAAAAAACAGAACGTTTTCGCTCTAAAGAGAGCATTATCAGTATTCTAAGCAAGCTCTACATGCTAAGCCACCAAAAATACATGGGTTAAAACCCTTAAAATGCCGACTAAAAGCCTTACATTGGCGTGTTATATAATATTAAACCCTGGCGATGGGTGAAATTTAAAAAGATAGATATACCTCAAAGCATCATATGACTATACTACGAGCATGTGGGTGGTTGAGTTGATTTGAGTCTTCACAAAGAGAAAGAGGTGAAAGCCAAGTTGGCTTAACCTCAAAGATATACCTTAAAGCATCATATGACTATACCACGAGCATGTGGGTGGTTGAGTTGATTTGAGTCTTCACAAAGAGAAAGATGAAAGCCAAGGTGGCTTTCACCTTTCTCTTTGTGAAGACAGAGAAATCAATTCAACCACCCACATGCTCGTGGTATAGTCATATGATGCTTTGAGGTATATCTATCTTTTTAAATTTCACCCATCGCCAGGGTTTAATATATAACACGCCAATGTAAGGCTTTTAATTGGCATTTTAAGGGTTTTAACCCATGTATTTTTGGTGGCTTAGCATGTAGAGCTTGCTTAGAACACTGATGATGCTCTCTTTAGAGCGAAAACGTTGTGTTTTTTAATGTGGCCCTTAATTGGGCTTTTCAAATACATATACCTCTTACGCAGAACATCTTCTTCAATTTTAGAACTAAAAAACTTGTGTTAAATGGATTACAATAAATATTCAGAATGACTGTTTTCAGACTTAGCAGTCTGTCTTCAGTTAACTTTGAAGTACTTGAGCTAATAACCGCAAAACCAAACAGTGATCGGGTTTAAATTTTTGATTACATACTTAAAAGTATTAAATTAAACGACATGAAGTCAATGAAAATGGATACAAACTATCCGGGAACCGGCAATTACATCTGTAGTTGCAATTTCGAGTAGGCCAAGTTGCCAAGACATAAGTCCCATCCGGTTGTAAACTAATGAGTAAAGGGGCTCACAAACTGCGTTATTGCTCGACAGTTTTGTTAGACGAGTAAGTCTGTTCGAACAAAAATGACGAAAACGGAAGTGTGTGGGTTAAAAACTGTCGTTTTGGTGGCGTGCAAAAATGATGGAATAATCAGGATCAGCTTGATTATGTCTGTCGAACTTGTTCGATAAGCACCTCAATTCCAGCAAATCTGAAGTGTGTGGGTACAATTTTAAAAACCGACTATTGAGTGGCGCATTCATTTATTTTTTATCATATTGGTTTTAAAATAAAAGTTATATTTCTCAACGAATTGTGTCAATATGGTGGATCTTCGCCAGATGAGTAGAACATTTTTATTAGAATTTGTATATTATACATTCTTTCGTCCATATTGTTCGTTTACGTTTTTGTTTGATTTTATGGCAAACTCCGTCGCTACTGCACACAATGAAATTTGTTTCATATTCGGACAAACTAATAAACAAAACTGAATTGTGTGTGCAACTCGTGTTCGTCATTTTTGTTCGAAGAAACTTGCTCGTGGAACAAAACTGCCGAGCAATATCGCAATTTGTGGGCCCCTTAACGAATACAATAAAATAAGTAATGAATTTCGACAAGACAATATTATATAAGGATTTTACTTAACTGTGCCGGACATCCTACAAATTATATATAGCATTACGAAATATGAACAAACAAAAAAACGGTGAATTTGATTTAGAGTCCTAAAATAGTCCGGGCAAACATGATAATTTGTTATAAAGAAAAAACAAAATACTGCTTCTCTATCAAAAGTATTTGTAATGCAGAAACGATAATTTAAATATTGAAAAAAATATTTAGCATGTTAGTACTTACATTTCTTCTGTAGTTTTGAGTAGCGTGTAAGGGATTATTAAAAATATAAGGTGTTACTATAGTATGGGGTACATGGGCGATCTGTCCTCTGCTATTTCTAGCTTTCCACCATTTTCTACTATCATCCAATATCTAAAATTAACAAAGTTATTGTATTATTAGAAAAAGATATATTATATTTATGCAAACAAATACCAGCTCAGATGTGGCTCTTGGGACAACTGACTTATTAGACGAAGTGGACAGTGTAAGTCCTAAATGGCAGGATTGAAAAAATTGAAAAAAAAAGCAGCGGAAGAAAGTTGACTAACTGAATAATGTCGGAAAATTGAAGAATACGAAAACAAAAAATGTGATAGCTTTAATGTTCATCAAAAAGTGAAGAAAATGACAATGAAAAAACAAAAGCACATGAGAATGTAAAATTCTCACAGGGACAAAACATCGAGGAAATAGATGGTCAGAATATGTGAAATAATGGCAGACATTAGCGTAAACACATAACAGATGATCAAGCGGAAGAAACAGGTCCAAACATTCTAAGACAAAATGCAGAATACGCACTGAAATAGACAAAAGAAAGAAAAGTAACGGGTTTAGAAGAAATCCAATAATTAGTTTCTTAAACTTGTCGATGAAGTAATTGTAGACATTTGTGCAGATATTTACGATAATATTTATAGCACCGGCACTTTGCCAAAAGAACGGTTAGTATCAATATTCATAAACATTCCTAAGAAGCACAATGAGATTGAGTACTCAGAAATCGGGAAAATTGCACTGATGAGCCTTGTGCTGAAGGTGTTCTTGATGATAATCTTTAATAGGATAAAAAATTAGATGGTGAAGTTAGTGACAACCAACCAGGTTTTAAAAACGGCATAGGCACTAGAAAGACTATCCGTAATAAATGTGGTCATGTAAAGAGATCTATGATCAGATCTTGCTTGTTTCGTGGACTTTAAAAAGGCATTCGATAAAGTAAGGCATGTAAAATTAATTCAAATGCTAAAAAATATATGAATAGATGACAGATATTCGTGTCATTAAAAATTTGTACTTAAAATAAACTACTATCGTAAAAATTGGAGATAGATATAGCGACGAAATCTTCATATAACGAGGAGTTAGACAACGTTAGATTTTGTCCCCAACATTGTTCAATGTATACTCTGACCAGTTTTTTAAAAAGGCACTTGAAAGAGCCATATCTAGTAAAAATCAACGGGATCTACTTAATGTAATTAGATACGCGGACGATACATACATAGGACGATAATAATCATGTCAGTTTAGAAATAAGACAGAGAATGGTTAAGTGCTAAGTTTGGTCTGGTACGTATGGTGCAGAAGTTTGGACACTAACAGTATTCATTATGTAAAAAACTGAAGCATTGGAGATAAAGATTTATAGACGGTTGCGGAAGATACATTAGACAGCAAGAAAAACTAATGAGAAAGTGCTAAAGAGGGCCAACAAAGATAGCAACTTGCTAAAGACTGTTAAACACTGGAAAATGTGTTATCTAGGACGTATCTTCTTCTTCTTCTTGATGTGCCTATCAGCAACGAATGCAACTATCTTGGCGATCCTCATGGCAATCTTTTTTTATCTGCAGCGACGCGGAAAAGCTGCATAGATGTTGTGATGAACCAGGTTCTGAGGTTCCTTAACCACGATGTTCTTCTTCTTTCTGGACCTCGCTTTCCAAATATTTTTTCTTGCAGGATGGCTTGTAGGAGAACACATCTGGATTCATTGCGCATAATGTGTCCAAAGTATTCCAACTTTCGAGATTTGATGGTGGTTAGTACCTCTCGGGTTTCCCTCATTCTTTTAAGAACCTCCTCATTTGTGACCTGGTCAGTCCACGGGATTTTAAGAATCCTCCGATATAGCCACATCCAAAATGCTTCAAATTTCAGGCACATATCTTCGTTCAAGGTCCACGATTAAACACGATAAAAAGGACAGAGAAGAAGTAGCATCGCAGCATTCTTACTTTTATACCAAGAGAAAGGTTGTGGCTCTTGAAAGAGGCTGTGAATATGGTTGAAGCTGGATCTACCTTTTCCAATGCGCGCTCTTATCTCTTGGTTGTTGGTCCATTCTTCATTTATTATGATGCCGAGCTAGTTGTAGTGTCACTCTTTCTACAGGGGTTTGGTTAATATAAAGTTGACTTTCTGTTATCTTTTTCTTGCTAATGATCATAAGCTTTGTCTTCTTTACATTTATATTGAGTCCATATTGTAATATGTGATTTTGTACATGAGTACTTGTAGGTAAAACAAACGCACAAGTGCTAGAACAACTAGGAAAACAATGCGAAGTTTTAAATTCCATAAAAATCAGGAAGTTGGAATACTTGGGGCACATCATGAGAGGTGAAAAATACGAACTATTAAGGAATATAATGCAGGCCAAAATCAAAGGCAGAAGAAGCGTAGGCAGACGTAAAATCTCGTGGCTACGCAATCTCCGTGAATGGTTTGGATGCAGCTCAATTGAACTATTCCGGCGCATAACCAACAAAATTATAATTGCCAGAATGATTTCCAATCTCCGATAGGAGCGGAACTTTAAGAAGAAGAACTTGTAGGTCTTCTAGGTTGTCCGCAAATACTATGGTATCATCTGCATACATGATGTTATTTAGCCAGTACCCGTTTAGTAGAATAGCTTTTTCATAGGGCTAGGACATGTAGTGAGGGGAAATCGATATAGAATACTATAACCGATCCTTAAAGGCAAAATAGAGAGGCGTAGAAGTGTAGGAAGAAAACAAGTTTTTTGGTTAAAAAAATATTTTTGAATGGCCTCAGATATCAAATCCATGACAATTATTTTATGTTGCAAAGATCGAGCAGCCTTCGCAATGATGATCGTGTACGTCGCAAAATTATGATATGGCACATGAAGAAGAAGAAGAAGAAAACCATTGAATAAAGTCTAGTATATAAATTTACCTCTAAATATTCTCCCCGAACGACAGTCAACTCTTTCTCATTATTCGCTGTTCTAGGATATGTAACTTGAACGATGGTAGCGCCTCTGTTTTGTAAGTCCTCAAGGAAACTTTCCTGGTTTCTTCCAAAACCTCGTTCTTCTCCACCATTTCTTTCAATTGAGTCAATAGAAATATCACTTCGGGTACTCTCTCCTAAAATAAATATTCAATTTTATATTAAGTACAGAAACCAATTTATGTTTGCTTTATAGATTTTGAAGAGGCGTTTGATAGGGTCCAACATGATAGGCTGTTTAAATATCTAGAACTGATTGGAATATATGATAAAGATCTAAGACTTTTACAACATCTATATTGGAATCAAGTAGCTTCTATTCTATAGGTAGACGACAAAAAACACAGGCAACATTGTCATTCAAAGAGATATCCGACAAGGTTGTGTGTTATCACCAACTTTGTTGGACGTGTACTCAGAAATAATATTTCACGAAGCCTTGGAAAAGCAATGTGAAGTTTGAATTGGGGGAGAAATTAGTAACAACATCAGAGATGCAGATGACACAGCGATCACGGCTGAAAGTATCGGATATCTATAATTCCTTATAGATCGAATTACTAAAGAATACTCCAATAAAGGACTTTGCATAAATACATCAAAGACAAAAGTCACTTGTGGTTAGTAAAATGTTGGCCCTATGCAGCTAATTGTAAACAATGAGCCGATTACAAAAAAGTTAACCATTATAAATACCTAGGATGTTGAATAAAAGAAACACTAAATCCTGATGAAGAAACTAAAACTGGTATAGAAATTTCAAGAGGGACATTTATGAAACATATCTATACTGTGCAATTCTCAGCTAAACTTACAACTAAGAATCAAGTTCCTAAATGGTTTGTATCCTGTATTACTATATGGATATGAAACCTGGATCAGAAGGTTAATATGACCAACAAATTAGAAGCCTTCGAGGTGTGGTCATATCACAAAATGCTCAAAATATCATGGGTTCTACACATTTCAACCATAGAAGTGTTAAACAGAATAGGTCAAGGCGAAGGTGAATTGGCCAAGATGATAAAAAAGAGAAAACTTGAATATCTGGAGCATTATAATGAGAGGTAGCAGATACTGGATGCTGCAGTTAGTACACAACAAAAAGATCGAAGAAAAAAGGGAAATTGGTAGGAAGAAATATTCATGGCTCCGACACCTTTGTTAATGGACTGGCCTATCAGCAGATGAATTGTTACATGCCGCTCAATATCGAGAACAATATCGGTAAATTGTTATAGAAACTATCTACTTCTAAAATTTGGACATGGTACTCAAAGAAGAAGATATTATGACTGTATTTTTTTTAAATGCATGTTTTACTTTACCTAATGCTGCAATGTCCTTATCAGGCTGATGGTGGTTGTTCCTATCGTAGACATCTTGGCTTGATGAGGGGTAGTCTGTATAGTCTCCTCCATACTGATCGTGTTGGTATGACTTGGGTTCTGTTTCGTCAATTACTGGATATTCCGGCGACCAGCCATCCATAAACACCGGATGATACGTCATAACGTTACCTTTGTATTGGTCCCTGTAACACCATATTACTATATTACTACACTTCCACATATAACTTCAAGAGTATGCTGGTACTCACTAACTAAGTCCTCAAAATAACTATAGGGGGGATATGTCACTTCTGAGTGATCAAATTACTATTTACAGGCGCGGAATTAGATGATTTTGGCCAAGAATATTTTAAACATAACTAGCATAAGTTTACAGTTTTGAAAATGCCACTGAATCAGCAAATTTCAATATAAAGAAATTAGTTAAAACCCATTATAAAAGGTACCTACCTATATTTAATTTAAAAAGTTCCTTCGAAGGGCATAAGAGAATGTTTTCGGACTAAATAGTTCATCATCAGTGCTGTTAACAGATTTTTACATGCTTGAGCCACGAAAATATAGGGTTAAACCCTTTAAACATTTTACAGTTATAGAAATTTTTTTCATGTCGATATTAAATTAAGCGTTCCTTAATACAGCATACAAAATATTTTCGAGTCTCATATATTATGGTCGCCTAAGCGCATATTCAGAGGAACTTCTTGGCGAATATCAAAGTGGTTTTAGGCCTGGTCGATCACCAACAGACCAGTTCTTTGTTCTAAGGCAAATACTGAAAAAACCATTGAATTCAATATCGACACATACCATCTTTTCGCAGATTTTAAATCGGTCTACGATATGGTCAATATGGTGTCTATCGGTGTCCTAAGAAATAATGTATATGAAGTCATGGATGAATTCCACAGTTTGGTTAAGGCTACAATGCGTAAAGTTGTTTGCACAGTCGAAATACAGGGCGAACAATCACAGGCGTTTGAAACGCATGTTGGGGTGCAACAGGGAGATGCGCTGGCGTGTCTCCTTTTCAACGTAGCTGTGGAAAAGGCGGTCAGAGATTCCTGAATAGACAACAGAAAATATTTTTAATAAATAATCATCCCAAATTTTGGCATATTATGCAGATGATGTGGACCTAGTTGCCCGCACAACACGCAAGCTAGAAGAAATGTATACCACCTTCTTAAATGCCTCAAAAAATATGGGCCTGCAAGTAAATGAGGAGAACACTAAAAAAATGATGGCATCAACACCCAACAATAGAGCAAGAAACATCGGTCACCAATTCACGGTTGATAACTCTACCTTTGAAGTGGTGGACAAATTCACATAATTAGGCTCCCTGATCACCAAGGAGAAATAATCCTAGAAAATAAATGCTATTTTGGACTGAGTAGACATATGACCAGCAGAAACTTAATCCAAAAAACAAAAATAGAAAACCCTTATACAACCAGTGTTGACATATGGATCGGAGACATGGACTATCTTCAAGGCAGATGAAAACCTTCTGCTTATATTTGAACGAAAGGTCCTGAGAGAAATATTCGGTGGCATAATGGTGTTTGGAGGAGATACAACTACGAGATATATCACAGATATAAACATATATTTGGTGGTAAAGACGTAGTATCTCTTATAGAAATAGGAAGACTAAGATGGGACGGACATCTAGCACGATCACAGCAGACTAACCTTCCTAGAAGAATCCTTATGTTACAAACTGTGGGAAGTAGAAATAGGGGTAGGCCAAAACTCAGATAAAAGGATAGTGTAGATGAGGATGGTAGAAAAATAGGCACAACAGACTGGCAACAGTTGCCAATCGATAGAACTGACTGGCGTAATAGACTTGGGAAGGTCGAGGCTCGTTTATAGGGCTATAGCACCATTGATGATGATTAAATTAAGTATGATGTTTAACAACAGAGAGCAGAACCTCACATTACGGACTGTAATATCAACTGATAGTAATAGTACAAGTGTACAATCTACGTGGTTGGTGGTGTTAAAACATGTTTGTAAGTGCAAGATGATGGCTCTACACATAACTCCACAAGACTCCAGTACATCACTGCACAATACTGTTTCAATGGATATTTGGATAGGGGAAAAAGCATTGAATTCGCGACCGTCATCTCTTCGGCGAAATAAATTTTGTACGTATCAATATTATATGTATGTATACATAAATTGTATACAAATACTTAAATTTAAAATAAATGTAAAACCTATTTTTGGATGGTGAAAAAGGATTTATTTCGCGACCGTCATCTCTTCGGCAAAATAAATTGTGTACGTATATTTATTATGTGTATGTATACAGCGTGTCTACTTAAGTTGGAAACATATGGGAAACTTTTTTATTATTAATTTTACGAAAAAAAGTTATTCTTCATAAAAAGTTCTGCATGCTCCAAAACCTAAGATTCAATCATCATATATCAAATTTTTTCAATATTATACGACGTCTGTAAAAAAATATGAATTTCGGTCAAGGGTAAAGTATCTTTATTTCTCTGAATATCGAAAATTCTTATTATGAAAAGTTGTTTGGAATTTAAAACCAAGATCAAATATCCAATTACATGCTTCCAATTGAAAAAAAAATTCCAAATTTTTCTTAAATTTATGGATACTTACTTAAATTCGTTTTTATTTATTACCCATATTATAACTCTTTTATTATTAATTTTACGAAAAAAAGTTATTCTTCATAAAAAGTTCTGCATGGTCTAAAACCTTAGATGCAACCATCAGATATTACATTTTGTTAATTTTATACGAGGTATGTCAAAAAATATGAATTTCACTCAGGAGTAAAGTACCTTTATTTTTCACAATATTGAAAATTGTTATTAAAAAGGTTGTTTAGAATTAAAAAGTATGTCTCTATATGTAATTACATCCTTCTAATTAAAATATTGTGAAATAAAAAGGTACTATACTCATGAGCGAAATTCAAATTTTTTGACACACCTCGTATAAAATTAATAAAAGTTGATATATCATAGTTGCATCTTAGATTTTAGACCATGCAGAGCTTTTTATGAAGAATAACTTTTTTTCGTAAAATGAATAATAAAAGAGTTATCATATTAATTTGTAATAAATAAAAATGACGTTTAGTATTCATAAAGAGAAAAATTTGTAAAATATTTTTTTTTTCAATTAGAAGCATGCAATTACATACTTGATCCTGGTTTTTAATTCCAAACAACTTTTTATAATAAGAATTTTCGATATTCAGAGAAATAGAGGTACTTTACCCTTGAACGAAATTCATATTTTTTGACATACATCGTACAATATTGATAAAATTTGATATATGATGATTGAATCTTAGGTTTTAGAGCATGCAGAACTTTTTATGAAGAATAACTTTTTTTCGTAAAATTAATAATAAAAAAGTTTCCCATATGTTTCCAACTTAAGTAGACACGCTGTATATAAATTGTGTAGAAGTATTTAAATTTAAAATAAATGTAAAATCTATTTTGGGATAGGCAAAAAGGATTGATTTCGCGACTGTCATCGCGACCGTCATCGCTTCGACGAAATAATTTGTGTATGTGTACGTATATTATTGAAGTGAAAACTTCTAGGGACGTTGTGCACTATTTAGATGGGGAAAAAGTATTGAATTAGCGACTGTCATCGCTTCGGCGAAATAAATTTTTGAAGTGAGAACTTCTTTAGGAAAGTTGTGCACTTTTTAGATCGGGAAAATCTATTGAATTAGCGACCGCCATCGCGACCATCATCGCTTCGGCGAAATAAATTTTTGAAGTGAAAACATTTTTTTAGACATCGCATCGGCGAAATAAATTTTTGAAGTGAAAATTTCTTTAGGGATGTTGTGCACTTTTTGGATGGGGGAAAACATTGAATTTGCGACCGTCATCACTTCGCCGAAGTAAATTTTGTACGTATTTATGTGTATATATACATAAATAGCTTAGGACGTACGCAACGCGGATATAATATAGGTATAGGGTATAGCACTTCTGTTTGGATGGGGAAATAGCATTTGGATGAGGTCGCGACCGTCATCGCTATGGCAAGATATTAGTAATTTATATACTATAAGTTGAATTGCCTATAAGTTCGACCTAAGTTATAAAGGTTGGAAGACGGATAGTGTGGGTACACGAAGACGCTTGGTTCGCCAGAAGTTTTCACTTTTGTCGGCACTCCCACGAGTGCCTTAATTTTTTTTTTAATCTTCTTTTTTTAGTTTTATCGTTGACTAACTGCTGTAATGTATTACATAATATTAGGTATTTGATTTTGTTTTCTGTCAGTAAAGAAGCGACCACAATAGCGAGTACTGAATTACTAGATAGATCTTTCAGGATTTACCGTATTTATACAAAGCATATTTTTACTATCTTACCTGGGAATAAGCCATGCACTGCCAAGAGAATGCCATAGTTCGGTTTCTTTACTAGTGACACAGTTCATTAATAAGTTAACTGCTTCCCTTGTGAGTAGTGGAGAAATGACATTATGGGGTATATGCTGGTCGAAATACTGATCATGCGCAGCTTCAACAATTAAAGCCAAAGGTGTGAAAAGGAAGTGGACCAGTTCTGGAGCATTCGGATCATGTATATGTGCCTTTAACTTCGCTAAAAGGTTAAAGGATAATTTAAACTTCTGGAAAATATCGACGAACTCCTTTTCTGGGGGTGGCTTTGTCCTCATGGTTAACATTCCGTCACCCATATCGCGTTTTTTAGTTTTCCTTGTTTTTCGTCTGCGCTCAAGTTCTCGTGCAGCAGCAGCTGCGTGTTGTAATCTGGCTATAAACTTTTCTATGTCGTCGAAACAGTGGTTGAGGATAGTGACATCTCTTTCATACTTTTCACTTGTTGTAGAGCTGGAGTCGTCATTGTTAGCTGTGAGTTCTGAGTCTGATCCGTAGTAGTCTCTAGTTACATCTCTGGATGGGCTTATTACGTTTTGGGGTGGTTTGTGGCTGGGAGGTGGAATGCTACTTTTACGGCTTCTAGTCGGTGCTTTACCCATTCGGAGTTCTTTTAAGTCTTCGACCAAATCTTGAGCAGATATACTCTGGCACTAAAACAAAACAACATATGTTAATAATGGTTTGTCGTACGTAAAAAATACTTGAGGTAAATTGAGGCAAGTTCAAGAGAAAACATTAGAATACAACAAACCGGCATATTTATGTTTCGAGGACATTAAAAAAACATTTGACAGGGTCAAATTAAAGAACATTATCCATTTATTGTACGCAAGAGAGGTACGCAATAAAAGTAAAAGTAGAAAAGAACTACCTGACAAATTGAAGCTAATGACGGGATACGAAAAGGGAGTCCCTGAGTCTTCTACCTGTCCAACCTGATCATGTATGAAATAATAAAAAAGTTAGAACTAAAAAATTATACCACATGGAATAAAAACAACTTAGAACAATCTGTTATGCAGCCGATGCAATACTAATTTCTTAAAATGAAGATGATTTACAACGTATGCTCCACCTATTTAATATCACCGACAGAAAATTTAACATATTAGTTTTCCAAAAAATACAAAATGTGTGGTTATAACAGCAAATCTGCCAAGATGTAAATTAGAGCTGGACGGTCAGATAATAGAATCTAGGCATCACACTATCTAGCTACGAAAAGCTCGAAACAGAAATTGAAGATCAAGTGAATAGAGCACACAGAGCCGTAAGTTGCCTGAATGAAACAATATGAAGAAATATAAATGTCAGAAAAGAAATGAGCGGCAAAATTTACAGACCAACAATGACATACGCGGCAGACACACAACCTGACATAAGAGGACAAAAAGAATGCTAGAAACTGCAGAGATGAAAACCCATCGGAAAATCGATGGTAAGCCAATATGGGATAGAGCTTCTTCTTCTTGATGTGCCTATCCGTGACGAATATTGGCGATCATCATGGCAATCTTCACTTTATCTGCAGCAACGCGGAAAAGCTGCACAGATTTTGTGTTGAGATTCTGAGGTTCTCTAGCCAGGATGTTCTTCTTCTTCTTGGACCTCGCTTTCCAAATATTTTTCCTTGTAGGATAGCTTGTAGGAGGGCATATCTGGATTTATTTTGCATAAAGTGTCCAAAGTATTCCAACTTTCGAGATTTGATGGTGGTTAGTACTTCTCGGTTCTTCCTCATTCTTCTAAGGACCTCCTCATTTGTGACCCGATTAGCCCATGGGATTTTAAGAATTCTCCGATATAGATACATCTCAAATGCTTCCAAAGAAGACGTAGCATCTCAGCATTCTTACCTTTATACCAAGAAAAAGGTTGTGGCTCTTGAAAAAGGCCCCCGTACGGTTGAAGATTGATCTAGCTTTTCCGATGCGCGCTCTTATCTCTTGGTTCAGTATCGTGATAGACTTCATAGGTACCGGACGTATTTCTATCAACAAAACCAGTGATAATTACCGATATCGGCTATTAATTATTTAATTTTTACTTTGTAAACTAGTTTAAACTCTTTTTGCGATAAAGTGTACGGAGTGTAAATAGCTCCCCCTAAATGGGGGAAGCTGTAAATATAAAGACGCCGTTAGGTGAAACGATTAACCAGACAGTGAGTGTAAATAACTCTAAAAGTGATGC
This sequence comes from Diabrotica virgifera virgifera, assembly GCF_917563875.1. Classification (NCBI taxonomy): domain Eukaryota; kingdom Metazoa; phylum Arthropoda; class Insecta; order Coleoptera; family Chrysomelidae; genus Diabrotica; species Diabrotica virgifera. The sequence continues at coordinate 89,006,253 of NC_065452.1, forward strand.
GAATTATGAATCGGTCCCCGTACAAGAGATGGATACCACTGCTTGTTCTGTAGCAACAGCTGGAACCAGTCGTCAGCTCATTAGTGATAATGAAAAGGATATTCATAAACAAAACAAAATACCTAAACTTTTTAACCTAAGGAATGGAGATAAGTATAATTTGAATAATATTTGTGTTTATATCGAACGGAAAAATATTCAAAATGCAGGTCGGTTGCATCCTTTATGTGTGGCAGATATTTTGCATAAGAAATTGAACGTTAAGAATATTATTCAAATTCGAAGCGTTGGAAAAAATAGAATAAAAGTTTGTCTAAAAACATGTTCCGATGCCAATGCTTTGGTAAACAATCCTCTTTTATCAGAAAATGATCTTGTAGCGTTTATACCAAATCATTTATTGGAAATTAAGGGTTTGATAAGAGATGTTGATACTCAATACGATACGAAATATATTTTAGATAACATAACATCTTCCGCAACAGTAGTTGATGTTAAACGTACACATCGTAGAATAGAAAAGGATGGTGATATACAGTATGTCCCAAAAAAAACCGTCATTGTAACCTTTGAAGGGAATATTTTACCCAATTATATTTCAATAAATAGTGTTTATTTTTCGGTAGAGCGGTTTTTCAGCAGAATTACTCAATGTTTCCGGTGTCTGCTTTTTGGACACATTTCCGGGAACTGTAAAAGGGTTGAGGAATTGTGCATTAAATGTAGTAACGTAAAAGGCGAAAATCACGTTTGTAACGATTCAGAAATTCGCTGTATATATTGCAAAACTAATGACCATGTTTCCATTTCAAGAAAATGTCCGCATTATGAGAAACAACGTAAAATTAAGAATATTATGGTTGTGGAGAATATTTCCTTTATTGAAGCAAGAGAAAATTATGAAATGTCTTATTCGGGAATATCTGTTAAAAATAGTTTTTCTATTTTGTCCAACGAAAATTTTCCGCCTTTACCAGCAGTTGAATCCAGGTCTGGAAATTCTAACTCCTTTTTACACTCCAATTTTAAGAAAAATAGCAATTATGTTTTGCCCACACATCCTACACGTAGTCCTACCGGCAACAGCAATAAAAAACGTCGAATTTCTAATGACACTCCTCCTCCACAACCGATGTTCCCTTTTCAGTTTGGCCCTAATCAACCACTGCCTCGAAATAATAATCCACCAACTTATCAAGATTTAAATAATAAAAACATTGTAAAGTCAATTGCAGATTGTATAGTTGATTTTTTAAAAAGTATTCATACTATTGAAGATATAAAAAATTTAAATAATGATTTAATTCAAACAAGAATAAATAAAGTGTTGGAGGAAACATGTAAAAAGTAACCTTCACTCCATTACTAAAGACATTAAATATTTGTCAGTGGAACGCACGTTCTGCTGTTTCCAATAAAAATAGTTTAATGCATTATCTTGTAAATAATAATATTGATGTGGCAATAATAAGTGAAACATGGTTTAAACCCAACAAAGTATACAGTTTTGTAGGTTATAATGTAATTCGTAAGGATAGACAAGATGGTTTTTCTGGAGTTTGCATTTTGGTCAAAAAATCGATTTCACACCTAGAATTAAGCATAGTTTCCAATTTTAATGTCGACCTTCTTGTTTGTGGTATTAATATTAAATTCAACAATAAAATTTTAAGTATAGTTTCCGTTTATAGGGCACCGGACATTAAAACCAACACGACTGATTGGGTAAATATTTTTTCGCAATTTTCAACTCCATGTATTATTGGTGGGGATTTTAACGCGCATCATTCTACCTGGGGATCGCATAAAAACGATTCTATTGGTAAACAACTCATTGAAGCAAGTAATAATTGTGATTTTGTAGTTATGAATACGGGCGAACCTACGTGCATTACCCGGCCAGGCTGCAATGTTTCTATGATAGATGTTACCTTTTGCTCCTCGGATGTAGCTAGTGATATAGATTGGGCAGTTTACTCCGACACACTAGGATCGAATCATTTTATGATAAAAATAACTCTTGCAATGCAACAAATTCCGCAGGATATCACAGTTCCGCGATATAGATGGAACCTAAAAGGAGCTAATTGGGAGCAATATAAAGAGATTGTGGAAGACTATTTTTATAATTTTACTGATGCAGAATATCCAACCACCAAAGAAAAATATGCATTCTTAATCAATTGTATAAATAATGCAGCACAAAGAACTTTAAGAGAATACAGACCATTTAAGTGCAAAAATCGAACACCTTCACCTTGGTGGGATGCAGAATGTGACAACATAATTTCTGAAAGAAAACATTTACTGCGAGTATACAAAGAAACCCCCACAGAAGATAATTTTCTTGCTTACCAAAAATGTATGGCACTTACTAAACGAACATTAAAAGAAAAAGCTAAAAAAAGTTGGATTGAATGGTGTTCCAATCTCAACAAAAATACTCCAGCGAGCATGATATGGAAACAAGCAAAAAAAATGAATCGTAAAGCAATAAACCTGGGTAAGCCACATAATGATGATTTAATAGATGAGTTTTTTAATCATGTAGCTCCCCAGACTGTTCCTTCCACTGTAAATATCGAACAAACGTTCTTAGATAAAAATCATTTTTTGGCAAAAAAATTTCACATTAATGAACTAAATTATGCTTTAATAAATAAAAAATGTACTGCCCCGGGTTTTGATCAAATAAAGTATCCAATGTTAGAGAACCTACCAATTATAGCAAAAAGGTTTCTTCTACAAATTTTTGATGAGATGCTTGCAGGTGAATGCATTGAAGACTTTAGAAAAATTATAATCACACCGATTCCTAAACAAGGTAAAGACCCTAATTTGGCCCATTCGTATAGACCGATTTCTCTGCTATCATGTGTGCAAAAAACTTTCGAACGTATGCTAAAACATAGGCTAGAATGGTGGCTACATAAAAAAGACCTGCTTACGCCCTATCAATTTGCATACAAAAGAGGAGTGGGTACGCTAGATGCACTTACAACCTTAGTAACAAATATTCAAAATAATTTCTCTAGAAATAACTATCTTCCAACAATTTTTATTGATATTGAGAAAGCATATGACACCTTAAGCTTAAATATTTTGAGTAAAAAAATGATTATTGATTTTAAAATTCCTAAGGCAATAGTATATGCTATTGTCGGATTATATTCAGAAAGACATGTTTATGTCAGGGATTTTAACAACCATTTATTAGGCCCAAGATATGTTTTTACGGGAATTCCACAAGGAGCTGTCTTAAGTCCTTTGCTTTTCAATTTATACACAGCTGACCGACATAAATTAAAGTTGGAAAAATATCCTTTTAAGATTATCCAATATGCAGATGACTTCAGCATATACTGCGAAACAAAGAAGAGAGATGAAGCTTTTGGATTTTTAATGGATACTTACAATGTTGTAGAAATATGGTTGGAAGAAAATCACCTTCAACTGTCGACCACAAAATCAGTAATGACCATTTTCAGTAGACATAATATTCCCAATATAGAAACATTTATAGTAAAACAGCGAGAAATTCCTTTTAAAAAGGTAGTTAAATATTTGGGCATTATACTGGATCACAAACTCACATGGAAATTTCACATATAATATATGTTAAATAGATGTGAAAAAGGCCTAAACTTTCTGAAAATGACAACTAAAACTTGGTGGGGAACAGATGTTCAGACTTCCTTACTTTTTTATAGGACGTACATTCGCTCTATCGTAGATTATGGATGTTGGTTATATGGATCTGCCAGCAAGAACTTACTAAACAAATTAAACATATTTATAAACCAGTGTCTGCGGATCTGTATTGGAGCCATGAAGACAACTCCTATTGAGCCCCTTTATGTTGAAGCACTTGAGCCTCCAATTTCTCTTAGAAGACATTTCCTGGCCGAAAAATTTTTACTGAAAATTAAACACCAGAACACTTTCCTTTATACCGAATTAATAAATTTAAACAATTATGATTTAACGAATAAATATTGGATGAAGAAAAACTCTCCAACCCTATGTGAAGCTCTTAGAGAAAACACAGTTTCTGCTGATGAAGCTATTAACTTAAAATCACACACAGATACAAATGATTTTGAAACATTTTTTTATGACGTTAAATTTATTAAACCAAATTATGTAAACACTGGAAGAGCAAATAACAACATTATAACAAGCATCTTATGCAATTGGGATTACCACAGTACTATCTACACGGATGCCTCCAAATCAGGAGACGGTACAGGATGTGCCTTTTACATCCCCATGGAAAAGGTAGAAAAAATGTTCAAATTAAAAGCAAATATTTCCATATTTAGTGCGGAAGCAATTGCCATATATCAAGCCCTAGTTTTTGTTTCTAACAGGGAATCCTCCGTTATTATTGTTACAGATGCGATGTCAGTTCTCACAGCTATTAACCAACCTATTTTTCCAAGCACATACTCCAATCCCTACATAATATTAATTAAAAAATTGGTGAAACAATTTAAAGAAAATAAAAAAAATGTGATATTTATATGGGCAAAAGCACACAGTGGGATTAAACATAATGAGCATGTGGACCATTTAGCCAAATTAAGTATTTATTCAGGGGAAACCACAGAATATCTACCAAGTATTTCTGATTTGGTTGCCACACGTAAGGCAGCCTTGAAACATAAATGAAGTGACCTATGGTCTGAGTTTTGCTTTACCAACCCAAATAGATACACTTCTTTACACACAACTGTCCCTGTTTCACATTGGCATAGAACCTATAATGTCCCTAGGCGTTATATAACAACGATATCTAGGCTAAAATTTGGACATGCTTGCTTTCCTGCTCATCTTGCAAGAATTCATGTGGTTGAGAGTAAAAACTGTGTGGAATGTGGAGTAGAAGGTGACCTAGATCATGTAATTTTTGGTTGTGCCAAAAATAATCTGGAATCCACCTTATTATATAATAATATAGTTCACATTACCGGTAAATCTCCGTTTAACGTTTTATCTGCTCTAGCGACTCAAAACAGATTAATTTACGACTGCATAATCGATTTTTTGGCCAAATGTAATATTTTTCTTTAGATAAAAAAAAATAATAATAATTTGTTTTTACTGTTTACCTTTGTTTTCTCTCCTTTATATGTTTAATCCTATTTACCGTGGCCTAGTTTTCCTGTATATGTTTTATATTATAATGTCCTGATGGGCCCCTGGACGTGAAGCGTGTGACCCTTGTTAATGTGTATGTATATATATAAAATTTTCTCTTCTTTTCACTAATTGCTGTATTGATTTCCAACTTTAAATTTATCTATTCTAGTCTATATTTAATTGAAAATAATTCATAAACTTTTTACTGCTCCTGAGATTAAAAAAAACATGTAACTGGCTGTATGGCAAACTGCCAAAGCCATTAAAAAAAAAAAAAAAAAAAAAAAATCTCTTGGTTGTTGGTCCATTCTTCATCTATTATGGTGCCGAGGTAGTTGTACAGATATACGGCGATAGAACTCAAGTACAGATATACGACAGAGATACAAGGTGGAGAATATTATTAACTGCGTAAGAAACACAAGAGTAAAATAGAATGACCACATAGGTCGAACGAAAACAAACCGAGTATTAAGGACGGCAAGAGACGATTTCCCGATAAGAAAACTATCAGTGGGAAGACTGCGAAAACGATGGAACGACAACTTACTTAGATAGCTTAGAAAAACTAGCTAGGATGGTAATAGTTTTGGAAACACGTCAACTTGTTGCATATCTTAACAAATACAAAATTATCTTTGACCAAATAAGTCTAAAGTGCTGGTAGTCATATCGGAGAATCTTAGCAGAAATTTGTTAACACTGAACATAAATATATGATGAATGAACTATAAAATCTATAAATTTATTTAGTTTATTAAAAATTGATCAAGAATGAAAATAAAACCAAATTAAGAAAGGCTGTATAGCTGACTAGATGTTTTGAACCTTTGAATGTATACATTCCCCTCTATGTATAACCCTCTGAGAAAAAAATAGATAAGAGAAAGAAATTAAAAATATCACTTTCGGAAATCCAATAATTGTTAAACAACCTTGTAGAATACCACTTTGTTGGTCAACGTTAGCATATTGTTGTAAATATCATGATTACATAACACTATCATGATGATTCATTAAACATATTTGAATATGCACTTCTCCATTTAAAAAAAAGACGCACCTTAGAATTTAATCGCAAATTCTGCGAGAAATTTGCATAAAAATTTTGATGTTTTTTGTAGTTTAAGAGTTCTGATAATATCATGATAATATTATGATGTAATTATCGAGGTCTGGAATTGGTTGATTTTCATTTTAATATTTCCTTTAAGAGTTCGCCCTCTTATTTGGATATGACATTACCATTTCAGACCTTTATGTAACGAATGATAGCGTCTTAGTTCATCTTGGTTCTAATTTCATTATTCTAAGAGTGATATTTGGCCTTCAAAGAGATTAATTGACAGGAGAGAGGAAAAGGCGACGCAGTACTGAATTGATGACTCTGTATTATCCTGAAAACATTAACAGACATATAAAAGCTAACCGGATAAAATGGGCAGGTCATGTGGTATGATCAGAAGAAGACACGAGCGTTAAAGAAAGTGTTTTTGAAAGACCAGACGGTAGATCAGTAAGCCGTTCTAGAAAAGATCGAAGGATGATGTTCAAGTCGATTTATCTAGGGGGGTACAACAATGGGAACTGGAAGCGCAAAATCGTTAAAGATGGAAGCCTATAATGGATGTGGCAAAGACTCACCTCGAGTTGTAAAGCAAGTCAAGGAGAAGAATAAATTGTTTGCGTTGCATAGGTAATAGGTCTGATTGCCCATTTATTTATTTTTTATTCTTATCGAGGAAGAACTATTTTCATTATCCGAAAGAGATGACTGTACCAGTGATTTCGATGATTTGGTATTAGAGGACAGTTCTAGTGACTGAAACTAATAGAGATGAAGGTGTGTTGTATGTATCTTAAAGATGCCACTGCAGATTCCATTGTATCTCTTATAGTTCTGAGTTTTCAAGCATAAAAGAACCATTTAAATTGTTCTTGTCACAAAATATTATGGATATAGTCTTATTTGAAACAAATCGAAAAACGAATGTTTGTTAGGATAAGAAATGGACACAAAAAATATCTTGATGTCGGCTAGTAGTAGCAGCTACATTGTCACGCAATATATTGAAGCAACTTATGGGCTTTCTAAGATATGATAACAATGAAACAAGAAAGAAGTATTGATAATGAATTAGCTCCAAATAAAGCTCAGCAGTCAGGACATAGTGTAGTTTATTAGCACATTACACAATGTGTACATGTCATATTAGTCGATAAGTTGTCACAGGAAAATCTTACATAATATGGTACTTTGCGTAAAAACAAACCATACATTCCCAAAAAACTACTTCATGCTCTACAAAAAAAAGATTTTATAACATACACTAATCACAACAAGTATGGTATAAGTTTTGGAACAGAAAAAAGTTTAAAAATAATTTTTAATTTTTAGCAGAATGTTATCTCGTATTTCGTCTATAGTCTATAGTCTTTAGGTGTCTACAAACCCATAACATTTCAAGTCGAAGCATGTTTTTGCCGAAAAAAAAACAATAGACAAAACGTTGTTAAATGAGAATATTTATTTTGGACATTTGCGTTGAAGAATTTGATCTGAGCCCTACGTCTGCTTGCTTTTTCAATAGAAGTACGTCCTTACAAAAAATGACATGAGTAGTATAATATCAGAACAAGCAGCGCAAATTGTAGTTTTAATTGGAGATGGACGATCGCAGCAATATCTTGCTGATATTATGGGAGTCCATAATCCAGCGTTTCAAGAGCTTTAAGAAGGTATACAGAAAGTGGATGATGCACAAGAAGACTAGTTCCAGGGCGTCCCAGGTGCACGAACCCCGCAGATGAACGTTATTTACATTTGCAGACTTTGCGTACACATCATGATACATCTAGACAACTGCGAAATGATATTTCCGTCATAGCCCGTAATGTTCGATTAATTGCCATTTCGGTTAGAAACAGATTAAAGCAATTTGGAATCAGAGCCAGAATGACTGCTTCTGCTCTACTGTTAAAGAGAGCACATCATATGGCACGTTTAAGTTTTGCACCAGAACATCTCGATTGGGATATTAACGATTAGGCTAATAATATTCTCTTTATTGATGAGACAAGATGTGCACTTTGTGGATCCGACAGTGCAAAGTGTCTGTCAGATCCACAAAGTGCAAATATTGACTGATCACTAAAAAGAATATTAGTCCAGCCGTTAACATCCCAATCGACATGTTCTGGCGCAAAGCTTAAACGTGCTATACGATGTGCACTCGTTAACAGTGGAGCAGTAGCAGGCATTCTGGCTCTGACCCAAATTCCTTTAATCGATTTCTAACCGAATTGGCACTTTACGAACCGAACATTACGGGCCAAAGGCTGTGGAAAGATCATTTCGCAGTTGTCTAGCTGTAAATAACGTTCATCTGCGGGGTTCGTGCACCTTGGAAGTCCTGGAACTGGTATTGTGTATCCTCCACTTTCTTTATACCTTCTTAAAGCACTTAAAACGCTGGATTGGTGGATTCTCATAAGATCAGCAAGATATTGCTGCGGTCGTCCATCTCCAATTAAAGCTACAATTTGGGCTGCTCGTTCTGATGTTAAATTACTCATTTTTTGTAAGAACGCACCTCCTAATTGGAAAATCAAACAGACATTTTAACAACGTTTTGTTTACTGCTTTTTTTTTTCGCAAAAACACGCTTTAACTTGAAATGTTATGGGTTTGTAAACACCTAAAGAAGATGATAGACGAGTATTGTTACATTCCGCTAAAAATTAAAAATTATTTTTAAACTTTTTTCTCTTTTAAAAATTATGCGGTACTTTTTGTGATTAGTGTATTTTTTTAAAGATTTTTTAAAACGTGTTTGCTTCTATGAAAAATAAAACCTTATTCCTATGTACCAAAACAAAATTCAGCAGTTATTTTTAATCGACAGAAATGTAAGGACAGAAAATCTCAAAGTTTTTGACCTCGGGTTTATGAATGTTAATAATATGTTTGAAAATTTTCCGCTACACACTGAGTAATTTATGAGTTCAGTTATAATAATCATATAATAATTTTAACAATGATATCAAAATATTCTTTTAACTGTGGGGGATCCTTTAAATAAAATAATGAGATGGCCTAACAACTGTATTTATTATTCTCCCGCTTTACATAAAAGTAAATAAAGAAGGTTTCTCAGTAAACCGTGATTTAACCATAAACTCTCAAAACCGAAAGTCCTTCATTCAGATCAAAATTAGTGACAGCAGACATTTCTTATTTTTCTAAATGACCGTAATGCCACAGAATGCATGGTCTGACTTACCATAAACTCTCAAAACCGAAAGTCCTTCATTCACATCAAAATGAATGACAGCTGTCAGTTCTTATTTTTCGAAATGACCTTATATTCGTAATGCCACTAAATACATGGCCTGACTTTTACATAACAAAAAGAGTGGTATAGTCGATTCGCTAATCTGAGACACAACTGTCTACACTAAAATCACAATAAGCGAAAGGCCACACGGGCGATAATTTACGGCGCCGCTAAGAGCGGTAAACCCATTGGTTGACTAACTCCTCCATCAATTGTAGATGAAATAGGAGTTAGTCAACCAATGCCTCGTCAGGTTTACTGCTCTTATGGCGCCGTAACTTATCGCCCGTGTGGCTTTAGCCTAAAAATGAACTAGAAATAAACAAGCACGAGGAGCAATCCCAAATCATGATTTGGGGGTGCTCCTCGAACATTCAACGTGTCTTTTTTTGTTTATTTCTATATAGTGCATTTTTATTGTGACTGTAGTGTAGACAGTTGTGTCTCAGATTAGCGAATCGACTATATATCCTCACATCATGTAAATCCTTTATTTATGAAGTTGTCTACTTTATATTACTAGTACACAAATTTCCTTAACTGGTCTATAAACGTAACCGGCTATAAGATGTGTTTTAGTTAATGTACATTTATTTGGAGCTATTGATAAGAGTTATGGAAAAGTTGGCAAGGTCATCACCTATATATTTTTTGTTTTCACACGGCCGTCTAGTATTTTGTTTTTTCTCGTGTTAGCCAAGTGTCAAACTGTTTGTATTTTATTATAAGAATTATTTCTAAATTTGATCAAATTTCTTATTCGTATTGTGTTTTAGAATAATGTTTATTTTTTATTTTTTTTTTCATTCTTCTTTTTCAAGTAAGAGATTCTGTTGAATTGCATTGAATCCGTCAAATTTCTTAATCGTAGTATTCTTCTTCCTTCACTACTTCTTTTTCGTCTTGTCTCTTGTAGTTTCTCTTATATTATTAGCTACATCTAATAATTCATATTTCCCCACAATTTTCATCATTTTCCTTTGATTATACGACCCAAATTTCGAAGTGTTCTTGTTTTAATAGTTATCATTAATTCACACTCATTTTCCATTTGTTCCATTACCTCGATACTGGTTTTTCTCTTGGTCGATGATATTCCCAATTTCCTTCTATAGCGGTATATTTCAAATGACTACTGAATTTTTTCTAACTCAATTGAATGAATTGGGCGCACACTGCTCGAGCCACAACCGATATTCTGAAGAAAGCATCTCCGGGTCGTTTAATTTCTGATTTTGGTGATTTGCACTGGCACTGGAGTTTTTTGAAGTTTACGTCAACAAGCTCCGACTCTTGAAGCCCTTAAAGAGAACATTCGCAGAAATAAGAGAACTTGTGGCCTGAAGTTCTGGCAAGAGTAATGGCAAGACCATAAAATGGGCCCGTATGGTCATCAACTCTGATGGCAGTCACATGGCCGATATCTTTTCTCGACTTGATAGAATAAATTACAATGGAGTACATAAACAAATTTCACAAGCGGAACCAAAGGTTTCATAAAAAAAAATACAGAATATCGGGTGATTATTTGCGCCACCAATTCAAACAAAAAAGCTTAAAGCTTACACTATAATGGTAACAGGTCACATACATAAATAATAATCATTCCTTCACATTATTATGATTTATGGACTAGCATTCCAGGCAACAATAACAAATCGACGATAAGCGAAAAGTTAATCAGGGAATTGCCAGGCATCTTTTAAAAATCCCCTTAATGTGCGAAAATGTGTTAATGGATGACTTTGATCACAAAAATTATAAAATCACCAAGAAACATATTAGGTTAATGAAAATAATGATTAGTGCTAATAATAATCCCAAAATGAGAGTGGATGTATATAGGACATCATCATCATCGTCTAGAAGTCGAAAAACGCATGTTTTGCAGTGGTGTCATGGTGTGGGAACGCGTGGGAACGCCGTTCCCGCACTGGTTAAGAAAAGAAAAAAAAATAATAGAGAATCTAGGTTTTGTAAACAAAAATTAGCAGTGCGTTCCGGCACTGCGTTCCCGCACTGCTAATTTTGCCATGACACCACTGATGTTTTGTAAATTTTAGATTTGCAGCATGCGCGAAAATGTTAATTTCCAGATTGAAAGTTTAAAATTTACACATATTGTAGAAACTAACTTTGTTTGCTTGTCTTCTGAATTCATTTTTAAAAACCTCTGTATTTGTTCTTGTACACTCTATATATTCTCATCTTTACTAGAGCGCAGAGCTTCCTTATTTCTTGCCATCCATTTATTTAGTCTTGATTATTTATATGTTCATATTTAGTTTTTCGCCTGTTTGCTATATGCGTATAATATTCTTTTTAAGCTGAACTCTGATTCTGAGATAAGTAAGGCGTTATTGCAATTCACTAGGATGCTTTTTTTATGTACTCCCATATCTGGTCCAATATCTTTAGGATATCCATGGGATTGGTTTGGTCTTCTTTTTTCAAAATTGGCAATATCAGGCTTATTCTTAATTCTTCTGCTATTTTTTCATATTGGATTATAATGTTAAGCAGTTTTGCATATTACGGTATGATTACTTCATCAATGTTTAAATTTGGGGTTATAACTCTGATCCTCAGTCTTAGTTACTTTGCTTTGATGCCTTTATTAAACGTTGTAACCTAGTATTGATTCATTTAATTGTGCAACATTATGGAAGGCAATGATCGGGCTCGGTGTACGCAAGAAACTAACTGCGGTAAGACAAATGTGTGTAAGTAACTTTCTGCGTAATTTTCTGCGTAAATTCTGGACTGAGACAGGGACATTCCCCATTGTTGTTTAACCTGGCCTTAGAATATGTCATGCGAAAAATTTAGACATAACTGCTCGGGGAGCAAAAATCATACTCGCCTTTGCCGATGACGTAGATGCGGTGGCACAATCAACATTAGAAGTTAAGGATATTTTCTCGAGATTTGTAGGAGCTGCATTAAACATCGGTCTAAAAATAAATGAAGACAGAACAAAATACATGGTCGTCTCAAAACAAGAACGAAGGCGAATCAGGCAAAACATTACTATAAACGATCATAACTTCGAAGTGGTTAAAGAATTTAAATATCTAGGAGCTGCCAATAATGGCAGGAAACAGATCTTTCTTTGCAATGCAACATCTAATAAAGCCAAAACTTCTTTTACGAGGTTCAAAAATCCAGATATATAATACCATAATACATAATACCATAATACCAACAATCGCGTATGGAAGCGAAACATGGACGCTAACAAAAAGAGAAGTACATAAATTGCTGTTGTGGGAACGTAAAATCCTTCGAATGATATATGGTCCTTGCAGAGACAGCGTGACAAACGAATGGAGGCGCAGATACAATAACGAGTTAGAGTCTCTATTCGGAAAGGAAAATCTAGTCAGGTATATAGAGGCCAATAGACTCAAATGGGCAGGGCATGTGATACGCAGTAACGACAATCGGCTTATAAACAATGGTTTAAGGGAAAGGCCAGATGGAATAAGGTCTGTAGGATGGCCTAGAAAAATGTGGAAATATGCAGTCAAAAAAGATCTGGAGAAAATAGGAGTGAGACAATGGGAATTAGTAGCACAGGACCGACAAACATGGAAAGCAATAGTAAACGCGGCAAATCACGAAGAGTTGTAACGCCATTGATGATGATGATGATGAACCTACTATTGGCCAATATACTATCCAAAATCCCATGAACTAATACTTCCAACACTATTAATAAAAAATGGAAAAATTTAAATGCGCTATTCAAAGATATTAATATCCAAAAGCAGCTAAAAACTTACCGCAAAAAAAAACACCAAAAACAATACACGAATGATATCTATTTATATTGCTCTTCAAGCTGAAATGTATAACTAAACAAACAGCATATAACAATCGATTACTAAAACTTATATTGTACATACTCTAATCTGAAAGATATGTGAGATCATCCATCAACGATAGAAAATAAATCGTGTTTATCTTATCGAATACTTCGTTAAATGTGCATTTATTATTATGTTTCTATATTTTTTAAAAAGTGTTTAACAATCACAAAGTTAGGACCATACCTAACATTAGGACATTTGGAAGTCAGCATAGAAATTAGACAGAAACTAGAACCTACACAGGATCATTTACTACAAGTTTCGTAAGAAAATATTGATGATGTTAATACGTCATATATGGACTTAACTTGTAACTTCTTAAGAGAAATGAAAAATAACAAATCCCCGGGAAAAGACAGCGTAATGATAGAGGCTGCACTACACTATTAAAATTGATTTTATATGTACACGGTTATTCACTATATTTTAACCCCCCTGTAAACTGCTTTATTTACAGAATTAGACAAAAATGTAAAATAAAAAGTTATTCGATTTTTATATATCGTACTAGTGACGTCATCCATTTGGGCGTGATGACGTAATCGACTATTTTTTAAATGGAAATAGGGGTCAAATGCTAGCTCATTTGAAAGGTTATTCAATTCCCTATTCAGTAATATAAACATTAACATGATTAACTATACAGGTTGTTCAAAAAAAATTTAATTAAATTAATTGACACAAAAAGAAGAATGTATGTAATTTATTTAATTCAAAATACATTCTACTGCTGTCAGAAAACAGAAATAAATGTTTATTAAACAAATAAACATTACTTTTCACTTAAATTCAATGTTCAAGCTGCCACCCATCTGCCTCTTGGCAGTTTGAACATTGAATTGAAGCAAAAATCAATGTTTATTTGTGCAATAAAATTTTATTTCTGTTTTCTAATACCACAACTATTTCTCAGTCAGAATTATTATTTTTAATTAGTTGGTTAGATTTAGAGCATGAGACATGACAGTTCAAATAAAACACTAGATAACTATAGAGAATGTAATATCAAAATAAATTTAAATCCCCTTTTTTTACATACGAATATTAATTTTGATTTCAACAGTTTATAAGAAAAAAAAATATGTAATTAATTAAAAAAATAAACCAGAACCAGCTGTTTCCTTCACATAGATATAAAAACTGGTTATTTTAGTCCCCTTTTTAGACTCATTTAACCCAACCTAAATTGTACCTTGTTTCTTTTTTTTTTCTCCCATAAAATAAAATAAAATCTGTTACCGTCCTTTTTTTCCTTCAATAAAAAACCATTTGCCTAGATAAACACACTGCAATCTTCCTTAAATTTTGTCAAAATGTCAAATGGTTAAACGTCAAATATAAAACTGCTAAATAAATGTAAATGTAAATGTACTTCTACCGCAGCTTCTTCAAAGCCCCAGGATCGATAAACACATACAATTTTCGTACTACCGAAACACCCTTTTACATGCAAAAGGGTCCATTACAACTCTCAGCCTGGCCATTAACAAACATCAAATGAATCTTTTGAGGTTTTTCCAAACAAAAATCTTCATGTGCCCCAAATTTCCAGCACACCAACGGAAACCTCAACAAAAGAATTCCCAACACATCCCATCAAAGGAGCGAAAAACTACCATTTTCAATTAAAAACTGGGAATTCAAATCGCCAACCAGGCTTCAAGTGCTTTCTCAAAATCTGTCTATTGAAAAAGAATGAACTTTGTTGATTTGTTGCCAAGGCGTTCAAAAACAAAAACTCTACAACAAAAATTTTCTCTCACTGACACACACAAAAAGCATATACATCCAAACATACAAACTATACATCCTCCAATGACAAAATAATCGGTTACTAAATAACCAAAACTCAACAAACGTTACTACCAAATTTTCAACCGTACTATTAAGAGCAGTAAAATGTATTTTAAATTAAATAAATTACATACATTCTTCTTTTTGTGTCAATTAATTTAATTGAAAAAAAAATTTTTGGACACCCTGTATAATTAATCATGTTAATGTTTATATTACTAAATAGGGAATTAAATAACCTTTCAAATGAGCTAGCACTCGACCCATATTCCCATTTCAAAAAATGGACGTCATCACGCTCAAATGGATGACGTCACTAGTACGATATATATGTCAAAAAATTATAATTCAAAAATCAAATAACTTTTGTATTTTACATTTTTTGTCTAATTCTGTAAATGAAGCAGTTTACAGGGGGGTCAAAACATAGTGAATAACCCTGTACCTATTTAATGTGTCTTAAAAATTGAATAATCCAATCTCAGTGGAACAAATAACAACTTAAAACACTAATCTACAATTAATATTTTATAATCTGAATGCACTTTCTCTGTAATAATTGTTTCAGTCTACGCACTTCGGGAACGTCGTGCACATTGAATGGTCAGCCAGCACATTCTTCTTCTTGTAGTGCATATCCGTTCCAGATCTGCTGCTGATTCACTGCTGCTCTGAAAAGATTTGTGGTTGTTGTGTTAAACCACGGATGTCGATTGTTTAACCAGGAAATTATTCTCCTTCCTGGTCAGCATTTTCTTTCTATTTTTCTTTGTAAAATTAGTTGCATCAATCCATCACATTATGATTCACAATCCAGTTTAAGACCAATGAGGCAATGAACCAATACATATTACCTACTTAATTTAAGTCCAAGCTGTTTGCTTTTGGTAAATATATGTTTTTCCAAGTTAGATTGCGGTCTAAATGCATGTCGAAATTTTTGGCACCTTCGGATGAGGAAGTTGAAAATTGTCAAAACATACAGGAGGACATGTAGGACATTCTCTACGTAGCGTAAATTTTATGTGAAGTGAGTAATTCTATTATATTTGATACGTCATATTTTTAGCCATTGCTGAATTCTATTTAAATTTGATTGGAGGTTTCTGGATGCTGATGATGGATCTATGTGGGATGCCAAAATAGCAGTATTATCTGAATACATTGCTACTGTAGTTGTTCTTTTTGTTGGAATATCCTCTATATACAAGAGATAGAGTATTGGGCCAAGGACGCTGCCTTACGGGACGCCTACATATACTCGTATAGGATATATTTCAGTGTAGTCGGTTTCTTGTGTCACCAGGAAGTGTTCATTTTTCAGGTAGGATTTTAAGAGCTGGAAATGAGGATAGAATATAGAATATTATGAGGATATAATTATTTTATCTTTGCCCATTAAGCATTTTTAGCCTTTACGTACATATTTTCAAAAAGTTTGCCAAGCACAGGCAGAAGACAGGCCGATAGGAAATACATTTTATGTCTTTTTTCCGGATTTAGGGATCACTAGGATTTGCGCCACCTTCAAGGTGCTAGGAAAATAGTTTAAACGAAGAATTGCATTGACAATAAAAGTTTCAGTTTTAGGCATTTACCCGAGACTCAGAATATTGCAAGCAATTAGGTAATAAAAACCGGTAGATTTTTGATGTTGATTTCTTTCAATATGGTTTGTTTTACTTAGTTTACAGTCAATTTCGTACCAGGCAGGTCCACTTGAAATCGTGCTGTATGGAATTTGGTTGCTACGCCAATGGTAGAAAATAATTTCTACTTTCATAAAACCTACCAATTAACTGTCCCGAGCAAATTCCCCAAAAATCCTTGTTAGTAAATATTCAACAAGTGGTTTGTTGTTTTACCTATTTACTTCTACAAATTTCGAAGATGTCCCCCGCTAACCCCTTGGGCTTGGCTAAGCATTGCAATATTATAATTTTAGGTAACAGTGTCAATTTAGTATCCGACCAAACGGGTGGATCGTCGCATATTTTGTTAGTATTCGACCAGTCTATTGTCGATGCGATTTTTGTCTCAGAGTTTTCAACTCTCGCGTATTTAGTATGGATATTGTGTGTCTTGACGAAAACTTGAATATCTCGGGCATATAATGAGAGGTAGCAAATACAGGATGCTGCAGTTAATACTCAATGGAAAGATCGGCGGAAAAAGAGGAATTGTTAGGAAGCAATATTCATGGCTCCGAAACCTTCGTCAATGGACTGGCTTATCAGCAGATCAACTATTACATGCCGCGCAAGATCGAGAATGATATCGGCAAATTGTCATGGAAGCTACCCACGCCTAAAATTTGGGCACGGTATTTAAAGGAGAAGAATTGTGTGTCTTAAGAATTAAACGGCGGTGTTGTCAATTAGAATTTTCTCCGACAATTTATTCTCTAGCCTAGAGTATTAAAATATTCCTGGTTTCTGGAATTGTTCATTTCTTCGAGCTTGGCTAAGTTTTGTTAAGTTGCCCTGGTAGTCCCTGATATTGTTTGATTATAGGAGCTACACACTGTACTTGCCTTTTGTTGGCAAATCTTCAATCAGGTTGAGTTTGTTGTGTCATATTCATTTGGGCATGTGGTCGCATGTTTCTTTTCTCTGTTAATGTAGGATATAGTTTCTTCTGCAGTGGTTTGGGAACTTAGCATCCCCTATAGTTAGCCGGGCACCCTTTGCAGGTACTGCATTTTACTTTACCATATCGTGGTTTTCGAGGGCATTTTACTTTATCGTACTACATACGTAGTATAATAGATAAAGTTATGGGATCGTGCAAAAAATTTTTCAGATTTCACTTTTTTTCGACGTTTTAAGTCCCCCTGAGTCTAAAAGGCAAATAAAAAAAACATGTCGGAAGTATGTATGTACGTACGTATGTCGCCACCGCCCAGCAAAAACTACTGGACCGATTTCGATGAAATTCGGTATGAGTAAGTTTAAGAGAATTTTGTCGAGAAACTAAGCTTTTAAAAAAAGCCTCTCAAAGGTGGGCCGAAATAGGGGGTTATTTGGGGCCCATTTTTGGAAATTTTGACCGAAACAAATGAAATTTAACTCAAAGTTAGCTCATCGATAGGTAAATAGAAATACGCAATTTGACGTTTCCAAATTCAAAATGGCGGCCAACATGGCCGACCGCCCACCCAACACATTTCCTTTCCTACCTAAAAACTTGTTTAAGATAAGTTTAATTTGAAAAAGTCGTTATATAGCCTAAAGATGGGGCTATAAGAAGAATATTATCGTTTTTCAGAAAAAATATGGGTTACCTATATTTAAGGGGTCAAAATGTGACATAACTTTAAACTAAATTTTCTCAAAAATGACTCCAAGGAATTTGTTTATTTTTTGATATATTTTTGATATCCTGTCGGTAAGTTGAGTGACATTAGTCAGATTTTTTATCTCCACATAGGGAGTTAAATGTTATGAATTATGAATTTTTTATAAAAAAATATTAGAGTGCCCGTAACTTCCTCTGTAATAAAAACTAAAATTTTAAATTTGGCAGACATATATGGTACCTTATGGTCTATTATCACAATAAATTTTACCTAAAATATGGCTTCCGGTTGAACCGGAAATGAAAAAATAAAAAAAAAACTTAATTTTTTAGATCCGCCCTGTATATTTTTACATATTTTGAAAAAATGCAAAATTACCTTTCCAATGACATATAACTCGTTGCTGTAGCTCAAAAACTTGAAAAGTTACAGTAAATAGAAATTTTGCTATAATCTTGTGTGTGTCCTCTCTCACGCGATCATAGCAGAGCATTATTATGGGGCAGTCAATAGGGTATTTGGCTCCGAATTCCATCCTACTACATCGATGTACTTGATATTTTCACAGTAAGTAGGGAATAGCTCAAGAAACAAAATCTACGCTATATACTGTGGCGCTTTTATCTTGGGGCGGTTCCCACCCCTTCTAGGGGGTGGAAAATTTGTTGATCAAAATAACCACGGAAGTGGCTAGAGAACCTATTTCTAAGCAAAAACTGGTCTATACTTGTTTTTGAGAACTCGATACTTTTTGAGTTATGCGTAGGTGAAAACTGGCTATTTTCATTGAAAAATGACAACTTTTCGGACGGTTTTTTGTGAATACCTTAAAAGCTATGCATCGAACTAAAAATACTATATAAAACATTTTTTAGATTATAAATAACTAATTCACACTACAGCAAATTCCTGAAAAAACACTGTTAAAAACGATACACTGTACCTGGCGTTTTTAGATATGAAAAAGGCGTTTGATATGGTCAATAGAAAAGGAATATGGCAAAGCCTGATAAACAAGGAAGTAGATGAAGAACTTGTAACTGTAATAAAGAGTTTGCATAGGCGTAACCAGGGGGGTTTTGGGGGTTATAACCCCCCATTGGGATGGACTTTGAGCTCTATACGCTTAACACCATACCCCTCAAAGACCTTCCAGTAGTTGTAACCCCCTTAGGATCATCCTGGTTACGCCTATGAGAGTTTGTATGTCAACACAAAAAACCAGTTCAGGACAAGTAACTTAATCTCAGGCGAACTTTCTAACAACGACGGGGTTAGACAAGGTGGAGTGCTGAGCATACTGTTATTTATTTCTGTTATGGATGAAGTTATTAAAAAGTGTTGGAAAAAAACTAAAAAATGTGCTGTAGGGTATAGAAATTTGCAGCAAATAAAAATTGAAGCCTGTGCATTTGCTGATGACATTGTATTAGTTGCAAGAACTGAAAAGGCTCTCGCAGATAACATAAGAATCTGGGCCGAAGAACTAAAAAACTATAACTTAATAATAAATATGGAGAAAACTAAAGTAATGACAATAGCCAACAAAGAAGCAACTGTAAATATTGAAATCGAAGGGCAAAAAATCGAGCAAGTAGACCTCTTTAAGTATTTGGGAATAATGTTAAACAACAAAGGTACACAAGAAGATGAAATTGGAAACAGAATAAAATTGGCAACGAGAACTTATTATTCACTGTATAAAAATTTCCTAAACAAAAAAGAAATATCGAGAAAAACCAAAATGACAGTATATAAAACCGTATATATGCCAATTACAATATATGGGGCAGAAAACTGGGTACTCAATGACAGACAAAGAAAAAGATTACTAGCTACAGAAATGAGATACTTAAGAAAAGTGGTGGGAGCAAGAAGATTAAACAAAAGAAGAAACGAAGATATAAGACATGAATTACAGGTAAAATCGTTCAACGAAAAAGTTGAAAAAAAGAAGTTAAAATGGGCTGGGCACATGATAAGAATGAGTGGCGACAGACAAGTGAAAATGACATGGGAGGCCAAAGCAGTGGGTAAAAGTACGAGGGGCAGACCAAGGAAAAGCTGGAAAACTAGTGTAAACGAAATACTTCGACTAAAGAAATACTACGAAAAAAAAGAAAAGAGGAACATCGTGGCAACAAGCAAAAGTTTTAGCAGCAGATAGGAAGAAGTGGCGTAAATTTGCAGAGAGTAATATATAAAGGAGGAATCCTCGACACCTAATGGTAAAAGAGGCAATCGATTATGTATGTAATAACAAAGAGATTCGTTCCTTCGTAAATCTTCTATTTATAATACAAAAAGAGATATGGTAGGTGAAAAGAGTTTGTTTTTTTTGTGCATGCTCAAATTGGTGTATTCAACTTGAAATAACAGAGGAACGGTACGTTTTAGGTGTATAATGCTACCAACGCCTTTTGTAGTGTTTGAAAAGGCCTTTAAAACGAGCACCGTTAAATTTCGGTTACATTCAAACTAAGCGAGATATGGTGCAAAAAATATATGACTAATGTACTTTAAGGAAAAATACGTACATACATAATAAGTACATATTTATATTTAACCCCTCGTCCACCAAAATTTAAATGCATCGTTTTTCTTCTGCAATACATTTTAATATATTGTTATTTCTACTTTCAAAAAGTTGGACGGGTTTAAAATGTAAGGTTTTTGAAAAAAAAACAAGATCAAATTATAGAGCACATTTTTAAATTTTCTTAAAAATCTTCCTTTTTCTCCATGTAATTCGAAAATAAAAATGTTCCACTCCCGAGAAGGGGTGGGAACCGCCCCCATGATAAAAGCGCCATAGTATATAGGATAGACTTTGAATTAGGAGATTGGGCTACTCCCAAAATTTCATTAAAATCGATGCAGTAGGATAGAATTCGGAGGTAATATCTTGTTCTTACTCTCACGCATTGACTGGCGTAATAGAAATAGAATGAAAATGCAAATATTGTAAACTATTAATTTCTCTGAAAAATGAACTAATTTGAAATGAAAATATGACTAATATTCTATTGATTTATGCAATTATCTATAGTATGTCCCCGAAATATGGCATCGAACATTTTCTCAAATGCAGGAATTAATGATGCGTAGAACCATAAAATATTTTCAAGTATACAAGGTGTCTCTAAAATATCAAAATAACGAGTAACTTTGTTATTTTTATAGAATGCCAGTATCTATTACGATAACGATAATAGATCGGTACGGTAAAGTTCTCGGGCGGCCCTTCCGTCCAGCGTTTTTTAGTTTCATGATTGCCTGTCTATTTTACGCAAATGGAATTACCAACCTCCAGGTATAATAGTAGAGAAGTAAAACTGATAATCAAAAATGGAATTCAACCTAATACTACTAAGAGTTATTGAAAACTGTCAAGGTAAAAAAATATCTTAGTTTATCGATATATTCGGAGAAAATCCATGTTGAAAATTTCTGATATATGAAATATTTGTTCGATATTTTATTTGTAATCGCACTCATGTAAGCCTAATGACGTCCTTTAAGTAGTAATTAAAAAATAAAAAAAGGATTAATAATAATCCCGTTAAGTCTACACATAGATAAAAATACTTCTGTTATATTTAGAGATGATTTTAAAAATTACTAAGGCGTGACTTACTAATTTTGCCTTAAGGTTAGTAAGACTTTAAGAAAGGTTATAAAAAATGCGTAAAATTACATAAAAATATTAGGTGGCGCCTGGTAGATAATTTATTTTAAACAATTATAAATCTTTGGTTGTAAATTTTTATCTGAATTTAACGAAGAAATGAATGCTTTTATAGATACTTTTCAAAAACAATCAGTAGAATGCTAATGTAGGTTTGATCGATGACATTGTAAGTACTTAAAGAAACTTGAATTTGATAATCATCTAAGATAAGCGAAATGCTAGTGATAAATAAATGGTTTGGACTAATATAAACTAAGAGAAAAAATCACAGATTTTAAATAATAAAGATGCATGTGAATTATACGGGGTTATATCAGGTTTAATATTATATTATGCAGAATTAATCTAAAAAATGGCTATATGTTTCGACGCAGCAAATTTTCATATTATAGACTCTAGAACATCATATTATGAGCCTTGTGTATTAACCGCAGACAACTTACTTACAAGACACAATTTCTATGATACATTCGCTTAAAACTCTAACTGAAAGAGTAGGATTACGCATAAATTTGAGAAAACTAAACTTATGAAATATCTCGTGATAAGCGTAAATATAACTGTTGATAATATTTCCATACAACAAACAGACACTTAGAAATGTCTGAGACACGAGATCAAAATAAGCACCGACAATCCAACAAGAAATACGGAAAAGAATAGGCATAACATGGGCAGCATTTGGCAAACTAAGTCATATTCTAAGAAGTTCAATTCCCATGTATTTCAAGCAAAAGGTTTATAGCCAATGTGTTTTGCCCGTACAAACTTATGAAGCAGAAACTTAACCCAGATATTACTACCGTCCTTTTAAAAGGCAGTGTAAATTATGCGTAATTTAGGTTAGTACAGCTACCAACTGATAGATGGCTCTAGATGGAGTGTTTTCAAGAGCCAGCATTCGACAAGTTTTAACGATTTTAGTGCGCGCACATGCTGTAATTGTGAGGTTATCTGTGTAAATTGCCAGGTTTTGGACTACAAAATGGATGCTTATAATTGGAGGTAAGTCTAGAATTAAAAAACTGTTATTTCACGGCATTGGCATGTGGATTATTGTATAATAGGGACTTATGTACGTATATTCTTGGCTCGAATAGTTGTCACGTTGTTTCAAAGGCTCGCCGCTTGGGATTTCATTTTGTTCTTTTAAAAGGACGGTAGTAATTAGTACTACCAACGTGCGTATTGTTTCAGGAGGCCTCTCAAATTGCATGAGCTATTAGAAGAGCTTGATTCTGATGAAATCCCAGTCCCTCCAGATGGTTTGATCATATTTCCCCCAGAAAATGCCAATGATGATGTCACCGATTGCGACTCCGGCGATGAAGAACTAACTACAATAAATAATTTACCGGGTAGTCAGTTGAGAAACGATGTAGAACTTGTTTTTGACAACGCGACTGAATTACCACAAGATTCTGTGAATTCCAGCCTACCAGAAGAAGATTCGGATGATGACAATATACATTGGCTTTGTTTCTTTCCAAGGAAAAGCTGCCCCATCAATTAGAGAAGAGAATATCTGCACACTGGATTCAAGGAGACTTGTATCAACACCCTGATTGTACTTACTGGAAAACTCAATTTGGACCGAAAATGACTCAGTCGCCGATGGAAATTTTCAATTTGTTTTTTGATGATGAAGTCATCAATTTGGTTACCGAATACACTAACATCTACGCAGGACAAAGAAATCTTTTGAACGACATTACTCAAAATGAGATTCGATGTTTTATAGGCGTTCTTGTATTGAGTGGTTATGTGGTAGTGCCGAAAAGGTACATGTACTGGGAAAATCGTGACGATTCGCACAACGCAATGGTGGTAGCTGCTATATCTAGGGATAGATTTTCCCACATAATGAAAGTTTTGCATGTTTGCAATAACTTGCCATTAGATAAATTTGATAGATTTGCCAAGATGTGACCCCTGTTCGACGTAATAAACAAAAAATTTATACAATTTTCCCGTTTAGAACAACATCACAGCATAGATGAGGCAATGGTTCCGTATTTTGGTCGCCATCCCACAAAACAATTCATCAGGGGAAAACCAATCCGTTGGGGGTACAAAATGTGGGTAGGAGCCCTTTGTCTGGGATACGTAGTTTGGTTTTCTCCTTACCAAGGTAATTCCACTACAATACCTGAACAATATAAAGTCCTTGGATTGGGTGCATCAGTAGTTCTATCCTATGCAGACAGATTGAATGAAGTATGGCCTCAAAGGCGATTCCATCTTATTTTTGATAATTATTTTACTTCTATTCATTTACTGCATGAGCTAAAACAAAGAGGCATATTTGGTACAGGCACTGTAAGGGAAAATCGCACCATGAAATGCCCTTTACCCTGTTCATCTATTATGAAAAAAACTAAACGTGGTAAATACGAGTATCGTCTTGATAAAAATACAGGAATAGTGGTTTGCCGCTGGCATGATAATAATATCGTTTCTATTGCTTCCAATTTTGTACCAGTAATGCCTTGCTTCTCTGTAAAGAGATTTTCACAAGCAGAGAAAAAACATATTCAAGTTCCTCAACCAAATATTGTTAGAATATACAACAACTTCATGGGCGGCGTTGATCGCAGTGACCAGAACATCAGTTTATATCGAGTGTCCATGAGAGGAAAGAAATGGTATTTTCCCCTTTTTGCTCATTGCGTTGATATGGCTATTCAAAATGCGTGGCAGATTCACAAAACTCAAGACGGTAAACTGGATCAACTTGAATTTAGAAGATCTATTGCAACTAATATTTTGGAAACTTTTAAAAAAGAAACAAAACGCGGACCTTCTAAGCGGAATTCGAATTCGGTAGCCAATTCAAGATATGACGGTATTAACCACTTGGTTCTTTATCAAGAAAAGCAATCGCGATGTGGATATTGTCACAAAAAAGTCCAGTTTTTGTGTGAAAAGTGCAAAATACCTTTACATCCAAAATTTTGTTTTAAATCCTTTCATTCTTTGTAAATTGATACTAATAAAATATATATGATATCTGGTACCGTATATTACTACCGTCCTTTTAAAAGAACACGTCAAAACTTGACAGGTATCGTCATAAAAAAATATATGATTGTGTTTTTTGGTTCCATATGCTATAATTTCCATGAAAATTCGAAATTAATTCAAAATGTTAACAATAAAAGTTTCAGTAATATCTGGGTTAAAGCTGGCTCAAAGATCCCCAAATATACTCAAAGTTACACAACGAACCATGGAACGTGCAATACTGGACGTGAGCCCTTGAGACCACATAACAAACCAACAAATCAGACAAAGATCAGGAGTTATACGCCATTAAAATAATCACGACATTAAAATTGAACTGAGCAGGGCATTTGCAAAAACACAAGATAAACAAGACGAATCATGGAATGTAGGCCCAGAAACTATAAAAGAAGCTAAAATAAAAATGTATACCATTTTTATTCAGTTGCAATGAGAAGGCAAAACAATCTTATTTTTCACTTAGAACATGGAGCGCCGTGCAGCACTCTGAATCGACGATTTTCAACTCTTATTGGAGTCATCATCGGAGAGGCGTAGGCCTGCTGTTCTCTGCTCGAAATGACCAAACCGTGAAAGTTTGTCTGTTGAAAGTCATCTGGCATTTGAAAGGTAAAGTTTTCAATCCTAATCCTAAAAAAATCCTAATAGCAACATTAATAATATTGAAAAATAGTAAAAATATTACTAAAAGATTTTTAAATTGAAAACTTATTGGCCCATTTCCCTGGTAACACCTCCAAGGCTTCTAAAATTTGCAAGCCAGGTGGATGCTGCAGTGAAGACAAAGGGAGGGAATTCTAAAAAGTTGCAATTCACAACTCCCGTCTGCAGCTTGGTAAAGTTCCAACGGAAAATTCACCTAGTTACTCTATACGAGTAATAATAATATAAAATAAAACAAAATGTATACCATTTTTATTCAGTTGCAATGCGAAGGCAAAACAATCTTATTTTTCACTTAGAACAGGGAGCCCAGTCCAGCACTCCGAATCGACGATTTTCGACTCTTATTCGAGTCATCATCGGAGAGGCGTAGGCCTGCTGCTCTCTGCTCGAAGTGACCAAACCGTGAAAGCTTATCCCCACATTGCAACTGACGTGTATGGATTAGGTGACTAGCGTCATTAGAAAGGTAATTCAATTCTAATAGCAAAATTAGTAATATTGAAAAATATTACTAAAAGATTTTTAAATTGAAAACTGGAAATGGGCCAATAAATTTTCAATTTAAAAATCTTTTAGTAATATTTTTAATATTTTTCAATATAATTAATGTTGCTATTGGGATTGAAAACTTTACCTTTCAATTGCCAGATGACGCTAGTCACCTAATCCATACACGTCAGTTGCAATGTGGGGATAAACTTTCATGGTTTGGTCACTTCGAGCAGAAAGCAGCAGGCCTACGCCTCTCCGATGATGACTCCAATAAGAGTCGAAAATCGTCGATTCAGAGTGCTGGACTGCGCTCCCTGTTCTAAGTGAAAAATAAGATTGTTTTGCCTTCGCATTGCAACTGAATAAAAATGTTATACATTTTTATTTTATATTAGTATTACTCCTATAGAGTAACTAGGTCCATTTTCCGTTGTAACTTTACCAAGCTGAAGACGGGGGGTTGTGAATTGAAACTTTTTAGAATTCCCTCCCTTTGTCTTCACTGTAGCATCTATCCGGCTTGCAAATTTTAGAAGCCTTGGAGGTGTTACCAGGGAAATGGGCCAATAAGTTTTCAATTTAAAAATATTTTAGTAATATTTTTAATATTTTTCAATTTTATGTTGCTATTAGGATTGAAAACTTTACCTTTCCTTTATAAAAGAAGCCTCTAAATGAACTATAAAAGAAAAGGGTAGTGGGAAACTGGGTACAAGCTGCTCAGTGTAGGAAGAGACTGAGAGAGGCATATGTCTAGCAGAGGACACGATCGGCTGAATGATTATAATGATGTTGATAATATCTACCACAGTTTATAGACCTTTTTTTGTTAAAATATAATAATATCCATCATAAAAGTTAAAAATACATTTTTATAACCAAAAATCATTTTGCAAAATTACTGCTATTTTTAACGTGTAAAAAATTGGAATAAATAAAGATAAAGAGTCTCTTCTTACCATCCTCGGATACGTGTTTGTAGGCTTACTCGTTATCAAAGAGGTTTTGTAAGAAGACTGAACTGAATCAAAACAAAAAGTTAGTATAACTTCTAAGCTATAATTCGTAGACGAAATATTTTTTCACATTCAAAAAGCTGGCAGTTTTATACGAATTTAAAGAAAAAAACAAAGTTATTCTATAACAAAAGACAAAAGTTTTCAATCTAATAGCACATAAAATAATACTAAAAATATTACTCTACATCCCACCAGATTGAAAACAATGGGAACCTTCTCTGGTTACACCTCCGAGGCTTCTAAAATTTGCAAGCCATAACGGATGCTGAGACTAAAGAAGATGAGGAAATTTTACAATTTATAATTCACGTCCCATCTGCTCAGCGCGGTAAAGTTCCAACGAGAATGGTTCCCTTCGTACTCCAATCAGAATAAACATGTAAATCAAAAATGAATAACCATTTTCAATTTCGTTGCAACACGAAACTACAGCGGCATCATATTCTAGTTCAATAAGAGAGTGCAGCAAGCACCTCTACCGGTTTCGAAACTTATTAGTCTGTCATCAGGAGCCACATGCTGCTCTCTCTGACCAACCAGGACAAACCCCAGCGTGCAGTTATGAATTGCAACGAACGAACTTTACTTTACTTAATCAGTAGACCCATTTGTACCTTTCGGTGTTGGGCCGAAAACGAATGAAATGGCTTGCAAATTTTAGAAGCCTCTAAAGAGAAGGTTCCCATTGTTTTCAATCTGGTGGGATGTAGAGTAATATTTTTAGTATTATTTTATGTGCTCTTAGATTGAAAACTTAGTCTTTTGCTAGCAGTTGCCGCTAAGGCATCCCCGCCATTTCGTTCGTTGCAATCCGTAACTGCACGCCAGGGTTTGTCCTGGTTGGGTCAGAGAGAGCAACATATGTGCCTCCTGATGAGAGACTAATAAGTTTCGAAACCGGTTGAGGTGCTTGCTGCACTCTCTGCTTGAACTAGAATATGATGCGGCTGTAGTTTCGTGTTGCAACGAAATTCAAAATGGTTATTCATTTTTGATTATTCTATAACGATTAGGTAAAATGTAGGGATAAGATTTCACTTAGACAGCATTTTGTCTGTGAGTGTTAAAATTGAGATTGAAATGAACATTAGTTGGACCATATTGGTGAACTAAAAATTCAAATGTTTAAAAATGTTAATGAACTTCAAAATACTATACGTTTACTGTAAGGTAGTTGATAGATTGTAATTTTTGTTTTAACTCGTATCTACTTTTTGCAGATATTACAAATAGGCTATACTTTAACAATATCATTAATAAACAAACAATGCAGTTTGTTTAAACAGTTAAAAAATATATTTTTTTACAAAAAATTCTAATTGTTTATTCTATTCTAATAAAAATTTTCTACTGTATAATAAAACTTTAAGTCTTTATCTTTCAAATGAAACTAATTACATTTTTTAATTATTATAAACAAATTAACTGGGAATTAAACAAATAATTCCTACTGTTTATCTAATCGTCCCAGAATTACTTTCGAAAAATTATCAGCTTCTCGAATATCGAAAAGGTTTTATCTTCGAGCAATAGTTTAAAAGTTATTCCATTTGTTTCAAAATCAAAAGTAACCGTAACTTTTCAAAAGAGTTTTGCGTTTTAAAAAAATATTGTTTTCACTTTTTTTAATACATACCCTACCTATTAAAGTAATTGATTGACCGATCTGAACCTTTAACAGTTTCCTAAGAGCTACAATTCACAACTTTGGGCGGAATAACAAATATCTAGGTTGATTTTTTACATTAGTCATATAGGTAAAATTTAAATAAAAAAATTGAAAAAATCTAACACATTCGCCAAAGAAAAGCGTGGCGCGTCTTCATCGAATAAACTGTTTTGGCCCCACGCTTTTCTTTAACAAATGTGTTAGATTTTTTCACTTTTTTTATTTTTTGCTTTTTAATTGATTTTTTTAAACCATTTTTAATTTTAGTCACTCGTAACCAAAGAAAAGCGTGTCTTAAATTTTTTTTTAATATTTTTTATTTTTTTACGTTTTAGTCTTACACTTTTTAAACATTAAAATATATCGTCATGTTTATTAAAATATGTATAAAACATATGATGTACAAACATGAAAAATAGTCGGAATCGGCAAAAAATTTGAAACTTTATTGTTTATTTATGAAGCATAACGTATGTAAACAATTAACGTAAAAAGTGAAATTATGTATAGTTCATATAATTAGCTACAATAAGCTGTAAAAGTTTCAAGTTTCTTCATAGTAAAAAATAAGAGAATGTAAGCATTTTCCGTTAAAATCTTTTTTTTTTATTTAAACAATTAATAATCATAACAATTTTTTTTTACTGACTATTCGTGTATTGTTTCCGTGAATGCATATGTCTGCAAAGTTTTAGTCATTTACATTCAAGAAAAGGCAGTCAAATTAACGTCCGAAGATTTGACCCAAACGATTCAACTAAAGAAAAACGTTTAATTAATTAATACGCCAAAACGAATTCTATTGTTAATTGTAGCAGAAAACGTCTCTACCGGTGGTTTTACTAAGACTACGATAAAAACACGAATTTTTTTAATTCGAGTTTTGGATGAAGTTTTGTTTCGTATCGTATTGAAATTTGACACGAATAAGCACCGATTTTTATATAAACAAATATACGAGCGTTCAAAATTTGAAACTTTATTGTTTATGTGTTTTTATTGTTTATGTTATTTACAATTAACGTAAAAAGTGAAATTATGTTGTAGTTCATATCATTAGCTACAATCCGTAAAAGTTTTAAGTTTCCACATTGTAAAAAACAAGAAAATTTAAGCATTTTCCATTAAAATGTTTTTTTTTACTTAAACAATTAATAAACATAAAAGAATTTTTTTATTGGCTATTCGTGTATTGTTCCCGCGAATGCATATGTCTGCAAATTTTCATTGAACTAAAGAAAAGCGTTTAAAAAAAGGCGCTGAAATATCTGAAGATACGAGTTTTCTTTATATAGGTCTATAATAACTAAAAAAATCAAATACATGGATTTGTCATGGTCCGCACAGTCAGTCATATTGCTATGAACCACGAAATAGCTATTTGTATAACAAGGGAGGAAAGTGCTACTTTTCCTCCCGAGAATGAAGTTTACTGCCCGACGCGTAGCGGAGGGCAGTAATCATTCAAGGGAGGAAAAGGCACTTTACTCCCATGTTATACATATGGTTTTTCCACCTTCCTCAAATTAATAACAAGTCATTTTTAATTTTAACCTAATTTATTTATGTAACTAACCAACAAAATTTATTAAAACTAAAACTAACAAATAGGTACAATATATCTGTCAACTGTCAAATATAAGTCAAATTATTAATGTAAACATTGTTAAATCAAAATAACAATTTACTGTTTTTTACCATTCTACAAAATACAGGGTGTTTTATAAATAAACGTTAAAATGTATAGATACTTACGTAATAGCCTATTTACATATGCCCAAGTAACAAATAACCAAGTACAAACCAGTCAAACAATACCAGAAAATATCCAGTCTGTCAACAACATGGTTAAACTAGAGGAGATGTTAACCAAACTAATGGAGCAAATGGGGACAATGTTAAATTTACTTACCGCAGTCGTTAGTAAATTAGCTTAATGACAGTACAACCCAAATATAAAATAGCTATATGGAATGCCAATGGTCTACAACAACACGCGTTAGAAATAAAAACCTTCCTCATTGAGCAAGATATCGACATAATGATGATTTCTGAATCACATTTTACAGATAAAAATTATCTTTGTATTCCGAAATACAAATTATACTTCACAAAACATCCAGATAACAAATCTTATGGAGGTACTGCTATAATCATAAAGGAAAACATCAAACATTACGAAAGAGAGAAATTCGACAAAAATTACCTACAAGCTACTAGTGTTACAATCGAGGATGAGCACGGTCATATAACAATGTCTACCATATACTGCCCACCCGAACATAATAACAAACAGATACAGTTTGAAGGTTTTTTTAATACACTTGGAACCAGGTTCTTTGCAGGAGGTGACTATAACGCTAAACATGTCACTTGGGGCTCACGAATTACAACTACAAAAGGAAGAGAATTAGCCAAAACAATGAAGGCTAACAATCTACAACAAATATCTACAGACGATCCAACATATTGGCCGTCAGATAGTAATAAAATTCCAGACGCCATAGACTTTTGTATCACGAAAGGTATTGATACTAAGAAATGTAAAGCAGAATCTTGTTTTGATTTATCATCCGATCACTCTTTAGTAATAATAAAGGTTAATTCTCAGATTAGAAATAAAGAAAAACAACCTTCTCTGTACAACAGTAGGACGAACTGGAACATATTCCGGGACAAACTAGATAATTTAATTTTCCTAGACTTACCGTTAAAAACTGTACTAGACATCGAAACAGCAGTCGAAAAACTAACAAAGAATATACAAGAAGCATCTTGGTTAGCCACTACAAACTATGAAACACCTCTAGGCAAAAGTGAAACATCCCCTACAGTTAAAGAAAAAATTGCTGTCAAAAGACAATTACGGAAACAATGGCAACAGGCAAGGACTGGTGAAAACAAGAAGAAACTTAATAAAGTAACCAAAGAATTGAAACAACTAATTCAAGAAGAGCTAAACCAAGGCATTCAAGACTATCTAGAAAGTCTTACACCTACAGAAGCAGCGGAATATTCATTATGGAAAGCAACAAGAAAACTCAAAACGCAACAACTTCCAAATCCACCAATCAAAAACTTCAACAATACATGGGCCAGAAGCAATAAAGAAAAAGCTGAAGTCTTCGCGGAGCACCTAAAAAATGTATTTAAACCATTTCCTTCCGAGATATCCACGGCAGAAGAAAAAGAAATAATGGATTACCTAGATGCCCCATTTCAGATGGACTTGCCTCTACATAAATTTACTGTAAAAGAAGTCAAACACATTGTAAAGCATGAAATCAACATAAAAAAGGCACCTGGATTCGATCTAATTTCTGGAAAAATCCTACAAGAGTTACCTGAAAAATGTTACAAAATTATAACCTTCATATTCAACGCAATGCTACGGACGAGTTACTTTCCCTGCACCTGGAAGGTTGCACAAATCATCATGATCCCTAAGCCCGGAAAAAACCAGAAGTCGTCTCCTCATATAGGCCAATAAGCCTGCTCCCAATGTTATCCAAAGTTTTCGAAAAGCTCTACGCCAGTAGGCTCGAAATAATAATAAATTCACAAAAATTGATTCCAGATCATCAGTTTGGATTTCGAAAAAAGCACGGAACAATTGATCAGGTGAACAGATTAGCTAACCAAATCTACAGGAATCTGAACGGTAAAAGATATTGCTCAGCAGCCTTCTTGTATATATCACAGGCATTTGACAAAGTATGGCATAGCGGCTACAATTTAAATTAAAAGAACTCTTACCCTATCCCCACTATCTACTACTAAAATCCTACCTTTCAGACAGACATTTCTTCGTGAAACAAGGGAGTGAACTTACTGCATTACATCCAATATATTCTGGCGTTCCTCAAGGCAGCGTCTTGGGACCTATATTGTTTTTTCTTTATACAGCTGATCTGCCAAGAACAAGAACCACCACTGTAGCAACATTCGCTGATGACACAGCGGTCTTGGCATCCCACACCAATCCGGCCTCGGCCTCAAAGAACCTTCAGACAAACCTTGATAAAATCCAAAAGTGGCTAAAAAGATGGCGTATCAGAGTTAATGAAACGAAATCTACACAAGTGACATTCACTTTACGCAGAGAAACATGTCCACCAGTAAAAATCAACGACTGCTACCTCCCACAAGCTGACGATGCTAAATATCTTGGCATGCATTTGGACCGACGGATGACTTGAAAGAAAAATATATTCACCAAAAGAAAACATCTAGGCATTAAATTTAGCAAAATGTATTGGCTGATTGGACGCAAATCTAAATTATCATTGGACAACAAAATACTGTTGTATAAGGCAATTCTCAAACCTGTGTGGACATATGGTATACAACTTTGGGGAAACGCCAGTGATTCCAACATTGACATTCTTCAAAGATTCCAAAACAAAGTGTTGCGAACCATCGTCGATGCACCTTTCTACATCCCCAACAGGGTCATTCTACACCACGTCAAGTTGGAATCCATCAAGGAAGTGATCTACCAGTTCACTGTTCGTTACAGTGAAAGAGTGTCAGTGCATCCTAACGTGTTGGCCAACCACCTAAACGTGCCCGATGTCAACGAAGTGCGTAGACTTGGACGCCTGCTGCCTGCCAACCTGTCTACAGGACTTACATAAGTTTTAGCTTTTAAGGACATAATATGTCCTTAGTATGTTAATATATATTATAGACACCAATAAGTACTCTCATTGTCAAAAAAAACCTAAATTTAAATTTAGCTAGTGCTTTAAAGGAGATCACTCACTGGAGTGATACTCTACATGTCAATCTCACATTTGTCAAAGCAAACGCTTATTGCCCTTCCAGCAGATTGCAGAATCCATTAGGGGTTATAAAAAAAAACGTAATAGAAAATAGATATTGTACAGGGCGTCAATAAGTTACTTCATGAATGAAATACCATGACGTCACTTTTACTTTTCCTCCTAAAAGTGACGTCATGGTATTTCATTCATGAAATATAACTTATGTATTGACGCCCTGTACAATATCTATTTTCTATTACGTAAGTATCTATACATTTTAACGTTTATTTAAAAACACTCTGTATTTTGCAGAATGGTAAAAAACAGTAAATTGTTGTTCTGATTTAACAATGTTTACATTAATAATTTGATCTATATTTGACAGTTGACAGTTATATTGTACCTACTTGTTAGTTTTAGTTCTAATAAATTTTGTTGGTTATTTACGTAAATAAATTAAGTAAAAATGAAAAGATGACTTGTTATTTGAGGAAGGCGGAAAAATCAAATGTATAACATGGGAGTAAAGTGTCTTTTCCTCCCTTGAATGAATACTGTAAAAAGTAAACTTCATTCTCGGAAGGAAAAATAGCACTTTCCTCCCTTGTTATACAAATAGCTATTACCGATATCTCACTCACAGAACTAACCCCTTTTTTGTGTCCACAAGCTATAAAGCTGTCCCGACCAAGTGAAATCTAAATCGAAATACAAAGTTTAAAATAAAATTTGGTACCAAAAATATTGGTTATACTATCTCCAATATAAAAGTTTTGATGTAACTGCTGAAAAAAATCGTAAATCCACAAAACACAGCTGTCTCATTACATCTTGAACTATAGTTTATCATTCACTGTTAAATTCCCTAAAGTACAGACTATGAAGGAAACTTTCGTAGCTGAGATATATGTAAATTGAGTCTGACAACGATAACACCGCAAAAATATTTTGAGTTGTATCTAATAAGAAATAATATGTCTTCTTCCAATAGGAAAAAATAAGTCAACTTTTAAATACAGCACCTATCGACTTCACATCGGGCAGCATTCAAAAGTGCATAAACATGTTAAAATCAGTATATTAAGGACCAGATTTTGTTACTCGGGGGTTTTTGCAGTCGCTGAACATGAATATGCCATCAGAACCACCTCCCGGAGCACCTGGTGCCCAAGGTTACTACTAAGGCACGTCATCTGGAGTTTCGTGGATTTTATTCACTAAATTGATGCAAACAGATTACTTGGGGGTTTTCGGGTAGCTGAACAATAATAAGTCATCAGAACCGACCTCCGAAGCAACTGGTGCCCAGGAAACTGCTGAGGCACATCATCTTCTTAATAAGTATTCGTGTTCAGTGATCCCAAAAACCTCCCAACTAGGGTCACAGGGGGGTTATTTAGGGCCCATTTTTGCAAATTTTGACCTAAACGAATGAAACTTTGTGCAGAGTTAGATCATCGATAGGTTAATGGAAATACGGAATTTGACATTTCCAAATTAAAAATGGCGGCCAATACGGCCGAACGCCCACCCGGCATATTTTCTTACCTAACTAAAAACTTGTTTAAGATAAGTTTAATTTGAGAAAAGGCCGTTATATAGTCTAAAAATGGGGCTATAAGGAGAATATTATCGTTTTTCAGAAAAAGTTATGGGTTGCCTATATTTGAGGCCTCAAAATTTGACATAACTTTGAACTAGATTTTCTCAAAAATGGCTCCAAGACATTTGTTTATTTTTTGATATATTTTAGATGCCCTATCGGTATTATCTATTATCACATTAAATTTTACCCAAATAGATGGCTTCCGGTTTAACCGGAAATAAAAAAATCTTAATTTTTTAGACATGACCTGTATATTTTTACACATTTTGAAAGAATACAAAATTTCCTTTCCAATGACATAAAATTGCTTGCTGTAGCTTAAAAACTCGAAAAGTTACAGTAAATAGAAGTTTTGCTGTAATCTCGTGTGTCCTCTCTCACATTGTATAAGCGCAATCATAGCAGTCCATAGAAATAGAATGAAATGCAAACATTATGTAAACTATTAATTTCTCAAAAAAAAATGAACTAATTTGAAATGAAAGTATGACTAATATTCTATTGATTTGTGCAATAATATATAGAGTGTTCCCCGAAATATGGCATCGCACATTTTCTCAAAATCTTTTGAAAATTTTACAAATTTTTTTTATAAAATTTGCCGAAATTAATGATACGTAGAACCATAAAATATTTTCAAGTATACAGGGTGTCTCTAAAATATCAAAATAACGAGCAACTTTGTTATTTTTATAGATTATCAGTATCTAGTACCATAACGAAAATAGATCGGTACCATAAAGTTCTCGGGCGGCCCTTCCGTCCAGCGTTTTCTATTATAGACTGATTCTGACGTCATCCTGGTCCTGAACAAAATGCAAAAAGTTGCAAGCTGTTAGGTGCTGTATTTAAAAATCGATTTATTCCGGTGTTTATTGTTCCAAATGCCCTGGTCTATATACCAAAAGAAATATTTCATCAGTTTGTTTAATGTAAAAGAGATTTAAAATCAAATCTTATCCTTAACAGAAACAGGTACTGTTAATAAATAACTTAGTATAATATTCGCACCTAAAAATCACTATATAATTCACTGCACACACTCTTCCAGGATTGTCATAAATACCTAACAATGTTCTCATTTCTTACATAATCTCAGTAATGCTTTATTCATAAGTAGAAGAATAGTCACTTGATGCATTATTCAAAGAATTACCTGAAATATGTGCATTTCTGTGGGGTGGGATTGGTTTGAATTTGTTACGATAAAGACTAGTATATTATTATACATGTCCATGGGGTCTTGACTCATGAAGGCGCTCGGTTCTTGTATTGAGCTGGCAGGAAATCGTTCCATCACACTCTAAAACAAAAAAAAACAAATTATGGAACATGCTGAGAATAAAATTTAAATAAAACTTTATAAATACAAATAAAAAATTGTGTCTTGTAAAATAAAGACATATTTTTATCAAACGATCCTGCAAAAAATATTACCATTATGACTCCATATGGGGTGGGGGGTATATGCGCCATAAAAAGTCATAAAGTTTATGCCCTAACAACTGATTTTTGCAGGATTGTTTATTAAAAATATTTACAATTAACTGGTAATATGGTCCAACATATTTTTAAGGGTACTCCAGGTGTTGGACGCACCAAAGTTTAGAAACCTATATTTACGAAACGGCCCTCTCGCGAAAATTTTCCGTAATAGAAAAGTTGTCCGACTCGTGAAGTCGTAGGCCCAAGATCTATTTTGTTTTATTGCAAATTTAAAATTATTAGACGAAAACTTATTGGTACACTTTCCTGGTGATACGTCTTTCAATGCCAGATGGCGCTAGCCACCTACTATCATCACTTCGGTTGCAATGGGTGGGAAAAGCTCTCGATGCGAATCAATTAGAATATGGAGAACAGTGCCTACGTTCTTTCCGATGAGGCTCCAATAAGAGTCGAAAATCGCGATTCAAGGGACTGAACTGCACTCCGTATTCTAATTGAAAAGTAAGATTGTTTTGCCTTCGCATTGCAACTGAATAAAAATGGTATACATTTTTATTAAAATTATTAGATATTAGTTGTTATTGCTTTAACTAATGTTAGGATTAAAACAGCTTGATATTGTTTTAAAAATTTAAACTTTTACAATAAAAAATAATTATTGTCATATTTATGGCGAAATTTATAAATAAAATAACTAATAATACTTCTTTTTTTGTTACAGGTAAATAATACTTCTTTAATAAACCGATTAATCGGTAATTTTACAAAGTTATTTTTCTACTTATAATTATTTTTTATTTTATTTGAAACTTGTATATTTAGAATCTACTCTGCACAAAGGAGTATTAAGTAAAACTGATGCATTATGTAATGCCTTTGTAGGTGTAGCCAGTCAGTGCCGGTTCACCTAAGTCTTCTGGCCACTGTCTCTTGAGTAGAGATTTAAAATTTCCGGAAAATTTGGGTGCAGGAAAAAACCTGTTTTTTCCGGAAACAAAACAGGAAAAATACGGAAAAATTGATATTTGTTACAATATACTAAACAAATTCTGCATCCCGTATCAAAATCGATAAATTTAGTAGAATTCGATAGACCTATATTATCAGAAGTGCCTTTTGTCTTTAAGTAGGTACATAAAAGACACAATATTAAAAAATATTCCCCAACAAGTTAACCAGACTAGTTCTCTTATCGAAAGATTGCTAAAATATGTATGTTGAAAAACGCTACGAATTTTGTTCTCAGCTGATTCACTTGGCAGCCTCTTGATGCTCGCTTTAAAGAAGAATAATTGAATGAAGACCAACTAATGGAAGCCATAGACTTCATTTCTTGAAATGGCTTGTTCACTAAGGCCCCGGTCTTTTCACCTCCGAATAACTAGTTATCGGGAAGTTTATTTACATGTAATCTGCCGGATAAACTTCCCGATAACTATTTATTCGGAGTTAAAAAGACTGGGCCTAAACCTAGATGTAGGGAAGGTGATGGCAAATCTAGCCCAATTTAGAACAAAAACTGGATTTTTTAGTCGAAATTCTTTATGGGATAGTGTAAATATGTAGTACTAATCCCGTTATATGGTAGCAAGGTTTATGTACATCGCAGCCACTTATGCCAATTGCCTCCCGAATTTTAAATGGACCTCCATATTCCGCCTCGTCATGCGTCAGAAAGAAACTGGTCTTTACACGGCCTCATATATACAAGCAAAAAAATATGTTATCACAAGATAAAATTTATAAGTTGTTGCTATTCATTTAAATTTGGTTATAAACGAAAAACATATTTATTTGTTAATATCTGTTAATATCTGGCCAATACTAGACCAGATCCACTTTTAAAAGATACTGACAAAAATCATGTTGTTTGTGTTATCCGTTCAGGATGGTGAAGCGGAGATCGAGTCTAAATCAGATGCTTGGTCTGAAGATTCAGACTCAGATAAAAATATACCACTGAGCAATTTGGTTAAATATTGTGCTTTCTACCTTTGAAGTTTCTGTTTTGACACTTACAATTAAAGTCTCTTAGTTTAAGTAGGTACACTTAAGTCTCAATTAAAAAATATTTCAAAGTTTCCCATTTTTTCCAATGGTCTGGAAAAAAACGGAAAAAACCTGTTTTTCCTCAATTTTTCCCGTTTTTTTCCGATGTGTTAATTCTCTACTCTTGAGTCTTCGAACTGGTAATGGACGATTGTAAGCGATGAAATCAGCTCATTGCTATGATTCATGCTTTATGTTTGGTCGCATGTTGTCCTATTACGTCTTTAAGGAATGGTATTTCTATGTCCTCATGTAAGAATTGGTTTGAAATAACAGGGTGAATTTGCTATGATTCTTAGTTTTTGATTGGTATGTCTGCAGAATTTTGATGTTTGATGGTTTCGGACATCCCCATAATTAAATCCCGTAGGTCCATAGAGGCTTTAGTATTATTTTGTATATTGCCAGTTTTTTTTCTATGGATAATTGTGATCTTCTACCAAGAAGCCAATTCATTTGTCTGGTTTTTAATTGAAGCTCCTGTTTTTGGTTTATTGTGACATGTGGACAATTTACATGTCTGTTTGTAAATGTAATGTGAGCTGATTTTTCGTTGGTTACTTTGATTTTCCACTTTTGGAAGCTTGTTTGAGTCCACTAATGGATAATGGTCGAGCGCAGTTACTGCTGAATCATCGGGAAACGTGGCGATAGTTGTTTCATCTGTAGTTTGGTAGCTTCTATTATCTTTGCTGCCCTTTATGAGTTGGTAGCTTCTATTATCTTTGCTGCTTTCATAGGTTGGTAGCTTCTATTATCTTCGTCCATTTTTACATTAAGTGTGTGTTGGTATAAAATATTACATGTTTTAGACTTCCACTTAAAGTGACGATCACCGGAAGAGAAATAAAGCTTCCCAGGATCTTCTTTTTGAAGATTCATCTATGACATACAACGAAAATTTAAACGAGAAATTGGAAAAATTATTTAAAATATTTTCTCGTAAAACTTTGAAGCTTGAAAGTAATAAAGCCAAGGTCAGGCTCGATGTGCATGCTGCCGGGAAAACTTTCGAAACAGATGACCCAATATGGTTTTAATATCCCAAACATAATATATGACTTGGTCCGAAACTTCAGCGAAACTGGGAGGGCAAGTGTAACAATTGTGACATTTGAACGACCCATCAGAAACGTTGGGCGCCGATGTGTAATAAAATAACTACCACAGAAAGTTGGGGTATGCCCTGTTAGTGTTTCCCTTTTGCATAGGTATATATTCCTAAAGCGTAGTGAATATTTTCGGTGATATGGTGGCTCCCTGACATACTCCACGTTGTATCGGGAATTTGTGAGTTTGATGATCACCCACTCATAACACTTACTGAACATTTTTTGTTGATTTATGGTGTGGCATAATCCACTTTTATGTTTTATTAATTTGTGCTTTTAATTTGGAGACGAATAGAACTTAAATTTACTATTTCTTGTTGTATTTCTACGCTTTATAATACACAGCATTTGTGTAATCCCATTTGCTTCAACGATAGTACTTAGAAATGTGCTAAAAAATGCAAGGTTTCGCTGCTTCACGCGCACAATCGTTTCTCGTATCCTCATCAAGTACCTACTTGTACACAACGAATGGAGCAGATACATTTTGCAGCACAACAAATGTTTACCACAGTTTATAGATAGAGAGGAGACCAGCTAGAACTTTCTTTAAAACTTCATATCTTTTTTTTTATTTCAAAGAGTACCAATATGTGAGGTTATCCATTTCAAAGAGATTTGTACATAATAATCTTTAGAAATAAAAAACGCCAGTGCTAGAGAGAGTCTTCGGTATGATTGGACTTTTGTATTGACAACGCAACTTGAAGCAAGCGTGCCGTTTTAGGAAAAATCTTTACTAAGACACGTGCTGCGATACGAAACGTTGATTGGTGGATATATTAATATAAACAATAACATTCTTGATTAATAAGTCACGAAAGATCGATCAGGTAATATGATTTGTAATGAAAGTGATGGCAATAACCTGTTGTGGTATGAACTCCTTGGAAAATGACTGTGAAAGATGTATCGTGATGCGGTTGTCGATCTAAAACGGAATCTCTAATTACCATTTAAAAGTTTAAAGATCATGGTCATTCTTTTATAGGCAATCTGTCTAGAACAAATAATAGAAAAGCGTTTGGAACACAATATGCAGATACACATGTTATTTATGTATATTCAAAAACCGTATGATAGTACCATTTGCCAAACTGTGGCAGGTACTAGCAGACAGGAAAATGCCACCGATTTACATTAATGCTGTAGGCAGTAGCGGATCCAGGGTTGGGGCACGGGGCACGTGCCCCCCCCCCCTCCCAGACGGATCAAAAATACACTAGATATAATAGATTTTATCGGGGTATATTCCAGACTCCTTGAGTTTGTACCCTATGTGCCCCCCCCCCTAATCGATTTTCTGGATCCGCCCCTGGCTGTAGGGTACGACAATATAACGAGTTTAATAAAGATTGTACAAAACTGCAATTTGCTGATGACCAGATTATCACAGCGAATGCTAAAGATGATCTAAAATACATGACAAGGAAACTTCAAGAGGAATATAAAAAATGGGAGATGGAAATTAATAAAGCAAGAACTAAATACCTGTCAATGGGGACCGATATGACGAACATTACATACATTGGAATATAATGACATAATTATGCTCTGTGACTAATACACGTACCTTGGAGTGATTGTACACAAGAAAAATGACAAAAAAGATAAAGATCGCCAAAGGATTTCTCC
Organism: Diabrotica virgifera virgifera; assembly: GCF_917563875.1. NCBI lineage: Eukaryota > Metazoa > Arthropoda > Insecta > Coleoptera > Chrysomelidae > Diabrotica > Diabrotica virgifera. Next base: position 89,047,874 of record NC_065452.1, read on the forward strand.
AAGGCTGTTGAATTGCATCTACTATACTATATTATAAGGTTTGTTATATTTACTATACTATTTAGGATTTATTAGAATACCTATAGGTATTCTAATGGACCGAAAAAGTTGTGACGTAATTTTCAGGCGGGAAATTTGACTATGTTTCCAAGCACAAATTATGGCTGTCCTTATTGTTACTGAACATAAGGGTCAAAATTAAATCCTATAATGTTCTTTACGAGTTTCTAGGTTCACTAACTCCGAAATAACTATTGAAATATATTTATTATGAAAGTAAATAAGCTTATCTCATGTTTGCATCGATGGAATACAATAAAAAGCTGCTTAAATTGAAATAAGAGTAAAATAAGTTGAATAGTGGAGTGGAACGTGGAGTGGAACTAGGGATGGACTCGAGCCGAGCCAAGCCGAGCTTTTGAAAAGCTTGTGCTCGGCTCGAAATTTCGAGCCGAGCTCGAGATAGAAGCTCGGCTTGAACTTCGAGCTTGCAGGTTGAGCTCGTGGCTCGTGCCGGCTCGGCTCGAATAGTTCGAGCCGAGCCGAGCCGAGCTCAAAAACATAATAATGAATGTAAAATATAACATTCGTAGTAATTTTTTTTACTTATAATAGTCAAATATAAGAAATAATAAGAAATTCACTAAATGCTTTTCACATAATAGCTACATACTCTGTCATAGTAACGTTAGGAGACAAGAAGAGCGAGATATTTTTTTTCTTAGATTAATGAACAAATAGGAGAAATTAAAAATGTTTATTTCACAGTTTGTCTTAATTTCTGTTTAAAAAACTATGATAATGTATGATTTTAGTGTTCGTCCTGAAATAATGTCAGTCTTTTTAAAATAACCGGATTTAAAGGAAGCCAAGAAAATAGTTTTATCGCTGAGAAACTATATAGGTAGATATATTACGATAGTTTAATATAAATTTCAAATAAGATGGCATATTTGTATTAAGTATTATGACAAGATAGTGGATGAATTGTTTGATAACACCCGGATTTCGTATAGTGTAGTGATAATAAATAATACAAATAACAATAAAAAGTAAAGTCTAATACGACCAGACTAATCCATAAATAATCGGAGTAGGAAAAAGCAGCATATTTTATGAAAACATTTTTTTAAATATCAATATTCATATGTACATACAGTGTGGCCAAGCCAAATGGAATAAATTTATTATTTCGTGAATAAGCGCTTTTGGAAAAAAAATCCGAAACAGGTCGGTTTTTATTTTTAAATTACAATTTTTTGGCATATACTCGTATATGATAGTAGCTCATTTGAACGGTTATGAAATTCTCTATTCAGTAATATAAATATTAACATAATATACAGGGTGTCCAATTTTTTTTTAATTAAATTAATTGACACAAAAATGAGAATGTATATGTAATTTATTTAATTCAAAATACATTTTGCTACTGTCAGTAAACAGAAAGAATGTTCATTTGACAAATAAACATAGCTTTTCACTTAAATTCAATGTTCAAGATGCCACTCACCTGCCTCTTGGTAGTTTGAACATTTAATTTAAGCGAAAAGCTGTGTTTATTTGTCAAATAAACATTTTTTATGTTTTCTGACAGCAGTAAAATGTATTGTGAATTAAATAAATTACATACATTCTTCTTTTTGTGTTAATTAATTTAATTCGAATTTTTTTTTGGACACACTGTATACATAATTATGTTAATATTGATATTACTGAATAGAGAATTTAATAACCTTTCAAATGAGCTAGCACATGACCCCTATTCCCATTTAAAAAAATAATCGATTACGTCATGACGCCCAGATGGATGACGTCATTAGTATGATATATGTAGGTATTATATATGCCAAAAAATCGTAATTTAAAAATAAAAATCGACCTGTTTTGAGATCTTTTTCCAAAATCGCTCATTCACGAAATAATGAATTTATTCCATTTGGCTTTGCCACACTGTATAATACTATTGGTAATATTGTAATGTAGTACCTACCACCTAAAAGGCCTGCATAAATAAATAAAAAATATAAATAAAAAGTATCAAGTATTTTATTGTCTTATATTACTAGATTCGCATAAAATAAATCTTTCACTAAACTTAATACAGATGAGTTGTAACTCTTTTTTTTTTTAATTTAAGTAACTAAAAAACCTGTGTCACCTGAAAAATATTTTTGTACACTTACAGTCAATTATAAATAGGTACATAGTATCTCCATTAACATTTTATATCGGAGATACTATTTAAAAAAAAATTACATTGTTAATAAAAATCATTTACAAGAGGAAAGGAGGAAAGTGTAGGTATATATTTAAAAATAACATTATAACTCTATTCTTACCAAATTATACATATACGACTCTACTTCAACAATAAATAAAATTAAACCTAGAACTAATTTAAACGATTAAAATTAAAAAAAAAAATTGTTTTACACATTTTTCAAAATTGGGTTTTCTACCCAAGAGTTTAGACATAAGAGGCACATTCATTAGTCAATCTATTGCGTTGTTTTCGAATAATTAAGCCAGCTTTCGAAAACAATCGCTCAGATGGTACGGACGTAGCAGGAATACTTAGTAAGTCTCTGGCCATTTCAGCAAGAACAGGAAATCTTCCTTTATTTACCTGCCACCACTTTAAAATATCTTCGTTGCCAGTACTTTGCGGGAGTGCTATGTAGTCATAGAATTCAGTACTTAAGTCTTTTGGTTTTGTTATGACCTTTGATTGATAATAGCTTTCGAAATTGATTTCAAGCTCATCTTGTACTTCCATGACCACCGACGATTCAGATGTACTTTGCGTTATATTTTCTACAGCTTGCTGATTTCCTTCATACTTTTTTAACAGTTTTTTAAACACTGAATACGATTCGTTCTTTAAGTCCCTTCCCCAAAGTGAGTTATCAAATGCTTCAAGTTTATGTCTTGGGTCTAAAATAAGTACTGCACAGTAAATCCAATTTGTTTGTCTGTAATGTTTTAAAATTTTATCTCTGGCCTTTTGAAATGCAGTTAAAAGTTGTTCATCTACACAGGAACGATTCGGTTTATCGTCAAGCAACTTTGATTGTAATTCGATTTTGTCTAACAGTATATTTAAACTGACTATCACTGATGGAAGCGTTGCGTATTTGTCTCCTCCAAGGTTTTCGCTTACTATTTTAAACATCTTTAAAAATTTACAGACGGAAGCTAACATCTGCCATTCGTTTTGGTGTAGTCGAAAATTGTTTAATTTATTGACACTGTCGCTTGCACATAGACAGTCGATCCCCTTTTTTAACTTTAATGCGACATCCAACATATCATGAGTGGAGTTCCATCTTGTTGGAACATCCAGAATAGGTGAAATCTGTGTAGATGCCCCAGCAGTTTGGCACGCACTTTTAAAACGGATCCGTAATTTTTCAGATTTTTTTATTTTCTTAAATATATAACGAATTTTATCCAAACAGTTAGTTGGTGTTTGAATATCTTCATCTAGAACATCGTTGTGTTCGAACTCAACCTCTTCATCTACGTTACTGCTTTCTTCATCTTCAGCCTCCCCTCCTACGTCTTCTTCTATTTTCAGAGATTTTAAGCAATCTTGAACAGCCAAGTTCAGAATATGTGCTACACATTTAAAATGTTGATTAACGTCATCAAAAGAAGGAATAAGCTTTTTTAACTCCTGCATGAACGTTGTATTTGCTGCAGTGTTGTCAACAGTTATGCCTTGAATTTTCGATGTGATGCCATAGCTCTGCAAAGATTCATAAAACAACTTGGCAATATCTCTCCCAGTATGAAGCCCATGTGAAGGTGAGAAATCGATAACTACAGACTGGAGTTGCCAATGGTCATCAATAAAGTGGGCGGTGATCCCATAATAAGATTTTCCATTAATTGCCGTCCAGCCATCAATGGTAAAAGATATTCTTGATGTGTTTTGTTGTAGTATATGCATAACTTTTTTTTGATCCTGTTCAAAACGGGACACAACCATTCTCTTTAAAGCTTTTCGTCCAGGCAGGTTTATTCCAGGTTTGATTTGATCGAAGAAGTTCCTTGTTGCTTCGTCGTCAAAAAACGAAAAAGGTAGGTATTTAGTGGCCACCCAATCAACGATAAAGTTTTCATCTTTAGGTTCATTCACGGATTTCTGCAATAAACATAAACGAGTGTAAATTACTTGATATTTGAATGTAAATTTGAATTATTTTTAAAATAAAGCTATTATTTTATTGTATTTATTTTGCTATTTATTATTTCCCAGCCAACATGAATTCACACTAAATTACCAGAGCCCGCTAATAGTTAAAATAGGATTGGAGGTCGTTGGGTAGGTACAATGAACTGCACACTAAAGGGATTACCGAATTGGGCGCTGAATTTTTTGAACTTTTTTTTTGGTTTTTCCATAAATAAACAAATTAAATTGACCTAGTCTTTTAGAAAATTATGAAATATAAAATATTTTAATTATAACTTTTATTTGTTCTTTAAGTCAATATCATTTACATTGTTAAAAAACTAAATCATTGAGAAAAGTAGTAATAGATAATGAGAAATTATCTAATTGTTTAGAATTATTATAGCAGCCCAGCGGGTAAACAAAATTATTTTTACCAACTTTACGGCAATTGAACCAACAAGAATATTAGCAAGAATAAGGAGACAATGGTTGTTAAGTGTTAAATGTTCTTTACGTATTTTATATTTTAATTTTTGGTTCCTTTCAGACTTTTGTAAGCTTTGGTTTCAAACAACACAAAAATAGAAGTAATTAAAAACTAAATTATGGACGAAAACGGCAAGAATTACTTGTCGCAGACGGAAAAGTTTTATAAAAGTAAAATGAAAGTGATAAAACATGGTAAAAAACATAAAAGGGAGTTTGGGTGTGGTACCAATTATTAAAGATAAAATGAGATAAGTTTAAGGTGGTTATGGCGCGTACAATGCGCAAAGGTACCATTTCATCCAAAAAGCGAAAATGTGTGTCGCACCTGGAGCTAGTAAGAGAGGAAGAAGAAGCCGTTATGGTAAAGTTAGGAATGACATGGCGGTAAAGAATATTTATTCTGATGTGGCTCAAGACAAAAAAGGCAAATATGTATAATGATGATGATGTAATAGAAGAGAATATATTAGGCTATTGATTATGTTCAAAATAAGATGGCTAAAAGGAACTACAACGTTCACGGGGTTTTATTGTTTCTTGTTTCATATGGTCAATGGACCTCTAAATATGAAAACACCGCGGAGTGCTTCCATTTACAGGGGTGCGTTTTTGAGAAAGGGGTGAATTAACCCCTATGAACTAAGGTGCATAGTATGAGTTCTATGCCCTTTTAGTACATACATTTCTACAGCAAAATTGTTCGAAATTAAATTTACTATTGAATTATCACCTTTTAAAGTTTAAAAGTGTTTTTTAAAAAATATAATAAAAAAATGCAAATTCATCCTTCCTCTTTAAAATGACGTTTGGCAGAGGTCATCGCTTATAACTCGACAACAACTAATTTTAGACAAATATCACAAGAGACCTTTTTTGCTCAGAATTATCCAAAGAATCTAAAAAGACCTTAATACTATCAATTTCTTTACAGGGCTTCTCATAAAGCCCTTATTTTACCATAATTTGTTAATAACAATTAAACGGACCATATTTGGGCTTCCAGACCACTTCCATTGGATTCAGCGACCCAAAAAACTTATAATACCACCATTAAATCACGGGGAGCTCGAACTTTCCCACGGGACCCCCTCTGTTGCGACTAGACAATGGATCTCGGATTTGCATTTTAGGTTAAGTAGGTATATCAATTTTCATTATAATTAATGCAATTGTTAGTACTGAAAACTAACAGCTTAAAATTTTATAATTTTACTCAGTTTGACAACATTGTTTAACGTTAAGCAATTATTTAATGCCAAATATTTATCAGATTATTACATCGACCAAAATTTTATTAAGAAAATTCCCAAAAAAACTGGTTATGAACAAAAAATTTTATTACACTTTTTTTTCCAACAATAATAAATAAAAACTGAAACATCATGCAAAAAAATAATAAAATATTATTTTTGAATATTTGCATTGTTTTGGCACATCGAAAACTTTGGCGTTAATACTTTGAATATTGACATTACAATAGTAAAATGTGTTCTTACCTTAATTGTTAAGAAATTATGAAGTGGTCCAGCTTTGCTAGTTCCAGGTTGAGAGAGCTTTGGAAAAATAGTACCATATTCCTTTGGATGTTTACTTAATAAGTGCCTTTTTAAAGTAGTTGTAACGGAAAGTTTTACTTTAAACTCACTTTTAATTTTTCGTTTGTTACATAATTTGCATGTCGCTAATTTGTTTATTTTGTCAATAATTTTAAACTCAAAAAAGCATGTAAACTTGCTCCGAAATGTCGAAGTTTCGTCAAGAGTATAATCGCCGCTAACGCTTTCAGTCGACTTAGTTGACACTTCACTATTTTCACTTGGACTTGGAGAAGGAAGATTTGTGTCCATAAAACTATCATCACTATCGTAATTAAACATTTTAAAAACGCGAAAAATTTGGAATTAGGTTCCTAAACAGAAATGGACGAACAGCAACTTCAACTTCTTTCTCAAGACTGAAAAGATTGTAATAACTATTAGATTTCTTTCCTACTACCCGTAAAATACAAAACGTGCTAGTTTTCTTAAAATCGGAATTATTTTCTTAATACCTACAGATTTAGCAAAGTTTATACTGAGAAATAAGTTACAATAAAACATTCAACTGTACAGATTAACAGTAAATTTCTATTGTTAAATTCATATCATTATATCCAAAACCATTCAAGTATGGAGGTACGAGGTAGAATCCCAATTTTATAATCCTCCATAAACTTAAACTGCCTCTTGTAACCTTCTTAAGAATTTGTTTATCAAAAAGACTAACTTCTAGGAATGCGAATATTTACATTTTACCATAACAAAAAAATATGTTCATTAAAATTTTTACCTCTTCCGAGTAACTATAGTAAAAATGAGAAGTACATAACTGCATTTTATAAATCCTATTCAAATATTTAGTGACGATATTAGGGATAATCGAAATGCAAGAATATTATTTAAAAAGGAATTTATACAGAGTGTCCGTAAAATATGTAATAAATTAGATACTTCCTTAATCCTTTTTAAAAATATCTGGAATTCGTGGAGTTTTAATTTTAATGTTCTACCTTCTACCATAAAATTTGATTATACAGGGTGATATACATTAAGCTGATATGTATGAGGTAAATGTACACTCTGTACCTACGTTGTGACATTTTTAGATCGAAAAACTGAGCTGATGTTAAAAAGGTATGATACTTGGGGTCTAACGGACAGAATTTCAAAGATATGCGCTATGAAAATAAATTTTATTGATTTCAAATTATTAATCTAAGAATTTGAAAGTAATCCAGTAATTGATACATGACTTTATCTTAAATTTTCACACTCCCACGTCTTCCAATCCACCTGTTCGGAAAAATTTCGTCTACGTACCTTGGAACATCTACAGCATAATGCGGAGGCGCAATATCCTATTGAAACCATAAACTTTCATCAAAACCTCCAGGATTAATTCTACTGGGAAATAAATAAATTAAAGTAGGTGCGAGATACCCCGTTAAAGACTGATGTTATGCGACTCGTTTCAATTACCTTTGAAAAGTAGGGTCCGATAATTGTTAGCCCACATATTTACCTTTTGCAGGTATTGTGTATGAAGCTGTTATATTTACAAAAAATCCGATGGCGTCATCACCTTTATGTGTATCACTCTGTGTAATTAAATTTGGTTGTAAAATGTAGATCATTAAAATTAAAAATCGACGTGTTTTAGATTTTTTTCAAAAGACTTTTAGTTTAGGAAATATCCCATTTATTTAATACATTACGGACACACTGTATATTGCAAATACATATTTGTCGTCTAAATTACTTATTCTCAAACAAAAGTATCAGTGGTATCAAAAATAAATAGAAAAAATATTAGAGTATTAGCTAAAATATTGACAAGCTCGTTAAGGAAAGCTCGGCTCGTTTCCAATTCAGCTCGGCTCGGCTCGAAAAAAATTTGGCTCGGCTCGAAGCTCGTCTCGCAAGAAACAAACAGGCTTGAGCTCGAAGCTCGGCTCGTCAAACGAGCCGAGCCTCGAGCCGAGCCGAGCTAAGCTCGAGCTTGTGTCCGTCCCTAAGTGGAACGTATGTCGGATCTTTAGTTTTTCGCAAAACAACGTTTGGTCACGTTTGGTTTCAGTTCTGTGTTTCTGTCTCTGTCTATTCTATATGTTTGCATATACTTTTTTTATCTGTCTCTGTCTCTGGGTATAATATAAAATATAAGGTTAGGTTGTAGATAAATAACAATAAAAATAATAATAAAAATATGTAATTATTTTTATTTTACTGTCTCTATGATTAAGGATACTGTGGTTAAGCGTTGATTGATGTATTTGGGGCTGGGGTATAAATATTTCAATCAACGGGTTAAGTTAAAGGTTGTTGTTTTTGTGGTTGTTTTGTTATACAGATTTCGCCTTTCTAATTTCTAATTAATCTAATAATTTCGCCATTATTCAAACAGTTTTTTTCACGGCTAATTATCTGGAATTTCCAATTTTATCGTAAGTACATTTTAATAATTTATTGCTAATTTACATTAAATCCATATTTTCATTTTTCTATTATTAGTGTAGTAAGCTATCTTTGATTCTCGGTTTTTTAAGTTTATTTATGTGTTGAAAAAACTTTTTATTTTCATAGATTTATAATTACGATTTTGTGTAGGATTAGAACTTTGTATTTTCATATTTTGTTTATACAGTCGGTAATAAGTTTTATTAAATAATTAAGTGTATCCAGTTTTCTATTTTATGTAGTAGGATCTTGCTTTCTGTTGGATTATTTAAGCAAGTAAAAATTATTTCGAATTGATTACTAACCTCGTTTTCTACTTTGGATTACATTTTTATGTTTTACCAAAATAACTATTTTTCACAAAGAAAAATAAGGATTTCATGTAAATTATAGCGTTAAAAAACTCAATATAATTAGTCCTGAAAACAACTGTTTAAAGAATGAAATATGAAAAGGACTTTGAATTGAAAGACAGAAACTGTATAATAATGCAATAACAACCTTATACATAGAACAAAAACGTTATAACTAAAAATAAAAATGTATTATATTCAAAATCTTCAGTAAAATTTTACTCGTCAGTAAAATTCAAAATTCCCTCTACAAGTACACAAGCACAAGACTGAAATGGAAATATGACAAATGTCACAAATGGTATTAAAAACCCACAGAACACAAAAAGGAACGTGTTAAGTCCACAGAAAATATACATTTCAATGAGTCCTATGGATAAACCAAACAACAATCAACGACATACGTCTGATACGCTTTTTATTAACTTTTTAAATTAATTTCTAATATTATTTGCATAAAAGGAAAATATAGAATTAAATAAACATAAATATAGAACCAGAAAAAAAATACTACATCAATTAAATACTTTAAAATAAGTCAGAATTTTGAAAAAACATTTTGTGATGGTCTTATGCCATATGTCAATAAGGGTCATAATTAAACTGGAATGGAAACATAGCAGTGCGGATGAAACGTCACACTTTTTCAGACGAGATACACAAAATATTACAAAAAAGACATGAAGAATAGAACAAATGTGGTTTATCAATTAATCCGTCAAAAACACTCATTAGCATAAAAACAATTTTTACAAAATCAGACTTAAGGCTGATTTAAGTTAGGACGGGGCGTTCACGATAGGTGCCGTAGAACAATAGAAAGCGAACGTTCCCGGCACTTCCCGGTGCCGCCCCGTTCCGTTACACGATAAACTAGCCAATGCTTTTCATTTTAGACGATTCTTCAACGTGCCCCGTACAGCCGTGTCGTCCACGTCCCCTCCTAACATAAATCAGCCTCAGAGGAGCCTCGGATTCAGGAGCCACCCAGATCTCGAGGAGCCAGCCTCGGATTCAGGAGCTCAGAATCCGAATAGGCAGATGTTACTTCCGAATTGTCAATACTTAAAAATTATGGATATTGTATCGTATCATAAAACTATAATCAAATGTTTTATACTATATTATATAGGTCCGTATTTTTAACAGCTTCATTTATATTAAAAATAATCGTTTAAAATAGATTAATCAGGTTTTGATAAAATATTTTTGTTATCCATTATAATTTGTTATAGCTTCGTTTAGTTAATATGTAGTTAGATACAATTTGTTATAGCTTACTTGTCGCTTTGTAGCAGATACAACATATTATAGTAGGTACCTACTCATTTTTTTAGAAATAACTTTTCCTTACAATAATGCAAATCACAAAGTGTTATTGACAATACTCTGACACGGTCAAAAGTTATTCTTCTATATATTTTCGAGCCTTAATCTATCCATCTTTAGACATAGGCCTCCCCTTCTCTTTTCCACTGGTTTCTGTCCAGCGCTGTGGTCATCCATCTGGTTCATCTGCTTGTCGGATGGTGTGACCTGCAAATTTCCATTTGAGCTTTGCCACCTGTTCCTTAACGTCTTCACTTTGGTTACTCCTCTGCATGCAGCATCTGTCTTTCCATCGATCTTTGCACTTTTGCCACTTTATCGATATTCTCCTTTGTAAAGGAGCCAAAAGATTATTACCTATTGAAAATTGTCGACCCTTCCTGCAAATGAGCCGATTCAAAGTCATGCTGGAGGGAAAAAAGAGTTGGTAGCGAAGAGAAAATAGTGGCCTAGCGCATCAGGCCTCGATCATCTTAAATATATACGTGATCGACCAACCAAGTGTTATGTAATATGTATATGTGTCACTGGTGACACTCACGAATACACGGAGAAAGCACTCTAACCAGGTGTCCCTTTAGGCAAGTCACCGATAAACAGATATCACGGCAGATGAGGGGCCAGACTGGCATTTTTGGCAGGCACTGTCCGTGCGCTCTAGTCTTTATGAGCCATAGCCAACTCCATAAGAAAAAGTCTATAGAGCCGTCAGTTTTTCTGGTTACAAGTATAGATCGGACAAATCAGACAATTGATGAATGCCACTTTCTTTGCTTGGTGCAAAAATAAAAACCCAACAATAAACCGAATATGGCACAAATAAAAACGAACCACATAAAGTGGGCCCTAAGATACAAGATAACTGCGGAGCAATACAAAACATAGAACATGTACTGACCAGCCCAGCCTGCCTTAGTACCGGCTTCAACGATCTAAAAAAATTTATAATTCCGAACACGAAAAAGTAAAGTGGTAGAGGTAATGGATTTTGACAAGAGCTATGAGCTTGAAAATAACACGTAAACTTATGTACTGCATCGGCATGACTCATAGCTCTTGTCAAAATCCATTACCTGTAATAACAATTGCCATGCAAAATATTTATACGATATGGAAATGTTTACATCAAGTTTTTGTTTACGCAAAAAGAATAACTTATGATAAACGTAAAATTACCAGATAATAATACAGATAATTAAGATGGATTTTTAGTAACTAGATTCAACGTTATATGGGACCCAATGAGAAAGGCCTCTACAAATAATACATAATTAACATTGTTTTTTAGTAACTTCTAAGAGGTCAAAGAGCAGAGATGAAGCAATTGATAGAAGTAAAACATATTGATACAAATATATGGACAACTTACATAAAAAACCTGTATCAAACAGCTAATCACGAAGAACTGGAACCACCAGGATTAGAATTGGATGAGCAAATAGAAATTAGAGGAAGATATAACGAACGCCTTAAAAAAGATGAAAAATCGAAAAGCACCTGGGAAAGATGGAATACCTAATGATATTTTAAAATACGGAGGAGAGAGACTTCACAAAGAACTGAATATCCTGATAAGTAAAATAATAAATACAGGAAGAATTCCAGAAGAATGGAGAACCACTCAAATGATAGTGTTATTTAAGAAAGGTGATAGGGCAGACCCCAGTAACTATAGAGGGATAAATTTACTGAGCACTATACTGAAACTCACAACAAAAATACTGATGGAGAAAATAATGGCGTGCATAAATATATCGGATGAACAACAAGGATTTAGAAGTGGAAGATCATGTAACAATGTAGTTTTTGTGATGAAGGCAAATAGCTGAGAAATCATTAGAATATAACAAGCCTGCATTTTTCTGTTTCATAGAACTAGAGAAACCGTTTGATAGAATACAATTAAAAGATGTGATAAACCTACTACTGAATCGTACCTATCCTTACTGAACAGCGTACTGTGGGATAAAAATATTTCTAAGGAAAATAAAAAAAAGAATATATAACACTATAATAAAAAGCATCACAACATATGGATGCGAAGTTTGGCCCCTAAAAGACAGAACAGAGAAAATGTTAAGAGCAACAGAAATGGACTTCTGGCGCCGTTCGACTGAAATATCTAGACGCGACAGAATAACAAACGAGAGAGTCCGAGAAATCATGGGGGTTACACATACTATTGTTGACGGCATCAGGACGAAACAACTCAGCAGGTACGGACACGTAAGGAGAATGCCGGAGAATAGAAGACCAAGACAAATCCTCGAATGACAACCAAGAGGAAGGCGCAGACCAGGAAGGCCTAGAAGAAGTTGGAGAGAAGGAGTTGATAGAGAAATCAGGGACAGAGAACTCGAGGACGATATATGGAATGACAGAACGATATGGAGATTGGAAATCGGAAGATGTCGAAGAACGTTGTAAACCGATATTATATATATGATAAACCTACTATATGACAAAAATTTACCACTGGATATCATAAAACTGATAGAAAACGTATATGTAAGAAATGAAATAGAAAGGAAAGGCAATGGAATAATAACAGAACCCATAGAAGCAAACATAGGAATATGGCAAGGAGATTCACTAAGCCCTTTACTGTTTATCATAATGTTGGATGCAATAATAAAACAAGTGAAGAAAAAATGAGGGTATAAAATGGGCGATAGAGAGATAAAAATACTCTGTTACGCTGATGACACCGTGTTAGTAGCAGAGTGCGAAGACGACCTACAAAGATTATTGCACGAATTCAACATTAACGCAAAAGAAATGAGTATGAAAATATCAGTCCAGAAAAAAAGCTTAGTAATAGCCAAAGAACCAATAAGATGCAAATTGGAGTTAGACAATCAAATTATACAAGTAATGACTTTTAAATACCCGGGAATTAAGCTATCAGCCGACAACAATATCGAAGAAGAGGTAAAAGACCAAATAATTAAAGCTAGTAGAACGGCCGGATGCCTAAACGACACAATTTGGAAAAACAAACACCTAAGAGTGGAAACAAAGGCCCGAATATATAAGTCAGTTATTAGGCCAATTGTGACTTACACGGCCAAAACAAGACCAGATACAAGCAAAACACAAAGACATCTGGAGACCACCGAAATGAAGATCTTACGAAGGATTGCTGGAAAAAGACTACAGGACAGGGTAAGAAGTGAGGAAATCAGACGCACATGTGGGGCAGACAATATAAATACATGGGGAAAGAACATAAAAGAAGAGTGGAATCAACACATAAGCAGGATGTCTGAATCGAGGATAGTAAGAATAGCAAGGGACAAGTCACCGTTAAGCAGAAGAAGTATAGGACGCCCAAGGAAAAGATGGAATGACAATTTAAGGACAGAATGAAAGGCACCGTTGAAGAAAAACTGGCAGTACTGCCTATAGAAAAGAAGAAGAAGAAGAAGAAGAAGAAGAAGAAGAAGAAGAAGAAGAAGAAGAAGAAGAAGAAGAAGAAGAAGAAGAAGAAGAAGAAGAAGAAGAAGAAGAAGAAGAAGTTACTGCTTAATATGGTTATTATTATCCCCTAAACATTCTAACATCTATATTAATTTATTTTGGCCATGTAAAATCCCAACTGAGTTGATGGAAATCAATTTTATTAACAGAAGTAAAAAACTCTCACTCTTGAAATAGAATATTCATTCTGAAACACTTGTTTCTTATGTGTCTTGAATATATTTTTATTATATAACAACTGACAGAATGAATAATTATTTCATGAAATACATAGATTAGCATAAATTTCAAAACTGTCAATGTTAGATGTAAATTCGTCGTCCTACTTGTTTTAAAATACATTTTAATTCATACATTTGATAATACTCCAACTGAATTTACAAATTAAGAAAATAACCTAATAACATACCAAAAACTTCTGTCAAACAATCGAGAAATGGTCGAAAACTGTCTCTATACGATTTAAGACTATCAGATTTGTAGCCTTTGGAAGATACTAGAAGAACCCAAGCATCTACCATCTACCCAAGATCTACCAAGCATCGAACTAGACAGTACTGTGTTATAAAATTTCTTCAAAATGCAACGACGGAAGAACTAAGAGGAAACGCCGTAAATAATGTTCCCAGAAAAAGGTTTATACGTATACTTGCCATCAAATTATTGCCGAAAACATTAATCTTATGCTTATTACAAAGTCATTTTTTTATTTGAATGGTGTGGTTACCTAAGTTTCCGGCACAGACAGAAATTATAAATTTTAATCTATTGTCTCTTTATTTATTATACCTGCTATTCAGTATGTTTACTTTTCGAAACTTAAGGACACCACTCAAATACAGATGACTTTGTAATAGGATCAAGATACGGGTTTTCTGCAATAATTTGATGGCAAGTATACCATTGTGAAATTTGCTGCAATAACACGTCGATTTTTTAATAAAGTGGGACACACTTTTCCAGTATAATATATAAGTGATTATTTTACTTTGACTCCTAAGCCAGAATGAGAATCACCGCAACTTTTTGAATTCCCTGTACACGGGTAATTTTAAAAGTTGTAACGTTACAATGCTCCATCTCCTTTCTATAGTTTCTCCTATTGTCTTCCTTTGTGTTTTACTTCTCATACATATATAGATTTTCTCTTCATTTTGTTTCTTTGACATTTGAGTTAATTTTCGTTCCAAGCGTTTTCGTTTTAGTTTACATTTCATTCTGTAGTCTTTCCTTTCAAATTAAGTCCCCATTCGCTATTCAAAAATTAAATTCAGCACTTCAATTGTTCTAGCTCCTGTCCTATTCCTCTAAAGTACTTCAAATAATAATTTTCTAAAAACCGAACTATTTATTGTAATTAGCGACCATCAAATAAATTCGTTAGTACTAGTTTTCCTCCAATATGTTAACCACTTAAAAAATGACTGCCTTCATATAATTTGTTCTCTAACGAATAAAACTTAAAACAAGTAAAACATATGAAATAATATCTACAACAAGCAGTTTTTCCCAGCTTATTTGGGGTGAGTATTTTCCTAATTATAATTTACCTTATGCTTTTCGGCTAATATTTTAGTGAGCGATCCTTAGCAATGCTCGAGTTTTTTTATTTATTATCATCTTTATCTTTATTCTTTACGCTTATTGCTATCAATAATTTTTATTTAGTTTTTAATTACAATTTTTACCTTTATGTATCTTCGTTGGGCAAGGAAATTATGTGCAGTGGTATGAGTTACGACCGTTTGACTTTAGTAAGACGGTCTGCTTATACGCAAACTGGGTCTCCTTGCCAAACGTAGATCTCATGTGCTATATCCATAGTAATACGCACTGTTTTTTTTTCTCTTAGTCGCTGGGGAGAGCCTATTCCCATGCTGTATGCATAAAGTACAATCTAGCCGCCGTTCTGCACCGGTGCCGATGCAACTACAATAAGGAATAAGGGCCTGCATCCGAACACCTCCAGCCAACAGAGGCTACGTGGAGCCGAAGTCCCTCCAAGACACTTGATTCTAGACCCTGACCCGTTGCTTAGCGGCGTGTAATTTGTGTTGCCTATATAAACTTGATTCGGTGGCATAATATGTAATTCACTATTCCTGCCTTTTTTCCTTTTTCCGCAATATAACTAGCATTTGTTTCAAGCTCTATTTTATTCTTCCTAGAAATAAAGTCATCATGGTTGGAAAACTCTATTGTATCGTATTGCATAGGAATGCTATGAGAAGTTTCATAATGTTTAATAAAGTCCTTTTTAAAAGTTGCATGATAATTACACAGAGAACATTTATGTTGAATTGTTTTAGTTTCTGCAGAAACCGAAGCAGAAACTGATACATTTGTGTGCACTTTTTTGACATGAACATTTAAAGTTGACTTATATCTAAATTGTCTATCACAATGTGTGCACTTATAGACGTTGCCTTTAAGCACTTTTAAAGGGGCAATTACATCCAATTTGTCGGGATGCGAACTTTTTACATGTCTTTTTAAATCATGTTTACGTGTAAACACTTTTCCGTATTCCACGCACTTATTAATTCTTTCCGTACCGAACATTTTCGTTGTCAAGAAAATGAAATACCTCCTGCTGTGAACAGTAGAAATTCAGGTTAGGTTCAGGAAACAGTAGAAACAGTAGATTCAACTTTATATACGCAACCCAAATTACACGCCGCTTGGCAACGGGTAAGGATTTAGACAGAATACTTAGTGTGACCAACTAGCCCGAAAAATCCAGGACATGGCCCGAATTACGAAGTCGTGTCCCGGCGTCCCGGACAAGGCTTCCGGGCCATCCGAATTTTCAACGTTTTGGTAAAATTCTATTTTGAATACGTTATTCTTCTAAGAATTCACATCAAATTGTATTGGTGGGACGAAAAAAAGTCGACAATTTCTAGAAGAGTGTAATACTAATACCACATCCAAAACGCATGCATTTTTTTTCGTGGTATTATAGTTCTACATGGTCGTTCAAAACAAGAACGACGGCGATTAAGGCAAAACATTACTATAAATGATCATAACTTCGAAGTGGTTAAAGAATTTAAATATCTTGGAGCAACAATCACAAATAACAACAAAATAGAGCGAGAAGTTGAAACACGAATAATGGCAGGAAACAGATCTTTCTTTGCAATGCAACATTTAATGAAGTCAAAACTTCTTTCACGAGATACAAAAATTGCTGGTGTGGGAACGTAAAATACTTCAAATGATATAATATGGCCCTTGCAGAGACAGCGTGACAAACGAATGGAGGCGCAGATACAATAACTAGTTAGAGTCTCTATTCGGAAAGGAAAATCTAGTCAGAGATATACAGGCCAATAGACTCAGATGGGCAGGGCATGTGATACGCAGTAACGATAATCGCCTTATAAAAAATCTGTTCTGAGGAAGGCCAGATGGAAGGAGGTCTCTAGGACGGCCTAAAAAAATGTGGAAATATGCAGTCAAAGAAGATCTGGAGAAAATGGGAATGAGACAATGATAATTAGTGGCACAGGATTGACAAACATGGAAGGTAATAGTAAACGCGGCAAAGACTCACGAAAAGTTGTAACGCCATTGATGATTATGATGTTGATGATTATAGTTCTACGAAAACTAAAACGGTAGACTTTTTGGTTTCTGTATTTTAATTATCTTCTTGTGAAAAAAAATGGCCCTGTTTTCATTGAAAAGTCCCGGATTTCAGGTATTGTTTTTCAGCCTTGTCCCGGATTCAACTGAATTGGAGTTGGTCACAATACTCCAAGACCTGAGGACGGCAACGGAGATTCCTCGACGGACGCAAAAGATAAGTAGCCCTCTTGCAGTCAGGCGTTAGCAAAGTGCTACTGAACAAATTAGTTTCCTTGACAATAAATTTCTCTTGTTAATAATCTTCAATTTCCTTTCTTCAGTATATTAAATAGCAATAATGTGTATCTGATTTATTTACCAGGGTCAATAAATGAATATATGAAGTTAATTTTGAATTTTATTGATTAACCTCCCTTAGATCCTTGGAAAAGTGATTCATTGTTGCATAGCACAGGACCTACGCCAGGCTGAGCAGGCTAGCCAATAACCTTTGTAAGGGTTACAAAGTCAGTCTAATACTTTATTTTATTTATTTAAAGAGAAATACATTTTAAACTTTAAACTCTATTTACCTGCCTAATTAGTTGATTAAGTACGCCAATGATTTAGATCTTAATTTTTTCTTTGTATAGTTTTGGCTTTTTTGATCATATTTGTCGCACTAAGTAAATGCTATAATACGGACACAAAAAGAACGCAAAATTGAAGATTCTCTTGTGAACATCAGTTGTAAGTATTAATTTTTAGTCTTTGAAAATTTATTTATATGGTCTATTCCATTTCGAAAAGCCTAAATATCATTTCGTTTTATTTTATGAACAATACATGTGCCAATATGACAGTTCAGTAATTTATTGACATCAAGAGGTCAGAAGAAGTAACCAGCTAAAAATGTTAATTTTTAAAATGTATTTGTTTAATAAATCAAATTTAGTCACACTTAAAAATTTAAAGACTAACGTATAGGTAACTGGTAAGGGCTTTAAAACAATAACTTGTTTCACCCCGTTGATATTAAAAAATGTTGGGTGATTCTTACCCTAACTTAGAGGTCAAAGTAAATAATCGATAATACCGGAAAAATATGTCCCCTTTTAATCAAAAATCGACGTCTCACTGGAATTTTCAAAAATATTATCGTAACTCCTGATAGTGACTGTTTTGTTTTCGTCCCGCCATTCTGTAGGTATCTACAAAATATGATAGAAAAACATTTTCCATTAAATATTTCTTAATGTTCTCCTCTAAACTGGTAAAGTTTTATGAAATAATAATTTGCAAAGTAATTTTCGATTATTTAGTATCTCAAAGTGGCGATAAAAATTTTTGAATCAACTTTTATAAAAATAAAAGCAAAATTGTTAAAATTTTAGGATCAGCAACATTATATACTAACTATCTCATTAATATTCATTATGATAGGGCAAACATTTTTAAGAAAGGAGACACAAGAAATTGCGGCAACTACAGAAGTATTACGTTGTTAAGTGTAGTGTCAAAATCATACGAATACATATTAAACAAGAAACTTAGTTCAATAGTTGAACACAACCTAGCAGAACCACAAAGTGGGTTCAGAAAAGCCCGAAGTAGCTAAGACCACATCTTTACGATCAAGCAAGTTACAGAAAAAACGAGAACTACGAAAACTGCAGTATATGCAGCATTTATAGATATAGAAAAAGCATTCGATAAAGTTTCACAATATAAAGTATGGGAAAATCTACAACGAAGAAATATTGAACTAAAACTGAGGCAGGTTATACAAAGCTTATACAGGGTGTTTGGTAAAGGATTGGCCATAGCTTAACCTTAGATTCCTGAGGTTAAAATAGGTCGATTTAAGCTAACTTACCTTAGTACAGAAGTTGATAATAACCGAAATACAGGGTGTCAAAGTTAAACTTTTGTTTTATTTGTTTTTGAATATTTCCTGACAGGCATGGGACAACAACCCGAAATTTAGTAAGTGATGCTGGTACTGTCCACCCTACTAAATTATGTTAAACAAACGTTTCTAGCTACTACCAGAGGCGTACGATGGGGGAACGTGAATGGTTGACCCTTCCCAAATTCTACGCCACTGGCGGAATTTCTATTTTGGTGCAATTTTTTGATTGTCCAATACTTTCTATGTAAATAACATAATTTTCATTCCTAACGATAAAGCCATTAGTTTTCGAGATATTTCAAGCTAAAAACGAAGGAGCATAATATAAACTAACTACTTTATGAAGAGTATGTTATTGACAAAGAAAGTATTGGAGAATCAAAAAATTCCACTAAAATAGCAATTCCGCTAGTGACGTAGCATTTGGGAAGGGTCAACCATTCACGTTCCACCATCGTACGCCTCTGGTAGTAGCCAGAAATGTTTGTTTAACATAATTTAGTAGGGTGTACAGTACCAGCACCACTTACCAAATTTCGTGTTGCTGTCCCATGCCTGTCAGGAAATATTCAAAAATAAATAAAATAAAACTTTAACTTTGGCACCCTGTATTTCGGTTGTTATCAACTTTTGTACTAAGGTAGGTTAGCTTAAATCGACCTATTTTAACCTCAGGAATCTAAGGTTAAACTATGGTCCATTCTTTACCAAACACCCTGTATAAACACAACAAATGCTACATCAGGAGAGATAATACCCAGTCCGAAGACTGAGATAAGTGATGGATTGCAGCAGGGAGCAGTACTGAGCCACACACTATTTATCGTACTCATGGCTGACATCATAAAAAAATGGAACCAAAAACACGCAAATTACACATTGGTTACCACAGACTAGAACCCGTAGGAATTTCAGTATGTGCATTTGCAGACGACCTGATGTTATTAGCACACAACAAAGATGACCTCAAAAGGAACCTAATAATGTGGAAAGAGGAGCTGGAAGAAAGAAGTATCAAAATTAACATGGAGAAATAAAGAAATTGGTCAGAAGAATGAGGATAAACAAGTAAATATAGAGATAAATAACAAGAAACTAGAACAAGTAACAACATATAAATACCTGGGTGTGAAAATAGAGAATGGAGGGAGATCAGAAGAAGAAGTCAACGAAAGGAAAACCATGCGTCCAGAATGTACCATAGCTTAAACAGAGCATTCATTGGAAAGAAAGAAGTAAGCAGCAGAACAAAGATGATGATAATTAAAACGATCTTTAGGCCAATCCTTACCTATGGTAGTGAGAGCTGGGTGCTAACACAATCATCGAAAACTAGAATAAACTCAATAGACATGAAGTACCTAAGAAAAGTAAAAGGAATCACAAGACGCGATAAAATAAGAAACAGTAAGGTAAGAAAAGAACTACAAATCGAACCAATAACACAAATACTAGATAAGAACAAGCTTAAATGGTTTGGACATATGTGTAGAATGAACCATAATAGACAAGCAAAACGCGTATGGGAGGCAAAAGTACAAAACAATAGAGGAAAAAGAAGACCAAAGAAAACCTGGAACGATGAAGTGGTAGAAATTCTGAAGACGAAAAATACAATTTGGACTGAAGCGAAACGAAGGGCCAAGAATAAGCAAGAATGGATACGATTTGTATTTGATATAGATGCATAAAATGTATTTTTTAAACACCTTACACCGTTAGGTAGAAAGGTTTAGATTATAATATAATAGGGCAAAATGTCCTAAATCGTAATATTCTATCTAATGTAATAAACAGTTGTCTTCCCTTTGTGATCAACCCATCTAATAAGATGCGAAAAAATGTAGAGAAAGAAAAATCAAAATAGCGTCTAATGTACAATAAAAAATTTCTTACCATAATTCCTTGAAATATATATACCTAACGTACACTTATGGTCTAATTCTTGAGAAGAATTTTAAATAGTGCAGGTGGAGTTACCTTAGTTCACATGTGAACCATCCAAAGATTTTACTGAAACTAGTTGTTTTTCTGTTCCAGCGCGAGTTATTTTTCTCCGATAAATCAGTAAATAAATTTTCCATTATCAGTTCTGAATATGTTAATGTATATTTCTTGAGAAAATTGCCCAATTTGCATGGACAATATGTAATAATTATTTATGTAAAACATTTAAATTCTAAATAAAGCAGTCAGAAAAACAAAATAAGATAAGAACCCAAATTAGTAATTTTCGACATTTTAATTCTTTTAAGATAGATACTTTGTGTTTATAACTTGAAATACCTGTTCAAATTTATACATTTATACATTTTTCATGCCCATTGTTATCATTCGTGCCTGTTCAAATTCCTTGTCCGTCCAATCCATGTACTTAGTTTTTGTTTCGTTTATATAGTAATTTTTCTTGATCTGCTTCTTCTAGTTGTTTCACTACCCTTATTATTTATGTTTTGCTTCTGAACAGGATTACTACATCATCCGCGTATGCCAACATTGATGTTTTTTATGATATATGTGACCTTATCTGAGAATAGCCTCTTTTATTACCATTTTCAATACTACATTAAATAATGATGCAAACGGATCTCCTTGTCGTACTCCTTCTCTCACTTCAATTTTTTCTGTTAGTTTATTATTTACCTTCACTTTATTTTCTGTTTTCGTGTTAGCTTTATCATTCTTATTACTGTTGGTAAAACTAATGATTTTTTAATACTTTATATAGGAGGAAAAATGAAAAATTACCCATGAGCGATCATATTAAACACATATTTTCTATGTTCCAGAAAATATTGAACTAGTCTCAGTACTATAAGAACAGCTTATATAAGTATTACATGTACTTGCGTTCGCCAGTTTTTTTTTGTGAGACGGTGACAGAAAAATACAGCGTGTTTTATATGTTCGTTTATCGGTAATCTTTCATTTTGCCTTCTGTATATCTCTTTTCTTTTAATTATATCAAAAGCTTGCAAAATCTCTGAAGAGTGCCATTATCGGTTTATTATATTAATGATTCGTAGCTTGTATTTCTCTAAAAGTAAAGATGTTCTCTACAGTATGTCTCCCGTATCTAAAGCCACACTGGTATTCTCCTAGGCTGTTGTTAAGACTTCTTGCTAACTTATTATTGATGTCGATTGCTAATATCTCATCATATACAACATTTAACAGTACCACCAACGAATATATTACTCTGCGCTGTATATTCGTTAGTACCACATCCCTATAATTGTGACATTCCGCTTTATTTCCTTTTTTATAAAGAGATTTCCATTCAGTTCGTAATACTTCCTTTTTCCATATGTTCTTTAGTAGTTTTTGTATTTTGTGTGTCATCTGTGCCCCTCCATATTATAACATTTCCGCTGTTATAGAATAACTTTTGTGACATTTGTTTTTTATAGTATTTAATGATTTAAACGTCATTTAGGGACGGCCCTAAATCTTCCGTATAGTAGTTTTGCATATTCATTGTTGAGTCTGTGTATTCTTCATTATCGTGACATGTCTTCTTTATTTCCATTATCTGTGCTTTGTTTATTGTCACTATTTGTATAGTCTCCGTTTATTATTTACAATTCAACAAAATGTTGTTTCCATTGTTTTAATATTCCTTGTTCATCAGATGTCATTGTTTCTTCTTTATATCTGTAATAAGTAGGCTGTAGGATTATATTTCCTTTTTGGTGTTTAATGCCTTGACCAAAATTTCTTATTTAACAGTTTTCTTCTATATCTTCAACTTATCTTAATAAAATTGTTCCTGTTTATTTGGTAATGTTGCATTGTTTTTCTTCGTTACTCATTTTACTCTTAGGCAGTGGTCTCCAATACACGCTGTACGCAGCCTACGGCGTCTATTGCAGACAAGCGGTTAAGTCGGTGGTCACTTCAATTCACCCCGTAATTTGAACTTGTTTTAGAATTACTCATTTTTAACTATTTTCGGTTGTAAGATAGTTTTTGTCCTGCAAAGTTTATTAAACGTAACGAAAATGAACAATTTTCCTACGCCGTGACGTTGTACGCAGCCTACAGCGTCTATTGGAGACCACCGGCTAAACCTTTCCAATCTAAGCATGTTGCGTTTCTCTATTTCTATTTTACATTCATCATTGAATCATGGATTTTGCTGTTTTTTGATAGACTTCCTAATGTGATCAGCTACTACTTTTACAATAATTATTGTTCCATACACCCATGAGTTTATGCTCCAAAATTGAATTTCTAATGAAAACTTTCTTTCACAAGAAGGTGCAACACTCTCTGATGATAATATTTACACATAAGGTGTTTGATGATTTTATTTGTGTGAAATAAATATTTAGAAATTTTCTATTAAAAACGTGTTAAAATGCTTTGTCGTTCGATGCATTAGATTAAGATAAGGCATATTAGAGTATTATGTATGTATAGATTAAAAAGTCTTTAAACAATTCTACTAAACAGATAATCTAAGCTAAGCGGTACTTTGAAGATAATATTTATTTAAAATACATTAAAACAAGACATTTGTATGGAATTTAATTAGAGAAAATGCTGAGTAATATACTGGCGTCTATGAATTAATACTTGACTTTTTTGTTCTTTCCAATAACCACACGTGGGATGAAAAAGGGATGCGTGTTATCGCCAATTCGTTTAATGCCTAATCGGAAGAGATCTTGAAAAAAGCTCTTGAGGGCGAAACAGCTGGAATAAAGGTAAATGGAGTTCTCCCCCATTAACAACATTAGATATGCGGATGACACTGTCATCTTAGCCGAAAATATTGGGGATCTTCATAGGCTGTTGACCAAAATAGCGGAGTTTGGACAAGAATACGGTCTAAGAATGAACTTCAAGAAGACAAAATTTATGAGAATACTAAAACTCAAAGAAATAACGAGAATCTCTTCATAAATGGATCCAATGTCGAACGGGTCGACCAATATGCATATCTTGGAACAATGATCAACTCCACAGGTGATTACTTCCAGGAAATCAAAATCCAAATAGAATAGGCTAGAGGAAATTTTAACAAAACGAGAAAAGTGCTCTGCATAAGAAATTTGAAGTTGGGGCTAAGAGTTAGGTTGTCTAGGTGCTACGTTTTCTCGACTTTGTTTTATGGAATGGAAACTTGGTCCTTGAATACGGCATCAATGAAAAAACTAGAATCATTCGAGCTGTGGTTGTACAGAAGAATTCTGAAAAATCGTGGACAGAACACGTCACAAACAAAGAGGTTCTGAGAAAGATGAATAAAGAAATGGAAATCCTAAATACTTACCATCAAAACAATAAAATTAGAATATCTCGTACATATTACACGTGGAGAGAGATACGACTTGCTCCAATTGATTATGCAGGAAAAGATTCAAGGAAAGAGAAGCATAGGAAGACGCAGAATATCGTGACTGCGCAACCTGAGAGAATGATACGGATGTACATCAAATGAACTTTTCAGAGCAGCCGTCTCTAAAGTCCGGATAGCTGTGATAATTGCCAACCTTCGTCGCGGAAATGACACTTAAAGAAAAAGAAGATATATTCAGTCCAACTGGGTGATCTTATGTATCTTGGGATGATCTCTATGTATGAAAGTATCTTAAAGGTAGTTTGAACCAAGTGTTAGAAATTGTAATTTACTTTTCTTGGAATTGGATCATGGCATCGTCTTTCGTTTTTAATTCACAGTTCACATTCCCCAACAGTGTCATCACATGCTCCCTTTCGTGTTTTGCGTTAAAGCCTCCTAGGATAATAGTTTCTCCATGGTTTGGGATAGCAATTATTTTATTTCCGCATAGAAGGATTTAATATCTGAATGTGGTTTATCAGCTGTAGCTATACAGTATTCCAAGCAAAATTTCGAAAAATAGACTTTTGTGCTCAGGACTGGCTGAAAAATCTTCAGGAAGCTATTTGACTGAAAGAGTTAAAGTCTAAAATTTGTAAGTCCATGCTTGGAGCGATAAACAATCGCTAAGTAACTGGCAAAGAATAAGAAAGTTATTTTGTTATGGATGCTGCGTTATCACAGAAAGTCATATCATTGCTGATTTCCTATAATGGGAAATGTACTTGGTGCAGTCTACCTACTGAAAAAATATTTTAGGCTTATGGTAAGCTAGAAGGGTACTATAACCTTCTGTTCGCTTTGTAAAAATGCTTTTAGAGCCTCAGTAAACCAAATTTAGATTTCCCATCAAAATTAGTTAACTAAACTTAGGCCCGGTACTTTATGTCTCGATTAACAGCCGGTTAGTTAACCGGGGTTTAATCGGGACCTCTTTACGGTCTCTTGCGTTGTAATAAATGCAATTACAATTACAAGTATTATTATAATTATAAATAAGTTTGGCCCGGTACTTTATGTCTCGATGAACAGCCGGTTAGTTAACCGGGGTTTAATCGGGACCTCTTTACGGTCTCTTGCGTTGTAATAAATGCAATTACAAGTATTATTATAATTATAAATAAGTATAATAATAATTATAATTGCATTTATTACAACGCAAGAGACCCTAAAGAGGTCGCGATTAAACCCCGGTTAACTAACCGGCTGTTAATCGAGACATAAAGTACCGGGCCTTAGAGTAACCACAGGTATTACCATTGGACACTGTTAACTTAGATGTCATTCCTGTAAAAAAAGGAAAATTAAATACAGCAACATGCAGATTGTGGAAACACGCAGAAGAAACAGGCCAACATATTGTCTTCAATTATGGAATAATTGTTCGCCAACGCTTAATAAGCATCTTGAACAGGTATTTTTAGAACCACTTGAGGTAATAAACGTAGCTCTAAATAAAGCAACATTAAGAGATCAAATCGTCCAATTGAAATCTGTGTCTCACCATACATTATTTATAGTTTAGTGCATAAAATATAAAATCAGATGAAACAGTACTGTCTTGTACTGTTTTGTCCTATGTTAGATGTTTTTTGGAAGGATATAGAAAATATCATGTACACAAATGGAAAAACAACAATAATAGAACTATTCAGAACCGCTGCAGATAAAGTAAAATGGGCCATGATGATTACAAATGTCCTTAAAGGATGAGGCACATGAAGAAGAAAGATATTTAACTACAAACTGCAAACATATATAATGTTTACATAAATAAATAAAGAGGTGGCACATGTAAGCAAAGTAAGGAGCAAAGTATAACAATCATTAACAATAGAAATGTTAACAGGAACTCAAAACGGAATTTTAATTTAAATTGGGATTCATATTATCAAAGACAAACAATGATAATCTCGGCGGTACATTCAAAAGATTGTCGTAAATCCATTAATGTATATTTTATATTTTTGAATAAAAATATCTTGTTGGCATTCAAAGACGCCGCAACAAGGCGCCGGCGTTTTTGAAATTATTTTCTCGATTTATTTAGCATTTTAAAAATAAATAATGTTTTAAATTAAGCGGCATATTTAAATTCGAAACAGATTGATATGTTTTATACACACTTATGACAAATAAATTAATGAGAAAAGGAAAATATTTTTGAAGTGTTTAAAAATATTTAATTTCCTAGCTGAGCGCTTTCGGCTTACAACGTCATCTTCAGTGCTATGCTACAGTAAAATAACTTTAATTACTAACTAATTTTAAATGTTAAAAATTTGAACTTAAGCCAAAAACCATAAAGTACCGCTACTAAAGAGGAATCCTATTTTTTATATAAAAAAAATTGTATTGACAACATTCCTTATAAAGTTGAAAAACGAGGATGGTTGAAAATATTTTTTTGTAAAAATTGAAAAAACATCAGATGTTGATGTGAAGTCCCAATTTTGCAGTATCTAGATTCTAGATACTGCAAAATTAGGACTTCACAAAAAAACCTTAAAATATTTTGAGTTTCAAAGTTAAATAATTTTTCATTTCCTGTAGGTATACAGGATGTTTCATTGGGAAAGTAACATACGTTAACTGTGGAAGGAGGACACTTAGACGGTCTCAAAAATACCATACCTGATGGGTCTTACGGTGTACAATCAATTAATTTATTTAAAATTGTAAAAAGTCCAGGTCCGGACTAAAAAATATTATAAAAATGTTCCGACCCAAAAAACAGCACCCTGTATATCAAATTTTTTTAAAAATAGATTTTGCATTTGAAAAGAAGATGAAAAACTAAATTTAGTGGTATACTTTGAATTTTCGGCAAAATGATTTTTCTGGTCAAATGAATTTGAATTCTGAAATTATGTGAATTGCGAAAGATCGAAGTAGAAAAAAAATTGAAATACGACTTACAACTTGTTAACCACACTTTATATTTATTTTATATTTAACACCGGATATCTTTTAAGGTATCTAATTATTTACAACTGTAAAAAATCCAGGGCCGGATTAAAAAATATTGGAAAAATTTTCCGACCCAAAAAACACCCTGTACATTAAATGTTTTTAAAATGGATTTTGCATTTGAAAAGAAGATGAAAAACTAAATTTAGTGGTATACTTTGAATTTTCGGCAAAATGATTTTTCGGGTAAAATTTTGAATTTGAATTCGGAAATTATGTGAATTGCGAGAGCTCGAAGTAAAAAAAATTAAAATGTGACTTAATTTTAATTATTACCATGATTTATTATAAATTGGTAAAATGTTAACATTTTAGTATTTTCTATTATGGCGACAAATAATTCATAACAAATATTCACCTTTAATTAATGAATAAACAATAAAAAGTCCAGAAAAAATACATAACTTTAGTCAACAAACTATCTTAAAAATTAAAAAAACAGAAAAAAAATTGCTGAAAAATAACGAAGTTTATAGCGAGAAAATAAATAGTAGAGATGAACTTCTTGACCCGATTCGAGACTCCTTCCAAGAAATGAAGAATAACCCTGACGAGATTAGGAAGTCAGTTAGACAAATAACAAAAAGGGCAAGACTTTATACTCCACAAGGTGGTGGCCATTTTGAACAATTACTATAGTTTTAATGTTAATTTTTGGAAAAATGTTCCTGTTTTTTTAAATTTATATATATATATAATAGTTTGTTGATTAGAGTTATGTATTTTTTGTGGACTCTTTATTATTTATTCGTTAATTAAAGGTGAATATTTGTTATGAAATATTTTTCGCCATAATAAAAAATACTGAAATGTTATAAATAATGGTATTAATTAAAGTTACGTCACATTTTAATTTTTTAACTTCAAACTCCCGCAATTCACATAATTTCAGAATTTAAATTCAAAATGTTACCAGAAAAATCATTTTGCCGAAAATTCAAAGTATACCACTGAATTTGTTTTTATCATCTTTTTAAATGCAAAATGCTCTTTAAAAAAATTTAATGTACATGGTGTTTTTTGGGTCGGAACATTTTTCCAATATTTTTAGTCCGGACCTGGATTTTTTACAATTTTAAATAAATTAATTTATTGTACACCTTAAATAATATTTGCGTGCCAAATATAAAATAAATATACAGTGTGGTTAAAAAGTTATGAACCAAATAAAAAATGGCAAAATAGATAAAACACCCAGTACCTTTGTTATTAATGAAGTAAGACCCATTAAGTATGGTATTTTTGAGACCGCCTAACTGTCCTCTTTCTGCAGTTAACGTATGTTACTTTCCCAATGAAACACCCTGTATATTATAACTCATGGCAACTGCCGTCTTGAAAGGATATTTCGATATTTCACACAGTTCAGTCTGTCAGTTTATTCTGTTGGCTGCATCGACTCTAGATGATGGGTGCTTGCACCTAACCATATAATAGTGCAGGCTCGAAACGGATAATCGTTTGCAAAAATTGCCGACCGTGATTTGAGTTTTGATACGGGTTATTGGTACCTTTAGCCGTATGAAAATACTTGTTGCCACGAGCATGCGCGGTGCGTTGCCGTTCCGACCTTGCGCGCCTCGTCCACTTCCCTAGTAGCCCAGTCGGGATACCATTTGACCTTGCATTAGGAGCTGCCCCAAATTTTATTTTTTTAATCTTTAGGGGGGTCAATAGAAGTAAAAATTTAAAATCTCGACTGAATTTGACCGTTGCGTTAGCCGCCATCTTGATTTTAAACGAGAACCGTTTTTGCTCAATATCTCCGCCATTTTCAACTTTTCGACAAAAAATATATAAACTGGAATTGTTTAAAATGTGATTTTATATAATTTCGTTTATTATAATTTTTTTCGTGCGGTCCATATTTTCCGAGTTATGGGGAAAACAGTGACAGTTAAAGCATAATTATGGATTTATTGAATTATCTCGTTTATTATTACTTTTACAACAAATTTTAACCTATACAAAAATGAAGAGAATTAAATTTTGCACAATTTCGATCTTCTTCATTTTTTTGATAAAATCAAGATTTAAGGCAGTACGTATGCGGTAAAGGCGCGAGCGTAAGACCCGATTGATTTTAAAGCAATTGTTTTTGTTCAATATCTTCCCCATTTTCAACTTTTCGACAAAAAGTATAAAGACTGAAATTGTTGCAATTACGATTTACTACAATTTTTTGAGAGAACCAGTGGCGGCTCTAAGAGGGGGGGAATGGGAAAAAATTAAAAAAAATTGTTGAAATATTAAAATATGTTAGCTGACATGAAACATAATTATCGACAAATTCAACCAATAGAACCCGCTAGTTAATAAAATTAAGTGAACTTAATGCATATAAGTTATTATTTATGTCTTCTATGTACCGGGTGTCCCAATAAGAACGGCTCTCGGCCATATCTCAGGAACCGTTTATAGTACAGCTTTGAGAAAAAAATATTTATAACAAAAGTTGCCTCGGGAAAAGCCTGGAAATTATTTTCATAATTGTAGGCTCACCGCTAGATGGCGTTATTGAATATCAAAACTTAAAAAATCAAAATTTTACAAAATTTACCTAATGAAAGGACACTGGAAATCCAATCATCGTATTCTTCATAAAATTCTGCGCATATTTGATTTCACAAGTTTAATTTTACCTTTGCAAATAAGAGGTGGGGGTGAGTAGGAACCTTCTTATGAAAAAATGGCTGTAAGTCCGGCAATAGTCTTTTTAATAGACTTCAATAAATGGACAATTCGACGTAGATCTAAGGATCGAATTGTTTTGTAATGCCCCTTTGTCCGCTTCTTCTCGATCGACGATGGTAAATAAATGTTTGAGTGTGGAGTAAAAAATATGGTTTTATTGACAGCTACGTATAATTACACTATATATGATGTTCAGGTAACTTTCTATGATAGACTGCCTTTAATGACAGCTACTGATAATAATTACACTCGGCGTAACTTCTAACAACGACTTACGCACTTGTTAACGAGGTAACTATTTCAATTAGACTGCAACCCAAAATAGTCCCTTTGGTTAATTTATAATCTCGTCAAAATATACAATTCATCAATAAGTTGCATGACAACCGAACTACGGACTTTGCATGTTGAAAGATTGCAACTACAGTTTAAAGGAGGCTATTGCAAAACTTGTAAAGTTCAATTGGAAAATATATTATTTGGCATTTTATTAAGTTTGCAGGTTGAATGAACTCTAATTATTAAAATATTACTCGATGTTTCCCAATGTTTCAATCATACACGGTGAAACTATAAAAGTTTAGGAAGTTAAGAAAAAATGTGAGATTACAAATTAAGGGATTAATTTGAGATTGAACAATAAAAGAAGCTTTTATCTCATCGCATCTTTATTTTTTTCATCGCAAATACAAGCCTTTATCTGTATGATTTTTTTATGTTTGTTACGCGATTACTCCATCAATTATGAACCGATTTTTATGATTCATTTTTTGTTATGTAGGTCATATTTAAGAGATCGATTCAAATTTAAAATTAACTTTACTGGTGCTATTGTACAGTCTGTAGAATTTTTTGAAAAAAAAATATTATGAAGTATTGGAGCGGGTGGGGTGGGGGGAGGGGGAACCACAGTACAGACTGGCAACATCTGTGAAATTAAAGTCCAGGGTTACAACAACACATTTCAGAAGTCAGAATCCGGTCTGCAATTTTTTCAAACGAAACTCCTTTGAGAGTCCGGTCTAATACTCAAAACATTTCAATGTATGTATTTTTTGTGAAGTCTCAACTGTGCCGTTTCTAGATCTGTTTTCAATTTTTACAACAAATAATTTCAACCATCCTCCAAATTTTTCTACTTTGTAAGGAATTTTTTCAATAATTTTTTTTAAATGAACAATGGGATCCCTCTTTAGTAGTGGTACTTTATATTTTTTGACATAAGTTAAATTTTGTAATACTTAAAATTAGTTACTCATTAATGTTATTCTATTGTAGAATACCTCTGAAGATGGCTTTGTAAGCCGAAAGCGCTCAGCTAGAAAATTAAACATTTTTACACACTTCAAAAATACTTTTCTTTTCTTATTTATTTATATGTTTTTAAAGATGGTATAAGTACGATGATTACGGTATATGTAACGGTGTATGGTAAGTTTCAAGTAACATGAAGAGATTTTTTTAACGCCAGTTTGCAATGCATAGATACAAATGTACTGCTCGAGTTTGAAAATAGATAATAAAATATCTAACAACACACGGGCAAAATACGTAAGCGTGAGCCACGTTCGTTATTCACTAGTAATTTCAACCCGCCTTAATGCTCTAAAATTTACGTAGGAGGACGCAGAAGGAAACTTTACTGTGGAACTGGTAACAAATTTAATAAAAAACCGAAAAACCTTAGACACCCAAATGATCTGACAGCTTACAAATTATTAATCTTACACTAATTCCCCGAAAACCCCAAAATTAACGCTAATAACAAGATACTGAAGATTATAAATATTAAGCAGTTTATTAAGTTCAAATTTTTAGAATTTAGAAGCTTAAAAAATTGCAGAATTATTTGATTGGGATTTAAGTCGGTCCTGACAACTTACAAATTTTCAACAATAGAAGATTTATAAGGGGGATTATTGTTATTTCTTTACCATCATTTTTAAGAGGCGGTTAATCATGTTTGTCAACGTTCTTATACCTTAATCACATTCTTATTTAATTCGTTGACCAGTACAGTTATAAATAGAGTAAACTCATACAGATCAATATCGTTGCTATATATAATGTTAAGGTAAAAGTAGATAATCTGTAATTGTATACAATTACCAGGGTCGACGGTAAATGTAGGAAATATTCTTTAAAAACCTTTTATTTCCTACTTTTACCGGTAATTGTATACATTTCCCAGAGGATCTTGGTAAAAGTAAGAAATTCAAATTATAACGATCAACGCGTAAGCGGAATGCCAAAATACATAACTGTAGAAATCATAACGATCTATTTGGATCTCTGTGAAACTTGCCAGAAAAATCTAAAGTTCCCAAAAAAGGTGTAGTAGTGAAACCTATCCTATCAAAAAGAAATGAATAGTAGAGGTCAAATAGATTTGATAGATATGCAAGCCTAAGCAGATAATTAATTAAAGTTCATTTTGTCTACCAAGATCACTTAACAAAATTTGTACAATTACGACCGTTGAAAATTAAGCGTGCAGAAGAAGTTGCGTTAGTTCTCCTTGACATATTTTGTACCTTTGGAGCACCTAGCATTCATCAAAGCGACAATGGACCAGAATTCTCCAACATAATTATAAAACTGTGCTCCATGTGGAAAGATTTAAAGTGCACGGTAAGCCAAGACACAATCAGTCACAAGGATCTGTTGCGAATAAAGACATTGAAAATATAGACATATTTCATATATGTATATGAAATTTCCTAGTTAGAGCAAGCAAACAAACAAGTTGTCAGAGGGTCTTCGATCAATACAATTCGCCAAGAACCGAACTTACCCTTACGGCATCAAGTGCAGTCCGTATGAAGCTATGTTTGGGGTTCCTACCAAAATCGGTTTCAAAACTTCATCACTGCCAGAAGATTCTTTAGAAAATATTTTGACTGAAGAAGATTTGGAAATAGAAGAACAAGTAGAAGAAACCCAGTCAGTTCTTGATTCTGAAGAACGTGAAGAAGCAGAAGTTGATGAATCAAATGAGCTTCTAATAGAACAAGAACCAGAAAAACCTGAGAAACCATCAGTGAATGAATCTAATGCGATTCTAGAAGAACTATTTTCTAATCAAATTTCAGAGAGGCGAGATTACTGTTACAATTAAACGGACACATGCAAAGGAAAGATTTGAAAAGCAAGCGAAGAAAATGTTTAAATCATCAAAAAAGTTTGGCTGTTTTTATGAGTGTTTAAAATAATTATACGAATTGGGTACTAAAGAAGGGCGACTGCTACAGTTGTATAACAGAAATCAATTTACCATCTGCAAATAATAATTATTCATTTCTATAGACATAGGTCCAAAACTAAACATTTTTCATTGCTAGTATGTTAGAAAAACGTCTTTGTCGGGTAGACAAGGTTATCAGGCGATATGATTGCTAAAGTTATGGGCGCCCATACATATAGGCAGGGGGGCACGGCGCCTGTGTATGGGCGCCCATGACTTTTCCGCCTAGCTTTTCGGGTGCTTTAAACTATATACGGTTATCCAAAGTGTACAAAATATAATGTGTAACATCTTCACGTCTGCCCCCTCCTAAAAATTTTTATATGGGCGCCCATGGCTAAAGTAAATGTAAAACAGATAAGTGTAAAAGTAAAAAATGGAAAGTTGTGTAATTCCAAGTTCCACGAGAGTTTGCCATGTCATAACAGATAGTAAGTAAGTAAAGTAGTAGTATGTATTAATTCAGGCAAAAAAGCTCAATAATTCAGGTTAAACAAAATCTCTTTTTTTAATTCAGTTCAATAAAAATCACACACTTCTTGAATAGCTGATGGAATTTATTGTTTTTATTCGTCATTTTACTTATTTTTACCACTGGTCCTTGGTAATTTTATACAATTACTGGTAAAAGTAGATAATTGAAAATAATTTCCTTCATTTACCGTTGGCTCTGGTAATTGTATACAATTATCGGTAATTGTATACAATTACCAATTATCTGCTTACAAACAAAGACCTTCAGTTGCCTCTCAGATTGAGGGCTCTAAGATGCTACATATTTTCTTTATTGCTATACGGAATGGAAGCTTGGACATTGAAGAGACAACACATAAGAAGAATAGAAGCGTTCGAAATGTGGTATTACAGAAGAATATTGAAAATTCAGTGGGTCCAAAGGATTGCCAATGTTGAAGTGCTACGACGTTTAAATAAGGAGTTAGAAATTATGAAAAGTATAAAAACTAGAAAACTGGAATATTTGGGTCACATTACCAGAGGAGAAAAATATGAGTTGCTGAGAATTATGCAAGGAAGGATCCAAGGAAGAAGAAGCATAGGAACAAGACGCATCTCCTGGCTGATAAACCTTAGAGAATGGTTTAACTGTAGTTCATTACAACTATTCAGAGCAGCAGCCAACAAAGTGACCATAGCCATTATGATATCCAACCTCCGATAGAAGAGGGAACTTTAAGAAGAAGAACCAATTATCTACTTTTACCGTAACATATATATAGTGAGAGTAATTATTGTTGCCTTAAAGGAGTCCAAAACCGAATACTAAGAAACATAGACAACGCTCCGTGGTATATCTGCAACATAGACCTACATCGAAAACTTCGTGTCGTAAAAATTAAAGAATAAATAGAAAAAATTGCCAAGGGTCACGAAAACCGACTCCATAAACATGGAAGTGACATAGAAACGGGGAAGTGTTAGAACTGTTAGATACCTATTCAAGACATAGTCTTCAGGCTCAACCTCACAAACCTTAGGGCCAAACCAGACGGGCCACTCTGCAGCGCTACTCTGTGGATCCACAAAGCAGCTTCCGATGATTGACCGTGGGTTCTT
Organism: Diabrotica virgifera virgifera; assembly: GCF_917563875.1. Classification (NCBI taxonomy): domain Eukaryota; kingdom Metazoa; phylum Arthropoda; class Insecta; order Coleoptera; family Chrysomelidae; genus Diabrotica; species Diabrotica virgifera. Next base: position 89,083,018 of record NC_065452.1, read on the forward strand.
ATGTGAAGTGGACGTCGCATCCCAGGCGAGCGACTGTGGCTGGCCACAGTCGCCGAGCCTCACTGCTAGTGGCGTCCACTAGTGACAAAACCCATTCAGACGGACCACTTTTGTAGCTGCCATAAATATTGATGAAAGTTTACACGGTGAGCACGTAAAATGAATTTTGATTCCGAAAGATTTTTAATTGAATTCCAAAACAGACCGGCTATATTTATGGGATACAAGAACCCGAGGGTATAGTTATAGGGCATTGAAAGGAAAAGCGTGGGACGAGATCTTCGAATTATTTGTTCCTGATTTTAAAGAAGGTAGCCCTATCGAAAAGAATAAATCCGGTAAGCAATATTTTCTCTATTTACATTTACGTTCTGACTAGAAAGAAGACTTTCCTCGTCTGAATCCATCATTGAACTGAACAAAACAAATACTCAGAATCTTGTTTGTCATGTTTGTTAAATAGTGGGGTCCCATCCTCTGCCAAAAAAAAGGTTTTATTGTTTGTTGTAGAAAACAAAACGATAAGATATCAGTTAAAAGAGGGTTGCAAGTTAACATGTTTACATAATATTTTAATGTCGTCATCTCCTTAAAAACAGGACCTCGTTCACTCAGTTGTAATGGGAATCTTATTATTTGTGTGTGTTTTTTGTGTTGGAAATTATATAAACTATTTTACGGCTGTAGGATACCAGATTTACTGATTAATTTTTTATCATCTTTCTGTGATATAGCTGCTTTTGTCTGGTTCGTCTTAATTCCATTTATAAAGTTTATTGGTATTTTTTCAAAAGGGTAGAAATTTTATAAAATATTTAAAACTATGGATATTACAAACACTGACTTTGACGAACACTTCTTCTTCTTCTTTCTCGAAACTCCTTATGCCCCTCCGGGGCGTCGGAGGTTTTATTCATCCTCTATCCATATCTTCCATTTCTTGCGGTCCGTTGATTTTTTTTCTCTTCCATTTGTTGATGTGTTTTTCCTTTTTCCTGTCTAATTTCTATAATCTGATCGATCCATCTCTTCCTTGGCCTCCCTTTCCTTCTTTTACCATATCTTTTTGATTCCATCACCTGCTTTGGTAGTCTTCCTTGGTCCATTCTGTTAATGTGTCCATACCATTTTAATTTTCTTTTTTGGATCTTGGTTATTATCGATTCCTGTTTCAGTCTTTGTCGAATATATTCCTTTCTTATTCTGTCCAATTTCGTTTTTACGTTTTACGGTTTTCGTTTCTATGACGGACCGATTTTTGTTAAATCAATGTTTTTCGCCCCCCGAAGGGGGATGAACAGATTCTCATACATAAAATAAAACAATACTTAAAACAAACGATTACAAGGGGGACCACAAATACAAAGATCTAATAATTTCAAAGAAGTCGTATATCAAAACCATAATTTATTATATGGACTACTCTAATTAACGCCTCTCTCAGCAACAATCACGGTTAATAATGCAATTAATTGCACGAAGTAGAAAGAAACAATTAAATTTTGCATCGCAAAGCTATTTTTCTCATATCTAACGGTTTTTGTATATTACAGATATATCTCTATTTTTATTAACATGTGACTTTCAAATTGTTACATTTTTATGACTATCAGTTCTAAGCAGGTACGTGAAGTTGGATTACACCAACGCCGTAATTATTCTTTTACATTATTTAGCTATATATTATATATTTATAATAAATATCATGTTTATATGGGATTAAGCCTCAATTGATTATAATCAAATTTATATTTTTAAATAAAGTTTGACGTTCCGATTTCCACTCTGGAAATCGTTTTCAAAAAAAATATGTTAAATATTTGGCTAGCTGCTAAGAAGATGAATCTATCTATGAAAGTCTAGCAACAATCCAACAGCCAAGTGAGTAAATTAAACTAGTATTAAAAAAATATGTTAAAAATGCCATTATATACAGATTAAGAACCAAAAAAGCTCCATGCTATGACCTTATAACAGGAACTATCTAAAAGGAGTTACCAGATAAAGGTATAGTTATGATAACTCAAAACGCTTCACTAAGGCTCAAAATTGTACCAACGCAATGGAAAATTGCTGATATAATAATGATCCATAAACCTGGTAAACCACCTCACGAACATACCTCTTATCGTCCTATTAGTCTCTTAACAATACTAGCTAAACTATTTGAGAGGCTATTAGCGACAAAACTTATGAAGATAATAACTGATAATAATCTTTTCCCGGACCACCAGTTTGGTTTCAGAGAGAAGCATTCAACAATAGAACAAGTTCATAGAGTCGTCGATATATAGTAAATAAAACTTTTGAAGAAAACAAATACTGTTTTGCACTCTTTCTCGATGTAAGTCAAGCTTTCGATAAAGTCTGGCATAAAGGTTTGCTCTTCAAAATAAAAAGGAACGTTTCAGAATCAATGTTTACTGTACTGAAATCATATTTAGAAAGAAGATATTACCGCGTCAAGTATGAAGCAGATACATCAAAAGTCTACCCTATACGATCTGGAGTTCCTCAAGGTAGTGTTCTGGGCCTTATATTATATTTGATATTTACACACGACATACCAACAAATGAAAATGTAACGACGACAACAATCGCAGACGACACAGCTATGTTAGTCACAGATGAAAATCCCGAAACAGCTACAGAATCTCTTGTAGAAGGAATATCTTGATTCTTGAATTTCAGAATGATATTGTAAAGGAATGCTAGTAGTTTTGAATTACGTAACAACAAATAAATATTTACGTACGTCGATGCACCTGTGGTTTCACATAATATATTGAAGGTCGCTTACTGTTTAGTAGAGAAATAATTGAACAAAATAAATATAAATTAAACCATTCATGTAAAATAAAGCAGTCTTATAATTATTTTGTCGTTTCCTTATTGTGTATGCGTTAGGTAAATATTGGCATTTCCGACAAACATTGATGGAATGAGATCGTTTAAGATATACTGCTTTAAAAAAGAGGAGTTACTTTTATGCGTATTTGTTGCGGTTATCCACCACGATAGAATTTTAGTACCATTCCATCCTTTTATCACAGGCTGTAGTTGAAAAAATGCGCATTAATTAGTGAATTTTTTAAGCCTACTTTGTATTATAAAGGGCGATGTCAGGAACAACTCACCAGTATGTGCAACAAAAATTTTTTGGGTATTATTTATTTCTGAGACTTATTGACACATTTGATCCATTATTAAATTGAACAGAATGGAGCTCAATGAGTCCCCTGGTCTTATTCCACTGCATATATCTATAGATTTTAGAAGTTTTCCATCTATTTTGATTTCCAGTTTGTTGTTTGTAAGTGTTAATAGTATTTAACAAGTTTATACTCCTCTAGTTTTCTGGCTATTTTTGTATGAGATTTTGAAGGGTAAAATATGCACTTTTTGACTCAGATTGTTGCGAAACTTAAGGTACTTGACTTCAAAGCCATAAAATCATAAAACTAAGTATAACATATACTTTCTTTCTATCCTATCCCATAATATGGTATATTATATTTATACATAAAAATGCTTGAAGTGTAGATATACTATATTTTTGGACAGAGAGAATATATTTTTTGGAATATGTACAAGTTTTTATTTATTATTTTTTGGCTATATTCACTTTCCATCCTGAGTTCCCCATACTCAGAACAGGAGTAACACTAATATTCTAACTAGTTCTATTCTGAGTATGGGGGACCATTTTTCGTTGGAATTTTACCGCGCTGGACAGGCGAGAAGTGAGATGCAACTTTTAGATCTCCTTCCGCCTTCTTTGCTCCGGCGATTCGTTGGCTTGCAAATTTTAGAAGCCACGAATGGTGTAACCGTAAGATTGGTCCTAATAAAATTTGGTTTTTAATATTATTGAATTATTTTATTAAAGCAAGACTTTGGCTTGTTTTTAGCAGATGTCACTACGACACCCACACGAACATGTTATTTCGTTGTTAATCGATACTGGCATCCCGAATTTTAGTGTTTTCAGAGATAATCAAATATGCACTCTCTTATGATAACCTAATAAGGTTAGAAACCGGTTACGGGGCTTTTGATGCTCTCTGAACAAACTAAAATATAAGACGGCTCTTGTTTCGTTTTACAACGAAATTATTATTTAGTTGAAAAAAATTACTTAACAGTAAAAGCGATGAAACCACTATACCTTGACTTGCACTATACATGGCTAATGGATTCTTTCTTCTCTTCTGGATTAATTAAGGACGCATTTATGCTAAGCGTAGGCGGTGGTCTCCAACAAACGCCGTAAGTCGCGTACAGCGTTACGCCATACGTCTTCGTATGTATGCTTTATATAATAAATAATGTATGCATCCTCTTATACGTTGAGCACAACGTGAACTGCTGTACAAGCATACAGACTGTACTGCTGTACAAGCATATTAATATTGTTGTCATCAAACATTTTAGAGTTGTATGATCATTCTGAAATTAAAAACTTGCAAAATATTAAAAATGTTATTTTTTAAGCAGTGTACATAGTAGGTATGTAAACATAATACAGACACAGACATGTTTATTTACATTTTTTGTTAGTTACCTACTGTTAAAAACTCAGGTTTTATTCAGTTTGCTTTATATTACTGTTACTTAAGTCTACACTGCCCCTGTACTCATTTTTGGTACAAAACTTCTCAAAAACGTAAAATTTTAGCCAATTTTTACGCCACTGATTTTTTTTGGGTCTTTCAATCTGTCCATCTATCTTGTCTAAGATAGATCATCGATGTCCAAAGGGTATTTTAAAAATAAATATGGGGATTTAATATCAAGGAATGTTCAATTTCTCGATTGCTGGATAAATAAAAACCTCAGAAAACAAGCTAGTACAATTCCGTACCTCAGAGCAAAACTGTATTAAGTCCAAAATTTCAGTTTTCTACTTTTTTAGCTCACTAGGCTTAAAATTTTCCGCTCTATTCACTGGTGTTTCTTATTCGCTGTTCCGACTGAAATTGACCAAAATAGCCTTGTATGAACAGTATTAAGTCCACACTTCGCTTAGAGCAAAACAGTATCTTCTGCACTTAATAATAATAATATTAATAATAATGACTTTATTGCTTTTTTTCAAAAAAAATACAAAACAGTAATAATTATAATAAAGCAAAAGGCGACGTTCGCTCTTAGATGATGTTCCTAGAAACACCAGCTAAGAAGCGCTCTTCCACGTAACCGCAATACAAATAATTACTATTCTAGTGTAACCTAAAGACCTTATTTACATGCTAAAATAAATTTGTCGTATATGCTAATAACACTAATTATCTATTTTTATTGAATAAATTTTTATTGAATAAACTTTGCAATCATTTAAACGAATGTAGCCAAATTTACTTATTTATAATCTAAATTTTAATTTTATGCTATTATTAAATAGAGACTTTTTTACGTTGGATTTAAATTGAGAGATGGGTAAAGTTTTGAAATTTTCAGGTATCATATTGTACAGATTAGCAATATTGTAAGAGAAGCAAGATCGAAATAACGAGGTTTTATGTTTCGGTATATTAAGTTTATTTTTGAATCTGACATTAATATTATGTATTTCTGACCTTTTTTTAACTTTTTTATATAAATAATAGGGCTTTTTGGTTAGCATTATTTTATGAAATAATACTGATCCGTGAAGAATACGCCTGTTACTAACATTTAACCATCCTAGATCTGCAAGATGCTTAGAAGTTGGATTTCGACGTCTGATACCACAAATGAAACGGACACACATATTTTGAATTCGTTGCAAACGATTCTGACCTAGTTGTGTTAATGCTGGTCCATATATTACATCACAGTAATTAAACTGTGAAAGCACTAAACTATTGCAGAGCATAATTTTAGTGGTTCTATTAAACACTTGTCTATGTGAGAATAAAAGTTTTAAATTACAAAATGCTTTCTGAATTATTGATGAAATATGATTAGAGAACGTTAGGGAGTCATCTAATATGAGTCCCAGGTTTTTTTCACAATTAGATAGAATTAAATTTTCTTTATTGATTTTTAAATGTATTTTATTATTTACTCGATTTTTCTCTATTCTACGTCCAAACAGCATGGCTTTGGATTTTGAGGGATTTATGCTTAAGCAGAATTTGTTTGAAATGTCTGAAATAGATTTTAGTTCTTTATTAATTTTAGAACAAGCATTTTCAACTTCTGATTCTTTAAACTCTAAGTACAATTGTGTGTCATCTGCATAATAGTGAGACTTCATATAATTTAAATAACTTGGGAACTGGGAGGTGTATATCGAAAACAACAAAGGTCCCAATATAGAACCTTGCGGAACTCCTCGTGATAGGTATATTTTATTTGACGACTTTTTATTTAAAAACACGCTTTGAGATCTTTGATCTAAATATGACTTCAACATTTTTTGCGCTTGTTTACTAAAAGACATAAAATTACATAGTGAGAGAAGTAGAGGGTGGTTAATTTTATCAAATGCCTTCGAGTAATCTAATAAAACTAGTATGCACAGGTTGTTGGAGTCAATATAAGAGTAAATGTCATCTAAAACTTTAAGAAGTGCGGTAGTGCAGCTATATCCAGGACGGAAACCAGACTTCAAATGTATTAGATCCAAAATGGTGTATACGTTTCCCAGGGCAAAACCATATTACGTCCAACAAAAAGTATTATGTCCCACATAATGCAATTCAGGCAAAGCATTTAGTCCACAATCTTTTAAAATTTGGTAAGTTTGTGCCTCAGAGAGCACAAATTCACCGACAATTTTGGAGTCATGAGACAGCCATAGATCCAAAAAGACAGTTTTTATGTTCTTATTTTGAAAAAACGTGTATCAAAAGAAAAAGAGAACGCACACGTGCTCAAGCTAGCCATTGTAACTCGAAATATTTTTTTACCATTAAAGAAAAGAGACTCTAAGTAGATATTTCTCAATCTATCGTTAGATGTTCACTTGAAAAAATGCAAACAAGTGGAGTTTTAGATGTGACAAAAGAGGAAAGCAGCCATATAAAAATAAAGTAAAGAATGACGTAAAGGATGGGATTCATGAGCATATAATGGCCTATCCATATGAAGAATCACATAGTCGAAGAAGGACGGCGAACAAATATTTAGGAGGTCACTAAAATATTTATACAATGTGTAGGATGTTTAAAGAAGAATGAGATTTGAAAAGAATTCCTTCGGACGAAGTAGACAAAGAATGGTTTTACAATCACATTTTTAATACAGAATTTAATTTATCGTTCGCTGTTCCTTCAAAAGACACTTGTGATAAATGTGATGAATTTCTAATCAATCTAAAGCATTCATCGTCTGAAGCTGAGTGAGAAACATTACAAGTGATGGTACAAATTGAAACATATAGACAAGGAGATATCCATCAATAGCCCTGGACAAAAAGTTTTAATGATTGATTTACAAAAGTGTCTTCCTTGCGCAAAGCTAACTGATCCTCAAAGTTTTTACAGTCTAAAACTCTGGTGTTTTAATTATAAAATTTATGATTCAACGGAAAAACAGGCGAACTGTCTAATGTGGGATGAATCAATTGCTGGTTGAGGTGGAAACGAAATGGCCTCATGGTGCCTCGAAATGTCCAATACATTCATTCATTACCTCAAAGCACTCTATTTTTATTTTGGACCAATAATTGCTCATCCCAAAACCGGAACTTACAAATGATTATGTGCTACTTTTATCCACTTTCGAGATATCCACATATAAAAGAAATCACTCACAAATTCCTTTTGCCAGCACATACGCACATGGAGGTGGACAGTATACACTCAGTTATAGAACGAGAGGCTAAAAATGCCCTAATTTTCAGCTCCGTGAAGTTAGCCCGAAAAAGTCGGGAAAAAAAATGCGATTGATGCCATTCGTTTGTCCATTGATTGTCCACCATTTTATTTCGTTAGTCCACCCATCAATTCTTTTATATAAACAAAAATTTTTTTTCGGGCTAACTTCACAAATCCACAAATTTTCGAAAATTTAAAAAAACTCTTGCTATATTGTTTGTCCATCGTTTGTCCATGTTTGTCCACCACATAATTTTTTTTGTCCACCCTCTGAAACAACCCCTGTTAATTGTAATTATTTTTTTATTTCTTAATTCGGGCTAACTTCACGTTCTCTTAAATGGGCATTTAAACGTTAATTCAGGTGCAGAATCACAACTAAGCGTTTGTCCACCCCTTTGCAGCATTTGTCCAACCCCTTAAAGTGCGAAACAACCCCCCTGTTAATTGTAATTATTTTTTTATTTCTTAATTCGGGCTAACTTCACGTCCGTTTAAACGTGTATTTTAAAGTTAAATCGGGTGAAGAATCACAACTACCCGTTTGTCCACCCCTTCGCAACGTTTGTCCAGCCCCTTAAAGTCCGAAACAACCCACTCGTTAATTGTAATTATTTTTTTATTTCTTTATTCGGGCTAATTTCACGTTCTCTTAAATGGGCATTTAAACGTTAATTCGGGTGCAGAATCACAACTACCCGTTTGTCCACCCCTTCGCAGCGTTTGTCCAACCCCTTAAAGTGCGAAACAACCCCCCTGTTAATTGCAATTACTTTTTTATTTCTTAATTCGGGCTAGCTTCACGTTCCCTTAAATGGGCATTTAAACGTTAATTCGGGTGCAGAATCACAACTACCCGTTTGTCCACCCCTTCGCAGCGTTTGTCCAACCCCTTAAAGTGCGAGATAACCCCCCTGTTAATTGTAATTATTTTTTTATTTCTTAATTCTGGCTAGCTTTACGTTCCCTTAAATGGGCAATTAAACGTTAATTCGTGTGCAGAACAACAACTACCCGTTTGTCCACTCCTTCGCAGCGTTTTTCCAACCCCTTAAAGTGCGAAACAACCCCCCTGTTAATTGTAATTATTTTTTTATTTCTTAATTCGGGCTAGCTTTTAAATGCCCATTTAAGGGAACGTGAAGCTAGCCCGAATTAAGAAATAAAAAAATAATTACAATTAACAGGGGGGTTGTTTCGCACTTTAAGGGGTTGGACAAACGCTGCGAAGGGGTGGACAAACGGGTAGTTGTGATTCTGCATCCAAATTAACGTTTAAATGCCCATTTAAGGGAACGTGAAGCTAGCCCGAATAAAGAAATAAAAAAATAATTACAATTAACTAGGGGGTTGTTTCGCACTTTAAGGGGCTGGACAAACGCTGCGAAGGGGTGGACAAACGAGTAGTTGTGATTCTGCACCCGAATTAACGTTTAAATGCCCTTTTAAGGGAACGTGAAGCTAGCCCGAATAAAGAAATAAAAAAATAATTACAATTAACGAGGGGGTTGTTTCGCACTATAAGTGGTTGGACAAACGCTGCAAAGGGGTGGACAAACGGGTAGTTGTGATTCTGCATCCGAATTAACGTTTAAATGCCCTTTTAAGGGAACGTGAAGCTAGCCCGAATAAAGAAATAAAAAAATAATTACAATTAACAGGGGGGTTGTTTCGCACTTTAAGTGGTTGGACAAACGCTGCGAAAGGGTGGACAAACGGGCAGTTGTGATTTTGCAGCCGAATTAACGTTTATATGCCCATTTAAGAGAACGTGAAGTTACCCTGAATAAAGAAATAAAAAAATAATTACAATTAACTAGGGGGTTGTTTCGCACTTTAAGGGGCTGGAAAACGCTGCGAAGGGGTGGACAAACGGGTAGTTGTGATTCTGCATCCGAATTAACGTTTAAATGCCCATTTAAGGGAACGTGAAGCTAGCCCGAATTAAGAAATAAAAAAATAATTACAATTAACAGGGGGGTTGTTTCGCACTTTAAGTGGTTGGACAAACGCTGCGAAAGGGTGGACAAACGGGCAGTTGTGATTCTGCACCCGAATTAACGTTTAAATGCCCATTTAAGAGAACGTGAAGTTAGCCCGAATAAAGAAATTAAAAAATAATTACAATTAACTAGGGGGTTGTTTCGCACTTTAAGGGGCTGGACAAACGCTGCGAAGGGGTACACAAACGGGTAGTTGTGATTCTGCATCCGAATTAACGTTTAAATGCCCTTTTAAGGGAACGTGAAGCTAGCCCGAATAAAGCAATAAAAAAATAATTACAATTAACGAGGGGGTTGTTTCGCACTTTTAGTGGTTGGACAAACGCTGTGAAAGGGTGGACAAACGGGCAGTTGTGATTCTGCATCCGAATTAACGTTTAAATGCCCATTTAAGAGAACGTAAAGTTAGCCCGAATAAAGAAATAAAAAAATAATTACAATTAACAGGGGGGTTGTTTCGCATTTTAAGGGCTTGGACAAACGCTGCGAAGGGGTGGACAAACGGGTAGTTGTGATTCTGCATCCAAATTAACGTTTAAATGCCCATTTAAGGGAACGTGAAGCTAGCCCGAATAAAGAAATAAAAAAATAATTACAATTAACTAGGGGGTTGTTTCGCACTTTAAGGGGCTGGACAAACGCTGCGAAGGGGTGGACAAACGGGTAGTTGTGATTCTTCACGCGAATTAAGTTTAAAATACGCGTTTAAACGGACATGAAGTTAGCCCGAATTAAGAAATAAAAAAATAATTACAATTAACAGGGGGGTTGATTCGCACTTTAAGTGGTTGGACAAACGCTGCGAAAGGGTGGACAAACGGGCAGTTGTGATTTTGCACCCGAATTAACGTTTAAATGCCCATTTAAGAGAACGTGAAGTTAGCCCGAATAAAGAAATAAAAAAATAATTACAATTAACAGGGGGGTTGTTTCGCACTTTAAGGGGTTGGAAAAACGCTGCGAAGGGGTGGACAAACGGATAGTTGTGATTCTGCACCCGAATTAACGTTTAAATACCTATTTAAGAGAATTTGAAGTTAGCCCGAATTAAGAATTAAAAAATAATTAGGTTATACAATTAACGAGGGGGTTGTTTCGCACTTTGAGGGGCTGGACAAATGCTGCGAAGGGGTGGACAAACGGGTAGTTGTGATTGTTCACCCGAATTAACTTTAAAATACACGTTTAAATGGACGTGAAGTTAGCCTGAATTAAGAAATAAAAAAATAATTACAATTAACAGGGGGGTTGTTTCGCACTTTAAGGGGTTGGACAAACGCTGCGAAGGAGTGGACAAACGGGTAGTTGTGATTCTGCACCCGAATTAACGTTTAAATGCCCATTTAAGAGAACGTGAAGTTAGCCCGAATTAAGAAATAAAAAGATAATTACAATTAACAGGGGGTTGTTTCAGAGGGTGGACAAAAAAAATTATGTGGTGGACAAACATGGACAAACGATGGACAAACAATATAGCAAGAGTTTTTTTAAATTTTCAAAAATTTGTGGATTTGTGAAGTTAGCCCGAAAAAAAATTTTTGTTTATAAAAAAGAACTGATGGGTGGACTAACGAAATAAAATGGTGGACAAACGTGGACAATCAATGGACAAACGAATGGCATCAATCGCATTTTTTTCCCGACTTTTTCGGGCTAAGTTCACGGACCTCTAATTTTCAAATTATTATCTACTCCATATTATTGGTTACAGTTGGCTAAAATTTTCGGAAAAAAACAAATGTTTCAAAGTGTATGAAATGACAATTTCTATTTTTAAAGACTTTAATAAACTGTGCAATTCTTGCGATTCGCCGTTTCAAAATAAAAATAAAACTGAGAATAATAAAAAAAAATTAAATTCACAAACATTACACATGTATGTAATTCAGAATTCAGACAAGAACATCCTGGGATTCTGTACTTTGAAACAGAGTTCGATTTGGAATTTAAGAGTGTAGACTTAACCCAAGTGTTGGTAGAAGAAATAATCAATCTGCAGAAGATTCTTGATTTCGTTGAAAAATACCCACCTTAAATCCGAGAAGTACTAAAAAATTCAATGATCTTCTGCTAAAGTGGGTTCCAGCGAGGATTCACGATTTTTTTCAGACTCTAGTGCATAAAGACACAATTCAAATTACTGATAAGTATAGCGGCACAAATGCCCTGCATTTGTTAAGTTTTCAATTATTTTTTGTGTACTTCAAAAAGTTATGTTAATTTTTTTAGTTAATAAAAATACAGTTGCGTTACAACCATTTCTGTTTTTTTTTTTAATTCGACTTAAGTAGTTTTTTAGTACTCGTGTTAATGGTTTTGTTACAAATACGTCAGTATAATATTTTTAGTTCTTTATACCCAAACATTTCCTTAATTTTGTAAAATAGGTATGATATTTTTCGTAATAGAGCTCCGTCTTTGCCATAGGATAGGTACCAAAATTAATATTAAGTCACAGTCAAAAATTTATTTTTCAGAGCGAAAATACGAAAAAGGTCCATTTTTTCCACAAACAGTAATTTTCAAAAAATTTTCTTTTTAGTGGTAAAAAGAACAATGATCATTATTCACATTTATAAGAATTTGCTAAATAAGATTTAATGTATTAAATGGAAAATTTACAAAACACTAAAAATAATTTTTATTTTCGCTCTCCTGTAAAATTTACATTTTGTGATTTAATACACTTTTGTTCTGAGGTACGGAATTTGGTGACACGAATGGTGAAGGTTTATGACTCTATCAGAGATTTATCATTTTTTACTTTGTGCGGAGATGCACGGGACAGCCCATTTAGGGTCCTGACTAAAAAAATAATGAAGAAACTAAAAGTGCGAATTTTGTTATGAAATTTGGTTTGTGGGGTTAGAATAATATTTGGAACAACTTTTTCCAATAACTGTTACCGATATTTCTAACGCGAAGCAAAGTATCGAAAATTACCTTGTTTGTGGATTCGCAGTAGGCCGCGTTTAAAACTTAAATTTCAGTTGAGCATCTTAAAAAATGTGACCGTTTAACCTGTATGACTGTGCAAAACTTCAAATCTGTATTTAATTTGGTGGCCAAAATGTAGTGTAGGACTGTCTTCATGGTAAATGTGACACACTGTATATCGACAGTTGAACACTTATTGGCCTACAGATCCAAGTAGAGTACCCGATCTTTTAGACTTGAGTGTGATTAAAGGCATCTCCCTTGACTACTTTGCAATATAATATTGTTGAGTCTTTTCGTTAGACTACTCTCCCATTCTAGTTGGAATACACCAAAGTCAAAGTCAGAAATAGACTTCCAGTCCTAACTAATAACCGAACAGATTAAAACATTGTTTGAAGTGTACTAACAGCACAAAATATATCAACGAACTTGCCATCTAAAATAAAAATACACATTGAAAACGCAGTATAATATGTTACAAAATAAAAATACACATTGAAAACGCAGTATAATATGTTATTACTAGACCAGGGCGCATCTGTAAAAATATTAGTACCTTTGTACGTTGAGAGGCGACTCAAATTTTTTTGCAGAAATTGCTTTAAAATAACTCAAATAATAATATTTGAATTATCGTCCCTCTCAAAAAGGTCCGGAACACTGTTTAAATAATCAAAATGTCAAAAAATGAAGGGAAAATTCGATTTTTTTCTTCGTTTTTTGATTATAACTTTAAAAGTATTCATTTCCGAGAAAAGTTGGACTGACATAAAAGTTGCGTAATTAAATTTTCTACAATATAAAATTGGTTAAAAATTTAAAAAATAGTCACCCTTGTTGCAAAATAGCAATAATTCCGAAAAAAACATACAAAAACAAGTATTCGCATTTTACATTTTTCAACCATTTATGCTACACTTAGGACCTTCATATTGCACGCAGAAAAACTTTATGATACAGTAAAACAATAGTGTAAATTTCATTAAGATCGGTTTAATAAATTTAGCAAAATAAATTTTGCAATTCAGCTTTCGCAAATAAATTCATTTTTTCAAAATGTTACAGGACTGAAAATAAAGCATATAGCAAGTTGAAATTTTTTTGCATATAGAAGTGTACTGTACCTTTAATTTGCAATTTGCAAAATTAAAATCGATTAACTACCACAGTGTCAGGAATTTTTTATATAAACATTAATTATTGGTGCTACGCGCAGGACAGCGGATAGTTTGCTCTGATTGGGCATTCCAATGACCTTTGATAATGATTGATACATTTTAATTTTTATTACATTTCGATATAAATAGATAAATTTGTTTATTGCACAATAAAAACACATACTCTATCCTTTGAAATAACACTTTTTTTAGCAAAAACTTTCTTTGTTCATATATGTTAACTTACGAGAATAAAAGTTTATTATTTTTAAACATATGCAATTGTTTAAACAATATTCCACAAACTTGTGGAATTAAAATATTAAAATACAACAAAATATAGAGTAAGAAAATAATATATTAGATAAAGATTGGAAGAAATTTTGGTGGAAATCAACTTGTGTGAATCAAACACCGCTGTCCTGCGCGTAGCACCAAAAATTAATGTTTATTTAAAAAATTTCCTGACGTCGTGGTAATTAATCGATTTTAATTTTGCAAATTGAAAATGAAATATACACTATATACAGTACACTTCTATAAGCACAAAAAAAAATTTAACTTGCTATCTGCTTTATTTTCAGTCCTGCAACATTTTAAAAAAGTGAATTTTTTTTGCGAAAGCTGGATTGCAAAATTTATTTTGCAAAATCTATTACACCGATCTTAATGAAATTTACAGTGTTGTTTTACTATATCATAAAGTTTTTCTGGGTAAAATATGAAGGTCCTAAGTTTAGCATAAATGGTTGAAAAACGTAAAATGCGAATACTTGTTTTGGTATGGTTTTTTTCGCAATTATTGCTATTTTTCAACAAGGGTGACTATTTTTTAAATTTTTAACCAATTTTATATTGTTGGAAATTTAATTACGCAACTTTTATGTCAGTACAACTTTTCTCAGAAATGAATAGTTTTAAAGTTATAATAAAAAAACCAATAAAAAAAATCGAATTTTTCCTCCATTTTTTGACATTTTGATTATTTAAACAATGTTCCGGACCATTTTGAGTGGAAGGATAACTCAAATATTATTTTTTGGGTTATTTTCAAGCAATTTCTGCAAACAAATTTGAGTCACCTCTCAAAGTCCATCTCAAAACAGATGCGCCCTGGACTATACTTGATATGATATGATGCTATTCCTGAACAAACAATATAAAAAACGCATACATTTTTTTCTGACTACAAAAAACTTGATTGAAAAAAAAATAATTTGTGAAAGTAGCAAAACACACGCACCTATTGACAAAGTAAACCTGAACAAAATTATTAAATTTTTAAACATAAAAATCCAAACTTATTTAAATTAGACGTCGTTCAAAAATTCTAACTATTCTTTATGGAAGGCGAAAATTAAAAGATCCATAAGACGCCCGCCTGTACAAAATACTGAAGGAAAATGGGTAAGAGCAGATACAGAAAAAGCAGAAACATTCTCAGAACCCTCGCAGATATTTCGACAGAATTTAGTCCATTTACTAGAGTAGTACCTCTAGAACAAGGAGAACCAATTCATTATTTTCTTGACACTTCATATCAAAAGGAACTACCAATCTTTAGGTTCAATACTGCTGAAATGATAATGACCTGAACAATAGTCCAAAATGGACTAGTGTTCAGGTCAGCTGCATGAATATACGAACTTCTGGAAACCTGCGCGATGTATAACGTGTTGCTAAGTTGGTAGCTCATAAGGAAATATTTACTAATATGCTTGCTTTAATGAGAGGTTCTTATGGGGCAGAGAACTAACAAACAAAACAAGCAATGAATAGAAACAACGCAGAGATAGTGATACCATTGATCTGAAGCCCATTGCCTACATGCCATACATTCGGAAATTAGGAATTCCGACTTAATACTTGTCGAAGCCAACCTTGTGTGTGTGTGTATGTGTGTGTAGAGAGAAAAAAAATGGCATTAGACAAAGAGTCTTTTTGCCACAGATTTTTGTTATAAAGATGTTTAAATTTTTATCTTAGAATCAATTATAAACTGGATTAGGATATTATATATAGATTTGTCAGAATAAGATAAAAGATTGCTGATGTTAACTGGAAGGCTAATGTTAAGGTCAATAAAACCCAAATATAAGTTTCGAGTCTGATCCTTATGATTAAGACAATCAAAGAATACATGGTTCAGATCCTCGATGGACTGATTGTTACACGAACAAAAGGGAGTTTCATAGATTCCAATCCTATGTAGGTGCTCTGGAAAAAGGCCATGGTTAAGTTTTAGCCGGGTTATTAACGAGGAATGTACTGTGTTATAATTGCAGTTAAAATGAGGTATACTTTTTGGTAATAATGGGTGAATAGAAAAGTAATGATTTACTGCCAACACTTCTGATAATAGAAAATAGGTCTTTTAAGTTGAAAATGTTTGTGATTTCTGGTATCTCAGATTTATTTTTTTCCATTCCATCCACTATTTCGTTTCCAACTACTCCAACATGTCCTTTAACCCACATTAAAGTCCCTGTTTTTTTTTTGGATTATAGATTATGTAATGTTTTTTTGATATCAAGAATAATGGGGTTTTGGAAATTATCTAATGGATGGCTACAAATAGCTTGTAGTACTGCATGAGAGTCTGAGACTATTACAACGTTCTCGCAATAATTAGAAATACACCAAGTTAGTGCTTTTTGTATGGCAGCAGCCTCGGCTGTAAAAATAGAACAAGAAGCCAACCTTCCCCTATGTCTTGCATCCACAATACACTATTGGCAGAATGATAATTTTATAGATCTTAATCTTCCATCAAAATAAAGGGAAAAGAAATTATGTAGGTCGTAGGAAAATGTCCTAACTGAAGAATTTCCATGAATGGTTTAGCTATGGTCCAAGTGAACTTTTTAGAAGAACAGTTAGACTAGCCATTATCTTAAAACTGGAAGCTGAGCGATGAATCAATTGGCACTCGAATTTTTTAGCATATGATTTAATAATTTATTTTTAGATGTTCACTCACAGTTCCGAGGTGGTACTTATAATAATATATCCAAGATTACAATGATAGTATAGGATCTTAACGCAGGTCGTTATTCTGGTTATCTAAATCCAATCTATTGTCATCAAGAACACCCAGAAAATATATATCAATATTATCATTGTTATCAGCTTTTCAAATATTACCTAGGCAAAAGTAGGTAAATAAAACTGTTTATCTATATAACAGATTGTAAAAATCCGTGGAATTTATCTGGTAAATGTATATGTATTGGCAATATAATATTGAGAATTTTGTTCCCACTTTTAAAAATATAATTATGTACATACTATGAGTGGGAATTTAATTTTTTAAATTCCAATCATTTATGGAAAGTAAATTTAAATCCTGTTGAGTGTTAGGAGCTAAGTTGACCTTCCAATAATGTGCAAGTATATAGGTAATAGTTATATATAGATATTAGACCAACAACTACCAAGACTACTAAGAAGTCTCTGAAGAAATTGGAGCTAATACTGATCTGAAATCATGCCAAATTACGACCTTCCAACTTAAATAACACTAAAGAAATCACCATAGAAAGCAAGAATAAAGCTTCTGCAAACGCCTAGTGTGATGGATAAGAATGCAGCTGGTTATGCCATTATTATCATCATTAGTCTATGCATCGTCAAGCTTCCTCCGTCAAGCACGTACCCCATGTTCCTAATATTTTCTTCTATTTTATCAATAAATCTTTTTCTGGGTCTTTATCTTCTTCTCTGCCCAGTGCGTCTCTCCAGGAGTGTTTTGCTTACTGGATCATTTTTATCTGTCGGCATTACATGTCCTACCCACCATAGACGTCCTATTTTAATGTATTTTACCTAGTTCTTGGTATATTCAGTACAGTTCGAAGTTTTATCGTCTTTTCCATATCATCGTCATTCACCGTTCCGTAAATTCGCCTCTGTACCTGTGTCTCAAAACATCCTAAACTGTCTAAGTTTTTGACTTATGTTAGAACTGGATGTAAAGGTAAAGTATGTAACTAATGTAAAGGTTCACCATTGTATTTATGGATATATTTGAGCATTTGAAATGAGAATTGAGCCAAAACAGAATCCTTTGGCCATACAAATTCATTAACTGCCTCGATGACGTCGTCTTCAATAATGAATGGCTGTAGGATTTGCAGTTGCATATTGATCTTAGCTATATGCCAATGACGTATTTTTGCCTCAAGACATCGGTACCAGCGAAAGGAGTTTTTAACAAATGTCTACGAAGATTTTTTCGTATTTTCGAAGGAGTACAAGAACCTTATATACTTATTTATGTGATCCAAGCATATCACCGGTTTTGGAACTTTGGTATACTGACAGGAAATAATCAAAAAGGAAGTCGTATATATACAGGGTGTTTGGTAAAGAATGGGCCATAGCTTATCCCTAGATTCCTGAGCCTAAAATAGGTCGATTTAAGTTAACTTACCTTAGTACGTCTACCACTGAACTGTTCCGCGCTGCGGTAAACAAAGTCAAGATAGCCATGATGATCGCCAACATCCGGAACGGATAGGCACTTTAAGAAGAAAAAGACCTTAGTACGAAATTTGATAATAACCGCAATAAAGGGCGTCAAAGTTAAAGTTTTATTTTATTTATTCTTGAATATTTCCTAACAGGCATGGGATAATAACACGAAATTTGGTAAGCCGGGGTTTTTTGGGACGAGAAATTTAAATTCGCTACCAAAAATGATATATTACCCATAGGGCGCCACATACGCCTTTCAGCGCTCATTTGATAGGTTCAATTTTTTTGCCCACTCTACATACTTTTTGAATCAAACTTTTATTCTATTAATATTTTTACTTAAAAAAGGTGTACTACATTCACCTCGCTAAACTCAACCGTTTTCGAGATAAACGCATTTTAAATCTGCAAGGCAACATAATTTTTTGCATAATATGATTGTAGTGACACCCGAAAAATCAACTTAAAACCATAATAATTGTGCAAGTTCTCAAATTTATGTTATTGCATCGTAAATTCCATTAGAAGAAATTTGAGATACTTTTTTGGAAATTATTATGGATTTAAGTTTATTTTTTGTGTGTAACTACAATGATATTATGCAAAAAGATATGTTGCATCCCAGATTTAAAATGTGTTTATTTCGAAAACGGTTAAGTTTAGCGAGATGAAGTAGTACATCTTTTTTAAGTAGAAATATTAAGAGAATAAAAATTTTGATACAAAAAGTATGTAGAGTGGGGGATAAAAAAAATTGAACGTATTAAATGAGCGCTGAAAGACGTATGTGGCGCCCTCTGGGTAAAACATCATTTTTGGTGGCGAATTTAGATTTCCCGTCCCAAAAAACCCCGCTTACAAAATTTTGTGTTGTTAAGTCATGACTTTCAGGAAATATTCAAGAATAAATAAAAGAAAAGTTTAACTTTGACACTCTGTATTTTAGTTATTATCAACTTTCGTACTAAGATAAGTAAACTTAAATCGACCTATTTTAAGCTCAGGAATCTAAGGTTAAGCTATGGCCCATTCTTTACCAAACACCCTGTATAATAAGCATAAGACTTATACTCAGGACATAACGGAGCAATCAAATAATACTAGAAAACCTATGCATAAACGTAACCCAATAAGAATATTTCATTTATAATTTTTCTTTTATTTTACTTTCAGAAATTGGTAAAGTACTTAAATGACAAAGAGAAATAAGTGCAAAGTTTGCTGAAGAGGGGTACAAGTGCAAACGTTTTTTCAAAATTTCTAATATGTATTTTGAATGAAAATAAATACTAACTTTAAAAAAGCTTTTACAATTAGATAAATAAAATGTATGAAATTAATTCAAAATAAGTCCAGGAGGTATTAATTCGCTGTAGAATTTACTACGTAAAATTAACTTTGACTTCGTTTTTCTCAACTAAACCATTATCTAACCCTCTCAAATAATAATGAAATTCTGAATCACAACTCCATCAGCTAGATATCTAGAAATTAACATAAAGTTCATCGTAAATGGACCGACCATATAAAGATGAAAGGGAAAGGACTTGATCCAAAATTCAGAAAGTTGTATTAACTCCTGGGAAGATGGTCCAGATCAGATGGTGCAAAATGTAGATTGTATATCAATGGCTTTAGGCGAGTCTTTAAACTGAATTTCAGCATACTCTAACCTAAAATATACATATATGTAAAAATTTATATGTAACGATCTAAATTATGTTCAGAATCAAAAGACGTAAATATAGTTTTTTGTTTTTAGGTTAGAGTACCTACCTATGCCATAGTTCAGAGCCTATTTTACTTCAAATCAGGCCCGAGGCACTACACAATTTTCGGGCCCCTAAATATGATTTAATAATAATAATAACTTTGTTAAATGAATTAATTATTAAATAGAAATAAATTTAAATTATATTTATATATTATATTATATTAAATAAAATTTATATTTAAATATTGTTTAAATACAGTGTGTCACATTTATGATTAAGACAGCTCTATATTTCGGCTATCAAAATAAATACAGATTTGAAGTTTTGCTCAGTCGTACAGGTTCAAGGTTCACATTTTCTAAGACACTCAACTGAAATTTTAATTGCGGCCCACTGCGAATCCACAAACAGGGTAAAATTTTCTATATTTTGCTTCGCGTTAGAGATATCGGAAAAAGTTATTTGAAAAATTACTTGCAAATCTTATTCTAACCTCACATAGCAAATTACACGAGAAAATTCGCACTTTTAGTTTTTTCAGTATTTGTAGTCAGAATCCTAAAATTTATCTCAGCTGTTCCGATGCACCTCGGGCCAGCCAATTTTAAGTTGAAATTTGGTATGTGGGGTTAGCATAATATTTGGAAGAACTTTTTCAAATAACTTTTTTTGATATCTCTAACGTGAAGCAAAATACCAAAAATTTACACTATTTGTGGAGTCGTAGTAGGCTGCGTTTAAAATTTAAATTTCAGATGAGTATCTTAAAAAATGTGAACATTCAACTTATACAGTATGTCCCTGTAAGTTGTATCCATATGGAAAACTTTTTTATTTTTAATTTTACGAAAAAAAGTTATTCTTCATAAAAAGCTCTGCATGGTCCAAGACATAAGATATAACAATCAAATATCAAATTTTTTGAATATTATACGAGGTATGTCAAAAAGTTTTAATTACACTCAAGAGTAAAGTAGCTTTATTTTTCACAATATTGAAAATTGCTATTATGAAAAGTTGTTTGGAATTAAAAACTATATTCTAGTATGCAATTACATCCTTCTAATTGAAAATTTTTTTTTGAAAAATTATGGATAACTAACATTATTTTTAGTTATTTCAATGGCAACTAATCTAGAAAACTCAACGTAGATGGCGCTTGTGTAGTTGGAGGTCACGTCAACTTACGTCAACTATTCAAATCAATCTATTTCTTAGTAAATATTGCATATTTGTTTCGCTGTGTGAATTTAATTTGAGAAAATAGAATGCCTCAATGTTGTGCTGTGCATTTGTGCTCATCGAGAACATCAGGATACAGGTTTCCCAAAGATATTCTGATGAGAAAAAAGTGGATTGTAGCAATAAGAAGGGATAAATATCTGCCGACAATAAATGCACGTATCTACAATAAACATTTTGTTGAAACAGATTACGTATTGCCCCTGCCTGGATTCATTTTTATTTTGGTCTAAGCTATAGAAATAAAATATTAAGACGATGATTAATATAGCTTACCCTTCGATAAGGGCTTCCTTTTTTCCAGTAGCTCTCGAATTCCAGCAAAAAGAATATCGAAAAAAAATTTAAGATCTAAAACTTATTAATGGAAAGGCGCTTCAAGATATTAATCAATTATCTCAAACACTCTTGCTAGGGAATGAGGTAGAAAAATTCATAGAAAAGGAAATGCGAGTAAAAGTAAACGTTAATGAAGTAAGAAAGCTGGGAGACAAAATATATTTGTTAGAGATGGATAGCAAGACAGAAAAGACCAAAGTAAAGCAAAATAAGATGAAACTCAAGCAACTGAGAGAAAGAATATGCATAAATGATGATCTGAAGAAGGACGGATAGGGAAATAATGGCCAAAATAAGAATAATTGCTAAGGAAGAGAAAATCAAAGGAAATAGCAGGATACCAAAGACAGTCAATAAACAATGAATTATGGAAATGGAATAAAGAAAACGAACAGCTGGAAAGAATAGAGGAAGACATTGCAAAAAACTAGAATTGAATGCAGTTTTAGGAGACCCGACAAAGATGACCCAGCAAAGAAAACGGAAACAAGAATCGAAAAATAATAAACTAGATAATGACAATAAAGAAGAACTAGTTAAAACAGCGACGGGGAATATAAAAGGATCATTCCAGGAAGTAAAACCGAAGCATCTAGTAAACGAAGCCAAAAAAGATAAATTTGATCTTGTGGCAACAGGAGACTAAGAAACTGGGACAGGGCAGTTAGGAAATAGATGGCTATATAAACAGTGGAGGCTGTTAAAGGGCTTACTTTTTTCCAGTTCTCGCATTCCTTCTCCTCAATTCGTTTTTCAGCATACAAACAGTCCAAGATCCGTATTTTTCTGCCATAATTTATTATTTATTAAATCGTAAACAAAAACACCATATACAAACTTCACGAATTGTCAAAACGTTGACCCCCAACTATACTTGCGCCGCCAAGCGGGAGCAACGGCGTACATAGCTGCCATTCAGATAACTCTTTTATTATTAATTTTACGAAAAAAAGTCATTCTTAATAAAAAGTTCTGCATGGTCTAAAACCTAACATATAACCATCTTATGTTAAATTTTATCAATTTTATACGAGGTATGTCAAAAAGTATGAATTTCGCTCAAGAGTAAAATACGTTTATTTTTCACAATATGGAAAATTTTTATTATGAAAAGTTATTTAGAATTAAAAACTATGTTTCAGTATGTAATTACATCCCTCTAATTAAAATATTCTGAACTATAAAGGTACTTTACTTTTGATCTAAATTTATCTTTTTTGACATACCTCGTATAAAATTGATAAAATTTGATATAAGATGGTTGTATTTTAGGTTTTAGACCATCCAGAACTTTTTATTAAGAATCATTTTTTTTTCGTAAAATTAATAATAAAAGAGTTATCAGAATTGAAATTACTGAAAATAATGTTATCCATAATTTTTAAATAAAATATTTTTCAAAAAAAATTTTTTAATTAGAAGGATGTAATTGCATATTAGAATATAGTTTTTAATTCCAAACAACTTTTCATAATAGCAATTTTCAATATTGTGAAAAATAAAGCTACTTTACTCTTGAGTGAAATTCAAACTTATTGACATACCTCGTATAACATTCATAAAATTTAGTATCTGATGGTTGAATCTCGGGTTTTGGACCATGCAGAACTTTTTATAAAGAATAAGTTTTTTTCGTAAAATTAATAATAAAAAAGTTTTCCATATTTATGGATACAACTTACAGGGACATACTGTATACTGTATAATTGTGCAAGACTTTAAATCTGGATTTGTTTTGATAGCCAAAATATCGAGCTGTCTTCATCTTAAATGCGACACACTGTATATATTTCATTTCCGTTTGTAAATAATTTGGTTGTAAAAACAAAAGGATAGACCGTTCTGGGACAAAAATTTAATGGTTGTTATTATTCGTTGAAGAACGTTTCTCTAATGTTCCTTTTCTTCTAAATCACTTTTTTCCATTAATGTTACAATTTTTCCTGCTGTACTACTTCTCTTGACTAACGTACCAATTAGTGAAATATGTTCAGGAGATCGGTCATGTTGAATAACTGTCCTATTGATATTTTTCCAGTCATTATACCCATGGAAAGTTATAAGAACAATCATTTTCGTGGAAATCAGTTTATAAACGTGACAATAAACACGGCTACATTTAAGAATGTACACTAACTACTCGTGAAGAACGTTTTTCCTATTAGCTTTTATTTTATAAAATATCGCACTTTGCAAATGTGTGGCTTTATTATTATCCAGTTGTGTAACACATTCACTAATTTTATCAATATATTGATTCAGTCGATTATTTAAAAAATATTGTTGAAATTCCAGATTTAAAATGTTTTGGCCAATGCTCTATATCGCTAGGAAAAGAGCTATTGACAATGTCGTTTTCTATAGGAGATGACGGAGATGTACTTGTGACAGGTGACGTCAACAGTCTTGAAAATCAACAGTGGAGTCATTTCCTGTTCATAAAATGTAACATTTATCATTTCCTGTTCGTAAAATGAAAGAATTTTGAAAATTTATTTTATTAAGTATTGCAATAAAAATTTTTTGGTGATCTTTTCGGGTCCCATTAAAATGCGGACCCGTGGCAGGTGCCTCACGGGCCTAGTGGTAAAATAGGCCCTGCCGAAGTTTAGTTTAAAGTCTCTCCTGTAAAATTTTCTGTCAAATGAAATACGGGGTTTTCACACTAAGCCATCGATATAACGATCTCATTGTCGATGTCGTTTAATCTCGTAGACTTTTACACACTGCGACCTGAAAGATCTGTTTGTGCTTGCTGTTACGCCTGCTTTTCTGAGTCGGTCCCTTGGTTCAGCAGATACTCAAACCATTTTCTTGCTTCCTTCTTCCTGCTAGCTGAAACTTTTTGGGTCATTGTAGAGCTTCATCACGGTCTTTATTACTATTTTACATTAGTTTTCTTCATTTTCGGAAGTATAGTCCTGTAATTCACTCCTAGGTTCCAGGTGACTGGCTGCTATTTTTGTTCAATCTTATCCTGTTTACAGTCACCTGTTAACATTGTCTTTTTGACGTCAACGATAATAATTTTTTTCTAATCTAAAAAGATGTGAGGGAACGTGAGTTGAAAAATAAAAAAGCATGAAACTATAGGAGAGGAGAAATTACACTAACAATCTTACATATATATAATTTTAGTAATTAAAGACGATTTTTTTGACTTTGAGTTGTCTGAGCTTATTACATATTAAACTTATGACTTAAATATGGTCATTTAAAAAATGGTTGTATGTAAAAATGTACGTGTTTTAATGAACATACATACATAATATGCAAACAGGTATGGGTTGATAGACTATATACCATATTTAAGGCATCGGCAAGGACAGAATGATTTAGTCTATAGAAGTTTGCGATCTGATGACTAACCCACACTTGATAGAATCTTATCGCATATGTCTTACTAATTTATGGCGGCAGTACCTAATTAAAATTCTATAGGTTTTTTACTTATAAATTGGCGTTTGCTGCTTTCTAACATCCGTTGCAGTACATACATACATAATAAACAAACTATCAAATTAGTAGTTCGATTAAAGAGTTATAACAAATAAATAAAGATATATTATGTATTCGAAGATGAAGTATTATACAATTGAGGGAACAGCTTATCTTGACATGTCACAAGAACATGGTTGTGGGTCCGAATAGTCCGATTGAACTTTCGCGAATGCGATTGCGTGTCAGATTAAATGAAACTGAAGATTCCGAAACTCACAAAAGTGTATCTTTACAACAAATGATTAGCTTACAAATGGATACAAATGGCACTGAAGAAGATGGCATGTCTCTACTTACTTTTTAAAACAGTTAACTTTATTTGTGCCGTTACAACCCTTCGTGGATTGTAGTAGACTCAACAGCATGCCTACATTCCTCTCTGTCTTGAGCAATTTCCATCCAATTCTTCACGCCCATAGCTTTCAGGTTCCCTGCTATATTATCTGGCCACCGGAGTCGAGGGCGTCCACGTGGTCTTCTTCTAGTTGGACTTCTTCCCATACCAGCCTTACTATCCTCTCGTTAGAATGTCTTCTAAGGTGTCCTGTCCATTGGAGTCTTGTTTGTTCTTATCCTATATTGTCCTGCTGTCCTGCTGCTTCATTAAGCACACGTCTTTCCCAAAACACGTAGTCTCTCTCCTTTGTTATCGTCCATGTTTCGCTACCATACATCATTATGCGTCACATGATTGTTTTATACAGGGTGCGCCAAGAAAAAGAGTCCACCTCGATATTTGGTAGTAATTATTAGATTTTAAGGAAATGACGAAACAGGTCGGTTTTTGTTCTAAGGGGGACACATTGTTACGATACATACATCTGTCATTTGTCAGCCTCCTCCCTTCCACTTACCCAACCCCTTACCCCTTCCCCAACTTATTTTTAAATAAGGAATATACCATGTGCGGCACATCATTAGCAAGGCATTGAGATGGAGTATTCAGACATAACGACCGTCCAAGATTTTTTTTGGATATTTTCACTGTCTTTGCAAAAAAACGTTTGAAGTACAACACCTCTTAAAAATGAAACGTAACGTTTGCTAATATGTCATTTTTTCTGTCACATCGAAAGTAAATGTGACGTGACGTGACGTGAAAAGTTACATATTAGCAAACCATAGACGTTACGCTATTGTTTTAATCGATGTTGTAATTCAAATATGTTGACAGTTTTTTTTTGCAAAGACGGTGCAAATATCGAAAACAAAAGCGTGAACGAACATTATGTCTGAATACTCCATCTCAATGCCTTTCTAATGATGTGGTGCACATGGTATACAGACATATTCCCTCATTGGCGTAACCAGGGGGGTTTTGGGGGTTATAACCTCCCCCCATCGGGATGTACTTTGAGCTCTATGCGCTTAACACCATACCCCTTAGAGACCTTCCAGTAGTTGTAACCCCCCCCTTTCCAGTAGTTGTAACCCCCCTAGGATCATCCTGGTTACGCCTATGTATTCCCTATTTAAAAAATAAGGGGTTGGGGAAGTGGAAGGGAGGGGGTTGACAAATAACAAATGTATGTACCGTAAAAATGTGTCCCCCTTAGAACAAAAACCGACCTGTTTCGTCATTTCCTTAAAATCTAATAACTACTGCCAAATATCGAGGTGGACTGTTTTCTTTGGCCCACCCTGTATAATTGTATCTTTGTATGCCTTGTTAGTTGTTTTGATGTTATAAGGCTTTGGAGGACATAAAGACACCTGTTGCTGGCTTGTATCCTCTTCCTTATTTCTGATGCGTCAGTTATTGTTGTTCCAGGATACTTAAATTCTTTGCTGCGCTCAAAGTTAAAATCATCGACGGTAATGTTTTGTCCGATTCTATCTATACATATATTTAGTTTTACTTTCATTGATTACGAGCCCCATCTTCTCTGCTTCCTTTTCGTACCTGACGAAAGTCTCCTTCATCCTTTTTAAAACCCTATCTATTTTTTAATCTACAAAACTGTCGTCTGTCGTAAAATTCTCAGTAGAAAAACGCGGGGCAAATGACGTCGACTCTCTAACATGGTGGAAAATTATTTTTATAACATTTGTCTAAGCAAACCACAATATGGTTTTTGTTTGATTATTGTTGTGTTTCGTTCAAGATGATTATCTAACATTAAAAACTTTTAAAGACTGATAAAAGTTTCCGAGAATAATTTGTTTTCGTTTTATGTATGTTGCAACATTTATTTTTTTGTGTTCTAAGTTTTAATGAGAAATTAATTGATATTTATTATAAATAAATCTGAATCTTAAGCTGTACTACATGAGTATCCTGGCCCCAGCTAGCGAAATTATTCCGATTCGATTTTTTTGCACAAACTTACTGAAAAAGAGGTCCTTATAACATATCCACATGGTGCCGGGCGGTGCCGTGGTCGAAAAATTGTTTAAACAATTTTTTTTTAATTCACAAAAATATTTTTTCATTTCGAACAATTTTTTTCAGATAATTTGGGTCATTCTGAGCAAAAAAGGTTTCTAGCCATTTTTGTTTCTAAAATTGATTGTTGTCGAGTTATATGCGATTAAAAATTTGAAAAATGCGAAAACGGCCATTTTCAAGGCTTAATAACTCGATTAAAATTATTATTATGAAGTTAAAAAGTGGCCAAATCAAGTTTCAAGCCCCTCCATCAAGGTCCTGAAGAGATTTTTGTCATTATTTTATTACAAAGCTGTTATTTTTAATTATTAACAATTTGCGCTATAGTCCAGGATATATCGTCGCCCCCGTATCCACAGGGAGCCGGGCGGTGCCGTGGTCGAAAAATTGTTTAAACAATTTTTTTTAAATAAATTCACAAAAATAATTTTTTCACTTCGGACAATTGTTTTTAGATAACTTGTTACATTCTGAGCAAAAAAGGTCTCTTGTGATTTTTCTCTAAAATTGATTGTGGTCAAGTTATACGCGATTTAAAATTTGACAAATGCGAAAATGACCATATAACTCGACAGCAATCATTTTAGAGAAAAATCACAAGAGACCTTTTTTGCTCAAAATAACCCAAATTATCTGAAAAAATTCGTTCGCAATGAAAAAATTATTTTTGTGAATTTGTAAAAAAAATTGTTTTAACAATTTTTCGGCCACGGCACCGCCCGGCACCCTGTGGATGTGTTATAAGGCCCTCTTTTTGAGTAAGTTTGTGCAAAAAAATCGAATTGAAATAGATTTGATAACGGGAGCGACGATACAGTTGGACTGTAGCGCTAATTGTTGATAATTAAAAATAACAGCTTTGTAATCAAATAATGACAAAAATCTCTTCAGGACCTTGAAGAAGGGATTTGAAGCTTGATTGGGTCACTTTTTGAATTTCATAATCGTAATTTTTAATCGAGTTATTAAGCCTTGAAAATGGTCATTTTGGCATTTTTCAAATTTTTAATCGCATATAACTCGACAACAATCAATTTTAGAGAAAAATGAAAAGAGACCTTTTTTGTTGAGAATGACCGGAATTATCTAAAAAAATATTGTTCGAAATGAAAAAAAAAATTTTGTGAATTTGTTTAAAAAAAATTGTTTAAACAATTTTTCGCCGCGGTACCTCCTGGCACCTCTTTTTGAGTAAGTTTGTGCAAAAAAATCGAATCGGAATAATTTCGCTAGCGGGGGCGACGATGCAGCCCGGTCTGTAAAATAAAGTGAAGGCTGATAATATGTGATTGAAAATGGTTGTTACTTTTTCTAAATAAAAAAATAAGAAGTGAATGGATTCTTATTTTATTAACCCAATATTATTTTAAGACTGGTTTTTCTGATATTCATATTCGCAATTTATTCGCATAAATTTTGCAAATGCGAATGCAAATATGAAAAAATGTGCGAATATTCGTTACATCACTAGGATACATTATTCTTGAATATTTTCTACCCATCTTAGCATTGGTATTCATTTTCTTTATTGGGCCCTTCCTGCCATATAGAGCCTGAGACCATAGTATTTGCGGACAATCTAAAAGACCTTCAGGTGCAAATCTTTATGAAAAAAATCATCATGAAAAAAGAGTCAATAATATGAACTCAACATAAACGTAAAGAAGACAATACTTATGATCATTAGCATAGCAAGATAACAGAAGGAAGAAGGTCAGTTTACGTCAATCAAACCCATGTAGAAAAAGTGACGCACTACAATTACCTCGGAACGATAATAAATGAAGAAT
The DNA here is from genome assembly GCF_917563875.1 of Diabrotica virgifera virgifera. Lineage (NCBI taxonomy): Eukaryota > Metazoa > Arthropoda > Insecta > Coleoptera > Chrysomelidae > Diabrotica > Diabrotica virgifera. The sequence goes on from NC_065452.1 coordinate 89,112,375, forward strand.
GGAGCAACAAGCAAAATATACGAGCACGCATCGGAAAAGCTAGATCCACCTTCAACCGGATGGAGGCCTTCTTCAGACCCAGAACCTCTCTCTTGGTATAAAATTAAGAATGCTGCAATGCTACGTCTTCTTTCTAATTACCTCGGCACCATAATAAATGAAGAATGGAGCAACAAGCAAAATATAAGAGCACGCATCGGAAAAGCTAGATTCACCTTCAACCGGATGGAGGCTTTCTTCAGACCCAGAACCTGTTTCTTGGTATAAAATTAAGGATGCTAGCGTCTTCTCTGTCCTTTATATATATATATATATATATATATATATATATATATATATATATATATATATATATATATATATATATCGGTTTTAAAACGTTCTCCTACGTCTTCCGATGCCTAGTCGCATTCACTTCGGTCCATCCAAAGGTCTTCATCCAATTCTCTTTCTCTCATTTCTCGATTTATGCCTTCTCTCCAACTAAGGCGGGGTCTTCCTCTTTTTCGTCTACCATGAGGAGTCCACGTTAGGATTTGTTTCGGAAGTCGTTCTTCGGACATTCTTTGTACGTGTCCATACCATCTAAGCTGTTTGGTACTAATGTCATCTACTATTGTGTGTTTCACATTCATTATTTCCCTAATTCTGTTGTTGGTTACCCTTTCTAATCTTGATTTTCCTGCTGAGCGCCTCCAGAAATCCATTTCTGTTGCTTCAAGTTTTCTCTTGTATCTTTCTTTTATTTGCCATACTTCACTGCCTTAAGTGATTATACTCTTAACAATTGTATTGTATATTCTATGTTTGTTGTTGTTTGATATTGACTGGTCTCACAGGATGCTATTGAGAAGGGTAATTGCTTTTCTTCCCTGGTTGTTTCTTTCTTCTATCGTCCGGTCTACGTTTCCTTCTTGTGTGATGGTCATACCCAGGTATTTATATGCGTCGCAATGTTTAATAATTTCGCCATTCCCCAGTGTAAGGTCCTGCTGTGTCCCACCGATACACATATTTTCGGTCTTCTTTATGTTTATTTCCAAACCACCTGTTTTGTACTCCTCTATTAATTTCCTGGTCATATATTCTATATCATCGTAGTCTTGCGCTAGTACAAGTTGGTCGTCTGCAAATGACAAAGTGTATATTGTATTGTTGTTGATCGGTAATCCCATGTTTTTGCATTTGCGTTTCCAAAGTTTTAGAGTTTGCTCGAGGTAGATCTTAAATAATGTCGGTGAAAGGCAGCACCCTTGTTTTAGGCCTTTGCTAATTTGGAATCCTCTCGATAGCCTGCTTCCAACTTTCACCCTTGCTGCAGTTTTGGTATACAATTGTTTCGTCGCTGTTATTAAATTTACGCTTATATTGGTTTTCTCTAATGCTTCCCATAGTTTGTTTTGTGGGATGCTATCATACGCTTTTCTTAAGTCCACATATAACAGATGCACCTCCTGGTTGACGGCCAGTTTCTTCTCAATAATCTGTGTAATACAAAACAGATGGTCAACCGTTGATCTCCCTGCCCTGAATCCTGCCTGTTCTTCAGCTTTTATATCTTTATATTCGTTTTCGATTTTATTTTTAATCAGTTTTCCGTATATTCGGCTGATCGAGTTCGTTACAGCGATACCTCTGTAGTTGTCACATTGATCCCGTCTGCCTTTTTTATGTATGGTGGATATCCATGATGTCTTCCATTCTTCTGGGATTTCCGCTCCGTTGATGCATCTTTGAAAGAGTTTAGCCAGGTTTTCATATAATTTTGTTGTGCCATATTTTATTAGTTCAGCTGGTATGTTCCCTGGTCCTGGTGCTTTGTTATTCTCTGTCCTTTTTAATGATGTTAAATCGTGAACCTTGAACGAAGATATTTGCAGAAAATTTGAAGATTTTGAGATATGGCTATATTAAAGAATACTGAAAATGTCGTGGAGTGACCGAGTTACAAATGAAGAGGTCTTCAGAAGAATTAAGAAGAACCGGAGGTACTGACCACCATCAAAACTTTAAAGTTACAATTCTTCGGATATGTGAAATAAATCCAGATATGCCCTCCTAAATGCTATCCTGTACGGAAAAATATTTGGAATGGGGACTATGGAACTGTTGGTTGTAGAAGGAAAATTAGAAGGCCGAAAACCAAGAGGAAGATTTCCAACACAATGGTCAAACTAAATGAAGACTCTGGTGGGAAAATCCCTACATAATCCGTCCACCTGACACAGGATCGAAGCCACAATATTTAGTCCCGACGCCATGGCAATGGCTCAACGAATGAGGAGGAGGACTCTCTCTGGTATGTGTTCCCTAAAATCTTATATTTTTATTGCTCTTGATTTATCTTAAGCTTAAGCGTCGTTTAAACACAACGATAAGTCACAGCAACTAGTTGTGATGACAAGTTGAAACGCTGTTTAGACGCTGCGATTCAATGCGATACCACCTTCAACCCAACTCCAACTTTGATAAGTTGTGCGATGCACCGTTTACACACAATGATAAGTTGCAACAACTCGATTGACCTTGATAAGTTGTTTGATTTGTCGCTGTGTTTAAACGACCCTTTAGACTACTGCTGTGCAGAGGTAAAATAGTAGAAACTAGTAAAGTAAGAAATAAAATAGCAAAGCTAAAATCAAAGCACTAAAAAGTAATATCCAACTAAACTTACCCCTGTTTCATAATCCATAATCAGCACCCAGTTATTGTCTAAACACAGCTGCATCTTCTGCGACCATATTCCATTACTTTTCTCCAACTGCAGCAGCCTCCTCATTCCATCGGCTGGGTAAATGATACCTGTTTCTTTGTTTACCGTAAAAGTAGCTAAATGTTCGATAACGTGAACTGGTTTGCCTACGCCTTCGGTCATTCTGTCTTCGCGATCGAGCTCCCTATCGTCTCCCGAATAACCGTTTCGATATGCCATGATTACTGGATCTTCAGTCCTGCAACACAGTAATGGAACTTTACTAAATACACATCCGAGTAATTTTTTCAAAATGTATTATCTGAATTAATCTTATCTCTAAAAAGATATGTTAAGGATTAATTTATAGCAAAGAAAAACGAGGGAATGCATTACTCATTTAACCATATGCATATCAATATCCATATGACTATTTATGTATTTTTGGAAGTTCTACAAATTTCTAGTACAAAGTGTACCTTATACAATAAGAATTACTAATAACTATTAATGCTCATTAGCCTGGTGATCCACACTCTCGGATTCTCAGAAGAACACTTCACAGCAAGATAAAATGGCGAATAAAACCTTGAAGAGACAACGTTTGGTATAATAAATGCAATCAGGACTACAGAAGCACAGTTTTTGCTGAAAGTCTTAAAAAATCTAATCAGAGAAAACATTTGTATGCCCTTTTTAGATTGCAATGTCTTATCTGGCAGATGAAGTGAGGTGAAATCGATATAGAAAACTACAGCTACTGATCCTTAAAGGCAAAATAGAACGCCATAAAAGGTTAAAAAAACATTCGTGAATGGACTCAGATATCAAATGCTGGACAATTCCATATTGCAGAAGATCGGGAAGACTTCGCAATTCTGATATGGCACGTGAAATAGAAGGTAGGAATTTACGATATGAAGATAAATTATATACTACTACTATCGATTTACAGCGTTCTCCGACTTCCGACTCCTAACTGCCATTCTTCTCTGTTTAACCATAGACCTGGAGGGACTTCTCTTTCCTCTAGTTCTTTTTCAATTCCCCCCTCCAGCTTCTTCTCGGCTTTCCTCTTTTTCTTCTCCCTTGTGGTGTCCATGCCAAAATCTGCTTAGGGATCCTGTCATATGGCATTCTCTTTACATGGCCGTACCATACTAGTTGTTTTATTTTTATGTTCAATTATTGCATGCGTGACTCCCATTTCTCGTATTCTCTCATTTGGTATCCGATCTATTCTTGATTTGCCTGCTGCTCGTCTCCAGAAGTCTCTTTCTGTTACTAATAACATTTTCTCCGTTCTTTGTCTCAGTGGCCAAACTTCACTGCCATATGTGATTATACTTTTAAGTATGCTATTTTATATGAGCTGTTTGTTTGCTTTAGATATTGTCTGGTCCCACAGAATGCCGTTCATCATGGATATGGCTTTTCTACCCTGTATGTTTCTATCTTTTATAGCAGCATCGAGTGTTCCATCTTGAGTTATCTTCATGCCCAGGAACTTGTATTCAGCGCAGTGTTTAATTTCTACCCCATCGTCTAATGTAATGGACTGCTTTGTTCTTCCAATACACATGGCTTCAGTTTTCTTAATATTGACGTCGAGACTCCATTTGTTATGTTCTTCTATTAGCTTCCGCGTCATGTAACTCAAGTCGTCATGATCCTGAGCAATCAGAATTTGGTCATCAGCGAAACATAAAGTGTATAGTGTTGTGTCGTTATTGAGAGGGATTCCCATGCAATTACATTTTCTTTTCCACAGCGTGAGTGCTTTTTCCAGATAAATTTTAAAAAGGGTAAGCGAAATACAACAACCCTGCTTCAATCCTTTCGTGACCCTAAATCCCTCGGACATCATTGATCCAGTTTTAATTTTTGCAGTCGTTCCATTATACAGACTTTAGACTGCTTTGATAAGACCATGTTTAATGTTGGTTTGATGTAGGTAGGGTTGACCATAGTTTGCTGAGGGGCACACTGTCAAATGCTTTTTGTAAGCCTACGTATACCAGGTGAATTTCTTTATTGACTGCTGTTTTTTTCTCAATTGCTTGTGTAATAGAGTACAGGCGGTCTACTGTGGACCGAGCAGCTCTAAAGCCAGCTTGCTCCTCTGCTTCTTAATCTCTATAGTCATTTTCTATTTTGTTCTTAATAAGTTTACCATACATCCTACCTATTGTGCTGTTTACCGCAATTCCTCTGAAATTTTCACATTGATCCTTGCTGCTCTTTTTGTAGATGCTTGACATGATAGATAATTTCCATTCTTTTGGTAATTCAGCACCATTTAAGCCTTGAAAGCATTTAAGCATTTAAGTCTTTGAAGAGTTTTCTTAGCTGTTCTTGGAGTTTGTCTGTACCGACTTTCACTAATTCTGCAAGGATGTCACCAGGACCAGGGGATTTTCCATTTTTCAGGGATTTGGTTATTTCTTCCATCTCTGATTTACTTGTAATGGTGATGAATTTTACACCTATCGTGTTGTCTTCTATGTTAACAAATTCTGGTCTTTGTTCTGTTAGTAATTTTTTGAAACATTCTTCCCATTTTCCGTTGTTATTGGTGATATAACGTCTTTTTTCTTATTAGTTCTCATATTTTTAATTAATCTCCAACTCTCTGTGCTTCTTCTACCTTCTATGTAAGTGTTGATTTTTTGGCAGTTCTTTTCTCATGATTCGTTCTTTTTTTGAGTTATCTCAAGATATGAAGATATTTGCATCATTAAAAATTTTTACTGGTATCAAACCGTCAACGTAAGGAGCCAACGTATCATCGGCAACCGTGGCGATAATGTTTCATCCCTAGTTGGTATATCAGCATCATATACTAAGTACAAAAATGGTTCCAAGACACTGCCTTGGGATACTGCTGTATTTATAAGTTGGCAGCTTCTATTATCTTTGTCCATTTTTACATCAAAATGTCTGTTGGAAAGGTATGGTTTTAGAAGTAAGTAAATCTGACTGGGCATACATCTTTTTAGTTTATATAAAAGCAGCCCTTGATGCCAAACTTTATCAATAGCTTGCTGAAGATCAAGAAATGGTGCAGTGCAAATGTTTCTGTTTGTTTTCTAAACCGTCTTTGATTAAATTTACTATCCTATGCCATTGCTAAATTGTGTTTGGTTTTTCCCTAAAGCCAAACGAGGATCGAGGTCTCAGTTTTAGTGATTATTTTGGCTTCATATATTTTTGTCCAATTAAGCTGGGTAATTCGGTTTGGTTATTACCAAAAAGTGATCTGTATTATTTGCTCGTCTGTATGAATGCGTGTCTTATGTTTTTTGGTAAGTTCTTTTGTTGCTATTTTAAGATTTTATTTTCATGGAATCGAGCTGATATCTCCATGTTGTTTTGTGTTTCTTTGGACATTGAGTGTTCCAATTTTGTTGAAAGAAATACCATGTTTAGTGTTGCAGCGAGCAAAATTTATATTTTTAGTAACGTGAAATCTCTTTAATAACGTAAAAATTTATATTTTTAGTAAACTTAACTATACAGTCAGTAAAAAGAACAGGAGGTACCTGTTATCAGTAAGTGCTTTTTCGCTTTTAAATATACTAAATTGGCATATAAACAATTGTCATTTGTTAACATTGTTTATGATATCACTGCACAGTTTGGCGATAAGTAAATATAATCTCAGTTAAGTGTCACACAGTAGCACTTTAGATAATCTAATATTTTGTTTTATTTAAACATCAACTGTTGGGAGTTATTAGCAGGACGACATATGCAAACAGTCAACTACAGTTTTAACAATCTGGAATAGAATACTATTTATAGAAAGTCTACCAAAAAAAAATGGAGAGATGAAAGCTGGGAATTACTATCAAGAATAGAATTAATAAAAACAATAAAATTTTCCCAAATATGCGGCATCATTATAATATCAGTTGCTTCTAGCGTATCTCATGAACAACAATTCTTTGTCTTCTGTGCATTCTTTCCGATATAATTATTTTTCATTCTCTGTATATTATGTAGTTTCAATTTTAGTGATGATCTGAGAAAATCCATTTTGGATGGCAGATGTTTTTTCCTGTTCAACGAATATGTTTCTTTAAAACATCGATTGTCAGTGTAATTAGGTCACCAACATACATCACAAAATGTCTAGCGAAGTTGCTAAAGCAATTCATTGGGCAGTCTGAAACTTTAGTGATTCTCGACTGTTTTTCAAGAAAACTATTAGAGAACCTTAGTCAGTAGTTCACAGGGTGCATCTCGTCACTGCCTTATTAAAACGTATTTCCAGTGGGACGGTGAATTTTTCAAATCGAGTAATGGGATGGCCATAGGAAGTCTACTGAGCCATGAAAAAATTATAAGCGATTAGCAGATAAAAACCAATGTATTGGTTTCGTTCTGTGAATTACACCTTTTAGACCTGGTACCACAAGGAAGGTGAACAGTTAACCACGAAAATCGAGAAAATCAAATATATAGCCAGGCACGTAGCCAAAGGGGGGTCCATGGGGTCCGGACCCCTCCCACAACTGTCTCGGCTTTGGTACCAAAGCAGCAAGTTTATCCCCAAGTTATTATTATTATTTTTGAAAAAGTAAACGAAATTATTATTATTTTTTACTAGGATTATTTGTTTTTATTCAGTGTACGTTTCAACATACATAATATATCCAGTTTAAAAATTAGATTTGCCACAAGGAAAAGTATTCTATCAACATTTTAAATTCTTTTACCTGGATTTGCCTCTACAGAAAAAGCAAAATTGCTAGAAAATTTGTCTGTCTATTAGGTACTCCCACGACCCTTCTCTTACAGCAATAAAAGCTGAATATATGTTATGGTATAACTGTAATACAATATCATCTTTGGAACCAAATACCGAAATTGTCCGCGTAATGAACATTGTAATAAAGCTTTTTTTCCAAAAATTTACAAATTCCTTACAATTTTGGCAACTATCCCTGTCACAACGGCCAGTGTAAAACGTTCGTTCTCAACAATGAATCGAGTAAAAACTTCACCCGGAAACAAGATGGGAAACGACGAAAGACTCATTTTATTGGTTCTTTGGTCCGTTCATTGGAATGTTGAGTTAAAGCCAAGTAAGTACATTTTTTATCAAATAACCAAAAATTACTGGGTCGACAACTGAATAAAAGACCAGATGTATTATTTTCTATGGAATCCTATGTTTTGTTATAGTAGTCTCTAACATCATCATCTTCTTCTTTAGCCCATTTCTATCCAGTTTTGGACATAGGTCTTCCCCAAATCTTTCCATATAATCTGTCCTTGGCTGCGCTTTTCCAGTGAGTTCCTGTAGCTTATACAATATCGTCCTTTCATCGCATCTGAGGTCTTCCTCTTCCTCTTATTCCTATCACGGCCTCCAGTTTTATATTGTAGCATTCCATCTTTTTTCTTCCTGTCTCGCATTGTGACCCGAAAATCTCCACTTTAACCCTGTTATGTGATGACTAACATCATCAGAGATGCTAAAATGATATTAAAGATACAAAGGTGAAATTAGGTAAAATTTTAAAAATTTTACCGTCTCATCTAACAAAAAATTTGAGTTGTAATAAATAATCATTTCGTTGTGAATCGAAACAAGAGCAGTCTTATTTTAGTTAGTTCATAGAGCGCCAAAAGTACTCTAACTAGTTTCGACCCTTGTTAGAGTCTCTTCAGAGAGCACATATTTGATTCTCTCTGAACCACTAAAATTCTGGCTGTCAGCCTGTGCCCACAAACGAAAGATTATGATGATATGGATGCTGTGGTGGCATCTGCTAAAGACGAACGAAAGTTTTACTTTTAATATTAACAATATTAAAAATAAAACTTTATCATAACTAATCTCCTGATTACACCATTCGTGGCTTCTAAAATTTGCAAGCCAACGAATCGCCGAAGTAAAGAGTTGCGTCTATCTCTATCTAGAGGATCTATCAAGTGGCATCTCACTACCCGCCTGTCCAACACGGCATAATTCCAACAAAGATTAGTTCCCAATACTTACAATAGGAGTAGAACTAATAAAAATAATAAATAAATAATCATTTAGTTGTGAATCGAAACAACAGCAGCCTTATTTTAGTTAGTTCAGAGAGCGTCAAAATTTGAGTTTTGTTTGAACCCCCCTCAAGCTTTCTGGCTACGTGCCTGTATATAGCAAATAGTTGAAGTAGAACCCTGAGGAAACATGGGAACAGAGTATTCCGAAAATCAGTGCGTACGTAAAGTAATCTGAGTACTTAGCTAATGACTTGAAATATCTATAAAATGCTTTAGGATAGAATATAGAACATAAGTTCAAAACGAGTCGACCTACGTAAAGAACGACAATAAGAACTAAAAGCTAAAATTTTCTTACCGCATAGTAAAAATGTGCCCGATAGAATTGGCAAAATCTTCACTAATACGAATAAAATCTAAATTTTACCGCATTGCCCGTAGAAACCATTGAGTTTACATTTAAAAAGCACAACGTCGTTTAAATACTTCTTGTTTAAATACGACTGAAAATAAAACTGAATGACCTTTGAAAACTCACAAATTAGGAGCTAAACAACATCGACAGAAGACATAGTTCGATTGCTAGGGACCGGACTGCACTACGTAAATAATGTAATGAAATCCAATAAACTATAATAAATCATACTAAAACCAGTGCTAGCACACAAAATCTGAATAATGGTAGAAACCAGGCAAAGAAGGCCAGCAAAAGTGAGTAAGATGCGATGATAAAGAACTGGCCCGCAAGAAACTACGTAAAAAAGCAACTAACTGCAAACTTAGAGAAAATTAGAGCAAGCAGATGAAAAAAATAGCAGATGAAATGAAAAAGTAACCAAAATATAAGTGGAAAACCAAAAATTGAAGACAAAACTCGACATACCATATAAAGACAGCAACACCCTAGAATAACACCTAGCTACGAAGAATATCGTTGAGATTAGATAAATTCCTTATAAACAAAAATATAAGGAGGTTGAAAGTAAAAATCCAACCAAACTCCAAACCTATCATCTGAAAATCAAGAAAAACGAAGAAATTAACACGAGCTACAGCCACCTCAAAAAAAAGCAACTAGCGACAAGCAACACCAAAACCAGAAACCCAAAAAAGAGATAACATGATTATTAAATTGTTAAAAAGGACACTTAAAGGGCGACTCAAACCAATCGCAAGGCGAATCAAGAAAGCAGACGTTATGAATCAAGAAAGGAAAACCCAAATAAATGACAGTAAGGCGAAGAATTAAAAAACACTCAGACAACCGCCAATAATGCAAATCTACAAAGACCCAGTCCAAAGTTCACCGAAGCATTCTCACCATAAACCCTTTAGCCTCATGGTTTCTGCTTCCAAAAGCTCCAAGGACAAGTTCTGTAATGAGACAGAACCAGAAGACGCAGATGAAATAAATAGTTGATACACAAGAATTGTCAGGAACCAACAAAAGGATAATCAACATCATTACCACAGAAAAAATCAACGCCCAAAGGAATGTGACGAAAGATGAACAAAATAGGACAAAAACGATTAACAGCTATAGTTTAAACGATTAACATGTATTACGAAGATCGTGCAGAATATCACGATGGCACAGAACAAATAAAATGCATCATTGGGACCGAAAGGAAAATTGTGGAAGATGTGGAACAACAATAATTAAGATGGTATCTATGTAGGCCGAATAAATGGGTCACGGCTTCCGCAAGCAGCTTGGAATTAGAAACCAGCCGAGAGGAGGAAACGTGGACGACTCAAAACAAGCTGGGGAATAATGTCAAGAAAGCAATAAGTGAGAGAAATTGGACAACAAGATGTGCTTAGATAGAAGATGAAAGATAAGTATACAGAATGGACAGCGAGCAGACGTTATGACTTCAGGGAACATCCATAAACGTCTAAGAGACGGGGGAAGGGGGAACTTTGCTTATTACGATGATATACGACAGCAGGGGATGGGTGCATGAGTGCAAATCCGACGTAGTTTGGTGTATGTCAATTTGTCGCTATTGTCTCTATAAACCTAATTTAATAATTCTTGTTATGATAGATTCGTAAAAATTCGATATCGATATCGATAGATTTTAAAAAAACCACAAATAACACTGAATAAAAAAATCACTGAAATGGGGAGCCATGAGATGCCATTGCGATGTCGACATGAGGAGACGAAGGAGAGGGAGGGTATTAAATAGTCCAAATTTTTTAGGAAGTAGTTTATGGATGTACCCTTGTTTGACAGCCATTTAAACGCTACCATTATTGTTAATATTATGCATGTAAATCCCGTTTCTTCGATACACAAAAATGGATTTTAAAAGTGACTTACTTGAATGAATGAAGTGCAAGAAATAAAAAGAAGCTACTTAATACAGAAATTGACTTTTTGAGGAGAAGTTGTCAGGTTTCGAGATTAGAACATGTAAGAAATGAAACATTAAGAAAACGTATGAAGGTGGAAAAAACTATAATAGACGATATTGAAAAGAGACAGCTGACATGGTTCGGTCACGTTAAAAGAATGAATGAGACTCGCTGGCCGAGAAAAATATTAGAGTGGGTCCCACCGGAGAGAAGAAGAAGAGGACGACCACGGAGAAGCTGGAGGGACAATATTCAGGAGGCAGTGGATTCGAGGCAATTAGATGAAGATACGTGTTACGATAGAAAAAATTGGAAGCTGGGTATGGAGAGGCGGCGACAGCCGTAGAAATCCATTATATATATATATATATATATATATATATATATATATATATATATATATATAAAATGAATAATTTTAAGAATGCAGTTAATGTGTTTTTGGGCTGATTAGAAGTTATTATTCATTATGTATTATTAACAGTCACTACATATTAATAATCATATATATATATATATATATATATATATATATATATATATATATATATATATATATATATATATACTTGAATGAATTCATTTTGAATTAATCTAGTTCGCTAAAGCTATTATCAGTACTTAAATAAATAATGTCACAAATTATATTAACACAAGCATTCAAGTATAGAAAATTATTTCTCAGTAAGCACACAACAATAAAATTATCCATTTGAATAATTCTGGTCATTCAGGGCTAATTCATTCCTAATTGGTTGTTAAATATCCACAACATGTGAAAGTTTTGGATGTCTAAAGTAATTAATTGTGAGAAGGTATATGGGTATTTAATATTATCACATATTTTAATACGTACTAACGCTATCGCGTAACCCAGGTGAAATTTATTTTTTAATTAGAAATCATTATAATATAATTTGGGGTAACTGGACTTTTGACAGTTGAATAAATACAGTGCACGAATGATTATCAGCAGAAGACTAGTTAGAAGAAAAAGTATATTATATGACATAAAATCTATTTCTCACACAAAAACAACATTATTTACGACAATAACGAGAGGCAGAGATGGAATTTGACTAACCTAGAGTTATCTTCCTGTAGATATGCCCATGGGAAAATATTGGAGTTAACATAAATGAGGAGTGTCTGAACAACTTGATGTTTGCAGACGACATAGTCCTTATTGCAGAGCGAGTATATCATACCTGCCAACTTCTTCAAGACCTTCAGAAATCTTGTGCACGAGTTGGCCATAAAACTTTTCCGAAACACAATACATGACCAACCTAGTGCTGACCAAAACATTTCAACTAATGGCAGGAAAATTTAACAAGTATATATCTATAAATATCTGTGCCACGAGATTAAATGAGGAAGAAACAATCGCACAACAGAGTTAAACGGGAGAATACGATTAACATGAGCAGCTTACGGAAAACTGAGGAAAGTCTCTAGATCAGATATTCCCATGTGCTTGAAAAGGAAGTTCTTTGATCAATATGTACTCCCAATTCTACCGTATGGAGCAGAAACATTGACCTTACCAGCAAAGTAATCAATAATATACAAGTGACACAGAGAGCAATGGAGAGGACAATGTTAATATATCCCTCAGAGACATAGTTTCAAATCAAATAATTAGGAGAAAAACTGGTGTTAACGATGCAGTTAGAAGAATTACAACACTGAAATGGAACTGGGCAGGACATGTTGCCAGAGTCAGAGATGGAAGATAGACCAAGAAAAATTTAGAATGGAGACCTAGACACGATGTTTACCGTAATCGAGGATGTTATTTAACAAGATGTTAGGACGACATCAAGCACATTTAGCATAATTGGATTTAGTGTGCTCAAGATCAGATGTAATGGAATTATTTATGGGAGGCTTATATTCAGCAGTGGACTAAAACGACTAATTATGATGATTCCATAATATCGTCATAATTACGAAAGGAAAGTTCTCTGTGACATATTTAAGAGAAGACTAAATCACACAATACAGACGGCATCATGCAAAGGGACTGGATTTAAACATAAAGCCGCTAGACATACTAAACTTATAGAAAACAAGAAAAGGAGTACACAATAGCTTCACTCTATCTAACTTTTAAAAGTAGTAGCAAGTAACCACAATGATACAACAAAAAAATGCATAACATTTCAATATACAGAAAAATTAGTGTGATTATTGAGGCTGTTACAATATTTTTATTAAATGTTACTAATAACAGAATGCATATATGTATTAATGTAAGCGAATATATTCATTATCATCATCAGCCGGGTTTACGTGTACTGAAGGACATAGGCTTCCCCTGTTTGTATCCAGAGTGGACGGTCTTGTGCAGTATGAATCCAATTTTTTGTCATCTTTCGCAGATCATCTTGCCATCGTGTAGGTGATCTTCCTTTGTTTCGTTTAAATCTGTTCTTGGTCGTCATTTCGGTTAACTGGGTTTTCACCTTCCATACGTCATCTTTGCAAGGTGGCAAGCCCTTCTCCATTTCAATTTGAAAGCTTTCTCCACAACATTTGTAACTCTGGTTCTGTTTCGTAGGTATTCGTGTGTGATCTTGTTTTTATTGTTACTCCTATTATTAAATGTACCATCCTTCTTTGTACTATTCTTATTGTTGAAGGATTGTTTTTTGTTAAGGACAATGTTTCTGCACCGTAGATCATTTCTGGTAGAACACACTAATCGAAGTTTTTCTGCTTCACATAGATCAGTATACAACAGGTATTTGATAGAGTATGGCATCAAGGTCTCCTCTATAAACTGAAATTACACCTAACAGACCAACTATACTTTATTCTAAAATCGTATCTTACTAACCGATACTTCCAAGTCAAAATTGAAGACAACTACTCAAATTACTACATCATACAATCTGGCGTACCACAGGGTAGCGTTCTCGGCCCATTTCTGTATCTGATATTTAAAGCCGACGTTACAACCAGAAATGATACCTTGTTACTTTTGCCTATGAGACGGGAATCTTAACAGTGCAAGTCGACCCGAATGTAGCATCACAAAAAGTACAAAATCATTTAGACCAATTACAAAACTGGCTTAAGCGATGGAAAATAAATGTTAGTGCCAGCAAATCAGTACAAATTACTTTTACAACAAGAAAATCTGCATGTCCTCAAGTTTCTATAAATAATACCCCAATTCCCATCAAACCAATTGTCAAATAGTTGGGATTGCATCTGCATGAAAAACTCGTATGGAAAACGCACATTAAAACTAAACGTAAATAAATAAATCTTAAACTAAAAAATGATATATGTAAATGATATATGTAAATAAAAAATGATATATATATATATATATATATATATATATATATATATATATATATATATATATATATATATATATATATATATATATATAAAATAAATGAACTGGCTATTTACCAAGAGGTCTCAGTTATCTCTTGACAATATCTCTTGAAAATAAACTGCTTCTGTACAAAGCTATACTCATACCAGTTTGGTCATACGGAATAGAACTATGGGGCTGCAGTAAACCTTCAAATACGAAGATACTCCAAACATTCCGGTCCAAAATACTCCGTATGATAAGTAAAGCCCCATGGTACGTATTCAACCAGACACTTCACAATGCAGTAAACCTTCAAATACGAAGATACTCCAAACATTCCGGTCCAAAATACTCCGTATGATAAGTAAAGCCCCATGGTACGTATCCAACCAGACACTTCACAATGATCTGGACATCCCACTCCCACTAATCAAAGACATAATAAAGACTCGTTCAATAAAATATAAAAATCGCACCACTGACCACACCAACGAATTGATAAATAATTTATTCACCCAACCACTTGATGAAAGAAGACTGATAAGAGTATGGCCAGACAACCTACCACAATAATACTAAGTGGACGGTACCTAAGTCACCTTAACCCTTTATCCGGGCAACACATTTTACTTACGTAACCGGGCAACTCGGGTCCGTTGGGCCCACCACTGTTCTTGAATGTACTATTCAGATTTACCCATATTATTTCTAATATTCTTTTTTGACTTTTTATTAAAGTTAAATTTAAATTGTCTATTATGTCTATATTTAAAAAAAGGTGCTACTATAGTATGCGGTCTACCTCGAGGGTGCGATCTACCTGAATAATTTGGAGCGACACCACATTTTGTACTATTATAATAGAATATCATATTTATCTGGTTTTTTGTCAACATCATCTGCACAGTAAGCATTGTGATGCATGGTAGACAGGACTAGGACACTTCTTTGTTTTTTCGGAACCTAAGAAACAAGAGATGCTTTTGGAGTGAATCCGAAAATTGAAGATTTCTCTAAACGGTTCTTGTTTGGTAGAAATTCCCGAGGAACAAATCTCATCTTTTTTCACTGTGACCACAAGAGTTAGTGAATTTGCCAGTAATTCATGTGCAAGAGCAAGATAGAATAGAATAGAAATATGCTTTATTGTCACTGAAAATTATACAAATTTTATGGACAAAGCTTAATATAAAGTCAGAAAAAATACAGTGAAAAAAGATCAGTGAAATAGTTATCCCAAGTCACATTCCTCTTGGAATTATAAGGCTCAATGAGTTGCTTTACAACTTGAGATGCAAGACCTTTGGCTACTGTATTTCCGTTTTTTTCTGTCTATGGTATTCCACCTAAAGGGTGATAATATGTTTCCGAGTCACATGCCCACCATATTTTCATGCCACACTTATCTGGCTTTGAAGGCATGTACTGCTTGAAAGGACACCTACCCTGATAAGGAACAAGTTGAGCATTTACAGTTATGTTTTTTCCTAGTAAATAGTATTTCTGAAAGTTTTGGTTGACTTGATTCCACACATCGCGTATTGCTGCTAATTTGTCGTTCCTTCTTCGTTCAGACCTCGTGTCCTTATCGTTAAATCGAAAAAATCTTGGCAAATTTTTGAATCGTTTTAACCCCATGGTAGCTTTAAATATAGTAGGTCCATAAAACTTACATCAAAGTACATCTACATTATGGATGTTGGCACTCAGGTGCCTTGCAGTTAGTAGTAGTCCAATAAAGGCATATAGCTCTGCAGAATCGCAATAT
This sequence comes from Diabrotica virgifera virgifera, assembly GCF_917563875.1. Taxonomy (NCBI): domain Eukaryota; kingdom Metazoa; phylum Arthropoda; class Insecta; order Coleoptera; family Chrysomelidae; genus Diabrotica; species Diabrotica virgifera. The sequence continues at coordinate 89,128,542 of NC_065452.1, forward strand.
TTCCAGTTCTCTGTCCCCAGGACTTTTTCGGCTTCTTTATTTGTACATTTCACTATTTCGTTCCCAATTTTTTCGTCCACAAACAAACCAAAGGAATCAACAGGATCATCTACCCTTTGACCAGGGCTAACATTACTTTGTGCACTTTGCTTTTTATTATGTCGCAGGATCACATACGTCTTGTCGGTTGTGGTTTACTCTTCCAGTTAATTCCATCCTTAGTTTCAAAAATTACACACTGTGAAATCTGGTAACATAGCTACACATTCTTCATCATTATCACTCAATACTACTTGCTGATTATCCTTTGCTTCCGAAAGATGATCTTCAATTTCCAGAGTTACTTTCAATGCCACCTTATTCAGGAGACTCTTCATCATCGGAATCCCATAAATTTTCGCACTATCTACTTTCACTGTAATTCAATATAATTTTAGGAGCTTAGTTGTCGACACTAACATCGATATCAAACGATTGATAGCAGACGCATTATTTATTTCAAAATATATATATATATATATATATATATATATATATATATATATATATATATATATATATATATATATATATATAGGTACCTACCTAACAATATTATTGTATTCCAAAAATCATTATCAGTTTTTAAAATTCAGTTAGAATAGATATAACACCTATTGTATCTATTTTGTACCTCTTTGATGTTCACATCAAAGATATGTTTACATTGTTTGATACACGTTTAGACTTTATTATTGGATTTCCGGAATCATAAAAGTCATTTAGATAATCCACACAAACATTACTTGACTGCCAGATTTACTTCTGTAACAAAGATTTAGACTTTAGGTATAAATACAAATAGGGTCCGACGGGCCTATGTTGCCCCTTTACGTGACAAAATTTTTTCGACGCAATAATTTCAAAAATGATAATAAATGTTTTGAATAGCTCATGACTATGTTGAAGGAAAAATACTTCTAAACAAATTCAGTGATGCATAAAATTCAATAAAAATTTTTTTATCACCTTATGATAAAAGAATTGGCGTCTACTAGGGCCCATTGGACCCACCTTGTCCGGATAAGGGTTAAGCGAAAGGCCACACAGGCGATAATTTACGGAGCCATAAGAGCAGTAAACCCATTGGTTGACTAACTCTTCAACCAATTGTAGATGAAATAGGAGTTAGTCAACCAATGCCTCTTCAGGTTTACTGCTTTTACGGCGCCGTAAATTATCGCTCGTGTGACCTTAGCCTAATTGACTTACATACCATTCACTTATTACTTTGTATATTGTAAAAATGCAGTGTATCAAAATAAAAATAAGAGCGATCGGTAGGTATGTTACCGCTTTTAAATACATTTTTAAGAGCTCCATATGCTGCCCATACATGTGCTATTATTCTTGATACCTCAACCGTTTGGTTAGCCTTGCCTATTCTAATTTCATGTAAAAGGTATATGTATCCATCTTTCTGAATTTTTAAATTGTTATTGGACGTGCGGCTCGTCATATATTTTGTTTTGGGGATATTAAATTTATTTTTAAACCGATTTCTCTGCAGGCTTTTTCCAGTTCTTATAGCATAGTGTTGATTTCGTTTACGTTATCTTCTATCAAAACCATGTCATCAGCATAACTTAGATGGTACAGTCTTTCCCTGTCGACTCTTATCCCTTTATGGTTGTAAAAGCACGCTCTAGGGCAGTTATAAAAAGTTTTGGTAATAGTGTAAAGCGAATATATAACTGATGCACATCAATCAGATAACAGGAAATTCCATGTCATTGCTTGCTACTTAACGTGTGCTGATGATGTGCTAGTAGGAAGTTCTGAAAGAGAATCAGAACAAAACCTGGAACACGGGAAGCAAGTTCTGGAATAAAAATGTTTAAAACTTAGTAGGACAAAAACGTAGATGTGATCCAGCAACAATTGCCACAGCAAAAATGACCAAAAGGTGGAAGGTTTGTCAAATTTCAAGAGCGTTAAAGGTGAGGTTGATCAACTGCTTAATATTCCCAAAACTGACCTACGGATGTGAATCTTGGACCCTGAGACAATCGAAAAGAAGAAAGATAGACGCCACTGAAATGTTGTGTTGGAGACGAATTCCTTGGAAGGTCCGCAGGACAAATAATTCAATTTTAAGAAAGCTAAAAGTCAGCCAACGACTCTACAGTAAAGTCTATCACTAATAATTAAAATACTTTGGGCATGTTATGTGAGCAAACACAGAAAACATGGAAAGACTCATTATGCAAGGAAAGGTGGAAGGCCGAAGATCACGCGGAAGATCGCCAACAAGATGGATCGATCAAATTATAGGAACATGCAAAAGACCTATGCATGAGTTAAAATAAATGACCAGAGACAGAGAACTTTCTAGACAGACAACACACGATATCACGTCGACCACTATACTCCCACCAGGGATCAGGATTGAAGAGAGAGGACAAAAACAGAATATCTACTATTACGCCAGGGAAATAAGGCAAAAATATACCATGTTCGCAAAAATATACAATGTTCGGGACACTTGAGCAGTCAGGTTGCAAATGGGTTTTTTGGGTACTATATAATAAATACATTATAAATTCAAAAATTCCCGTCACAGTTTGGACGAGAAATTTAGTTATTAACAAATAAGGGTCAAAAATGAGAGTTTTTTCGTTTAAATCGCTAAATCGCTACAGGTAAAAATAGGGTAATTAAATATCTTATTTATAATATTTTTCTTTTAGTAGATGAGCCAAGGTTTAAAATAGCTCTTTTTAAATTTTGGTCCGATCATTTGTTGCTTCAGATATTGCAAAATAAAACTAAAATTTCGAAAATAAAAAATTTGCTATAACTTTTGCGAAAATGAAGTTAAGACTTTCATATTGCAAGAAAAGTTGAGTTAAACAGTCCTTACAATGCACAAAAAATTTAAAGACGATTCATCAATTAGTTTAAATTTTATTCAATTTGTTTATCCCAAAGAGCTTTTTTTTCGCAATGTTATTGTTCAGAAAATAATAATGATATAGCAATTCTGTGGAATGCGCAACAATGCGCACCAATGTAGCAACATGAAAGAAGAATAGTCATATTTTCAACGCATTTAAAACAATCATTAAAAAATCATTTTTATTACTCCGAAAACATTTTACTAAAATAGTCATTTTTGGCTTATAAACAATTTAAATAACTTTGTTAATATTGGCTGTAGGCTAAAACCACAATGGGATTTGAAAAACTGGTATTTTTATACGAATTTTCAGAAAAAAACTTTTTACCTAGGTTAATTACGGTCAAAGTTAGCCACTTTTTTTATTTAATTGACGGCTACTTTATTTATAACAATTAAGCAACCTAACTAGAGCCATTTTGAAGTTCAAGGTATATAGTTTATGTGTAAATGTTTGAGAAAACTTTGAACCTCAATAGAGTGGTTAATAAAGTTTTAAAAATGGCGTCCTAACGGAACGGATTCGTGGTCGGTGGAGGGGAATTATTAAAATCCATGCACTCAAAAAATGAAACTAATTCTTCAAACATAATGCTACGATTAATATCGCCGGAGCTTGTTGATGGATTTTGACCATCTTCTTCTTCTTCTTCTTCTTATAATAGGCCCCTTGGCCTGTTCCTTACCGATTTTGCGCTTGTATTCGTAGCTGTGATGTTGACTGCCAGCTATCTCGCCACCTTTTAAAGGGCCTTCCTATTGGTCTCTTGCCTGTTGGCTTCGAATCACTGGCTATACGGGCTATTATCTCGCTGTCCATTCTCGTTACATGCTGATTCCACTCTCGTCGTCTCTGTCTTCCCCACCGTACTATATCTTGTATGTTACAGAGATCTCTTATTCTGTCGTTCGGTATTCTGTCTCTCAGTGTGTTCCCAGTTATTGACCTCAGCGTTCTCATTTCTGATGTTCTCAGTATCCTCTTGGTTTCTGCTGTGTCACATCTTGTTTCTATCGCGTACGTCATGATCGGTCTTACACATGATTTGTATATGCGTACTTTCCCTTCCATTTTGACCATAATTTTTTTAATTTGTATGTACTCATAGTCTTATAGAGTACGTTATTATGTACGCACATCCCCATCTAACATTACAAAATGTTAGGGGGAACTGCACTTATCACTCAGGGATATGAAAAATAGATTACGACCGATTCTAAGACCTACGAAATATACATATATAATTTCATAAAAATCGGTCAAGCGGTCTTGGAGGAGTATGGAAAGTAACACTGTGACAGGAGAATTTTATAGATGTAAATATATAGATGGCTATTAACAAATAGGGGTTGGTGATAGAAGTGTGAAAATTAAGGGTTGTTTGTATTTTTTAATTCTACATCATATAAAATTAAGACAGATAATGTTGTCCAAAAAAATAAAAAAATGTCAGGGGGGTAACCCCCCTTATAACTTATGGGTAAAGAAAGAGATTAAAACCTATTCTCCGTCCTATAGGATATACGTGTAAAATTTCATAAAAATCGGCCAAGCCGTTTCGGAGTAGTACTCAACACTGTTACAGGAGAATTTGATGTATATAGAAGTAATTGTGAATTAAATAATAAAAGTGGCTAACTTTGACCCTAATTAACCTAGTCAAAAAGTTTTTTTCTGAAAATTCGTGTAAAAATACCAGCTTTTGAAATCCTAAAGTAGATTTACTTTGTAGTCAATATTAACAAAGCTATTCAAATTGTTTATAAGCCAAAAATCACTCTGTTTTACTAAACTGTTTTCGGTGTGATAAAAACGACTTTTTAATGATTTGTTTCAATACTTTGAAAACACAACTATTCTTCTTGCTCGTGATTTCCACAGAATTGCTATATCATTATTATTTTCTGAACAATAATATTCCGAAAAAAAAAGCTCTTTGCGATAAACAAATTGAATAAAATTTAAACTAATTGACGAATCGTCTGAAATTGTTTGTGCATTATACGAAATGTTCGACTCAACTTTTCGTGCAATATGAAAGTCTTAAGGCCATTTTCGCAAAATTTATAGCACATTTTTTATTTTTGAAATTTTAGTCTTATTTTGCAATTTCCGAAGCAAAAATGATGGGACCAAAATTTAAAAAGTGCCATTTTAAACCTTGTCTCGTCTACTCAAAGAAAAATATTATAAATAAGATATTTACATAATTACCCTATTTTTACCTGTAGCGATTTAAACGAAAAAACTGCCATCTTTGACCGTTATTTGTTAATAACTAAAATTCTCGTCCGAACTGTGACGGGAATTTTTGTATTTATAATGTATTAGGTATATAGTACCCAAAAAATCCATTTGCAATCTGGCTGCTCAAGTGTCCCGACAAAAACCTTATTTCTCTGGACTATATGGTCATTTGAATATATGGAGTTGCTGCTACAAAGAAGATCGTAACTTGCTGACTACTCGGTTTCTATTTGAACTGTTTTATTGTGGAGACTCTGCTTACCAATGTGGGGTAAATATACATATACGAAAAGATAGTTCGGGAGTGATAAACTTTGAAATGATAATTATTAAATACAAAGAATAGCTAATTAAAAGTTTCTGGAAGGAACAGGTAAGGAGAACTAAAGAAGTCCGGATAGTTTTTCCGGAGCTCCATTTCTCTAATTAGAGACACCGACTTTGCATGGAAGTAAAAGCAAAAGTGATAATAATGATGATGACGATATTATTTTAGTGTTTTTTCATATGTTCTTTGGTCATATTACTTATGATCAATTTGAAGAATGGCTAAGAAAATGTAAAAATTTTTAAATTTATTTTATCTGACATTATACCTATAATAAAAGCAGATGGGTAGTACATTTGAAATACAATTAATATGAATACATATCTATTTTATTTATAATTATTATAAGTATGTATGTACAAGTTACTTTCTGTTATACGTATCAACGAATTTGTAGATAAACATCGTTTTGCTGATATTTTTCGTGCTTCATGCTTGATTTTGATTCACTTTTACTAGAAAAGTGTATTTTTACTATTTAAATAAGTCATACAAATAGCCACAGCATGAAAAATGGACACGAAAGATTTTAAATTATTAATAATTAGTAATTTTATTAACTGTTATTCATGAAATGGTAATATGGTTCCATTTGTATAATTCTGATTCAATAGTACTTTCAATTTATCATGCCGTGCACAAAAGTCACTAAATGAGGCAATACCTGCTGTGTATGTATTTTTATAAACAGGACAGGCTAGTCATAAGATGTTTAAAAAATATAAATCAAGAAGTACTATCAAGAACGAAATGTTATAAGAAAATTCAAATAAGTACACTAAAAATGAAGATAAATAGAAGTATCACCAAAGGTAGTGTCTAGGTGATCATGGTATTATTAAATTATATTAAAAAGTGAAAGGGAATAAAGTTGAAGACAATGCAGAAACTAGTATAATTATGTAAGTTACTGGTTTTATCAGATCTAGTCCCCTGTTCTGGTTTCCAGTACTCCAGCCATATTCCCACTTCCTTGTTTTTTTCGATCAGGTGGTTGCCAATACAATATTAATTTCAGTACGCAATGGTCTACCATTATCTGTACATGTCCATACCAAGTAAGCTGTTTCTGCTGGATTTCTTCTATGATGGTGGTTGTTCTGTTCATGATTTGTGTTTTTCTTTCATTTATTCCCGGCATTCTTCTGGATATACCTGCTGATCTGCACCAATTCCATTACCAGAAGATGGAGGCTCTGTTCCATTCACTTAGTGAGTTTGCCAGGTTTCACATCCATAAAGCACAACGCTTTCAAAAATAGTATTATATAGCTTTATCGTTTCCTATTTAGATATAGTTTTATGCCAGAGTCGTGAGCTCAGCGCACCTTTAATTTTTTCCCTTTAATTCCCTTAGTCGACCCTTATTTCAGTTCGTCCATTTCTTTTCATTTTTTCCTCCAAATAAATATATTCCGAACATGATGCAATTGCCTCAATCTTCTAAGTTACATCGTCTACTTCAATTTCTCCTATACACAGGTATTTCGTTTTTGTTGAATTAACATTTAGGCTTTGGCCACACGGCCGATTTTTTACGGCGCGATAATTTACGGCGCCCATTTGTTTGACTACCTCCTCCACCAATTTTATATGAAATCATTTTAGTCCAGGGTAATAAGGTTTTTTCCATGACACTCGAGCAGCCAGGGTACTGAAGCGTTTTTTAGAGAGGTAATACCTATGAAAACAAATTGTAACTATTTCCTGCGCAGGATCTGGCGGCCATTTTTATTTATAAACAATTTAATGTCGAAAAACGGCATTTTTTCCGTAATTTTTCAAATCAATGGAAAACAGTGTACTTTGTGGTTACATTAGTACAAAAATCTTCGAGAGCATGGAAAAACCTTTAAAATGACGTATTACAAAGGTTGATACACTTATTTATTGTTAATATAATTGAGAAAAAAGGTCTAAATTTCAAAAAAAAAATAATTTAGCAATAACTATTGTAATAATTAGTGTACAACTTTGAAATTTTTGTCAAATTAGGGTTAATTAGTGCTTAACACGTGACAAAAATTGCGAAGTGATTCATTTAATTGTTTATATTTTATTCAAATTGTTTATCCCAGAAAGCTTTTTTTTTGCAATAACATAAGTCAGAAAAACAGAATGTTAGAACCACTCTGCAGGTGTCAAATGTAAGAGCATAAGCTAAACTTTTAAACCTGTTTAAAAAATGTTAATAAAGAGTGCATTATTTAGTAATAAATAATTATGCAAAAGTCTCGTCAATTTTTCCTTGTAAACAATTTGAATGACTTTCTTGTTATGGCCGGTACAAACGTTTTTTTGCACATTCTAAAAGATGGCATTTTTATACGAACTTAGGAAAAAATAAGTTAGCCTAGGTCAATTAGGGACAAAGTTAGCAACATTTTTTTAAAAATCCTCAGCTAATTTGTTTATGATAAATAAGAATCTAAAATAGCGCTCTTCCACTTTCAAAGACACGAACTATTCAGAAAAAATTTTGGATTTATTTGCTTTTTAAGGGAGTCGTCAATAAAGCTTCAAAAATGAAGTACAAACGCGACCCGCTTGCAACCGACGAAGTAGAAGCATAAAATCCGTGCGACCTAAAATTGAAATATCAACTTCAAAATCCTACAATTTTTTGTAACTTGGGAATCAACCAATGGATTTTAATGTTTTTTTTTAATTTGTATGTAGTTAGCGTACTTTACAAATGTGGAGTCTGTTGATTTATAAATTATTTAATAAACAATTTAATTTGTTTAAAAAAATTTTTTTTCAAAAAAAATTTTTTTTACCCTATTTTAGGTAAACAACTATAATGTTATGTATGTAATAATTGATAAAAAATTGTAATAAATATATTATTACTACACTCACCGGCACAAAATTCGGCCACCCAAAATTTTTGATTAAGTTTAATAGTTTATAACTTTATTATTTGTGCTCCGATTTTTAAGATTCTTGCACCAATTTGTAGATACATATATTGATATCGTTTCGTATTTTCCCGGTATCAAAAAAAAATTGCTTGCATGTCAATATACAGAGGTGAATAAAAGCGTTGTATTTTCTACTAACTTTAAAAAATTTTGTGGAAAAACGGAAGGGCACATTTTGTGTCATAGTCCTGCCATATTATCCCAGAGACATCACTAAAATTTTGTTTTTTGAATTATCCGAATATCTCTTTTCTTGTAAGAGCTGTATCATTTTTTGTAAGTAAAACACTGATTGACTCATAAAATAGAGGTTGGATTGATAAGATTAGAATGGCCCGCATGCAGCCCAGATCTCAATCCTGTTAAGCATTTATGGGATGAATTAAAAAGAGCTATTCGCCGTTATACCAGGCCTCCAGAAAATTTGGTACAGTTATGGCCTTGGTAGAGGAATATCGGACTATTCCCCAGGCAATATTAACACACCTTTATTCGATGCCAAACACATTGCGAGAAGTCGTTGCTGCAAGAGATGGACATACTCACTATTGAAGTTTTTCGTTTTGTTGTTAATTTTGTTTTGTTTTTATTTAATTTTAGTGCGCTTGATATTTTTAATTAAATAAACCTTCAAAGCAGTGTTTTTATTTACAGCTCTTACAAGAAAAGAGATATTTGGATACTTCAAAAATTAGCTTACAAATAGATGTTTACACGTCCTTTTTACAAAAAAGTAAAAAATGGCTCCACTTAATAGTATCTGTTGTACATACTTTCCAAATGTGTTCTTCTCACATGGAATGTTTTTTAATAGACAATTCGTATAAATAGTTACTCTATAGGTACATTTTAAAAAAATTTCTTAAATTTGTAATTGAAAATAACTGTATATTTTTTATTCATATAAATATAAAATCTAAGACATAAAAATGATTTCATAAACAATGAATCACAAAATTCAAATTACTGCAACTGTAAGCAAACTTATAGAGTAAAAGTCGCACTTTTATAGAAATTTTTCTTTTATTGTAAGAGGGGCTAAATTGTGGAATAAATCCATTTTCTCTAAAATCGACGACTATGAAGACAAATCCCGACACAGGTCGATTTTATTTTTAAATTACAATTTTTTTGGCATATATTTTATACTAGTGTCGTCATCCATCTGAGCGTGATGACGTAATCGATGATTTTTTTAAATGGGAATAGGGGTCACCCTTTCAAATAGTGGCACCTCATTTGAAAGGGTGTTCAATTGTCTATTCAGTAATATAAACAATAATATCCTTATTTATACACGGTGACCAAAATAATAATTTTTGAATTAAATTTATTGACGCAAAAAGAAGAATGTATGTAATTTATTTAACTCAAAATACATTGTACTGCTGTCAGTAAATAAAAAAAAATATTTCACAAATAAACATTTCTTTTCGCTTAAATTAAAAATATAAACAATTGAATAAATCGCTTGGAAATTTTTACCACATATTACGCACTACAGAACCCTCATTTGACAAAAATTTCAAAGCTGTACAATAATTGTTACAATAGTTATTGCAAAATTATTTTTTTTGCAATTTAGACCTTTTTCTCAATTATATTAACAATAAATAAGTATATCAATTTGTGTAATACGTCATTTTAAAGCTTTTTCCATGCTCACGAAGATGTTTGTACTAATGTAACCACAAGGTACACTGTTTTCCATTGATTTGATAAAAAACGGAAAAAATGCCGTTTTTCGACATTAAATTGTTTATAAATAAAAATGGCCACCAGATCCTACGCAGGAAATAGTTACAATTTGTTCTCACAGGTATTACCTGTCGAAAAACCGCTTCAGTAGGTACCCTGGCTGCTCGAGTGTCACGAACAGGGTATATTTTTGCCTTATTACTCTGGCCTATTTCATCTAAATCCCATCACTCGTATTCTTGTATTAACTTGATCGTCCGCGAAATGAATAGTATGTAATGGTGTTTTGTCGTTAAATGGTATACTCGTTCCAGAACATTACCTCCTCTATTTTTTCAGTACCTCATTCAGATAGATTTTGAAGAGTGTTGGGGATAGAGGGGTATTGTATCATAGACTCTCGATAAGTCCAAAAATAAATGAGTTAGTCTATCCCTAGCCATTCTTTTTTAACTAGTAAATTATGTTTGTAACTACTGTTTGACGTTTCGATTTCAACTTGCTTCCATACCAAATTATTTCCACGGAAATCGTTTTCAGAAAAGACTATTTTAATAATATGAGAAAAAAGTACAACCTACAAGTTGTTCCAACAGAGGAATTCCTTGAATCCTTTATTGTTCAAACTGATCATGGATGAAATAATAAAAAAGTAAGAACTAAAAAAGGATACCAAATGGGACAAAAACAATTTAAAATAAACTGCGTTGCAGACGATGCAATACTAATCTCTCAAAGTGAAGATGATTTACAACTTATGCTACTTACTTACTTTCCGTGTCCGGAACACCAACAACTTTAAATTCTGTATTTCCAATGGTTGGCCACATAGATGGCCCTGTCATTTGCTATAATTAAGTCTTGTTCTGTGCAGGTCTCTCTCATCTCTGTGCATGATAGTAGATGCCGGCTGGTCTGAACCGCGCCACAGTCGCAGGTATCGTCCTCCTGGTATCCCCATTTTTTCAGGTTACTAGCACAACGTGAAACGCCGGTTCTTAGTCTGTTTAGCGCTTTCCAAGTCGGATACGGTAAATTGTGTCCAGCAGCCATTTCCTCCGAGGGAGGAAAATGTGTCGCAGTAGTTGACGCTTGCCATAGGTGTATTCGGCGCGTCTCTGGCGCTTCGGGGATGGATCTTGATGTTTTCAGGAAGCTTTTCCGAGATCTTAGTCTGCTTGGCTGAGTTTGGTGGTCATATAAGGGGTGTCTTCGGTCCGTCTCCTGCTTTTTCCGTTCTACCTCTGACGTGACCTTTCTCCTGATTGGTGGTGGAGCAATTCCAGCAATGGGGTATACCTCTTCGATAGGTGTCGGTTTCAGGCAACCCGATATTATACGGACCGTTTCATTTAGAGCCACGTCGACGTTCTTTGCGTGAGCAGAGTTTGCCCATACTGGTGCTCCAAACTCCGCGGCCGAAAAACATAATGCCAAGGCAGAAGTGCGGAGAGTGTGTGGTTGTGCTCCCCATTTTGTATTAGTTAGCTTGCGGATGATATTATTTCTGGCACTTACTTTCTTCTTAACATCTTGACAGTGGTATCGGTAAGACAGAGTTCTATCCAGACGGACGCCAAGGTATTTTGGCGTCTTGTTGTGTTCCAGCATCTGACCACGCCATTCCACCTCCAGCGACCTTCGGGCATGCTTGTTTCTCAGGTGGAAAGCACATACCTGGTTTTTTGTGGGATTGGGTTTCAGATGGTTTTTATCATAGTATAGAGCTAAGTCTCCCAGGGCATCTGTCAGCTTCACTTCGACTTCATTGAAGGTTCTTCCCTGAGCTGCCACCGCTGTATCATCAGCGTAAATGTAACTACTAACTGTAACTGTAAAACATCAACGTAAATCACAACTTATGCTACACCTACTTAATATAACCGCCAGAAAATTTAACATGTTCATTTCCAAAAATAAGACAAAATGCAAAGATAACAGCAAATCCAATAAGATGTAAATTGGAGCTGAAGGGTCAAATAAATAGAACAAGTGATGGAGTTTAAATATCTAGGCATGACACTATCTAGCTACGGAAAGCTTGAACCAGAAGTGGAAGATCAAGTGAAAATAGAGCAAACAGAGCCGCAGGTTGTCTGAATGACACAATATGGAGAAATCAAAATATCGGAAAATAAATGAAAAGCAGAATTTCCAAAACAGTCATCAGACCAATAATGACATACGCGGCAGAAACACGACCTCCACAGAGAGGACAAGAATATTGCTCGAAACAGCGGAGATGAAAACCCTTCGAAACATCGATGGTAAGGTACTATGGGACAGAACTAGATCTACAGATATACAACGGAGATACAAGGTGGAGAACATTAATAACTGGGAAAGAAACAGAAAAATAGAATAGACTGACCACAGAAGCCGAATGACAACAAATAGGGTAGTCAGGACAGCGAGAGACGGTTCCCCAATAGGAAGACGATCAATGGGAAGACCACGAAAACGATAGAACGACAACTTACTGGAGGCACATTAAAAAAACAGAATCATGTCTATACAAAAAGAAGAAGAACAACTAGTTGTTCCCATATACATGATATTTATGTATATGAGAAACATGTAAACCAATTTATACCAAAATCTGACAAATTCTGTCAGAGAATTCTGCCAAGACAAGAATTTGTGGCACAAATTTACACCATATTATTGTGTCACTATTAAATATACGCGCGCCAAGAGAAAAATTAGTAGACGAAGTAGAAGATAAATGTTTTGACGAAATAGAGATGGTCATAGCAGAAATCACCACACAAGATGTTAACATTATTTCAGGCGAAGCAAACGCAAGTGGGGGAAAGAATACTCATTTTTAATATTAAACACACAAAGGGTACACAAAGTAACACCATATTATTGTGTCACTATTAAATATACGCGCGCCAAGAGAAAAATTAGTAGACGAAGTAGAAGATAAATGTTTTGACGAAATAGAGATGGTCATAGCAGAAATCACCACACAAGATGTTAACATTATTTCAGGCGAAGCAAACGCAAGTGGGGGAAAGAATACTCATTTTTAAGAGTAAAATAATGGGTTGAAAGCAGTGGCTGATCTAGACATTTGCCTTGGGGGGGGGGGAATTTGCCTTAGAGGGGGAACTTTCAATGAAACACCAACTAAAAGACATAAAAAAATAAACATAAACTACATAAAAGACATAATTAATAACTTAATATGCATATATAATAATATGCATTAAGTTCCCTTACTTTTCCTAACTAGTGTGTTTATTGGGTTGAATTTGTCTGTCTGTGGTTTAAGTTTCACCTCAGCCAATATATTTTTATATGTTAACAATTTTTTTCTTTAATTTGGATCTTGTTGGGGGGGGCGAATTTCCCCATTTTCGTCCCCGTAGATCCGCCACTGGATGAAAGTAGCATGCAAATACAACTGATAATGATCATTACACTTGCAATAGTCAAAAAAAAATAAGAAGTACGTGTTTCAGGAAAAAAATATTCATAAAGAACTATGAAAAAGTCCACGTTCAAACCAGACAAACTAAATGAGACTATGTATATACATCCTGAGAAGCCAAGTTCTACAGTGTAATAACGAGTTCTTCCCAAAATTTAATTATGAAGAGCTGCAAAAACCCGAAGTGGTATTACAAAATTATCACGAATATAAATATATAGGAAAGCTGCTGCAACTTTAAGACAGAGAATACTACTATAATGAGGAAAGAGCATAGAATGAAATATGAAAATGGCAAAATTCATAATGAAAGCAAGACGAAAAACATACCGGAAACTAAAAGATCTAAAATAATTCAATAGTTTCATGACGAATGTAGAGCATAAATAAGAAAAACATTTTCCAAGTTTACTATCGCAAAGACAAGACTTCTTAGAAAAGTTTACTGAATAACGGAAAATGGACGATAAAGTAAAACGTGTCAATAGTGTTGAATAATGTTGAATGTGAAAGATGAATATTGATAATTAATAGTGGCAAAAAATTACATGTGTGAACGACGGAAACAGCACAGAAATGATGATGACGATCTGCAAATGAATAACATTAGACAGATAATGTATAAAAAGAGGAAATTCCAATTAATATAGTTTATACAAGATATGAAATTAGATAAATAATAAATTCCATGAAAAATCAGAAAAGCCCTGGTGAGAAAAGTATTGTGGCTAAAAACATACAGCATGGAAAAGGTTTTGTTTTATCAAAAATGAATAACCATTTTCAATTTCGTTGCAACACGAAACTACAGCCGCATTATATTCTAGTTCAATCAGAGAGTGCAGCAAGCACCTCTACCGGTTTCGAAACTTATTAGTCTCTCATCAGGAGGCACATATGCTGCTCTCTCTGACCCAACTAGACAAACTCCGGCGTGTAGTCACGGATTGCAACGAACGAAAGGGATGCCCTAGCGGCAACTGCTAGCAAAAACTAAGTTTTCAGTCTATTAGCACATAAAACAAAACCAAACGATGTTACTCTACACTCTACATCCTACCAGATTGAACAATGAGAACCTTCTCTGGTAACACCTCTGAGGCTTCTACAATTTGCAAGCCATAACGGATGCTGAGACTAAGGAAGATGAGGCATTTGGCATAAGGAAGATGAGGCATTTGGCATGAGGTTTTTTTTTTAATTTTGGCATTAGTTAGAATTCCCAAACAGCCTGAATCATTAACTATATTTTTAACACGTTCGCTACCAAGGGGGCACTTAAGTTTCATCCTCATAGACCAGAGCTATTTAAATTGCCGGTATTTGCAGGGCGATCCCCGGCTCACGGTCGAGACACTCGTCTATATGAAAAATCTATGTGGCTCATATATAGGTACAGTAGGAAAAATGAAAGAATACCCATGAACGAACATATAAAACACGCTGTATTTTCCTGTCACCGTGTCACACAAAAAATTGCCCAGCGCAAGTACATGTATAATTATTGTTTCATGTACTTGCACTGGACAATTTTCTTTGTGACACGGTTACAGGAAAATACAGCGTGTTTTATATGTTCGTTCATGGGTATTCTTTCATTTTTCCGACTGTAATTCGTTTGGTAGCGAACGTGTTTAATAAAATGATTTAACAGGGATTGCACTTTTCTCGTCCAGGAGTCGATAAGGGCATTTTAGTTGTTGACAACACAAGTTGTATAAAATCAGAAACCGACGAATTCGTGTATTTAGAAGGCGAGAAAGACAAGCAACGAAACTGACAGATCTGTTCACAGATATAGAGTAGGAAGTGTCATGTTCTGGGAAGACATTATGATCGGCAAAAAAACTCTTTTAATTTTCATTCAACCAACTGTAACGGCTCATAGGTATGTTGATTTTGTTCTAGAACTTGTAGTTAGGTTCTGGAGCGATGCATTGGGAGAAAATTTAATTTTCATGGATGATACTGGCTGTTTGCTCACCCGACCTTAACCCTATAGAACATTTATGGGATGTGCTTAAAGGGATGTGCTAAAAGAATAATTAGAGCTCGCCGAGATAATCCACAAAGCATCGCACAGCTAGTACAAGCTGCTCTTGAAGAATGGAACAACTTACCACAACAAAATGTCGACCATTTGATTAGGAGCGGCCCATGCAAATTGAAGTTTGCATAAGGGCTAGGGGTGGTAACAATGACTACTAAAAAACATAAATAAATAAAAACCATTTAAACATCATTCTTTCTACATTGAAATTTTTTATGCTATTTACATACTTTAAAACAAATAGTGTCAATTTTTTATTTTGAAGACTTTCTTATTTACCTTAATTTTTATGTATTGGTGATTAAATTGCTTTAAAACAAACATTCTTGGCTCCATAAATTGCTTTTTTAACTTGCTTGAAATAATAAGAAATATCAGCTGGTTCCATATATGTAAGTTTGGTGGTGTGTTTATATCAGCTTTATGTTTAACACTATAGGATGAAAAAATTAATAGGTACTGGTACTAGAGGAGACAAGAAAATGCTTGCCACATAAAACACTGAAAGCATGAAAGTTTGGAGAAATTTATATGTGCATCAACCTCCTGGTTGGTTGTAAACTAATTTGACGTCCTTGAAAATCTATTTTGACCATACTCCACAACTTAAGTCATTTTGATATTTCCAAGTAAACCGGTATTTCAAGAACAAAGCCAGATATTTAAGATCCCTTATAAACCCTTCGTGTGTAGTAGTCGTCTTTCCACATTCCAACAAAACAAAACACCCACCAGTCGCTAATACATTTAGTATTATTTATATTTATATATCATATGACAAATAAAAGTGACTAATCTGCTTAAAGACCTTGGAAGGAACGTACCATCAACACCTGTGCAAATCGTCAGTAATTATGCTATTTCATTCATTTTCATGCAGACACCCACTCATTTTCGGTGACATTGAGTTATGATATTCACTGACCAAAAAGGGACTTTTGGCTCTTCTAAAACATCGCCAAGTATGTACTACTGTTACTGACTGTATTATATTCTCTTAGCAAATTTTAACAGACATAATTCTCTCAGACCATGAAAACTATTAGAAGACCATAAACTACTTATATAGGGTACTACTGGTTTAAGTGTATTATTTATTACGACATATAGTAAGATACTGAAGAATTTTGAGAATTCATTTATATTTCCTTGCTATTCAGAATATTTCACTAAGGTTTTGCCACACCTTCAACTATATACTGATTGGAATGCTTGGAATGAGGTAAGAACGTCTGCTGTCTCTTAAATGTTTATGCATAAAGTTAGATATAATATGTTCTCATATTTAGTGTATATTGCGTCCAAATATTTAGCCGAATCTACATAGGATCTGAATCCCCACTCAGCCAAAGTAAATAGAAATTAGAAGAAACTTAAAAGTTAAGAGAAATCTTGACATATTAGTAAAATGGTAATAATGGTATAATATCTCGATTATGTAGTATTAGCGTGTATGCTTGCATATCTTTAGGTGATTTTAACGCTAGAAAAACGGTAACTTTGTTAAAGACATCTGCAGAATATAAAGTTAAGCCACCGTGGCGTGTGCATTAAAAGGAATACGGTATAACAACAAAAACAGTTAATAAAGTTTGTAACACAATCATCAGTTTCTAACTCACCTCTTTCCCAGCGATAGCTTATCAATAATCCATATTATAGCAACTTTTCATAGAAAACAAACAGTTCACGGGTATTTTGTTTAATTAATCCGAAGAATACATCCGAATAAATAAACTATATACAACACAGATCGACAAACTACAGTCGCGCTCCCACCTGACAGGTAAGTAAGATAAGTTGGTGCTTCAACGCCCGGCACATGCGTATAACGAGCTACCTGGATGGGTACTGGGTACTATCTGTGACTCTCACCTTCATAATTACCTGAACATTGTATACATCGTAGTTCATTTTCAGTGTATTAATATTCTACTGATTTATTACCTATTATTATTAAATACCTATATTTGCAAACCCGATATAGGTTTTTAATTTTAAATTAGAAAGCCGCTAAATACAGGATAATTAAAAAAATCCACAGTAGGTACCTGAAGGACATGCCAGGCCGAAATATTTCTGAAGGGACTTATTCTTTTTTGATCAGCGGGGATTCTGTCTGTTTCGTTTAATACCTGTCTCTCTATATTTAATTGTATTAGATTTATTATTATGTTCGTCTAATAAAATTAGACTAATTAAATAATGTACATAATAATATTTCCCTCATTTTACTAATACAATAGACCAGGGAGTCAGTGGCGTACTGATAGATCAGCGGGTCCTGGTTCCAGTTGGGATGCGGGCCCGCCTGCCCAATAAAACCACACATTGTATATCAAAAGTTTTTACTAAACATTGAATATATTATGTAAAGCATCATATATCATAAAATATATGATACATTTTTTATAATTTTATAAAAACTCAAGCTAATTTATAGTTTATTTTACTCGCGGTTTTTGCTCCAAATTTTAAAGAACCTTTTGGATTGACATGAAATTTGGCATAAACATAGCTAACATGTCAAAGAAAAAAAGGGATATTGTGCCGATGTGTGATTTTGTCCGGGGGTGAGTATCACCCCTTTTCAGGGGTAATAAACACACGTTCAAGATAAGTCAGGAAATGGATAAACTAACCAATTCTAAGCAAATTTAGTTCCATAGATTGTTTTCACTAAGTCAATACTTTTTTTGAGTTACTTGCGAGTGAATATGTTCATTTTTCAACAAAAAACTACGTTTCTAGACGGTTTTTCGGAAATAACTCAAAAAGTCCTCTGTAGACCCAGTAGGAACAGAGTAGTAGGTAATGAAAAGCAGGTTCTTATTCGTCAAATTCCAAATCGAATATTTTAACTCATCACACCTTTTTTAAAGTGTTTAAAAAAGCTGAATTAAGCATCTCATAAGCTAATTAGCATCTCAAATGAAACTAATCGTTACCGCTTCACAACTTACTTGACTTACCTATGTATTGTTTATATGATCTGTAAGTTTTATCGGTTCAAAGTTCTCATTTCTGAAAAAAATTGGTTGAGTAAAAATTGTTTTTTGGACTTTTTGTTTTCATGAAGACAAAAATTGGTTAAGGTATGGCTAGTCAAAATTTGTATACACTCGTGATTTCGTGACTCGTTTAGCCCATTTAACTACAGCCTTTTCAAAAATAAGTACTATGAACCGATGAATCTTACAGATCTTAATTAGAGGGTGATTTTCATCGATTTTTGTTATTAACAAAAAAAGGGACCAACATTATTTTGATCATAACTTACTTACTTTTCATGTTAGAAACTTTTTTTAAAAAGAAAAATTAAGGTATTTTTAAATAATTTTAAAAAAGTTGAAATCAGTCTTCCCGCGAAAATTGCTTGATTTTTTGGTTATTTCTCCTTGAAATATTCGATTTTGAATTTGACGAGTAAGAACTTACTTTTTATTAGCTACAACTCTGCTTCTATATACGGGTTTACAGTCTACAGACTTTATATAATATACTCCATTTTTTTCACTTTTTTATAAGCTATATTTTTGCTAATAGTAGGTATTTTTTTAATAAAATACTTACTTTTTGAGTTATTTGCGAAAAAGTGTCTGAAAATGTGGTTTTTTTGTAGATAAATAAACATTTTCACTCGCAAATAACTCGAAAAGTAGGTATTGACTGAGTGAAAAAACAGTATAGAAAAAAAGTTGCTCAGTTGCTAGTTCATCCAATTCAGGACTTATTTTGAACGTATATTTTTTCACCTCGAGAAGGGGCGAAAGTCTCCCCCTGGGCAAAAGCACACATCGGCACAATATCACTTGTTTTCTTTGACATATTAGCTATGTGTATGCCAAATTTCATGTCTGTCCAAGCCTTTCTTTAAATTATTTTGGTTTGAAGGTTTTGCAATATGTTACCGTGAGTAAATGGACTATTAAAACAGTAAATTAATATTATTCCTATCGTCTTTCATGCTGACATGACTGATCACTTTACGCCAGCCGTTTTTATAAATAATAAAATTCAAAAATTTTCTACATCTAAATCTCCAGTCATAAAAAATTCAAAACCAATATCGGAAAACTACTACAGCTTTTAAAAAATGAACATTGGAATGACATTTATATCAATAAAATAGATTCTGAAATTGCATATGATACATTTATTAATAAGTTAAATAATTACATACAAATCTCTAGGGAGATAAAACACTTAAATAAGAAAATATAAAAAAAAACCTTGGATCGGTGAGGTTGATATGTTTAATCAAACGACGAGATTTTCTTAAAAAGAAATTATTGTCTATATTTTATCCTTATTATCCTTACCACTATCACTATAATTGTCTATATTTATGCAGTTTTATGAGGGTGCTATAAATACGAACAAAAGGAGCACCGAACGTCTTAGGATTATTTTTATGACACACCGTAGAAAACTTGCATTGAATATCTGTTTCCGAATTACTGCAACTTTGCAGTTTACAACTTACCCATGGATCGTGCTAATATAAAAAATACAAAAGTGTTTGTGTTGGCACGTGTTTAGGCAGGCACCGGCGCGCGGCTATTCTTTAAACAAGTGTTGAGAAAAGGGCTTTTTTTAGCAGGTAAAACGAAGGAACCTTAATAGCGTTCTCTGTGTTTCTTAATAAATTTGGTTTTCAAATTTTTTTATGAATAGGTATGTTCTGTTTTTATTTATAAATACCTACACAAAAATTAAAATTTAATAAGCAGTTACATTTCGTAGTGTGCACTTCTGTAGTTCAAAATGTCTCAAGCAAATTAGAAACAAAAGAAGCAAAAAGCGTGTTAGAGCGGGCCTCTGCGGGGCCCGGCCGGCCCCGGGTTCCGCGGAACCATGCTCAGTACGCCACTGCAGGGAGTTTAGAACTAAAAACACCAAAATAAATCGATTTTTAAATACAGCACCTATTCACGTGCAACTTTCTGTATTATGTGCGAGAGAGACGCCAGGCAAAAGTCTTCTTCTTCATGTGACTTGTCCGTTCCGGTTTATCTGATCTAACACTCTACCAACAAATTGAAGATGCACTGAAAATGACAAAGAACAGTGAAATCACGATAGTTATGGGCGATTTTAATGCAACAGTCGGCAAGGGAAGTGCTGGAACAATAATGGGAGATCAAGGACTAGGGGAAAGTAACGATAGAGGAGATCGTCCAATAAAATTCTGCCAAGAACAAAATCTAATAATAACAAACACGTTCTTTAAATTACCTTTGAGGCGATTATATACATGGCGCTCACCAGCAGATAAACCGGAAAAAGTGGTAAGAAACCAAATCGATTATATACTGATTAAAGAGAGATATCGTAAACATATCCAGGAGCAGATGTCACATCAGACCATAACCCACTAATCGCTAATGTCACGCTTAAGCTTAAAGGTATTAGAAAACCCCAAATAACTCCAAATATAGATGTTAGAAAACTGAAAGAAGTTGATATAAAGAACAAACTTCAACAGAAAATATACGAAAACTTTGATAAATTAGATACTAACACCTACGAGATAAACTAACAATGGGAAACACTAAAAAACTGCCTCCTTGTTCCATGCAAAGCGTAATTAAAAGAGCCGATAAAAAAGAGAGACAACTGGATGACCGAGGAGATACTCGGCATGATGGACCAACGAAGACAAGCCAAGAACAAAGACAGTCACAATTACAAAATAATTAACAATGAAATCAGAAAAAAATAAGAGAGACAAAACAAACTTACTATGAGAAAAAATGTAAAGAGATAGATCTTCAGAACAAATACGATCTATTCAATCTGCATAAAAAGGTTGAAGAAATGGCGGGGCTGCAAAAAAGAAACCACAACACAACTCTTTTAGACAAAAATGGAAATACTATTATAACGACTGACGAAAAGCTAAAACGATGGAATGAATATATGGAAGAGCTTTTTGACGACAAAAGAGGAAACGTACAAGACATATCTTTAGAAAACAGAGAAACAAGTGTAGAAATTACAAAGGAAGAAATATTGTATGCACTAAAGAACACCAGCAACGGAAAAAGCCCGGGGCCCGATCCACTGCCTATTGATATCCTTAAAATAATAGAAAATGACTACATACATAGATGCCCTCTTAAAGCTCTTTAATAAGAAACATAGTTGTGACTGCATAGATTCACTGAGGAGGCATGAGGATGCTGAAATAGCTATATGGAGATGGTGGTCCAACTCTGAATCGAATATAAACAAAAACTGCCTTTATCTTTTCTCTTTAATGAAATTTATCAGTCGGTTGACATACCCAATGAATGGTTGACCTCAACATTTATTAGTCTCCCAAAAAAGAAAAATGCTAGGGAATGCACCGACCACCGCACCATAAGCCTGATGTCTCATACACTTAAAATGTTTTTAAACATCATTCATAAACGCATTTACCAAACACTTTATATGGATATTGAAGAAACCCAATTTTAATTCCGTAGAGGCGTAGGTACCCGTGAAGCTCTCTTTGCATTCAACGTACTAATCCAGAGATGTTTGGATGTGGACCAGGACATGTACGTCTGTTTCATAGATTACAACAAACAACAAGGCTTTCGATAAAGTCCGCCACAAACAGCTAATGGACGTCCTCAAAGCAAAACAATTATTACAATACAATGACCTTCGAATTATAACAAATCTATATTATAAACAGCAAGCACACATACGCATTAATGAACACATATCAGAAGAGTTCGAAATTAAAAGAGGAGTGCGACAGGGGTGTGTATTGTCACCACTACTGTTCAATACATACTCTGAAGAAATTATGAAAAGAGCTCTTGAGGGAGAAACATCAGGAATAAAGGTAAACGAAACGCCAATTAACAAAATTAGATATGCGGACGATACTATTATAATAGCAGACAACCTTAAAGACCTCCAAAAGCTAATGAACAAGATAGTTGAGTATGGAGAAGAATATGGATTATCAATAAACATCAAGAAAATTAAATTTATGAGGATATCAAAAACCCAAAATAATGATGAAAGCCTGACAATTAAAGGTAAAACTTTAGAACAAGTTGAAGACTACAACTATCTTGGCACAATAATTAATCACACAAACGATTACTCCAAAGAAATCAAAGTTCGAATAGAGAAAACAAGAACAAACTTCAATAAAATGAGTACTTTGTGCAAGAGAACTGAAATTAGACTTGAGAGTTAGGCTAAAAGTGTTATATTTTCTCGACCCTGCTTGACGGGATAGAATCATGGACACTTAACGCGTCGACTACTAAAAAGTTGGAAGCATTTGAACTGTGGGTGTATACAAGAATCCTGAGGATATCATGGACCGAGCATATAACAAACAAAAGTCATGAGAAGAGTCAACAAAAGACTGAAAATATTGGAAACCTTCAAGACACGAAAGCTGCAGTACCTGGGGCACGTTATGCGTAATGAAAGATACAACATACCTCAATTGATTATGCAGGGAAAAATCCAGGGCAAGAGAAGTGTAGGAAGGAGAAGAATCTCATGGTTGCCTAACTTGAGGGAATTGTACGGATGCACATCAACCGAACTATTCAGAGCAGCAGCATCTAAGATTAGAATAGCCATGATGATTTCCAACCTCCGTCGCGGAAATGGCACGTAAAGAAGAAGAAGATCTAACACTAATGAAAATAAATAAGGACTAAGCACTAAGCCCTAATGCATTTCTACGTTTTTATGAAATGTTTTAGTCCATCCCAGAACTATGACTAGTTCTTCTTCTTCTTCTACGGCACTACTGCCCAAATTGAGCCTTGACATCCTTTATTTTTTGCCTCCACCCTTGCTTGTCTTCTCCATACACGAACTCCTAAAAGGGCTTGTGCGTTGCTGTTTACTGTGTCTTCCCAGCGTTTTCTTGGCTTTTCAACCGGTCCCCTGCATTCTAGCATTCAGTGCTCTTTCTGGTAGCCTACCTTCTCCCATTCTTATCACATGTCCGGTCCATTGCAATCTTTGTATTCTAATGAAGTCTGACAGGGGTGCTTCCTTATAAAGTTGATAAAGTTCGCTGTTGTATCGACTTCTGAAGATTCCGTTTTCCCTCACAGGTCCTAGTATTCTCCTCAGTACTTTCCTTTTGAATGTGTTGAGTTTGTTTTTGGATGTTTCTTTCAGGACCCAGGCTTCACTGCCATATGTTGTTGGTCGAATTAAAGTTTTATAGATTCTCATCTTTGTATTTCGGTGGACACTTTTAGACAGAAAATATGGGAGAGGGCAAAATAAGCTCTGTTTGCCTGCGTTATTCTCTTCCGTATTTCTCCGTCTTCTGATCCGTCGGCATATATTTCTACTCCCAGATATGTAAACTTTCCAACCGTTTCAATGTCATCTTCATGTATAATGTCTTGTGGGACTATATTTCTTCTCCTTCTCCTATGACTAGTTGTTACTCCCTAATATATCTATTACATCATGATATACTCACCGAGAACTCCTCTCTTTTGGAGCTCCGATCAGAGAACCTCCAAAGGAACTCTGTCATATTTTTTTAAGATCAATGATCAATGAATACCATATGAGCGTGTTTCTATGTTTGTAAATTTTTCAATTAACTGCATTCTAATGAAAATTGCATCTGTTGTTAATCTGCCTGGCATGAATCCAAATTGATTCTCGTATATGAAAAGTTTCTATAATATGGATTATTGATAAGCTATCGTTGGGAAAGATGTAAGTTAGATACTGATAATTGTGTTACAAACTCTTTTAACTGTTTTTGTTGTTATATCGGATTCTTTTTAATGCACATGCCACAGTGGCTTAACTTTATATTCTGCAGATGTCTTTAACAAAGTTTCCGTTTTCTAGCATTAAAATCACCTTAAAATATGCAGTCATACACGCTAACACTACATAATCGAAATATTATACCATTATTATCATTTTACTAATTATGATTAAATAATATGTCATGATTTCTCTTTAGTTTTGAGTTTCTTCTAATTTCTATTTATTTCGCTGAGTGGGGATTGAGATTCTATGTAGATTCTGCTAAGTATATATTTAGACGCAATATATATCTACTAAAGATGAAAACATGTATATGAGAACATCTCTATGGAGGTCTTCCTCTATTTCTTTTCTTTTGTGTCCTGTCTTCCCATATTTACTTCACCGGTATGTTGTCTTTCATTCTTTTCATGTGTCCCCACCAACTTAGTTGTTTTGCTTCAATATGCTCCAGTACTGATTTCGTCTAAAGGTATGTCCCTATTCCCTATATTGGGACATATAAACATTCATACCATGTTTACGCAATTTGTTATTCCAAGTGTGCAGGTTATTTTGCAAGTATTTTTCTTTTTCTGTAGTAACAACTACGTCATCTGCGAACGAACATTCCTAAATGTCACTTTGGAGATTCCCGTACCCTATTAGCAAGTTCTTTAGTTTTGGTGTACAATCTTCCATGATTTCATCCATAAAGATGTTGACAGTTCACTCCTTGAGTGATGTCACCAAGTGGGTTGGGCCATGACACCTCCTTGCCTTAGTCCTTCTATTCAGTTGTTTCGAATTCTGTTGATGTCATGTTTTTGTGTATTATGTAGTTTCTATTTCTCTTATATTATAGACTTTTGATGATTTCAACTAGATTTTCTTCAACAGGTCTGCTTATATAAAACACGGATCAACAAACTACAGTCGCGCTGCCACCTGACTCATATCTTAATATTTACTCTACAATTTCTCTGTAGAGTGTCAATTTTATATTAAAGAAAATTTTTGTATCTGTTGAAGTCTGCGTCAGATATCACACTTTGACTTTGACTTCAGACGAATCTTTGTCAAATATGGTACTGTCTAGATATTATCTAGATATTATATTCTTGGGTATGCGGAACAATGAAAGATGTTTATATTCTTATACTGTCTTCTTCTTAACGTACCGATTAACACGAAAAGGGAGCGTTCAAGTATTACGTAACGCGATTTTTTAAGATTTTTGACCCCCCCCCCCCCTGATGTTTCGCGAATATGCAATCAACATCTCCTTCACAGTTTGCACATTAGTAGTTAATCGTCAGAGAAAAGTAATATCATTCCTGAACAGTTTTGCCTCTGTTCCTGTAATTTCTCTTAAATACGGATTTTAAATAAAGTAGGGTACCTGTAGCATCCCTCTTTAAGGCCTTTACTACTTGAAATGGCTTTAACAAGGTATTTTTCATCTTTACGACTATATTTTCATTTCTGTTTTTGTTCCAGTTCCATTTCTGAACCCTATATTAGGCTCACTTATTTCTAGATCTATTTTTTGGATATCCGGTTTTGTAGTTTTATGGTATTAAAATTATCCGGAGAAACAATCAGTATTCTCATTTGCAGCTGAGCATGACTTAATCGTGCTAAACACATTTTACAAACTACCACCTAGACGCCTGTATACGTGGAAATCATCTAGAGGCAACGGAGAAGACGTTATTATAAGAAATCAAATAGACTATTATGCTTGTTAACAAAAGATATCGAAATAGTTTCAACAGTGTTAAAACCTACCTAGGCGCTGATACTCAATCTGACCACAATCCTTTAGTAGGCGTGTATAGGACGAAGTTAAAGAAAATATGCGGAAAAACTATAAAAAAACATGACATGAGAAAACTAAAATGTAGCGAAGTAAAAGAAATAGTCAGCAAACCATTAAATAGAAAAAAATTGATAATACAGCAGAAAGCACAGAATATAAGATAGAATCCCTTAATAAAACGATAGACGACATTAAAGACAATTTTATGAAGACCGAAGAAGGTAAGAATAAGACATGGATGACGACAGAGATTCTGCACAGAGATTTCTTTGGAAGAAAAAAGGAAAAACAGGAACGATAAGTCCATGTATAAAACATTACAACGAGAGATATAGAGAAAGATCAGAGAAGCCAAACAAAGAACTGGAGAAAAAATGCCAAGAAATCAAATTCTACAGAGTAAATACGACGACTTCAACGTGCATAGGAAGGTAAGAGAAATTACAAGCAAATGTAAAAATAGAAGAATAAGTAGTAAACTTGTTAATGACAATGGAGAGATAATCGTGGACAAAGAGAGTATCGATAATACCTGGAAAAATTACATACAAAATTTATTTTTTGATGAGAGGGAGAACCAGTCCCCAATACCTACGGAAACAGTGGCGGATACTAGTGGCAGAAATAAGAGCAGTCATAATATCATTAAAAGAAGGGAGAGCTCCAGGACCAGACGGAGTACAATCTATATATATATATATATATATATATATATATATATATATATATATATATATATATATATATATATATATATCCCGTTCACAGCGTAATACGCCTTTGGGTTCCCGTTCGCCAAGTCTGTCTATTCTGCCAGTCTTCTTCAGATAGATTTCTTGCTGACATTGCTTTTGAGATTCCTTGGATCCATGTTGTTGGTGGTCGTCTTCGTTTTCTTTTCTCTGGTGGTACCCATTCTAATATCTTTTTGGGTAGTCTTTCTTCCCCCATACGTCTAACATGTCCGTACCATATTAGTTGTTGTTTTTCGATGTCTTCTATAATTGATCTTTGTACTTTCATTTGTCTCCTGATGTCCTTATTTTTCACGGCATGTTCTAATCTAGACTTTTCCGCTGCTCTCCTCCAAAAATCCATTTCAACTGCCAATAGATTACCTTTAAGTTTTTGTGATAACTGCCACACTTCTGAGCCATAGACGTTACTGGTTTTAATATGGTATTATACAGGGTGTCCCGAAAAGATTGGTCATAAATTATACCACAGATTCTGGGGTCAAAAATAGGTTGATTGAACCTCACTTACCTATATACAATAGTGCACACAAAAAAAGTTACAGCCCTTTGAAGTTACAAAATGAAAATCGATTTTTTTTCATATATCGAAAACTCTCAGAGATTTTTTATTGACAATTGACATGTGGCATTTTTGCGATAGCAATATCTTAAAAAAAAATTAAGTAAAATTTGTGCACCCCATACAAATTTTATGGGGGTTTTGTTCCCTTAAACCCCCCCAAACTTTTGTGTACGTTCTAATTAAATTATTATTGTGGCACTATTAGTTAAACACATTGTTTTTAAAACTTTTTTGCCTCTTAGTACTTTTTCGATAAGCCAGTGTTTATCGAGATATTTTGAATATTTGTCGAATCCACCACATATTTGTATATGGTTAAGTACGGTTATAGAGACCTGTTAATAATCTGAAAATTTATTTATAATTTACATTTTTAGGTATATTTTGAAAAAGAAGCTACATCTCGATAAAAGGTAACTTATGAACAAAAGACTAAGAGACAAAAGTTTTAAAAACACTATGTTTAACTAATGGTACCACAATAATAGTTTAATTGGAACGTACACAAACATTAGGGGGGTTTAAAGGAACAAAACCCCCATAAAATTTTTACGTAAATATATTGAAAAAGAAGCGGCATCTCAATAAAAACTGGCTTATCGAAAAAATATTAAGAGGCAAAAAAGTTTTAAAAACGTTGTGTTTAACTAATGGTACCACAATAATGAATTAATTGGAACGTACACAAAAGTTTGGGGGGGTTTAAGGGAACAAAATCCCCATAAATTTTTTATGGGGTGGACAAATTTCACTATAATTTTGTTTTAAGATGTTCCTGACATAAGAATTATACATGTCCATTTTCAATAAAAAATCTCTAATAGTTTTCGATATATTGAAAAAAATCAATTTTCATTTTGTAACTTCAAAGGGCTGTAACTTTTTTTGTGAGCACATTTGTACAAAGGTAAGTTAGGTTCAATCGAACTATTTTTGACCCCAGAATATGTGGTATAATTTATGACCATTCTTTTCGGGACACCCTGTATATTAGTTTTTTCGTTTACGGTCTTATATTTTTTTGCCATAATACTGAATTCAACGCACCTATAACTTGTTTTCCTTTGGTTATTCTGTCTTTTATGGCTTCATCACTTCTTCCTGTCTTTGTCAGTTTTACCCCCAAATATGTACATTGGTCACATTTCTTAATAGTTTTATCTTCTAAGTCGAGGTCATCTGCAGTATTTTCTCCTCCTACGCAAAGATATTGTGTTTTTTGGACATTTACTTCGAGGCCCCATTTTTTGTACTCTTCCATTAGTTTTCTAGCCATATACTCCAGGTCTTCTTTGTCTTGGGCAATAACTACCTGGTCATCTGCATAGTGCAACGTATATAACGTTTCATCCCCAATAGATAGCCCCATCCCTTTACACTTCTTCTTCCAGTGCCTGAGTGCTTCATCGATATATATGTTGAACAGTATGAGTAGATAGGCAAAGCGGTTTCTGGCGCAACCCCTAAATCGCAACCCTTAAATATTAATAAATGCCAAACGGCTTAACGTAGGATGACGTGTGACGTATCGTTGGAAAGGGGATGAAAAAGGGGGTTGAACTCAGTATGTGGCGTGCGCATCGGAATATGCCAAAAGGGCATTACGTCATATCTTCTTTTCTATTGGTCCGATTGTGACGTAAGAGGGCTCGTCGGAACGGGGAGGGGGTAACGAACACATAAAAAAGATGGCGGCAGTGCCAAAAGGGCATTACGTCATATCTTCGTTTCTATTGGTCCGATTTTGACGTAAGAGGGCTCGTCGGAACGGGGAGGGGGTAACGAACAAAAAAACAAAGATGGCGGCAGTGCCAAAACGGCATTACAGCATATCTTCGTTGCTATTGGTCCGATTTTGACGTATGGGGTGTCAAATGAAAGCGGTGGCGACACAGAAGCCAACTGTCAATTCTTCTTCTTCTTTTCGTTTGTCAATTCTTCTTCTTCTTTTTTCGTCCGTTAAATCTTATGTCAACGATTGCGTGGAAAAGCCAACTGTCAATTCTTCTTCTGTCAACGTTCAATATTAACTGTCAGTTCTTCTTCTTTTCCGTATAGTGCCTAACAGAACGTGAGATTTGACGTATGACGTGACATTTATGTGTGACGTGGCAAAGCGCTGACATTCGACGCAGAACGTGACATTTGACGTAGATATGTGACATTGTTCAGTTTTCCGTCCGACATTTGACGCAGAACGTGGCATTTATGAGACATTGTGACACTGAGCATGTTCAGTACTGATATGAATCCCACCGAGTACATACATAGGGTTATGGAATTTCAAACTAAACTTAATCAGTTAAATAAAGATATTAAATCATATGAGGATATAAAACAAATTAAAAGACATTTCGATAGTTTGCATATTGAGGACAAAACGTGGAAGCCTGAAGAGTTGAATTTACAGCAGCAGCAGCAAGGTCTTTACGCTTTTAGAAAACTACCACAAGCTACATATCCATTGAGACGTATTCAGCCTACACCATGGGTGCCAGCAACAACACCAGCGAGTATGTGAAAAGTGAAATAGACAATGTCTTTGCAATGTCTTGTGTAATATTAGCATCTATATTTATCTTAATTTTAAAAATTATGTTTGAAATTGTAAAGAGAAAATTTGAATCTTCATGTAATATAAGACTTGATCAGTAAATAAGGTGTTTAAATAAAAAAGCAAAAATCTCTCTCTAAAAATATTTATTTATACATAGAAAAATTACAATGGTAATATTGTATAAGAAAACCAGTGACGTAGACGATCCACATTTCTTTCTGTACACGAAAATAGTCCAACGGCGTGACAGGGGTTTGTAGCAGGACCAACGTTTCCAGTAGCAAGAGGCGTGCCATCAAACTTGCAAACATCAATAATAAGGGGAAAAACTCCAAAAATGTGACATTTCTTGCTTAAAAATTCTGCTTTTTGTTCTCCTCGAACGTATATGTAATCGGCTGCATACAACAACTTGGTTTCTAGTATTTCATTTATTTTGGACAATTCTACTGCTCCATCAGAATATCGAATGCCAAGCAGTTTTTTCTCCACGTATGATGCTGTCTTCTTATCATCATTACTTAGCGCATTGAATGGTTTCGGAGGTAAAAAGATGTAATGACTTCGTTTAAAACCTATTTCGATGGTAAGTTCTTTGGGAACAAACCACCCGTCCACAGCGAATCCCTGAATATCTACGAATGCTACTCTCATGATGACTGCTCTTGTACTACTGACACTTTATGCGTCTAATTTAGACTTTTTACAATTTCGGTAAGTGGGTAGTACTCCATTACGCAGTCGTGAATTATAATGCAGTAGGCCTTGGTATTTTCGGGAAAACCATTATGTGCTTCAATATCTAGTTTTACGTCAACAGTGGATGCTTTCATGCTTTCTTCTTGTTTTGAACAGTCGATGACGAACAATGCACGATTCTTGAAAGCTGAGAAATCGAGTAGAGGTCGCTTTTGGTGGGAATGTACGTAGCTGGGATAAAATTCGGTATAGTTGAAATAGGCCTCGTTGTAGTCAGTTTTGCTGAAATCCAACTGCATTCTCTCGTTTGGCCAATATTCTCCATTTAAGGATAATCTAATACTTTGGATGCTAACATTGTCAAATAAGGTAGGATCAGCTGTAATCGTGTTACGTTTGCCTGTTTGAAAGAAAACAATGACATAACGTGGTCTTTCAACTGATGTGCTAGTTTTGACGGCCCAAACTTCACGCCTAGCACCTTTGGTAATGGTAGGCAATTCGTGCAATTCCCACTTTCTAAATGGAATAACTATAGGTTGATCTTGTTGAATGGACTTCATTAGTTCTAGTTTAATTTCGTCATTTGGAAATATGTGCTTCACTCTGAGTTCAATGTTGGTGATGTTAATCTTTGCTTTTGTAGTTTCATCAGTAATAATTAAACAATCGTTGTCGTTTCGAGCTCGAACTAGTCTTATTGTTTGACGACCACACGTAATCATTGGATAATCGTTGAAAATGTTAAAAATATGCTTAAGAGGTATCTGTATGTTGAATGAATTATCTGCATCGTGTAGAATGGGATCATTAGGGTAATTCCAACCCGCCATAACCATATAATGGGAATCTTCTTGATTGTAACACGTCATGGCACGTACAGCACTTACGATACCAGGATCCCGCACTGTTTCCATCTCCCGTGCGCTTTCGCTGTACGTACACGAATCGAAAAGAAAAGCACCCACATTGTTGGCTAGTTTGACTACGCCAGATCCTTCTTTATCGACGAGTGATCCTTTAATGCACAACAAGGTTTCGCTCATTGCAAAAAACGAGTCAACTTGATTAATGCTAAATTCTACAATATCATTACAGTTGAATGATTTGATGAATGGTGCATAAGTTCGGTATTCGGCCTTTCGAATCGACTCATCAAACATTGGCTTACGATAAATATCGAATATTGGAGGCATTACGCTGCTGTCGTTTGAACGAGCTCGTTTTCCATACATTGTTGTCATTTTTTAGTTTAAAACCAAGTGATTGTAAAAACAATTTTTTTGCGAACGTAAGAGGTTTCCGCTTCGACACAACTAATGGTGTTCTTTTAATACGATATTGTCGCTTGGACGGTTGCACAACTAATGGTGTTCTTTTAATACGATGTTGTCGCTTGGACGGCTGCACAACTAATGGTGTCCTTTGAGCAGTAGATGACCTTATTACTAGTCCCATTTCCCTCTTGATCTAAGTTCCAGCACCAATGTGCTCTCTTCTCCTCTAAAGTTTACAGGTCGTCCTTCTTGATCGAGAGCCAAGACAGTGATATTGGTAAGTTCACGCTGCGGCACAACGGGTAAATACAACAAATTGTGAGGAGTTTCGTCAATTGCGTACCCAGGATTTGATTGTATGACAAATTCGTAGATCGTATGAGCAGGTCTGTTACCGTCGAAGGCTCCAGTACTAATGCTATCAGGTTGCTTAAACGAAATCCTATATTTGCTAAATATTTGACACTGCAACGTGTTGTGGTTAGGTTTTAGACTAAATATCGATTCTGGTTTAAGCTCATTGTCAGCACCCAGTTTCTTTTGTATGTATTCTTCAATATCGGCAATTTCATAACATCCATCGGGAAAAGCAAAGTTTTGCCATTTGTTTTTGTCATTGCAGTAATAAAACTTGTTATTTTCAATGTTCGGTATACTGTTGTAGGAATGGAAGGCACGAAGAGCTATTTCGTAATCTTTTTTCGGATCCAACACGATTGGTGTGGGTGGTTGAAATGAAAATGTATAAGTGGTGCTAACTACTCTCAACAACTGCGACATGATGACTGATTCAAGTCGATAGATTAATAGGTTTATATATATAGTTGAATAAACACCAATTTTTTTTCACATATTTTTTATTTGTTCTAAAGCAAGTTTACATAAATGACAAGATGCTTGAGAATCGGGTGGTCCATCCCAGTGAGTCCTCCAATCTGGTCTGTTGTAATGTACGAAGCACGGAAGTAGTATCTGCAAGTTAAATTCTCCTCGATATTCCCCAGGTAATTTATGCCATATACTTAACAATTCTGAAGGTCTAACAGTCCGTATAATATACTCTAGCGGTATGTGTTTTAGTTCTTCTTCACTATATTCCGTAAAACATTTTTCGCGAAACATATGGGACATAAGCAATCTACTACTGTCCATTATATAAAAATTTTAAGCATAAATGCCCACAAACGATTTGATTGTAAGTTTGATACTGGTGATTATTGTAGAAAATTCTGGCACGTGCACCCAGATATTTCACAAGTTCTTTGGTCGGCTTCAAATTACCAAATGAATCGAAATATTCCACGTCGTTGTTTATCTTTCTATATGCTACCCAATGTGTTCCGTTATGCGCGGACACATCCAAGTTAACTATTGCACATTCTCGTTGTCGAGGACCGTCTCTAGGCAGAGCGTCATTCATGAAAACTCCTCGAAAATGTGGTATGTTAAGTATTTTCGCGTAATGTGCAATGTCCAAGTCGTACAGCGGACGATTGGGCAGCTTTATTGGAAGTTTTTTTTCAAATACAAGCCGAATCCGCCTCTGGGTTTCTTACGTAGGTACAGACCCGAACCGATATGTTCCATTGCCTTATTATGACGTATATCCTCCTCCAATTTCTTTTGGGCATTTTTTGCGTCGACCACAGTTTTTGCCACCCCCGCAGCACCTCCTGCTAAAGCCCCCAGTGCCGAAAGACCAGCAAAGAGAGGTATGAGGGGTAGGAAACCTCCAGATTTTAGTGGTAGTACGCGAGGAACATCAATTTCTTCTCGGCCGCCAAGTCTTTTGATTATGGATTTTGCAATTCGTACAGCAGTCAAAGCAGTATCGTGTAACGATGCTCCTCTCTTCATGGACTTTGCAATTTTTGAGACAACATCGCGATTGAAAGAGTAACGCCCCTTTCTTCCACGACGTAACTGACATCCCATTCCCAATTTTCTTTTCGTCTTCATTCCACCGGTTACAAGTAAGGCAGCAGTTTTTTCACCAAAGCTAGCGTCTTTCGACTTGAATCGCTCCCAGGCTCTATTTTCCAATTCTTTATCGGCCTTGTGACGTTCTTCGAGAGATGAATGCTGCGAGTAAGCGATATCGTGTTGTTTACAAGCTGCGTCTAATGGATTAATACCTGGATCTCCACGTGCAAGACGTTTTTGTAGTTTTGTTCCAGCTATAAAGAACGTATTTTTTTTTTTACTTATAAAACACAACAAAATTGTCGCAAAGTTACTTACGTCCACAGTACTGATAACCGCCAGGAATATGTAGCTCAAATGGCAGTTTATTAATTAAAGAGTTCACGAGACCTCCTCCTTCGACGACCAACATTGGACTGATGCCATGCAAGTGATGACATCTATAATATATTGCCGTACTTATGTACTACACTTGCCACACGATGAAGATCGTTCAACAAGAGCAGACGTTGCCAATTGATAATCTGGACATTGTCCAGAAAGTGACAGTCAGTAAACATGGTAAATTGCTACCAAACTCATTTAGAGCCATTATTTGCGGTCCAAGTGGGTGCGGAAAAACGAATGTCATGCTATCACTATTATTTAATCCGAATGGCGCCAAATTCAAAAATGTCTATGTTTATTCGAAATCCCTTTTTCAACCGAAATACCAACTACTGCAAGATGTAATAGCCCAAGTCAAAGGTGTTGGGTACTTTCCATTCAAAGACAATGAAGAAATTATCAGTCCAGATGAAGCACAACCAAACTCAATTTTTTTATTTGACGATGTTGCATGTGATGGTCAACAGAAGATTCGCGAGTATTATTCCATGTGCAGACATAAAAATATCGATGCCGCTTATTTATGTCAAACATATTCAAAAATACCGAAGCAGCTAATAAGAGACAATTGTAACATGATTGTATTATTCAAGCAGGACGAGATAAATTTGAAGCATATATTTGATGAACACGTATCGCCAGACATGTCGTTTGATGAATTTAAAAAAATGTGTTCAGAATGTTGGACGACAGACCGCTATGGTACTTTGGTCATTATGAAAGATTTTCCCCTTAACAATGGCCGATACCGCAAAGGATTTGATAAATATATAAAATTGTAAGTTGATGTATTGTTTAGTTGTCAACAAAATGTCTTATGATGCGGTCGCCATTGCCATGCGCAAGAAGAAAGTTGCCGAATTGGCTAGATCAATTCGCAAAAAATATTTGGCATTGAAATTAGGCAAGACAGAACAAGATGAGTCACTAAATAAACTTTTTAAACCAATCTCGAAACCACTCAAGAATATTGCGCAATCATCAAAAACGTTGCATCATGCTATCGATAACAAGTTTAGACAAGTTAAAAAAGAAGAAGAAGAGGTGAAAAAGGAACAAGTAGGACTAAAAAAAGAGCCAGATAGAGAGGAAAATCCTACACCACCATTATCATTTATAAGTGATGGAGATGTGTTTGAAAACAACGATAAAGAAGATGAAGAATACGAAGATAACATAGAAACAAACCAATCGCAAGATGAAGTATCCGAACAAGTATTTCAAGATTACCTAGACCAATATCATTCTCTAATTCAACCTTACGTGATAAATCACGGGATATCTTCAGATCAAATAGATAAGGTATACGGTCCAACCTATGATAGCAAAACGGCAAAATGGGCACTTGGTTCCACTGATATTAATTTCACTCGGGATGGTAGGATTGTAACGAAAGGAAAATATGTTAAAGGGACACGTGGACTATATGAGTTAATATTTTACAAAGACCCTGATCATTTTAAAGAAGAAGACGTTAAAGACTATATTTCATTGTTGGATATAACCGGCGCTCATAAAAGACGGGATGGTACACTAAAGGGAACCCACGGCTACAAGTGGAAGGAAATTATTAAACCTAATCTTCCATCATTAATACCTCAACGTCGTCATACAGAAACTAGTAGAGGAGATGTCGGTTCTGGATTACCTACGCATTTGACATACAATGATTTGCCTAGGGAATATATTTACTGGGACGACCCAAATGAATTGGTGGATCGTCTTCAACTCTTGGTGGCTTCGAAAGACGCCGGCAACACATCTCTCGACAACGAAATTGTAGCCATCATCAATGAACTAAAAGAAGCTAATATAATAGAGTAACTGGGAATGACAATATCATTTCCATTATGAGTGTCGACAAATTCGGTCATCATTCTCGTGGTGGTGGTGGTAGCGCTCAAAAGGTGACGCGAGTTACATTTCCACATACTTCTGACGGAAATATTAATGCCGAAAATGTGAAAATTTGCAATGTCAAGGATCCATCAGAAAATGGTGATGCTGCAACGAAAAAATACGTCGATGCACAAATAAATGAGTTGCGTAACATACAGTCACCATTAATTCAAACACATGGTGAGTTGTTGCAGCAAAAAACTGGGGAGATAGAAGGTTTAGCCATCGGACTAAATGAAGTAAGAGAAGAGCTTCATAAAACTACAGTTCCACTTCTCGAGCAGAAGTTGCAGAAAATAATGAAAAATGATTTGAATACACTAAAAAAGGACACGGAGAATAATGTAAATAAGTTGTTGCAGCAAAAAACTAATGATATAAAGAATTTAACCATGGAACTAAACGAAGTAAGAAAAGAGCTTCATAAAACCACAGTTCCACTTCTCGAGCAAAAGTTGCAAAAAATATTCAAAGATGATTTGAATACACTAAAAAAGGATACGGATAAGAATATAAAATCGGCTGCAGAAACCATTGCACATCATGCGATATACGATATGAAGATGGAAAAGAAGATAAAAGAAATGAACGCGGCATTACAGGATGTAGTAGACAACCTTCATTCGATGAATATAGATACCCGCCTAACAGCAATTGAAAGTCGTTTATAAAAATGTCTAAAGAAAAGGAACAGGTGGTGTATGAGTTGCATAAACCATCACGAAAAAACTATCCTCGTCGACGAACAATAATCAAAGGAATCGATGACTTGTGGCAGATGGATTTGGCTGAAATGCGTCCTTATGCGCACCAAAATAAAAATTACAAACTAATACTAGTTGTAATTGATTGTTTTTCAAAATTTGTTTGGACACGCCCTCTAAAGAACAAAACAGGTGAGGAAATTACTCGGGCATTTTCGGATATTCTCGCCCATACTCAACGAGTTCCGAAAAACCTACAATCTGATCAGGGAACCGAATTTTACAACAGAAAATTTCAAAATTTAATGAAAAAACACGAAATTAATCATTACAGCACCTACACGGTTAAGAAGGCTGCCATTTGTGAAAGAGTTATTAGAACGTTGAAAGCAAAGTTGTACAAGTATTTCAGTTTACATGGATCATACAAATGGCTAGATGCACTACCTACAGTCACTGAGGAATACAACAATACAAAGCACAGTAAAACAGGATACAAGCCATCTCATGTCAACAAATCCAACGAAAAAGCCATTTTAAACAAAAGTTATAGTCATTTAAAGATTGCTGGTCCACGAAGATTTAAAGTTGGCGACATTGTACGTATATCAAAGGCAAAACATTTCTTTGAAAAGGCCTACACGCCCAATTGGACTACAGAATTATTTAGAATTGTACAAGTTAAGATAACGAATCCTATAACGTATTTGCTCGAAGACATGCAAGGTACACTGATTAGCGGCGGGTTTTACGAAGAAGAATTACAGAAAACAAAAAATCCCGACATTTACTTGGTTGAAAAAGTACTTAGACGAAAAGGCAATAAGATGTATGTTAAATGGTTAGGATTGGATAGCAAACACAACAGCTGGATTACTAGTTCAGATGTAGTTTAAGGATCTATATTTCGATACGCCGCGTAGACATACATTTTTTAGAAAATGCTGACAATTACACGCAAAGAGTGGGGGATTGAAAAAGTATAAATTCTCTCAGCAACCATCCGTCACATTCAGTTTGAGTTTCTCCAACCGACTTGTGTATTCAGTTGCAACAGCAGTACTATGACTTCTCAAGATAGCGGATACGAAAGTGAAGAGACAATTATCTACGACGCTGAATTAGATCGAGTACTGGAAAAATATGAAGAAGCTGCCAAAGATGAACCATATTATTTATTGGAAACTACCTATCCAATAGGATGTTTTCACATAAAAATTGGCCTATCTCCAGCTCGACAGTTTTCTCCATCCATTATTCTGTACCAACATGGTAAATTTACAAGAATCAGTTTAAACACATTCGAGTGGACTACCCTAATTGAGATGTTTATACAAATTATGGAAGAATTTTTCATACCACCTTTGCCGACCTATGCCGATGAGTATGATCCAATCGAATTTGAGTGTGGTGATTTCTGCAAACTAAGACAATTGGTAATGGAAAATGTAAAGTTCCTGACTATCGAGAAACACGGAATCGAATATTATTTATGTGAAGATGATGTAAGCCAGATCCTGAGAGCAAACATTGATTTAGTGTCTCAACGAGTGTCGTTATTGGACAATTTACAGTTTTTTTCGTATTATAGAAATGTTGTATACTTTATTCAGCAAAATTGTCATAAGAGTAACAGTTTATATAGTCGACTTCACGCTTTAACTGCGTTTTGTGAAATTTCTCCAGATACTTTGTTAAGTCAAGCTTTGAATGAATATGTATGGTATTATAGCAATAAAGTTGTAAATGATTTGGATAGTTGTGAATAAATAATATTAATAAATATGTTGTCTTTTATTTTTACCTAATATAAATAAAACAAACAAAAATTAAGATTAAACAATTTTATTAATAAAAATTACATTATACAATGGATAATATTTTTTATATACAATTTACAAAAACTTTGCGATAAGTGATCTTTTCTTTTTTTTTTAAGTAACCATATACTGCGCAAAAAGAAGAAAATTATTTATGCATTGAGCATCTACATTGAAAGGACCAAGTTGTATCAAACAAGACGTGATCAAACGAATTTTGACACCAATTATCTGTTAAATCATACAAATATTTTATTTCATATTCATGATATTCATTCCAATTAAGAACCTGTTCATAACCATAACATTTATTTTTTGATTTAAGTACGTTTCGGAAAAGTTTGAAACAGCTAAAACAAAAGTTTAAAGCAATAGCATCTGCTACAAATGCAGAAAAACAAACACAATACATATTAAGTTCTTTCTCTTTATAATAATTTGACTCACAAAGATGATTTCTTTCTGCTTCGTTTTCACGTTTTGTTTGTTCAAAATCTATTTGATCACATATTTGTATTTTATGCAAATAATCAGTTTCATATAATTTTCGAAAGCGATAAATACTATAATTATTACAAATTTCTACAGTAAGGCTCCACGGCAGTGGTGACATCTCAACAAATTCAGTTATGTTCAAGATATTTTCACAAATAGTTTTTATAGATTGTGTGCGTAATGTTGTTACCATCTTTTCTTTTGCTGTATTTCTGCAACAACAACAACAAATAAATGTTTAGTGATGACACTGCCGTTTTATGTATTATAATGCCCCCACGGAAGCGTATTAAATGATTTTGGTATTAAGTACCGCTTGTCGTCATAAGGACTTAGAGCCGTTTTGGATTGTTCGATGCTAAATACTGAATGTTGATATGACCGAATACATCTTTGGCTTGCGTTTTGAATTTTGAATTCTTTAAGACATTTTTCATAGTCTTCGTACGTAATTTTATTTCGAACGACATTATATTTCACTCCTTTTGCCTTTTTGGTTATTCCCAAATTGCTTACGTCGCTTTCAATTCTCTCTTTGTTTAGTTGTTTTCGTTCCAGGCGTTGTCTTTCTTTTTCCCTCTCCACGTCTGTTATTTGCATTTTAAATGTGTACATTTTTGATCTTAGCCCAATAAAATGTGTAATTATTTTCCCATTTGCCTCATCCTTCATTAATCCAGGGATTTTTTTATTTAATCGTTCTATGTCATATGGGTTATTTTCGGCGTAGTCGGAGGTATCGAATTTGCTTGGATATGCTTTTAAAACCTCTCTATATGCATCTGAACATTGCAGTTCATAAATAAAGCTGTCTGTGTCCATGTACAGCAATGAACAGTTTTCTTCTCCCATCGTTGGAAGCATAAAGTTATAATGAAAATCGTACATACATAATTTGGATATATCAAGGATTGCTGCGCCTATATACAGGGGTTTATTAAAGCATACTTCTGATTTTTTCAGTTCGATAGCCACCAAATTCTCATGAAAGATCGTTCGACTATGAAATCGACTACTTGCAATCAAATTTTTAGCTCCGTACCTTCCATGCCATTTTTTACATAATTTTACGATACGATGACGTCTTATGTTCTCCATTGTCTTACCGAACACAGCATTATTCATTAATTTAAAGAGATTTTTTTCGAAGCTACTTGTGGCTGCTGTTCGTAAGTTGGTATTTAACTCAATATATGGTCGCAGCCACGCAGATTGTTTAAATTTCAACACTCTGTGTATCTTTGTTAAAATTAAACCGTTCTCTAATGCCTGTTTAAGATTTCTATAATGAATAATATATTTTGTTTTGTGATATAAGGTTGGTATTAACTTTGGCAATTTTGAACCGGGCGGAATGCGGTGTTCGGCAGCAAATGGAAAATCTTTGTGTTTATCATGCAATTCGCGTGGATACTCCAAGTCAACTTGGAAAAAATAGCCCTCTTTCGCATCATTTGGTATTGACATAATATCAATATGACCTTCGGGAAGATTAGTGGATTTTGATGCAACACCAAATTTGGTACCATCTTCAATCCATTTGAATCCTCCTATTGGTAAAGCCTCACTCATGGCCCAGCCATACAGATTATTCACGTCTAAATACATGATGTATTTAGAGGGTTGTGTGGGGTCATACGTCGACATGTATTTGTTGTTGGCCTCCGAATACCTGTTGCTGCAAACAGATATTCCGCCTCTTATGGCTTTTTCCATGAACAAAATCATATCCACATCTTTTAGCAATTCTAATTTACATTTTGTGTATCTCAGCATACAATCCCACGTGTATCCTGGCATGGTATAATACCAAGCAGGATCTAGTTTATACGTGTCTCGACATTTTTGTCGAAACTGCTCAAACACATCAGCCAGCAGCAGAATATCTGTTTTCAAATACAAATCGCTGTATTCACCCAAATTTTTACAATTAAATTTATTCCAAACATTCTGCGCATGAGCATACTTCTCTTCACTAATATATTCATTATTTAGCTTATTATAAAAATGCCTAATGTTGGGTAAAGAAGTTTCATCTAATTTTTCCACGCTATCGATATAATCGTAACAAAATACTCCTTTACAAGTTAACAAATTGAATGTATCATCATCTAAATTACTAAATTCTCGTTTTAAAATCTTCTTTTCCGATGTGTCTAAAATTGATGCTAATTCGTCGAGTGAAGCTCCCATAAATCTTAGTGAATCAATAAATCGTAATTTAATTTGATGTTCGTCAGAGTGTAATGTAAATGAAATATATTTTTCTTTATTAATTGGAAGTAGACTCAAGTGCCCATGTTTGCATAAATCAATAATCATAAAATGCGAATCGTAACCACTAAAATTGTGAAAAACCACGGGAACAACAAATAATTTTTTAAAGTTCAAATTACATGCTTGGTGTGCAAATCCACGTACCTCTCCGGTAAAATGGTTGTGATCTACTACAATTGTATCTGTAGCCAAAAAGCGTTTCTCACAAATATGACAAACAGTCGCTCCATTTGTATTAGTCTTTTCGGCTATAGGTATAATTGTTTTCAACTTGGAATTTACAAATTTGGAAATTTCA
Organism: Diabrotica virgifera virgifera; assembly: GCF_917563875.1. NCBI lineage: Eukaryota > Metazoa > Arthropoda > Insecta > Coleoptera > Chrysomelidae > Diabrotica > Diabrotica virgifera. Next base: position 89,170,396 of record NC_065452.1, read on the forward strand.
GCCATTTCTTTTGCAAACCACTCCATGCAATTTTCACCTCTATAGCTCTTAAAATAAGATAAACTGTCATCGTAAGCACATTTAAAATAATAACCTGCACTAAAAGGTACATGTTTCTGATATTTTGCTGTTTTACTCAATTTGACATTGGAATCCGTAAAATTATGTAATTGGCATTCAAAATCGGCATAAACTATAAACGGAGTTGTTTGTTTGTACGTAAAATTGCGAAAACCCACATGATCATATTTAGGAACAGTCATTTTGCATTTATTCATATCCGAACACATTTCTTCATGCTCTGCTAGTTTGATTTCACTGCTAAAGTGGTTTAAACAACGATCGCAAATATATTTTTTACTTTTGCTCTTATTCACTTGTGACTGTACTAATTTTCCCAAATCTTTAATCCAACAATAATGAAAACGTATTTCCGTCTGATCGTCATCTTCTGGAGGAGCATCGTAATCATTTAATTTTGGAAAATATTTATCTTGCACAAGAAGCAAATTAACATGCTTTTCCAACTTTGTTGGTGTCAGTCTGGCAGGTACTACTTCGTAAAATTGTTTGTCCTTAACTATATTTAATTCTAATACGAAAACATTGACTGATATGGCGTTTAGTTTTTCGAATTTTGAAATTTGATTTAATGGCATTGGGCTTTCTAATTTGTCCGTTTGAAAAATAGTAGAATAATGTGGATATTTGGATACTCTTTGAGCATCTTTGTTAGCAGGATACAAAGCACTAACTATTGACCAATAAAAGCATGCTTGATCAAAATTACGAACATTGATACAAGCCTTTTTATTACTAATCTCTTTTGGCAAGTCAATGAAGGACGAACCGTTTCCTATGTCCACTCTATTAATATTAACCTCTAATGAAATTACTTTAGACAGCGCGGCTCCTGAATCTTTTTCTGCAAATTCGGACAGCTTTGTATAAATTTTATCTTTAACATTTTCACGAAACCAAAGATGTAAATCGGTCGATGTATCTATAATAGCATTTTTCGTATTAAAATATTTTAAATCTACACTTTCACTATCACTTGATTTTTTAATGAACTCCCCGCAAAATGCAGTATTGACTTTAAGTATTCTATGTGTTTTCAAAATAATTTTAATTTTGTTGCTAAAAACAGTATAAGCATCCTCTAAAAATTGGCCAATGTCCTTATGAGTTAAATTTACTATTACACCGGTTTTAATTCGACTGGCAAAACACGACATAACATTTTCCCATTTAACTCTATTGCGTAATTTTGAACTAAACCCCATCCCAACATGTTTATTATTGAAATTTAAAATAATTTGTCTAAAATGCTTAAAATGACCTATGTTAGTTTGCAATTTTCTAACTGTTCCAATGGGTAGCTTATTGTTTTTAATAACTTTATTGCATCTCCAAATTTGACTATTTACACGTCTTGTCCACACTTTACGGTCCCTATCAGTGAATTTGTCAAACATTATTTTACGAAGCGTTTTAATAATGTGAAGCAAATCATCAGACTGTTTGATCACTTGTTTATGTTGCATGGCTACTCAAACACAAAAGATACAAGAAAGAACAAGATCACTTACCCTTTTTCCTTTATTCTAATAGCTAGTTGTCTATTATCTCAAATTTTGCTGATGGGCGGTGGTATCCGGTATCGATCAGTCCTCGAAATATAATGGAATACTTCTTTGTTGCAAAGTCAGAGATGAATGGAGTATATACGTTTGTGACTCTATTTGGCAGGAACACAACGTTCTCCTCCAGTTCCAGCAAAACTACTTGGCCAAATTTATTTTTCACCAGCTTGGCGTCTATTACTTTTTGTGGCTCGTTTATTGGTAGTTCGTTTAATTTAATTATTGGTTTACGGTCTGCAACCAAAGAAACGGCATTTATTTTTGTTAAATCCATCTAAAACAATAAGAAACAATTGCTAGAAAACGTGCACAAATCTTACTATTTTCCTATAAATAATAGTTTAGAGAAAACAAAATCCACAGAAGTACGTAACAAAAACAGAGACATTAAAAACAAAAAATCGATAATTTACATTAACAAAATAATGTGATCGTGTAAAAATAAGAAATTGTGAATTGTGAAGACCGACAAAAAATTGGGAACACAGAGAAATAGAAAACAGTAATCCACAAATTATTAAAGAAGAGGAGAAGGGAAATTCTTTGCACGTAAGTATTTTAAAAATACATAGATAAAAGAAACACAAGTATATAGAAGGCCGGCAAAAGAAAATTGGGGAGAGAGTAATAGAAATAGTCCACAATTATTAAAGCACAGTAGACGTGAATTTTTTTTGCACGTAATTATTTTAAACATAGATAAAAGAACCACAAGTACATAATACTAACACAAGAACTTATTTAAAAAATATTTAAGACATGAAACACAAGTACACAACAAATACATACAGAAAAAATATTTAATATGAACAACAAAGATAGCTTACCTTGATTCAGTATTTATCACTGCACTGCGAACTAACTAGCGACACGTTCAGAAACTGTGGTTCGGACACAATTGGTGTACTTTATGCCTGTCGGAAACTCAATGAACTGGCTATCCCCCGATTTCTATTTATATAGTAGGTTAATCTGATGACGCATTAAAATTTACATGTATGTACTTGCAGGATTCTTTGAAACGGCATGTGCATATTATTGCTAGAGTTTGCGGTTTTGATTTCCGTTATTAACGCGTCGGGTAGAATGTGCTGTGTCATAATAATGAAATCGTATACTAAAAAATATAATTGATGCTTTTTTTTTTTGCGGTCATTGCCATATTATACATTCTTATTTATTTTGCAATATCAGGTTAAAATGCAATATTAGACATGTGAATATTATTTATATAAGTTGCAGTTTTAATTTCCGTTTTAACGAGTCGTGTAAAATTTGCAAGGTGTTTCTGGCGATGTTGCAAAAAATATAATCGTTGCTTTTTTGCGGTCATTGCCCTACATTCTTACTATTGCAATATCATGTTACAGGTGTAATATGAGATTGGGAATGTGCCTTGCTTCCGCTGACACATTCGTTTTGTGTGACTAATGAAATTCTATTTAATACTTAGTATTAGATGTGAATTTTATGAATAATAAACTCGTATTTAATTTCTTCTTCTTCTTTGTGTCAAGCCATCTGTCAATTCTTCTTCTTTTCGGTGTGTCACTTCTTCTTCTGTTTTCCGGTTTGTCAATTCTTCATTGTGCTGTGCCATTGTTACTTCTTCTTCTTCTTTTCGTTTGTCTTGTTGCTATCAATTCTTCTTCTTTTCGGTTTGTTAATTCTACTTTGGGTCGAGCCATCGTCACTTCTTCTTTTCGTTTGTCACGTCACCTTCTTCTTCTTCTTCTTTTCCGCAGCCGTCAATTCTTCTTCTTTCCGGTTTGTCAATTCTTCTTCATTTTGTTAAGACATTGTCACTTCTTCTTTTAGTTGTCATGTTGCTGTCAATTCTTCTTCTTCTTTTCGTTTGTCATGTCAACTCTTTTTCTTTTCCGCAGCCGTCAATTCTTCTTCTTCTTTCCGGTTTGTCAATTCTTCTTCATTTTGTTAAGCCATTGTCACTTCTTCTGTTAGTTGTCATGTTGCTGTCAATTCTTCTTCTTTTCGTTTGTCATGTCAACTTCTTCTTTTCAGTTTGTCATGTTGCTGTCAATTCTTCCTCTTCTTTTAGTTTGTCATGATGCTGTCAATTCTTCTTCTTATTTATTTCGTTTGTCACGTCATACGTCAAATGTCACGTTCTGTTAGGCACTATACGGAAAAGAAGAAGAATTGACAGTTAATATTGAACGTTGACAGAAGAAGAATTGACAGTTGGCTTCTGTGTCGCCGCCGCTTTCATTTGACACCCCATACGTCAAAATCGGACCAATAGCAACGAAGATATGCTGTAATGCCCTTTTGACACTGCCGCCATCTTTGTTTTTTGTCTCAACTTATTCGTTATCCCCTCCCCGTTCCAACGAGCCCTCTTACGTCACAATCGGACCAATAGAAACGAAGATATGACGTAATGCCCTTTTGGCATATTCTGATGCGCACGCCACATACTGCATTCAACCCCCTTTTTCATCCCCTTTCCAACGATACGTCACACGTCATCCTACGTTAAGCCGTTTGGCATTTACGACCGGGGGTTGCTATTTAAGGGTTGCGATTTAGGGGTTGCGCCAGAAACCGCTTTGCCTATCTACTAGTATGGGAGATAAACAACAACCTTGCTTCAGTCCTTTTGTTACCTGAAAACCATTAGACACCTCTTTTTCTATTTTAACTTTTGCTATTGTGTTCTCATATAGCTCCTTAATAGCATCGATTAGTGTAACGCTGATACTGGTTTTCTCCAATACTTTCCACAACTTCGCAACAGGCACGGTGTCATATGCTTTTGTTAAATCGACTAAAAGTAAATGCACTTCACGAGATCTCAGTGTTCTTTTTTCGAGTATTTGGGATAAGTAGAAAATACTATCTATTGTGGATCGTCCTGCTCTGAATCCGTTTTGTTCTTCTGACTCAAAAGGGCGGTATTCTTCGCATATGCATTCTTTTATAATTCTTCCATATAATCTGCTAAGCGTACTCGTAACAGTTATACCCCGATAGTTATTGCAATCTTCCTTATTTCCTTTCTTATGGATAGATGTTATCCATCCTTCTTTCCAACTTTGTGGCACTGGTTCTCCATGCAAGTGCCTATTGAAAACTTCTGTTAGTATCTCGAATAGTTTGTTGGTTCCATTTTTTATTAACTCTGCATATATCCCCTCTGGACCAGGAGCACGTCCATTTTTCAGCAGTGATACAGCTTTTTTAGTGTCTTCGATGTTGATTGTTGATGGCTCCCCTTGAATTAGGACTTCATGTTGTTCTATGTTTTTGTATTCCGGTCTTTCTTCTACTAACAGTGTTTTATAGTGTTTTTCCCATTTTTCAGGTTCTATGGAGTGTATGGCTATTTGTTCTGTTTTGTTGGATCTGATGTTTTTTATAAACCTCCAGGATTCTCTTGATTTGCGGCCGCCGATGTACGTATCTAATTCCTGACATTTTCTTCCCCAGCTTTGATTTTTTGACTCTATTATCGTTGATTTAAATTTATTTACCATTTCTCTATATTCTCTTTTATGTTCTTGATCTTTTGTTCCCAGCCATCTGTGATATAATTTTTGCTTTTGTTCTTTCATTTCCTGTAGTTCATCATTCCACCAATTATTTTTCCTTCTGGGTTTATTTTCTCTTATACCTAAGGCTTCTTTGGCGGCTTGATGGATTCCTTTTTTTTTATTATTCTATGTAGCTCTTCTGTTGTTTTGTGTTTGAATTCCTGTGGTAGTTGTTGCTCTAATCTTTTTTTATACAATTCTCTAGTACTATCGTTGTCTAAACTTGTTAGATTGTACTGCAGTTGTTCAACTTCTACGGAGTACAATCTGAATTTCTTAAACTTCTTGATGATGAATCTTTAAGAATACTATGTGAAATTTTCAATAATATCTATGGCACGGGCAATATCCCATAAGATTGGCTAGCTACAGAATTTATTACGTTACCAAAGAAATAGGGAGCAAAAAGTGCGGATAATATAGGCTAATCAGTCTAATGAGCCAGACATTAAAACTTTTTCTTAAAATTATAAATCGTAGAATATACAAGCTGTGCGAAGAGAGAATACAAGACACACAGTTGGATTCATGAAAGGCGTAGGTGCAAGAGATGTACTTTTTAGTTTACAGGTATTATTAATTTCAAAGATGCAGAGATATGACTTGCGATATTTACACCTGCTATGTGGACTACCAAAAAGCATTTGATACAGTTCAAAGCCTGAAAATGATGGATGGTCTAACAAAAGCTCAAATGGATGACCGTCGTATAATATAAGATTTATACTGGAACCAATCAGCCACAATAAGAACAAATCTTGGAGATGAAACAACGGAAGCGATCCAGATTCTACGGGGCGTTAGACAAGGATGTATACTTTCACCTATATTATTTAACCTATATTCAGAGGAAATATTTAGTGAAGCCTTGGAAAACTGCGAACATGGAATACTCCTAAATGGAGAAGGCCTAAACAACATCCGCTATGCAGACGACATTGTTATTCTTGCAGACAGTTTGAACAGTTTACAGCAACTAATAAACAAAGTAAATGAAGTAAGTGAATGGTTTGGACTACAAGTAAATACATATTATATCAAAAACCAAATTCATGGTCATCAGCAAAAATAAAATTAGAGACGCCCAACTGCTTATCAAGAATACACCAGTGGACCGAGTAAAACAGTATACCTCTTTTGGAACAATAGTAAACGAACAATGGGATCACTCACAAGAAATAAAATGTAGAATAGAGAAGGCTAGGAGTGCATTTAATAACATGGCCAAACTCTTTAAAAGTCACAATCTTAATCTGGAGATAAAAGTAAGGCTCCTACGATGTTATATCTTCCCAATATTATATTACGGAGTTGAATCCTGGACACTCACTGAAGCGATGGAGAAAAAACTTGAAGCCTTCGAAATGTGGCTATATAGGCGAATCCATCCTAAGGATATCATGGACGGCCAAGATAACCAACGAAACCGTATTACGAAGAATGGGGAAAGAAAGGGAGGTGATGTATACCATTAAAAGGAGAAAGTTAGAATATCTCGGACATATAATGAGAAACGGCACTAAATACAGATTACTGAAGGTAATCCATCAAGAAAAAGTATTCGGAAAGCGCGGAATTGGGAGAAGAAGAATATCATGGTTAAAGAACCTGAGGAAATGGCTCTCCACAACAACAGCTAATCTATTTAAAGCATCAGTTAATAAAATAATTATAGCCAGAATGATCGCCAATATTCGAAACGAATAGGCACCAAAAGAAGAAGAAGAAAATTATCCGGTTTAGTCCTGTAGTTTGTTTTATTGTATGAGGTACTTCCGAATGTGCAATTTCTGGTCTCTTTTGTATGATCTCATTTTGAACTTCTTTCTACATGTTATTATAGAATAATTCCGTAATGTATTCCATTAATCAATTTTTGTTTGTTATCAGTAAGAATTATTTGGAGAGAGAGAGAGCAATATGCGAGAACGAGTTTGAACGATTTTCACAATCTGTACTTCACAAACAACACTAAACTAAGAAACTTGAGAAACCCCGCGAAAATAATAATTATCCAAAGATCAAAGCAGATTTTGGCAGTACACAGATCGTGATACCATGGAAACCTCTCTTTTTATGTGTTCTTGGATATGAAGCAAGTTGACTCATAAGAGTCATAAGCAGTTAATTATGTGTATGTATACATAAATAGAATAGGACGTACGCAACGCGTATATAGTATAGGTATAGCACTTATTTTTGGATGGGGAAAAACCATTGAGGTCCCGACTGTCAACGCTATGGCGAGGTATTAGTAACTTATATACTACAAGTTGAATTGCGCATAAATTCGACCGAAGTTATACAGGTTGGAAGAGGGATAGAGTGTGTACACGAAGGCGCTTGGTTCGCCAGAAGTTTTCACTTCTGTCAGCACTTCCACGAGTGCCTTAAATTTTTAATTTTTACTTATTTTTTATTTTGAATTGCAAAATTTTAAAATGTGAATTTTTGGATTCATTATTTATAATTAAATATTATTTGTTCATTTTGCGTATTTAATCTCTACCCACTCATACTATTTTCAGGCGGTTCAGATAAGGGAAAACAAATTCGTATATTTACTAGTAGACTAATAGCCGGGATAGGTAAAATTTTGCTAATCATTTTAGGCACCGAAAGAGCCTGTAGCTTAAATAGTAGAGCCAAATCAATGTTCAGTGACAGATGCGTCGACAGTGGAAATTCAAACTTGCCATGTATGGAAGGGATAAATTAAAGGTACCCCCGTTCAGACAGTCAAAATGGCCTCACTTTCAGAATTCAATTTGTTTACATCCTATGTAATTAAAAGATAAGACTTAGCACAATTTTAACCCTCCGCCCCTTTCCCTACACCCCATCAAAAATATCAATTTTTATTTTTCTTCAGGTGGAATGCAATCAATTTACTTTTACTTAACTTTACTTAATCAGTAGACCCATTAGTACCTTTCGGTGTAGGGCCATTTATAATACAATTCATTAAATTACAATTCAATAAATTACAATATTTTACAATCTTCTGAATTGTCCTAGCTCTTAACGAACTTTCTCCATTCCTTCCTATTGGATGCCATCTGTGTTGCTTCCTGCCAAGTCTTACCCTTACTCTGCAGTATCTGCGAAATGTCACTGTTCCATTCTTGGATGGGCCTTCCTCTTCTATTCTTACCTATTGGTTTGGCTTCCCACACTCTTTTCACTTGTCTATCATTGTCCATCCGGGTTAGATGTCCGAACCATGCCAATTTTTTCTTCTTGATTGAGTCGAGTATCGGCTTGATTTTGAGTCTTTCTCTTATTTCTTCATTTCTGATTCTATCTGTTCTTTTTACTCCTATCGTTCTTCTGAGGTATTTCATCTCTGCTGCCTGTATTCTGCTCTGGTGTCTTTTGTTTAATATCCAATTTTCTGCTCCATATGTCACCGTAGGTCTATATATTGTTTTGTATATTGTCATCTTGGTCTTTGTTGATATTTCTTTGTTATTAAGGAATCCTCTATTTAGTGCTTGGAATAGTTTTCCTGTGTTTTCCATTCTGTTGTTAAGATCGTCCTCTATGTCTCCTTTGTTGTTGATTACTGTTCCTAAGTATTTGTATGAATTTGTCTGTATTAATTGATGTTGGTCTATCATTATTTCTATTTGATCTTCCGTCCCTTGTTTCCTTGATATTTTCATTATCTGAGTCTTCTCTTTGTTTACGTTTAAGTTGTATTTGCTTGCTTCTAGGTTCCATTTCTCTAAGTTGTATTTCAGTTTTTCTGCTGTTTCCGCAATTAGTACTATGTCGTCTGCAAATATACACATCTCAGCGTTTATCATTTGCATTCTGTTCCAACCGATGCAGTATTTCTTGAAAGTTTTCTTACATTCTTTCACTATCTCATCTATTACATTTATGAATAGCACTGGGCTGAGACTTCCCCCTTGTCTAACTCCTTGAGTTGTTTCAAATGGTTCTGACTGTATATTTAACATTCTTACTGTATTTGTTGTTTTCATGTATATACTCTTTGTTGCTTCTATCAGTTCTTCGCTTACTTCCTTCTTCTTTAGGCTTTCCCATATATCTTTTCTTTTGACTGAGTCGAAGGCTTTTTCCATGTCTATAAAGCTCAGGTATATTTCTCTATTTTTCTTTAATGCTTTTTCTATTACTTGTTGCATGGTAAATATATGGTCTTGTGTGTTGTGTCCTTTCCTGAATCCACTTTGTACGTCCTCTAATTTATGTTCTATTTCTTTTCTGATTTTCCTTTCTATTATGGTTTCGTATACTTTTGCTGCTACACATAGTAGTGATATACCTCTATAGTTCTTACAGTCTCTTGTGTTTCCTTTTTTGTATATAGGTATAATTACTGCATTTGTCCATTCTCTGGGTATTACTTTTCTCTTCCATATTAGGTTATATATGTATAACAATTTTTCTTTTGCTTTTATTCCTATATATTTCATCATTTCTGGTGCTACTTCATCGCTTCCTGGTGCTTTTCCAATCTTTATCTTTCTTATTGCTTCTTCTAGTTCTTCTTTTTCTATAGTTTCTGGATTTTCCGTGTTTCTTATGGATACTCTCTTTATGTGGCTTTCCTTCTCCATTGTGTTCACTTGATTTCCATTCAGTAACAGCTGGAAATGTTCCCTCCATCTTTCCATTATTGTTTTATCGTCATTTATTATTATTCCTTCCTTGTTCATTATTTGTTTCAGTTTCGTTTCTTTGTTGCTTCTTAGGTTTTTCAGTGTTCTATAAAATAATTTTACGTTTTCTGTGCTGTTTTCTTCCATTTTTTCTCCAAATTTTTCCCAACTTTTCTTTTTCTCTTTCCTAACTATCTCTTTAACTTTTGTTCTTTTTCTCTTATAATTATCATATTTTTGTTGTGTTTTGTCTTGTATGTATTCTTTCCATAATTTCTTCTTTTCTTTTATTTCTCTTTTCACTTCATCGTTCCACCAAGACGTTCGTTTCCCTCTGTTGTTATTTCTTGTGGTTCCACATATTGATTTAGCTGTTTTTATCATCGCATTTTTAAATTTTCCCCATTCTTCTTCTATTGTTTCTGTTATTATATGTTCATTGTCTATTTCTTTCTCTAGCCCTTCTGTGTATCTTATTTTTGTTGTTTCTTCCCTTAGTTTATAAATTTTTATTATTTCTTTGTGTTCTCTGTTTATGTTCTCATTTCTTTTTATTTCTTTTCTTTTGCTTTTGAATGTGGTTTCTAGTAGATAGTGGTCACTACCAATTTCATAACTCCTTTTCACCCTTACGTCTCTTATCCAGTTCTTCTCTGTTTTTTGCACTATAGTATAGTCTATAATTGATTGTTCGTCTCTTGATTTGACTTCTCTTGTGATCTTGTGTATCCTTTTATGTTGGAAGTGTGTGTTCATAATCACCAGGTTATTGTCTAGACAGAATTCAAGTAGTAATTTTCCATTTTTGTTTATTTTTTCCTCCCCATACGGTCCGATGACATTGTTCCATTTTTCTGCTTCTTTCCCCACTCTACTGTTCATGTCTCCTGTGATCACCATTTTCTCTGTACAATCATTTATCACTTCTTGTAATTTGTCCCAGAACTCATTCTTTTCGTTTTTTGTTGCGTCTTCATCTGGTCCATAGCATATGATTAGGTTTGTATTGGTTTCCTCTGTATCCATATATATGTCTACTCTTAGTATACGTTCGTTGTAATATATCCAATTTTTTACTTTGTTGATACTATCCTTCTTAATCAGGCACGCTACTCCTGCCTGAGCTCTCTTCGTTTCTTCCACTCCACTGTATATTAGTAACATTCCGTTTTCTAATATTATTGATCCTCTTCCTTTTTTCTTTGTCTCTGTTATAGCTACTATTTCAATGTTCTTATCTCTAATTTCTTCCCCCAGTTCTATTTCTTTCCCATTTATACCTCTTACATTCCATGATGCCATTTTCAGAATTGTTCTGTTCTTTTCTATGTTTAGGTTGTACTTCAATTTGTTTTTCCTTACGTTTGTGTTATTATCTTTAAATCTGGTCATGTCCCTGTTCTTTGCCTGTTTTGTTTCTCGGTCCATCATTGTGTTTTCTACAGCTAGTTTTTTGAACAAGTTGGTTCTGTATTGTATGTTACTTTTTCTATCCGGCTTGTTTTTTGGTTCCATTTCCACTTAATGTCTTCAATAATTATGAATCCATATCCAATTTTTGTCCTTTTCCCATTAGTCTTTTCCTCTGCTGCTATCTTCCTAAGGTTTCTTTGTATTTCTATCTCTTTTAATGTTAGGTCACATTCTATATATACTCTATGTTGTTTATAGCTCATTAGTTTACCCTTGGCTTTCAGTATTTTCATTTTATCTTCGAATTTGTTACATTCTATAACACACATTGTTTCATTTATCTTTTGTACCCTATTTATTTCTGATTTTACTCCCATTTTTGCTTCTATGAAGTTCTCTATTTGCTCTGTTCCTATTGTGTCTAGTGGTAAGCCTCTCATTATTAGGTTATTTTTCTTCTTTTCTTTCTGACATGCTTCCAAGGTTATTTCTATTTTATCTATTTTTTGTTTCATCGTAGCCATTTCTTTCTTTAGATTTTCATTTTCTCTTATTATTTCTTTCATTTGCAATTTGTATTCATTATTTTCCTTCCTAATTTCTTTTAGTTCCTCAATCATATTACCCATTGTATTTTTTATATCTTCCAGGTCCTTGTTTTTCTTTTTGTTATCGCTTGCTAATTGTCTCATTAGTTCCATCATTTCGTTCTGGCTGCTGGTTTCATTCGTTGATGGTTTCGACCTGTCTGGTGTTCGGTTCACTTTTCTACTCCTGCTAAATATATCTGGCTCCTCTTTGCTTTTTCTTTTACCGTCCTCATTAATGCTATCATTACCATCCGCCATCTTTCTTCCTATTCAAATTATTAAAGTAGGTATGTATTTATAAATACAAATATTAAATCAAATTAAAACCTACTTGATTAAATCAAATTAATTAAATTTTTTACTTTAATTACAAAATATTTATATATTATTCAATTTTTTTTACTTTAATTATAAAACTATTTAAATACCATTTAATATCTTATTTATTTATTTATATCAACAATTAATGTTCACTTGAATAAATTAGATTTATCAACAATGTCTTCTTCTTATCTTCAATATCTTCTTATTCTTCGATATCTTCTTATTCTTCAATATCTTCTTATTCTTCAATATCTTCTTGTTTTCGTTCAGAAAGCCGACTCTGTATTTTTCGATAGATAGATACCGAAGTACCTTAAATATAATTAAATCAATTTATTAGTAATTACCACTGCTGAAAGCAGCTTCGGCTAGTCCACCCATAGGACCTTGACTTCTTATCAGCAATCAATTTAAAAATTTCAAAAAATTCACAGGCATGGTCAGTTGAGGCTTTTACAAAACATGTCATTAATAATAGCCTCAGTTTTCTCTGTCACAATCGTCAGATAATTTTAGATAGCAGCGTGCAGTCTAATTACCTATTGTATGTCCAACCCCAAAAAAAATTTATTTTTTTTTTTTGAAAAAAGCGTACGTACCTATCTATATTTTTTTGAGATAGCTGCATGTCTATTTTTTTAATTAACTATCTAGATGTTAAATAAGCCACAATTAAATTGAAAAAAATAATTTTATTAACGTTTCGACGCCCAAATCGGGTGTCGTTGTCAAAATACAAAATAGGTACTACTAAATTAAACAAAAATGTTGTTGCTTAGTAAAAAATTCTTCTAATAATTTATTTAATCTGACACATTTATATCGGCAATTCAGACATATATTATACATTTTAAAGTAGAAGACTTTAAAATGATATTGCCAATATTTATGAGTTGCATTCCTGGGACGACTTTACTGAAAGATAGTTCATTCGATTACATGAAATCAACCAATAAAAAATCAATCAAAAAATTCAAAATTACGATTTGTATACACAATTCTATTTTTTTTATTTTGTGTATTATATCAAAAATTATATTTTTATTTTTTTAGATTTTTGCGTAAGGTGCGCCACCTTCAAAAATCCAAACTGGTTTTTTAAGGAGTTTTGGGGATTTTCCCCATTTTATAGACTTCAATATAGATCAGATCAAGGTTTTTGAAGTGAAAACTTCTTTAGGGACGTTGTGCGATTTTTGGATAGGGGAAAAAGCATTGAATTCGCGACCGTGATGACGACCGTCATCTTTAGGGACGTTGTGCGATTTTTGGATAGAAGAAAAAGCATTGAATTGGCTACCGTCATCGCGACCGTCATTGCGACCGTCATCGCTTATGCTATATAGTATGTGTATGTATATATAAATTGTGCAGAGGTATTTAAATTTAAAATAAATGTAATACCTATTTTAGGATGGGGAAAAAAATTGATTTCGCGACCATCATCGCGACCGTCATCGCTTCGGAGAAATAAATTTTGTACATATATGGGTATATTATGTGTATGTATATATAAATTGTATAGAAGTATTTAAATTTAAAATAAATGTAAAACCTATTTTAGGATGGGGAAAAAGGATTTATTTCACGACCGTCATCTCTTCGGCGAAATAAATTTTGTACGTATATTTATTATGTGTATGTATATGTATATAATATATTGTGTAGAAGTATTTAAATTTAAAATAAATGTAAAATCTATTTCGGGATGGGGAAAAAAATTATTTCACGACCGTCCTCGTGACCGTCATCGGTTAGACGAAATAAATTGTGTACGTATATTATTATAATGTACTATAATAATACTAATATTATTGAAGTGAAAACTTCTTTAGGGACCTTGCGCACTTTTTGAATGGGGAAAAAGTATTAAATTAGCGACCGTTATCCCTTCGGCGAAATAAATTTTTAAAGTAAAAACCTTTTTAGTGATGTGCACTTTTTGGATGGGGAAAAAGTATTAAATTAACGACCGTCATCGCTTCAGCGAAATAAATTTTAGAAGTGAAAACTGCTTTAGGGACTTTGTGCATTTTTTGGATGGGCAAAAAGTATTAAATTAGCGATCTTCATCGCTTCGGCAAAATAAATTTTTGAAGTGAAAACTTCTTTAGGGACGTTCTGCACTCTTTGTCTGGGGAAAGAGTATTAAATTAGCGACCGTTATCGATTTGGCGAAATAAACTTGTAAAGTGAAAACCTCTTTAGGAATGTTGTGTACTTTTTGATGGGGAAAAACATTGAATTTGCGACCGTCATCACTTTGCCGAAATAAATTTTGTAAGTAGTTTGTTATAGTAGTTACTTACTTTGGGCACTTTGGGTTGGTATGTACTTGGGTAACCCTTGGGTACTTGGAAATGAGTGAATAATCCCGTTAGAAGACGTGACATTCGTATTGCTTAATTTGATATTAATAGATGAAACAATAATAATAATTAATGCAGCCATTTGGAAACATTCGTAACTAAACAAACGTTTGAGTATTAATCAAACATTCTAAAAACTTAAATGCTTTAAAATCTATTATTGTAATTATACGTGTCGTAATTATCGGACAAAAATTCTGTAAATTTTACTGGATAACAACTGCACTATTGTGATCTATAAAAATAATAATTAATTTATTGGAAATCACATTCGTAATGTTGGTTGCCTAATAAACACATGTACTTGCAAAATTAATACAGTACATTTAAAACATAGAATTCGTTGCCGTGTTCTTCTGTAGATATATGCTTTATCATTTTCTGGCTGTATTTCATCTTAATCGCATATTTTTCTGTTTTTAACTTTTGTTTTTCTTCTTCGACTTCCTCTGTCTATCATCATAATATAATCATACATCTCCAAGTGGAGCAAAGGCCAGCTTGCGGTGTTTCAAATAGCATGAGGTATGATGGTGAGGTAGCTAGTCCCATATACATAGATATCCTCTGTCTATACATACATAGATATTTATTTTATGTTCCTACCGCTTGCTTGTTTGTTTTATTTGCTTGTTTTTGTTTCCTCTGATTCTGTGCAGTGTTAGAACATGTTCACCTAGATTTAGATTCCATGTTAAGTACTAGGAAACTAACAGTTATACCTGGAATCAACCGAATAACCGCCCAAACCATTCAAAGGAACAAATTTCATCCATATGAAATAGTGCAGCAACTTAATGCGAGGATCATTATGACTGCCGTTTACAGTTTTGTGAAATACTGAGTGAGCTAGCAGTCGACCTATTCACAGTTTCTCTTTAATATCTTTTTCTCCCATGAATGCACTTTTTTTTATAAATAATGGAAAAATGTGAATCGTCACAATTACGATTGTGGCGTACTTCATTTGCCGTTATTGGTCTGATTCATACCCTGGTATTTTCCACAAGGTACCGAAACAATTAATGTATATTGACATCATCACTTTTGCTTACAATAGTTACTGTGTTATGATCTAATTCAGGGATATCAATAGTGTATAATATGTACATGTACAGGAATGGTCCTATCATACTACCTTGTGGTACACCTGCATTGATTTCTTTTAGTTCGGAGTAGGCTTCTTCTTACTTATATCTAAAAAATATATTTAATATATAAGATTCCAATAATTCTGTGTATTGTAAGCAAACTTTTGCTTAATTTGCATTTAAGTTTTAATGCCATACTTTATCAAAAGCTTGCGCGACGTCGAGGAGACAGCGGAGCAAACTTTCTTTTCTTCTATACTAAATTTACAATCAAGATGCAGTAGAAATAAACAAACCATGACACGTTAAATGCTACTAGGAGCACTCCCGAATCATAATTTACAATGTATAAACTTTGAAAATCATGATTTGGAATTTACAATGTATATACATTGTAAATTATGATTTGGGAGTGCTCCTAGTAGCATTTAGCGTGTCTTGGTTTGTTCATTTCTACTGCATCTTGATTGTAAATTTAGTATAGTGATTCTAGGATTTGTAGTATTAATAATCATTTTACTAGCGCGATGGTAAAATTATGAAATTTTAGCGCCGGTAATTTTACAAACTGAAAGGATATTTTGCAGTTGCCATTGCCAGCGTAAATTTACGGCCTTTTGTCAAAGTTAGGTGGAAAGAAGCAATGAGTAAATTTCATTAGATTAAATTTACTGATATTAACATTAATATTACATTTGAGTAGTAGATACATTTGCAGTTTTCCTAGTTTAATGAGGATTACAAATTTCTTACCGAATGTAAATAAATCGGTAGATTTACTTTAAAAAAATACTGGCCTGTCTTTCTCATTGGTGTAGAGTAGGGTGACCAAATCATAAACTTGAAAAAACGGGACACATCCAAAGAGGGTTTGGGGGCGATACTCTTCAGGGGCATCCATCTAGACGTAATCATTGAAACATGCTCTTTTTAGCTAATTTCACACATAAACCTGTTTCAATTTACCTATAAATATGTAATATGCTGGGCGTATACGTATATACTCCTTCTCAGAGGCATCTTTCAGTGCGTCACAGTTTCTCGATTTCTTTCTAACGCATTAAGTTGGAAGTGACAGAAAAAAAGTACGTCCGTGATTAAAGTCATTTATAACATTTATTCTAGTTGTTTATAGATGGCGCTATAATCGAAGAAATAATGTTTTATGTATTGGGGGCTATGCTGTATCATTTACGTAAACTGATTACGTACGGTAAACTCGAATTACAGGCTGTAATCTTGTGTGTAAAATCGGTATGCTGTATCAATGATAACCAAGGGGTTGCCTACCTTCGTATGTAATTTCTTTTAGGTAAACGCACGCGTAAACGTAATTTTAAACTTTTCTAAACAAAAATTACTTGCCGTTTAGTTTGGTTATGTGAAAATGTTTATGTTATATTAATAAATATTGTTATTTTTATTTGTGAAACCAAGTTGTTTGTGTGATAGACTTTATTTGATTTTTAGTTTAATTGGTTTAGTGTTTAATTTTTAAGTGATTTTTTAGTTGTTTAGTACTTCAATATATTATATCATAAAATGAATTTTTGTTTTTGTTCTAAGTAGCTTTCACTATTTCCTACTAACACTACATCATCAGGATACAGTAAGTACCAGGAAATGTAAAGTTGTGCTCACAACGAGGCGCCGACCCTCGCTCCCTGGTATCCCTCGTACCATATCATGGATCGCCCGATGCATTATGTTAAATGCGATGAGATCGTTCACGATAATGAAGAGTAGTAGGATACTCTGTTCTAGGAGAGGATACCATCCTTTGGTCTCCTTAGTGAGTGCACCCTTACCCTGCTAGGCCTGGATCCCACGTACCAAAAAAAAGTTGATTAATAGCAAGCTGAAAATTTGCTAATAGGGCTTTTCATCAATTGTCATTTGTTTCGAGTTCCTGTCATATGTTATATAATATTAATATAGGGCTTTTCATTCACAGTCATTTGTTTCGAGCTTCTGTCATGTGTCACATAATATTAATATATCTACGTCATACGTTATTGGCATATACCAATGATACAAACCAAAGACATATGACGTAGATATATTAATATAATATGACACATGACAGAAGCTCGAAACAAATGACAATCGATGAAAAGCCCTATACACGGATTATACGGCATATGACAGAAGCTCGAAACAAATGACTGTGAATGAAAAGCCCTATAGCTTAACGGTGTCTAGTCAGACAAACTTTAATGTACGCAAACACTGGAAGTTTTAATTGTGGAACAGTTTAAAAATTTGGAACGTAGATTACTAAAACTCATGTGTATTTTGTCAGACAGAACATCCAATTGATTTGTTACCTTTTCATTAAACTCTCATGCAAAAAGCAGACTGATATTACTAACCAACATGATTCCTGTCATTTGACATGTTCTTCTTGTTCCACTCATTAAAATGCCCAGTTGGTGATAAACACCAGTCTGATTTTTGCATGAGAGTAATGAAATGGAAACAAATCAATTGGAAGTTCTGTCCGACAAAATACATAAAACGTATTCAAAGTCTGACGTTCCAAATTTTTAACTTATTCCACAATTAATACTTCCCCTGTTCCCATACATCAAAGTTTGTCTGACTAGACACTGTTAATCTATTAACAAATAATTTTCAGCTAGCTATTAATCAACTTTTTTTTGGTACGCATTATCCAGGTCTATGCAGTTCCCTTGTTTACTGATCCAAAACTAATGAGTATAAATAAGAACTGAGTACTTACTGTGCCTCTCCCATATTTTCATGAAGTGTCTAAGTGGTTTTATGACTGTAGTTTGTTCATTATTGTATTTTTTTTTTGTTTTTATAAACGGGTACAAATATACTGCTTCTTCATTCGTTTAGCATTTGTCCAACTTCCATAATTCTATTAAATAAACGTATTAGCCAACTTATTCCTGCCTCTTCTAATGGCTTCCACATTTCCCCAGGAATATCCCGATTCCTTTATTTTTTGAAGTGCTTGAACCACTTCCTCATGGTCAGTGCGAGTTGACAGTAAAATCAAGTAGGAAGTATATATCAGCACGTCTCGCAACAAGGATGGAAAAAATACAGTATGTTTAAGATATACTATGTGAAGACAGACACATGTCTCTGACTCATTAGCTATCATCAGTACAGTATAGCCAAATTAGAATAGGTCTGCGTTAACCTTTCCTTGTTTGAAAAACTCTAAACATTGATTGTTTGAAACATTCCGCATTCCTTTCCTCAGGTAGCTGTAGCTTCCTCCTTGGATGTGTTAGTTGTTGCTCTGGAATCGTTAGGATCTTCTAACATTATTGTCACAAATTGGTTGCATTGCTCCTGTAGTGATCTTTTCCCAAGCTAGCATACACCTCTAGTAGGTATAGCGGTATAGCATACAGAAATGTAGATAAACTGATAATGTTGATTTGTAAACAAAACATCTTCACTAAATGGGTGAAAAAGCTGAATTCTTAGTGTCTGTTATCTGTATTTTGAGGTTGCAGTCATTAAGTTAAGGGGCAGAATAAAAAAAAACTCTGTAGACACATTAACGGACACACTTCACATGTAGTCACATCTTCTTAAGGAGTGACTTCATATGTAGTTGTGTCAGTGAATGTATTAATATCAAGCTTTCGCAAAATTTATTTGTTTCATCAAGTCTAAAATAAATTTATAATTCTTTTCTCAGTAAATACAATGAAATTAAGACAAAAAAGCATTGTATTAAAGAAGCATAAAAACTTACAACATGAGCTTAGTCCATTAAATTTTAAACATTATCACTAAACATAAAACAATATCACTAAACATAATTTTAAACATTATCACTAAACGAAACTCATCTCCTCGTACCTAAGAGACCGGAAGTTCAGGGTCCGGATAGGACCAGTTCTATCAGAACACGGAATGCCGGAAGCTGGAGTACCACAGGGGGCAGTTTTATCACCCCTTCTGTATACCATATATACAGCAGATGTTCCAAGAACACCCGGAACATTGATCAGCCTTTATGCAGACGACACTGCAATTGCTGCAAAACACATGAACCTAGATATAGCTGTAAGAAATCTACAGACGGCATTGGATACAATAGAAGAATGGAGTATCCAATGGAAAATAGCAATAAATCCAGATAAGACCCAAGCGGTTATCTTCAAAAAGAGAAGAGATAACCCAGAAGAACAGCTAACATTGCAAGACAGACCCATCGAATGGCAAAACGAAGTTAAATATTTAGGAGTCACAATGGACCAAGGTCTTACATTCACATCACATGTCAACGCAACAGTCCAGAAAACAGCAGCGGCCAGATCAGCAATAAGAGGACTCACAGGAAGAAGAAGCAAATTAGCTATGAAAACAAAATTAAGACTGATAAATAGCATTATACTGCCAATAATTACATACGCATCTCTTGCATGGGGTCACATAAGTCAAAGTAACAAAAAGAAGATACAAGCGGCACACAACAACTGCCTCAGAGAAGCTGCAAACGTGCCCAGTTACGTCGCCGAACGGTTCTTATTTAGAGACCTAAAACAAATAAGAGTACTGGATATTATGGAGGAAAAAGCCAGAACAAAATTTGCTGAGCTAGAAGACCACCCAAACCGGATCTTGCAAGAGATATTAAGGTATGATGTGTACCATAGATGGAAACATAGGAGACCCAAACAACAAATATTAGTAAATATATAATAAAGGCTAGATAATCGTAGCTCTATCAAAAGAAGACAACTTGCTCACCTTTGGCATCTCATTATATTTATTAATGTTGATTTTTATAATTTTCAGACATCCCTCAAAAAAATATACAAAAAACTTCAAATCGGCTTCAGCCACTAAAAAAATCAATAAAATATTAACAATAGGCGAAAGCCACAAAAAAAAAATATTAGTAACAAAACCCAAAAAAAGGGCATGAGGGGCCCACATCCTCGAGCGCCGAGTCGCCGAACTGGACAGAGCCCAGAGCGGGGACTCGGCGCCCGAGCAAGCAAAACAGATCGAAGATAAGTCACTAGAGATAGCGGGAATAGAGCGCCTCACGCTGGCCTGCATTGATCGGGGTAGGATTTCATATGGGAGTCCGTGTACCCAAGACTCCCATATGATAAGCACTTTGCTGATTGAGAGCCTCTATAGCGCATCAGAGTGCTATCGGGGGGTAAGTGGATGGTCTGGAGCATTGAAGCGGGGTGGAGTGATTCCTGCTTACGGGAGTTAATCCTCCTCGCCCCAATGAATTGTATCACCCGAATGTCATTCTCTAGGGGTGAGCAAGTCTCTCAGGCTGGGTTAAATCACTATGCTTGCTTGCTTACTAAACATAAAAAATATAAGATTGTTAATCTAGTAGTAATTACAATGTTTTATTTAATTTTATATCACAGTAATAGTTTTTGGCACTGAAATATCTCATAAAAACGGATTACTGGTTGTCTCGTAACTGAAGTCACTCTAGATTTAAATTATGTCTTTCTGCCACAGCATTTAAGTACATAAATAACCGATTTACAAAATTCATCTTTTCAAAATATAAACATTAAACTTAAAAACAAGCAAAAAGTTGGGTTAACATGAATTAAATGACAGTCAGGACATGACAGAACCCTAAATAACATGATACGTAATTTTTTTGATACAGCATACCACTTTATACACTTATGTTTTGACGACTGTAATCTGATGTACGTAATTCTGAACTTAACACATGTACGTAATCACTTTACGTAAAGGATACAGCATAGCCCCCATTATCTATACGACCATGGTACTATAAATAACATGATACTATAAATAACAAGATAATATATTGCACATCCGGAAGTCGTGACGTAACTGGAGACCGGCAAGTTCGTAATGGTTCGTAATCATTCGTAATGTCCGATTACTTTGAATTGTTCGCGGTTGTATTTTATATTTTATCTTTGACAGTAATTTTGACTGGAATCTATGACACTAAATTTTTTCGAATACATTAGAAGTTTAATTTAATTTTGCTAATTGAATAATTTCATCACATAATGCATACAAATCCCATTTAACTTTAACAAGAATTCAAATTCAACTTCTGGTCTCCAGTTACATCATCAATGCGCGAGCTCGGACGTATTTTCGCTACGGGAAAATACTATCTCTTTATTTATAGTATCATATATACGACTATAATCTGTACAATTTATAAGACTATACAAATCAAAGAACATACCTTTTTATAAATGAAATAAACACAATTAATTTGTTTTTATACCAATATACGATTAGGTACGATTCTGACAACAACTGTCAGATTTAACTAAAATGGCATGCTATGATTCTCTAAATTATTAAAATCATATATTAAGTCATAATGGGACACTGAAAGACTGAGAAGAAAAATTATAGTCGTATAGTAGATATTGTAATAGGTAAATAATGGGTAAATACCTAAATCTATTTTTTCTGATTATAGCGCCATCTATCAACAACTGGAATAAATGTTAAAAATGTGTACATATCACCGACGTACCTTTTTTTCTGTCACTTATGTCACAATGAAAAAAGCCTATGAGAAGCACTATAATAAATAAAAACAACGATTTTACAGCTTAAAAACGGGACAATCCCATTTTTACGGGACGTTTTTGGTCACCCTAGTGTAGAGTGATGGGTGATGGGTATGGAGACCTGTAAGAAGGAGTGGAAACGCAATGCATCGTTTGTGGGCTAACTTTTCAACCTCTAATTCAATTTTCAGCAATCGCCGCTAGAGGCGCAAGTGTTCGAATAGGTGCTACAAATACATTAGCTCTTATGGACTTATTTAATATTTAACTCATTTTATTTTTGTTTTTAGCGTAATTAGACATTAATTTATTGGTGGATTGTAGCTGAATATGTTTTATGCCAAAAATAAATTATTTTACCCTTATAACATATCGACGTGTGGTAAAAAGTGTATTCTTTATATACCATTGTAGATGGAGATGTGACATCAAATTTAAATTTGTCATTACTTTAATATGTAGGACAGCTTATTTTGAAGCGGAAATATTTTGTCACATTATCTAACTGCCACATTTATATACCAATGGTATTTCAACGGCAAATTAATTTTTTAATATCTTTGTAACTGATATTAAAAAGTTTGTTAGTTGAAAAAATTGACTTAACTGTACGTAATTGTTTTTAAAAAGTTTAAAAAGTTATTTAAATAATTTGAAGTTTATTGATCAATTTTTTTTAATTAGGTATTCTTTTTATCAAAATTTAAACTGCTTTTTTTTAATACTTCATTTATCTATATTCTGAAAGCTTATCTATCAGATGTTTAAATTTAGTTAATAAAAATATATGTCTATAAACTACGCAGACGATAGTCTGACTTTTATAAAATTAATGTTAATTTTTGTGAAATATTTTGTCTCAAAAAATGCATTGTTTCGACAGAAAAACTTTCAAGATCGTCCTACTATTATCACTATAATTTTCAGGTTAAAATAAAAACCAATAATAGGCACAAATTTTATTTACACCGAAGGAAATAACATACAAACGAATAGGTTTAATCCACGAACGTTATAAATAACATAAAGACAAATCTTTATAAAAAGTCTTTATTAACTTCGTTAAGTTCCCTTTTGAATTTTTTATCGGAACGATAACTCGATATAAATCCCAGTACGAAGCAAGTTCTTTTAGTGTAAGCTTTCTTGGCACTCATATTTAAATAATATTAACCACCAAAACCAATAATCTTATATTAACTACGAATAATTAATTATTTTCGAAATTTTCACATTCACTCCAATGCAAAAGTAGCATCTATTTCTACGCCACCGCCGCCCTAGCGAGAAACCAAGCAAACAGGCAAAATTGTGTACAAAAATTTCAAGGTCGTCCTATCTCGATTCCTCTCCTCTGTGTAGGTCTCCATAGTGATGGGTGTGCATGCATTCGTCGAAAATGCGCATGTTAGTTCCCTCTATCAGTTGGAGATCAAACTATAAAATGGATGAAGAAAATGCAATATAGAAATCTGTACATTAGAAAAAACCATATTTGTATTTCTAATTTTTAGAATTTGAAAAATTCTCACTAAAGTATAATAACGGTACAGTCTTAAATGTCATTTTAAGTATTTTTCCTACAGGTACCACAATGCTGAAAGAACAGCAATACTTTGCCAACTTTCGAGGAAAGACGTTACATATACCCTTAGAGCTGGAAAATTTTTTCTCTCTCAAAAAATTTTCCATGCTCTAAGCCAGTGGTTTCCATCCTGTGGGGCACGCCCCCCTGGGGGGGCGCGAGCCTCTTGCAAGGGGGGCGTGCAATTGTTTCCAAAATATTAGTAAATACTATTAGCAAGGAAGTTTTATTTTAATCATAACAAAATATTGAAACATTATACCAAAAATGTACTAAAAAATTATGCCTACTAGATTTTTTAAAAGATATCAAAAATCTACCAAAAAAGTAGAAATTTACTAAATATGGCAACGATGCCGGTGGGGCGAGGAAATAAGACAAGCACTCGGAACATCCCGGGTATTTTCGTGCTTATTTGCGCCAAACTTCAGTAAAGAGAAGCATCAATTTTGTCTGTTGTCTTGTCTGTGTCTGTCACTAGTTGTCAGTTAGTCAGTTGTAAATGAACAGAATTAGTTTGTTAGTAGTGCCTGTGATAACTACGTTGATATAATAATATATAGAATAAAGCACTTCGCTTAATGTTGATGTTGAGTAACTTCTAAATTAATATTGGGGTAAATTTCAGAACTGTTATAATATTACCTACATTATTATCCAGGAAATGTTATTTTGTTGTTGTGGAGTTTATCGGCACGAACGCGTCAATGTTATACCTAAACATCCGAGACAATAAAATAACATCCTGGCCTATGGTTTATTTTTTAACCAAGAGGAGTGATTCAAATTTCCCGCTCTGTATTGCTTGTTTGTAATTGGTCCAACCACAGGCAAGTTTACTCCACTGTTATAGAATTTTGACACTAGTGACATTTATCAAATTTTGACACTAGTAAAATTTCATAGGTTAATTAAGTTATATCGGTAATTTTTTGTGTTTTCTGTGTTATATAATATTTATGGATTGCCGTTGAGGGCCGATTACATCAACCAAAAAAGAAGATGTATTTGATTATTATTCTAGTGACTTTCTTAGGTGTGAATCTGTCTTTTTAGTTTACTCCTCCTGGTTAAAAAATAAACTATAGGTTTTTTCACTACTAGCACATTTTTTACTTTCTGGTAAATTTACCAGTAACCGTTTTAATTGAATAATATGAATATTTTTAGGTATTTAAAAAATTCACGTTTAAGTAAGTAGAGCGCAAGTTATTTTTATGTTGTTTATATTCCAATAATTAATTTTTAACAAAAAATTAGTTTTTAATTCTACCTACATTTAAAAATTACCCCAATTAAGACTGATTTTTAATTTAAAAGAAAAAATAAAAACAAGAAAATATTGATAATAGATATAATATAATTGTATTGTATTAATTAATATAAAGTCATCTTTGAAACAAAATGTGTGGTTGCTAGGTTCCTTACTAATTCAGATGCCTATATCTATATTATTGTATCAACACAAGATGGCGTACTTACTAATATATCAAATTCCTGTCAAATTTAATTTTGAAGTTGAAATATTTTTTATTTATCAATATTTTACGTTGTAAAATATACATTAATTAGTTTGCAATGTATTTAATAGCTAAATAGATTGAAATGCATAGTGGTTTATAAAATGTATAGGTAGTATTGAATTGTTTATAAAATTTCGTATAGTGTCAATTTTGTTTTCAATGTGCGATATGGTCTACAGACCCTTTTAAAGCTAATAGTGAAAAAGTATTTTTATTTGATTTAAAATAATTAAATATTAGAATAATAAAATAATCTCTTTAGATGGATAAATACGTAACTGGGTTGAAAAGAAAATTAAATGAAGCAGAAGCAGAGGGCAAAAGAAAATGTGATGAAAAAAACGGAAATACATCTTCGCAAAATAGTAAAACTAAATATAGAAAATATGATCCAATGTACTTATCATTAGGATTTACATGTAAGGTTATTAATGGCCAAGAACGACCGATGTGTTTGCTGTGTATGAATACTTTGGCCTCAGATAGCATGAAACCAAATAAATTAAAACGGCATCTTGAAAAAGTACATGCAGATCACGTTGGCAAGACAAGAGAATTTTTCCAAAGAAAATTAGAGACTTTAAATAAACAACAAGAAATGTTTTCAAAGACCATGTCTGTAACACAAAAAGCATTGCTTGCGTCGTATAAAGTTTCTTATAGAATTGCTAAATGCAAAAAACCCCATTCAATAGCAGAAACTTTGGTGCTACCTGCAGCTATTGACATGATATCTACGATGCTTGGTGAATCATATGCTGATCAACTTAAAATCATTCCACTTGCAGATCTTTGCGATCAATTAATAGAAAAAGTAAAACTTTCTTCTTTCGCGTTGCAAGTAGATGAGGCTACCGATGTTATTAAGGATGCACACTTGATAACATATGTAAGATATGTTGTGGAAACTGATGTTAGAGAAGACATGTTATTCTGTAAACCTATTGAAGGCAATACTACAGCAAGTGAAATTTTTAAAATCATTGATAATTTCTTTAATGAAAATGACATTCTATGGGAAAACTGTGTTGGACTATGCACAGATGGAGCTCCATCTATGGCAGGAAAAAATGCTGGTCTACAGGCACTAGTTCGAAAGGTGGCTCCTCGTGCAGTTTGGACGCATTGCATGATTCATAGACAATCACTTGTTTCAAGAGATATGGATGAAGATCTACTGAAAGTATTCGAAGTTGTTATCAGAGTTGTAAATTTTATCAAAAACAGCCCATTAAGAGGAAGGCTTTTCGCAAAATTGTGTGATGACATGGGTGCAGAATATAGATCACTTCTATATTACTGTGAGGCACGTTGGCTTTCTCGTGCCAAGGTACTTCAAAGAGTTTTTGAGCTAAAAGTAGAGATCGCCATATTTCTTACTGAAAATAATAGAGATGAAGCAAACTTGTTTTATGACACGAAATTTCTAGTAAAACTTGCGTATTTAGTTGATATTTTTCAAAGACTCAGTACTTTAAATAAATCAATGCAAGGGCCTCAAATTCATGCTTTTACACAGAAAGACAAGACTACTGCATTTATAAAAAAATTGGAACTGTGTATAATACGTTTAAAAAATAATAACTTTGACATGTTTCCCACTTTTAAAATTACCTGTCTTGCTGATGAAATAGAAGAAAGTAAAGTTATTATTAATAATCATTTGACCAACCTCTTGAAGCAATTCTCGTTTTACTTTAAAGATCTTGACATGTCCAAATATGAATGTATTAGAAACCCGTTTGTGATTGAACAATATGACGATTTTGGCCTTACGATAGCCGAGCAGGAAATGATAATTGACTTATCTAGTGACAGCACATTAAAGCAAATGTTTCAAGACGAAAATAATATTGTTACGTTTTGGCTACGAGTAAAGGACGATTTTCCTATTTTGACAAACAAAGCTTTAGCAATTTTATTACCATTTGTCACATCCTACCTATGTGAAACTGGTTTTTCTACAGTAGCTGTCTTAAAGACAAAGTATCAATCTCGCTTGGTGATTGAAAAGGAACTGAGAACTGCAATTTCTTCAATGATACCTCGCTTTGAGAAAATATGTGCCGAAAAACAAGCTCAACCATCGCATTAAATTTTTAAAATTTATTAATTATATATTCTTTTTTTTTTATTTTTGTAAGATATGTTTTTGTTACATTTAAAGATATTATTTCTTATAATAAATCATTATTATTTTTTATGTATATTTTTTATGATATTGTATATTACTATTATTTTGTAGCCCATGAACTAAATTATAATTTTAGTATTTATGAAATTAGATTGTTAGAAAAATTAAGGGGGGGCGCAGAAAAAAAATATGTTTAAAGGGGGGCGCAGGTTCAAAAAGGTTGGAAACCGCTACTCTAAGCATATACCTATGTCTTTTCTATGAACTTAATATTTAATTGTATTAAAATTTACTCCACGTTTAGGACTAATACATGTAGGTATGCTGTATTAAATACATTAATTTTTAGTAAACACAAATGTGTGACTTTACGTCAAGAAAACAATAATTTAATCTGGATAAATTTATTTGTCCGAAAGCGATCATGGAAAAGACTTACCCAATAGTGGCGCCATCTATTAGAACATTTTAAAGTGTGTTTTGTCGACTACTTCAATGCCAAATGCCTTAATAAAGAACATCATAATCATGTATTGTACTTTTCTTTAATAAATTAGAAAGTTTTGCAAAAATGCTTGCAAATCAAGAAATCCAAATAAAAAAATTTTTCGGCTATTGTGTTAAACTTACTACTAACGTGTATAGTAGAAAACTTACAGGGCCAAACTTTAGTGCCAATAGATGGCGCTAAAGACTTGTGATTTGATTTATTTATTGTGTGGTACATTTTTAATTGTATGTATGTAGTGTTAAAAAAACTACTTATTATACGAAGTGACTAACGAGAAACCTGCTTTGATTTGAAACCAGGTAACTCTACAGTCTACAGTGACTAACAATAATTTACCTACGTATATTTCTATATAGGTAAATAATAATAATTGGTAGAGTTAAAATGAGCTACAGTCCTGGAGATGTATATTACTCACTAGTTGTTGATTTTATAAATAATATGTTAATCAGTTTCCATTTTTAAGAAAACCAACTGCCCTAACTGGTGCTCCAATCACGAAACGGGATTACATCTAAGCGGTTGAGTTCATTAAGAATTATTTATGATACCAGTTCTTGTTTCAATATGCGGGCGACAAGTGATTTTTATTGGGGTTCGGTCTCGGTCCATTCACCATTGCTAGTATTCACGTTGAAGTTGAAGATAAGATACATTCAAGGTTTTAAATAACAATTCTGCATAGCATTAGATATTAGATCTATGTGATTTCTAGCAATTCAATATGCTTTTTGATCTACTATACCTATACTTTGTAGTTCTATAATATAATATATTATATATATTATATATATTATATATATTCTATCTATTATATATATTATATAATATAATATATTATAGACTAAGACATATCTATAATATAATAGACCAAGACATATTAGACCAGGGCATTTAGCACTAAAAACACCTGAATAAATAAATTTTTAAATACAGCACCTAGAGACTTGCAGTTTTTTGCATTATGTTCAGGATGACGTCAGGAAAAAAGTCTACTATCCAAAAAGGGGTGGAAATGTATAATTGCACTGTAAAGTGCATAAAATGCATCCAAAATTGCATAAATATAAGAATAAAGTCAAAATCAGTATACTAAGGAACAAAATTTATTATTTGGGGGGTTTTTGGGGTCACTGAATACGATTACGCCATCAGAACTAATCCCCGGATCACCTGGTGCCCAAGGTCACGGCAAGAGACGTCATCTTCTGGAGTTTCGATGGTTTTCGGCATTAAATTGATGCAAATGGATTACTCGGGGGTTTTAGGGGTAGCTAAATACGAGTATGATATTAGAATTGACCTCCGGAGTACCTGGTGCCCAGGGTCGCTACTAAGGCACGTCATCTTCTGGAGTTTCGAGGGATTTCGGCACTAAATTGATGTAACTGGACTACTTGGGGGGTTTTTGAGGTGGTTAAACACGAAGATGCCATCAGGATAGACCTTAGGATCACCTGGTGTCCAAGACCACTGTAAGGGACGTCATCTTCTGGAGTTTCGAGGGTTTTCGGTATTAAATTGATGCAAACGGATTACTTACGGGTTTTTGAGGTCGCTAAACACGAATATGCCATCAACACCGACTCCCTGTGCACGTCGAGCCCAAGCTCACTGCAAGGGGCGTGCAAATGGGCTCACTGCAATGGATTACTCGGAGGTTTTTGAGTCGTTAAACACGAATATGCCGTCAGAACAGACCTCTGGATCACCTGGTGCCCAAGGTCACTGCAAGGGACGCCATCTTCTGGAGTTTCGAGGGCTTTCGTTATTAAATTGATGCAAACGGATTACTTACTTGTTTTTAGGGGTGCTAAACACGAATATGATATCGGAATTGAACTTCGGAGTATCTGGTGACAGGATCGCTACTAGGGCACGTCATCTTCTGGAGTTTCGAGGGTTTTCGGCATAAAATGGAAGCAAATGGATTACTCGGGGAGTTTTTGAGGTCGCTAAACACGAATATGCCATTAGAACAGACCCACGGAGCACCTGGTGCCCAAAGTCAGTGCAAGGGACTTCATTTTCTGGAGTTTCGAGAAATTTCGGCATTAAATTGACGCAAATGGATTACTGAGGGGTTCTTGAGGTCGCTAAATACGTATGTGCCATCAGAACCGAATCATGGAGAACCTGGTGCCCAAGGTTTTTGCTATAGGCGTCATCTTCTGGAGCTTCGAGAGTCTTCGGTACTAAATTGATGCAAACGGATTACTCATAGGTTTTTGGGGTTGCTGAACGCGAATACGCCATCACATCTCACCCTCGGAGCACCTGGTGCCTAATGCAGGTCATCTTCTGTAGTTCCGAGGGTTTTCGGCATTCAATTGATGCAAACGGATTACTTACTAATCGGATTTTGGCGTTGTTGAACACGATTACGTCGTTAGAAAAGACACCAGAGCACCTGGCACGTCATCTTCTGGAGTTTCGAGGGTTTTCTATACTTAATTGATGCAAATGGATTACTCATGGGTTTTTGGGGTTTCTGAACATAATTACGCCATCAGAACAGACACCGGAGCATCTGGTGCCTAAGGCACATTATCTTCTGTAGTTTCGATAGTTTTCATTAGGTACTAAATTAGTGCAGCTCTTAAAAACTCTTGAGTTTTTGGGGTTGCTGAATATGAATATGCCATCAGACCCAACCCACGCAGCATCTGGTGCTTAAGGCAGAAGGCAGGTCATCTTCTGGAGTTTTGAGTGTTTCGGTACTAAATTGATGAAAACGGATTACTCATTGGTTTCTCAGGTACCAGAACACAAATTCGCCATCAGAACAGACACTGAAGCATTTGGTGCCTAAAGCAAGTTATCTTTTAGAGTTTCGAGAGTTTTCGGTACTAAATTGATGAAAAATGGATTACTTTTTGGTTTTGGGGTTGTTGAACACGAATATGGCTTACATGAGGAATTCTGGAGTATCTGGTGATTACGGTAATCACTAATAATGTCAACGCATAATAAAACTCATGTAAAAAATTAAATAGATCAACATAGTAGAGTTCGTATTCCGTAAACCCATGAGCAATTCGTTTACATCAATTTAGTACCAAAATTTTTCCAAACTCTATAAGATGATATACCTTAGGCACCAGGTGCTCCGGTGTTTGTTCTGACGGCGAATTTGTCTTCAGAAACCACAAAAACCCATGAGTAATCCGTTTGAATCTATTTAATGCCGAAAACCCTCGAAACTCCAGAGGATAACGTGCCTTAGGCCCAGATGCTCCGGTGTCTCTTTTGATGGCTTATTTGTGTTTAGTAACCCCAAAAACCCGTGAGTAATCTGTTTGCATCAATTGAGTACCTAAAACTTTCGAAACTCCAAAAGATGACGTGCCTTAGGCACCAAGTCCTCCGGTGTTTGTTATGATGGGGTATTCGTGTTCAGCATCTCCAAAAACCTATAATTAATCTGTTTGCATCAATATAGTACCGAAAACCTCGCCTAGCGGATGACTCCCCTTGCAGTGGGCTCAAGGTGCCCAGGGGGTCGGTTCTGATGGCATATTCGTATTTAGCGACCTCAAAATAGCTCCAGTAATCCACTTGCACCAATTAAATGCCGAAAGCCCTCGAAACCCCAGAAGATGACATGCCCTAGTAGCGACCCTGGGCACCAGGTACTCCGGAGTACAGTTCTGATATCATATTCGTGTTTACCGACCCCAAAAACCCGTGAGTAATCCGTTTACATCAATTTAATGACGAAAACACTCGAAACTCCAGAATATTACGTGCCTTCAATTCAATTCTGATGGCATATTCGTGGTTAGCGACCCCAGAAACCCGTAAGTAATCCGTTTGCATCAATTTAATACCGAAAGTACTCGAAACTCCAGAAGATGACGTCCCTTGCTGTGACCTTGGGCACCAGGTAATCCGGTGGTCTATTCTGATGGCATATTCGCGTTTGGCGACCTCAAAAAACCCCCCGAGTAATCCGTTTGCACCAAATTAATACCGAAAGCCCTCGAAAGTCCAGAAGATGACGACCCTTGCAGTGACCTTTGGCACCAGGTGATCCAGATGTCTGTTCTGATGGTATATTCGTGTTTAACCACCTTAAAAACCTCCCGAATAGTCCAGTTGCATCAATTTAGTGCCGAAATCCCTCGAAACTCCAGAAGATGACGTGCGTTAGTAGCGACCCTGGGCACCAGGTACTCCGTAGGTCAATTCTGATGGCGTAATATAATAATAATACTAATACATTAATACTAATGTATTATTAGTACTTAGTGACCCCTAAAACCCGTAAGTAATCCGTTTGCATCGATTGAATGCCGAAAACAATCGAAACTCCAGAATATGACGTCTCTTGCATTGACCTTGGGCACCAGGTGATCCGGGGGGTCAGTTCTGATTGCGTAATCGTATTCAGTGACCCCAAAAACCACCCAAATAATAAATTATGTTCCTTAGTATACTGATTTTGACTTCATTTTTATATTTATGCAATTTTGCATGCAGTTTATGCACTTTACAGTGCAATTATGCATTTCCACCTATTTTTGAATAGTAGACTTTGTTCCTGACGTCATCCTGAACATAATGCAAAAAACTGCAAGTCTCTATGTGCTGTATTTAAAAATTTATTTATTTTGTGCTAAATGCTCTCGTCTATATTATGTACTACATTGTAAGTAGTTAAATTAAATATGGAAAATGACTCAAACACTAGTAGTAGTTAGTAGTTCATCATTTACAGAAGCGGATCTAGACATTTGCCTTGGGGAGGGGAAATTTGCCTTAGGGGAAACCTCCAATGAAACATCAACTAAAAAACATAAAACATATAAACCCACACTACAAAATAGACATAAATAATAACTTATATATGCATTAAGCTCCCTTAATGTTTCTAACTAGTGTGTTTATTGGGTTGAATTTGTCAGTCTGTGGTTTAAGTTTCATGTCATCTAATATATTTTTATGATTCAACAATTTTTTTCTTTAATTTTTGGACCTTGTTAGAGGGGAAATTTCCCCTTTTTCCCTCCCAGTAGATCCGCCACTTATCATTTAGCAATATTATATTGTAAAGTGTGTTAACAATAATAAGATTTGATATCTGAAAATTTATTCTTCCGCGTAGCTAGTTGTAAACCGAAAATTCATATCATTGTTATTATATTTATAAGAAATGTAGGAGCAGTGCCAGATTAACCATTAGGCAAAGTAGGCAGTTGCCTAGGAGCCTCGGCCCCGAAGGGGGCCTCGCAATCCCAAAACGAAAAAGTAATTAGAATTACATAAAAACTATAAATCATATTATGTTGAAAAATTCAAATATCGCGCAATACCATAACTAATGGTAGACGTAAAAAACTATGTACATTACAATGCATACTTTTGTTCACATAGAAATCCTATGTTGTGAGAATAAGTCGCAATTGAATGTCAGTCTGCACGATTTCTTAGAAAAGTAGTAAGATCAAAAGGAACAAATGAGTCAGCGCCCCTTCCCTACCTTCTCATCCACCACCGCAGGCCTTTCGCTCTAGTTTCCCGCGGAATTTATCATTTAGCCTCTTATTTATTCTTAGTTTGGTTACCTACTTCACAACAGGATATTCCGATTGGAAAAATTATCATAAAAATGAAGTCACGTGAAGAAAGTCAAGCAATTCGTGGTCGAATTGACAGCTCTTTGGAAATTCAATTTAATCAAGAACGAGATTGCTGGATGTAAGTTCTGAAAAATAGTCTCTGTGGTTAAGTTTCTATCTCCTCGCGGATTAGCATTTAGAGGTTATACAGAGATCCTTGGTTCACAAAATAATAAGAACTACTTAGACATTTAAGAGCTACTAGTAGAGTACGATCCCTTTTTAAGCTCTTATTTAATTAACCCTATACTGCGCAATGTAGCAGACCTGCTACAACCTATTTAAATAATCATTTCCTTAAATTGTGTGTGTTTAAAGCCGTTGCTGTGCTTCGTATCAAGTCTGATACGTCCTTACGTACTAGGAAATAAGGCTGCATACCCGGCAATCGTTTAAGTTCGCGCGTGAATTTTGTTAGTTGTCTGGCAAGTGCCTATTCTCGTTGAGCACGTGTTGTAGCTCTTCAGATTTTGGTTGGTTTTTATTCGTTTTTTCGTAATTATTTTATTTTGGCTGCATGAACTTTGTTTAGAAGGTAAGTATTATGAATATAGATCGAGCTAATTTATATTTTTACGAGTAATTTCTTCAAAATTTGCCCCTTTTTATGGTTGTATCACATCTGATACATTGCGCTTGTTACAGGGTCATTATGTATGGTAAAAAACCTTTGTCGGGGCGTGAATTAGAGGAGTTGGCAGCAAATTTTTGGAACAGTGATGACTTGGACAATAGCGACTCTGAAGAATGTTTTAGAGATGAGACCAACTTAGATCCTGATGAGATTATTGATATTCAAAGCTTACCAGTAGAGTTTGAAGATGGGGTTACTGTCACAGAGTTTCCAGACCAACCAATAGAACCTATTGAGGAGCCAACTATCGTCGATGTCGATGTGGAGGTTGAGCTTATCACCACTCGAATCAAAAATATAATGTGGAAGAAAAAAAAACCTATCCATTGCTGAAGTAGCGAAGACTTTTAGAGGAAATACCAACCTTCCTAATGCTATAATGGATTTGTCAACACCGTACGCTTTTTTCAAGTACTTTTTTGACAATGAGTTGATCGAAAAAATTGTATCAGAGTCCAATACCTATGTTATTCAAAAGAATCCGAGTAAACCTGCTGGACTGACCACCGCAGATATAAATCAATACCTAGGAATTTGCATTTATATGTCCCTAGTTCACATGCCTAATTGTCGTAGTTATTGGTCCAATTCCCTAGGCTATCCGCAAATAAAAAACGTAATGAGTGAGAAAAGATTCGAATTTATCAGGAAATGTATACATTTCAACGACAATATGAGTTTGGATCAAAATGATGTGGATCGAGATCGTCTTCATAAATTACGGCCCCTTGTCGATCATTTGAATAACAAATTCCAAAGCATACCATTGGAACAAAAGCTTTCAGTAGATGAACAGATGTGCGTCTCAAAAGGAAGACACTATATGAAACAATACATGCCTGCCAAACCCCACAAGTGGGGATATAAACTTTTCGTTTTATGCGGTGTTCCTATTTATGTGGATATTCCTACAATTTAGAAATATACACTGGTACAGAAAACGATAGAAGGAATCGTCGGGTAAATGAACGAGATTTAGGAGCAAGTGCCAATGTAGTTGTCAGATTATCTAGGATTATCCCGGAAAATCAGAATTATGTTGTTTGCTTTGATAACTATTATACGTCATTTCCTTTACTCCATTATCTTGCTAACAAAGGTATATATTCCCTGGGCACTGTAAGACGAAACCGTATTCCAACCTGTAAGTTGCCATCTGAGTATGTTTGTGACTTTGAAGGCGTGGAAATATCGTCAGTGGCCTGGAGAGACAACAATACTGTTTGCTTGTTGTCAACATATGCTGGAGAATAGCCGAAAGGAAATGTTGACAGGCTTGATAGAAAAAGAAAGCACAAAAATTAATATTGAATGCCCTAAGTTGGTTCAGGAATATAACCAACATATGGGAGGGTGGATCTTATGGATAGCCTCATTGGGCGCTACAAAATCAAAATTAAATCAAAAAAGTGGTATATGAGACTATTCTATCATCTTCTTGATATGACGCTTGTAAATTCTTGGCTTCTTTACCGTCGATGTTGCAGAGAAAACGAGGCAGAGAACTGTATGAAACTTGCCGAAGTTCGGGCTGAAGTGGCATATTGCTTATGCACCGTTGGAAGTAATCGTTTGCTGAAGAGAGGAAGGCCATCAGATCTTGAAAAATAAATAGCAAAAAAAAAGAAAGGGTCAGCAACAACAACGTATATTCCTCCAAAACACGTTAGGCTTAATGGTCACTCACACTGGCCATTGTACAAAGACACAATACAGAGATGCAAGATGCCAAAGTGTACTTCTTTTTCGTATATTCAATGTTCAAAATGTGGACTATATCTTTGCCTGAACAAAAATAATAATTGTTTTCATAAATTCCATTCAATTTAGTTATTATACATTAATACATTCCATTAAACATAT
This sequence comes from Diabrotica virgifera virgifera, assembly GCF_917563875.1. Taxonomy (NCBI): domain Eukaryota; kingdom Metazoa; phylum Arthropoda; class Insecta; order Coleoptera; family Chrysomelidae; genus Diabrotica; species Diabrotica virgifera. The sequence goes on from NC_065452.1 coordinate 89,206,430, forward strand.
TATACTTAATAATAATCTATTGAAATTTGTGTTGCAAAAATTTCGGCTATGTATCACATATGATACAACAAGATTTTTCAAAAAATTAAAGTTTTTTTGACAGTTAGATTTTTTTACTATTTTTAGGCATAAGCTTATACCTTAATGCAACTAAAAATATTTTTTTTATTACAATACAAAACACTGCGCACTATAGGGTTAAGTATGGCAATAGGAGTACTGGAAAGCCTTCTTACTTTTCTTCAAAAGTCTGTGAAGAAGTAATAGAGGAAAATAGATCGAATAGAGAAATAAATAGAAAATAGATGGAAAAACACGTTTTGAATACAATTGTTGAAGAAATTAAGGAAGCCGAATACTACTCCTTAAATGTCGATTCAACATCAGGTTTGTCTCATATTGACCAGTCAACTATTATTATGTTAGTTCATCTGATGGTAATCCGGTAATGGTAAATGAGCGTTTTCTCTCATTCATACCCATAAGTACCTGACCACAATGGAGAAAATCTTTCTTCTGCTGCTTTAACTTTTTTAAACGACTGTGGCATTGATGTTAAAACGACATGAGAGGACAATCGTACAACAATGCAGCAAACATGTCAGGCAAATGCAATAGTCTCCAGGCTCATTTATCTAAAATTACCAAACTTTCAATTTACATTCCTTGTACCGCACACTCACTTAATTTTATTGGAGTGAATGCTGCTAGAGTTGTACAAGTTTGACTTGGAATGTTTGAAATTGACTTGAGTTTGACATAATTTCAAGTCAAACTCAAGTCAATCCTTCTGACAAATAATTCAAGTCAAGTCAAACTGGTCCATGGTTACAGGTTTGAAAATTCAAACTGTTTGTCAAACTAGTTTGACAGTTTGAAAAATAATTTATTTAGTAGATATACTTTTGTGTCGACTGAGATGCTAGTTACCGATGACAAAATTGATGACATAGTACTGATAGCCATAAATAAACAAGAATTAAGAAATAATAAAAAGACTAGAGACCATAGCGAGAAAGAAGGGGATATACATAAATGAAGAAAATGCTAAATATATAGAATGACTAGAACGAGAGAATACATACAAGGACAATACCGGACAATAAGCACAGAAAGAAAATCATATAAATTCGAAGAAGTAGAAATATACAAATATCTAGGAGCGATATTCACTAGGAGATCAAATATGAAAGATGAAAACCAAGCGAGAATTATGGCTGGTAATCTTTGTATCTTTGCTCTAAACAACTTAAGAAGTAAAAACATATCTAGAAGGGCTAAGATAAAAAATAGACAGTGATAACACCTATATCATTATATGGCAGTGAAACACGGACAATGAACAAATCCGAAAAAGTCATGCTGAAAGTATGGGAAAGAAAAGTCCTCAGGAAAATATTTGGAGAAAAGCTATGAAATGGAATGTGGATAAAAATACCAAATGTAGAACTGGATCTATGCAGAACCGAATATAGAAGGGATCATCAAATCACAAATACTGAGATGGTTGGGACATATCCAAAGGATGACAAACACAAGACTTCCCAAAATAATACTAACGGGAGGAAGAAAAGGATAGAGGAAGAAAGGTAGACCCAAAATCAGATGGAAGAAATATGTTAAAAGAGACATAGAAGAACTTAAAATCACAAATTGGAAAAATAAAGCAACAAACAGGAGATGATGGAAAAGAAAAGTAAACCAAACCATGGGCATTCTAGGCCTGGGAAGCTAAATTATATATTTACATGTGAGTACAACATTTACAACTGAGTAAGTATGTCGATAAAATTACAACATCCAAAGTGGACCTACTCTAAGATGGTAAAATTACTATTGAAATGTTAAATATTGAGTTAAAGTATGCTATAAAATTAAATGTAACTAAAAAATTCTGGTTGCTACTATAGTATGCGTATATACCTGCGCATATCTATTGCAGTGCTATATTATAGTGTGCAGAATAAGCCTATTTTGTGTAGTGATTAGCAAAGCAAGAACAAGACCAAGACCAGGCTAGTCTTGGTCTTGGTCTTGTTCTTGCAAGCTTGGTCTTGGTCTTGGTCTTGCAGCTAAAAGGCAGTCTTGGTCTTGGTCTTGGTCTTGCACTAGCCGGTCTTGTTCTTGGTCTTGGTCTTGCTGCAAGAGTCTTGCTGGTCTTGCCTTTTTGGTAGTAATAATTTGAACCAAACAATTTCGAATAAAATGTACATTGAAATGAATAAAGATGTGAAGGATGAAACTATATTTTTTGCTTTAAAATTTTAACAGAATGTAGAATGTAGTTTCAAACGGATACCAATTTTAACATTATACATTCACCAAATGACCTAATTATTTTCCTCTATATAAAGAGATTAGAGTATATTTTTATAATGGTAATGTTTATCAGTAGGAAAAACCTGCATTTACAACCCTTGTTGCAATTGCCGGCCTTCGGTTGTGTCACGTTGTGTTTTGCATGCTATCGATACCTGCCACCTGCCTTCAGACCACGTCTTGAGTCTGGATTATTGTTTATTGCCCCTGTATTTTAATAAAATGTTGAAAAAGAGCTTCTTAAAGGTGCCACAAATGGTCGGGGACTTTCAATTCACGGATTTTACTAAAAGGGATAAACGGTTTATAGTTGTTAACAGATAATGATCTGCTGCCTTTCACTCGAACACTGTAGTATTTATCCTACGAGGGTCAAATTTAAGAACATAAATTAAATTTTTTTAAGAGAACACAATCAAATATTTTTTACTCTAATCATTATTTAATATAATTAACTTTTTTTATAAACTAACTAAAACATACCTTTTAGTAAATACGTACATATTTACCATACCTATTTATAGACCTAATACTATAACATAATAACTAAACCTAATGGGGAGTTATAAACGCTTAATTCTGTAATTTGTTATCTTGCAGTACTTTAATTTTATTTAAACTACAACATTGCTCTCGTAACACGAGTTATTCGCACTTTTTATTTTCACATATTTTTGGATTGAATACCCATTATGACATTTAAAAAGTTGAAAATATTAGGATGTGGGTAGTAAAAACTAGAATTTAAAACACACTGAAATGATGCGAATGCATTTCAAGTGCGGCACATACTATTTGTACTACTGGCCCTTTCTGGGGAAAACCTAGATTCTTCCAAAAGTTTTCAACTATGAAATCAGTAAAATTCTTTACGCGTTTGTCATCCAGGATTTTCACAAATAATTCAACTTCCAACTTTCGTTGATTGTAAAAAATTATTCCAAAAAATAATTTTAAAAATTTCCCAGTATCGGAATTTTTGTCATTATATTCAGAAACTGAACCTAAGCTTTGGATTTTGCGATACCAAGCTTGACACATTACAATCGACAACCAGTTATTTTTTATGCAGGCCACAATGCTTTCACAGCATTATGAATCCCTTTTCAAAATCTATTATGATATTTTTTGTATTCACTTTAAATTTAACGACCTACATTTTTCCTCGATTATGCGAAAAGAATTCAAATAAGTGTCAGTATTTTTATTAGACAAAAAAGCGAAAACTACTGGTACATAAAAACCGTTTTAATTGCATTTTTTTTTAATGGATTACCCTATCTATAATTACATTTTTTTGTCTTACAAGTAATTTCAATTGTCCTTGAACTGTCGCCGTTTGAAAACTTGCCTTCTGGACACTTTGAAGGTTGAGAAAATGCAAACCGTTTGACTTAATCAAAACGACTTAAAAATATAACCAAAATATTATGTATTTTAAAAATTCGATATTGTTTAAGGTTTCTTACAATGTCAGTATATATTATTGAACTAAAAAATAAAGTTAAATAATAAAAACCAATTTTTCTCAAAAAAGTGCAAGAGTCTTGCAGGTTGGTCTTGGTCTTGCGTGGTCTTGCAAGGTTCGGTCTTGGTCTTGGTCATGTTCTTGCAAGCTTGGTCTTGGTCTTGGTCTTGCAACCAAAAGGCGGTCTTGGTCTTGGTCTTGGTCTTGCTGCAAGACCAAGACCAAGACCGCAAGACCAAGACCAGTCTCGCTCATCACTAATTTTGTGACTTATTCCAAACTAAAATAGTAAATTGATATGACAGAGAATTAATTACATTACATTTAATTAACAATTAAAATAATAATTCTCATAATTTATGCGTTTTATTCACTTTGCAGAATTTCAAGATTTTTTGCCGGCACTATAATTATGTGTCGTAGACCGCAAGCTATAGCAGAAACGGATATTCGTTTGATTTTGGAACAGCAATAAAGCACTTGAATTCTCGTAAGGGATGCAATTAAAAAAGATAAACTGGAATTTGTCAATGGAAAGTTGAGATATATTTATAAGAGTGTTTGTACTATTTCTTTTATCTGAGGGCCAGTTCGAAAACGCTGGTGACATATGGTGCCAAGCTGTCAGTTCGCTCGAAAACGTACAATACAGAAGTATTTTTTTAAAATTTAATTCAAGATTATGTTATGCTTAAAATAATCTACCTCTTAAAGGTTGTTTTCCTTTTTACATCATATTTATATTTTTTCATGTACTGTAATACCGCCTACGCCCGATGATTATATTTTATATAAAAAAGAAAATATTTAAAAATAATTGAGTAATAATAATAGGGTTATTGGTTTTATGTGTATAATTCAATTTTTTTCAGATACAAATGTTATGTTTGGGTTTAGATATAAATTTTAAATATATTAACCTACCTAAGTATATGCATTAAGTTTTCTAAATTATCCAAACTAGCGCGTTTATAGGGTTTTATTTGTCTGTCTGTGGTTTAAGTATCATATCAGCTAATACATTTTTATGTTTATTGAAATTAATTTTTTTGGCCTTGTTAGGAGAGGGGGGGGAATTTCCCCTATTTTCCCTCCGTAGATCCGCCACTGAGACATAATCGCACAAAGCACACTTCACAACGAACGTAACTAAACGCAATATGATATTCAAACTTCAAACTGTTTGAAGAAGTTTGATTTCAAGTCAAACCTAAAGATATTGAAATCAAGTCAAGTCAAACTTATTTACAAAATAAGTTTGGTTTTCAAGTCAAGTCAAGTTTGTTGAGTCAAATCAAACTAGTTTGACTTGATGCATCTCTAAGTGCTGCTGAAAGTTGCGTTGGAGCAATATCGTATTTTGGGTTTGTTCAGTCCGTGTACAACTTTTTTCAGCCTCTACCCACCGTTTGGAAGTTATGATCAAATGCTTAAGAAATTCGACTAAGCAATCTCATTCGCCACGATCTAGTCCTTAAAAGCACTAGATAGAGTTATCCCATCTAAGGAATACCGCTCGGAGATGGAGGGGTTATCCGAGGTGTTGGAAGGAGAAGCCACAGGTTTCTTTAGGGGCCTCATAGCATGGTTTGCATAGGGGCCTCAATATTCTTAATCCGGGACTGTGTAGGAGGTACTAGAAACTAAGAAATATTGTAAAAGCTTAGGGCACGAAAAACGAGAGGGGGTAAACAATTCCAACAATAAGTTATTATTTAGAATGGCATTTTATTGCTTTCTATTAATGACTAAAACTATAACACATGCAGCGACTGATCCACGATCCACAGTAGACGGCTGCAAACAGCATCTGACTCAGAATGAGACGCTGAAATCAAACTCACCAACACTCAACGCTCCAAACAAGTGCGGTATATTAACTGCCAACTGCTAAAGACTCCTTAATGACAGATTTTAAAACATGGATGTGTACTCCAGATGGGTAGAGCAGTATTTGACAAATCCCACACCCCGAGAGAGGTCAACCTCAAGGAGTCTGCAAGAGGTAAATAGGTCAAAGGAATTTCAAGTCCAGTTGCTTATTTATTCTTAAAACTCAACAAAAGATAAAGATTATTCAGCTTGACTCTCCAGTCTCATCTCGTTCAGATGCGTTTTCCGACGAAATATCAATAGCGCTAAATGATTTTTTACGATAAATTTTAGTGCTAAAACTTACAGCACAATAGAAGAAACATATGTAACAACGAAAGAGGAGAAATCCGGTTCCTTCAGAATAACTTATTCCAAATAAACAGCTTCTTCCACAAAAAACAACAAAGAAGATGGACTTGGCAAATCTCTAATATCAGATGCAAATACGAAATAGACTATATAATTAGCAACAAAAGAAAAATCGTCCAAGATGTGACTGTCCTAAACAAATTCTATATATGTAGGTAGTGATCATCGAAGGGTACAAAGGGATTATTTAAAAAAAAATGGAAAAATACACATGGCAACAAACCAAAAACATCAAAATATACCAACAAGATATTGAGACCGAATGAAAATTAAATACAAGGACACCTCCTACTGGAGATATAAATATTCTCAATGAATACATTACACAAGCTATCCGAGAAAGCGAAAAGAAACATTGCTTTAAAATAAATAACGAAGATAAACTCAGCAATTAACCCAACAAAACCCTAATGAAACAGAGACAAAATATAAAAGGGAACATAGACACAAGTAAAGAAGAAATAAGGAAGCTGAATCAAGATGTACATAGCCATTAATTATTTGTTTGTTCTTCTCTCCCACGTATGTTCTAGCTTCCTTTCACTAATAAGCGTCTCAGTCTCGAACATAATATATGTTACTGTGGATCTTGTTACTGTTTTATGTATTCGGAGTTTGGCTTAGCTAAAAACGTATTTTGAATTCATTAGGGATCACTGTCTAATTTTTTATTCTCTTTTGTTATTCTGGCATCGAGCTCCCATTTTTCTTTTCCATTTTCACGAATCTATGTATTAAAAATTGTCTACTCTTTTAGAACTATAACTTTTACCACTTACAGACCTCAAACTAAAATCTTCTCTTTTCTTCTGTCCCTCCCATGATCATATATTTGGTTCGGTCTTCATTAGCTCAAATCCGAATTTGTGAGCTTCTTCAATAATTTTCTTCTCCACTCTTCTTAATTCTTTCGTGGTTCTTCCTAAGATCGGTAGATCATCATCAAATGCCATGCACTGGTGCTCATTTTTCATGACTGTTGCTTCTACCTTCATGCTGCATTTTTTCATTACAGTTTCTAACACTAAGTTGAATAATGTAATGGATAAATGATCTACGGGCGATAGTATGCTTGCCCCGAGTGCTGGTAGGCCTGGGTTCAAATCCCAACCCCGGCAAGAACAACTAGACATTTTTAAAATGTCTATAGGCCCCAGGTCGGCTCAGCCTGAATAAAATGAGTACTTTGGGTAAAACCAGAGGTAATAATAGGCGGTTGAAGCGTAGCACTGACCCTGTTACCTTCCTTGTATTCCGTAGGTCCTAGATATAGCAGACTACCCTGCTATATCCCCAAAGCTGCGTCAGCGGTATAAGACGGGAGACTATTATATTATATAAATGATCTCTCTGTCCCTAACGCCTTTTGCAACCGTAAAATTGATCTAAAATGTGTGATTATGTGTTTGATGTAAAAAGTGCACTGTAAACACTTTAGATGTTTTACTATTAAAATAAACACCTCTTGCACTTGAACTATTAGCTTCGTTCGCGGTAACGATCCTGGACAAGTCCAGGACTAGTTACGAATTCTCTTAGTACTCGGGTTGTACGCAAGCGCGGTTCAGAATCAGTTCAGGATTGATTTACACCGCGAAGAATTTAGAACTAGTCCTTAACACTATCATAACCTAGTTTTTATGTATCCATCTTATTTTGATGAATTTGTTATTTTAATTCAGATTTGCGTGAACATTTTACTAGATCAGATCAACCAGATATATGTTTATAGTATGAATATAGGCATGGTTTAATGAAATATTTTATTGTTAAATTGTTATAAGTTTTAGTGGCTTTAATAAGTACGAGACCATAATATTAAAACATTCTCCAAATATTTTTTCTAAGAAAAAAAATTGTTCTATTATACTGGTTACTGGTACCTATTGTATAATTGTTATTAATTACATGGAGTATTTTTAATATTTCTAATACCTACATATTTTAATAGTAACGTCCATATTAGGTATTGCTTATTAATATTATATTAGGGTATCCTCGTCTAATAAAGATTTCATAGATATACCCGATATACCTCTATGTTATTTTATTCATTTTTTAAGTAAGTAGTACATTTTACATTACATTGGTTATTTTTAAATAAATAATGAACTTTAAAGAGACACACAGTATTTAGTACATATACCTTCATATTAAAAAATGTTTTATTTGTTTATGATCATATTAAACTGTAAAAATTATACATCAAAATATGTAAAAAAGATTTTATTGACAATCACAATCAATAAAGGACATCGCACACATCTTATGGAAAATATAATGTCACTCAAATTCAATAAAATTTATACGAATAGATTCGTTTTAAATTAACGGTCAAATCTTATCATTGCGCCAACTCTTAATTATGATTAATTACGGCGCAAATTGCAATTAAATTTTATCGAAATCACATTTTTGGAGTCAGTAAAACTGTCAGTTACAATCACTATTGCTCTGGGTGCTATTCAAAAGAGCTTAAACCCCCCTGGGCCTAAGCGGATTAGTGAAACTAATCCGCTGATTCATGGAGTACCGACAATTTGGGTATTATAAAATATTTTTTCTCTCTCTAACTTATGTACGTATCCATTTGATTTCAGATTTATTTATATCAATTTCTGCTCTTATTATTGAAAATATGGAGTTGGCGCAATGATAAGATTTGACCGTTAATTTAAAACGAATCTATTCGTATAAATTTTATTGAATTTGAGTGACATTATATTTTCCATAAGATGTGTGCGATGTCCTTTCTAAACATTTGAGTTAAACCACAGTATGTATTAAAAACAAATGAAACTGAAATAAACACAGAATGAAAAGCAAACACCGCTACAAATCAGGTGTTTAGCACAAAACAATATAGAAATGTTTGTAAGTATTTTGAAATTCCTACTGCGCATATTCGGACTCCGAGTTCGCTTCAGATACCAAGGATCGGTAGGACTGGTTCCGAACTCGCAGTTCGGTTACCGCGAACGACAAATCTGACAAAATCCCGGACTAGCAGTTCAGAACTCGATTACCGCGAACGCTCTTTTTTAAAGTGCGCATGCGAAGTAATCCTGGACTAGTATAGGATCGTTACCGCGAACGATATTATTTATTTTAAACGACATCTTCTTTCGTTCTCCCTTGATCATGCGCGGTAGGCCATACGCTTACAAGTTGTGCTCTGTCCTACCATGGGCGTGCGAATAAAAAATAAAAAATAAATGTGACATTAAAAAATATACGAATTTAAAATACAATAATGGCCTTAACATGCCGGCCGCCTTGAAAGTATGTACTTTCAACATAAATAAAACTTAACACAATAAATTGAAACATATTAACTTATATGAGTATATTCTTAGTCTATGAACCTTTAGTCAATCGGTAGTGCGCACACACGCGACACTGCACGCTTCAGCATTCCACCTTGAGTTCTCAGTGTAACAACTCTGATGACATTGTCTGCACCCGGGTGGACGTCGATTACTCGTCCCAGCTGCCATTTGAGTGGTGGCAGATTGTCTTCCTTCACTAAAACCAAGGAACCAATCTTGAGCAGGTGGGTTGCATTCTGTTTCCACTTTACTATCTGCTGCATCTCTGAGACAACGTCTTTGTTCCAACGTGTCCAAAAATGTTGGCAAATGTTCAAACCTTGATAGTCTGTTAACTGGTACATCTACTAAATCTGGTTCAGGAATGGCAGTGAGCTGTCGTCCAACCAAAAAATGTCCTGGAGTGAGTGCCTGTAAGTCCTCAGGATCAGAGGATAAAGGGATTATAGGTCGAGAATTGAGGATAGCTTCAATCTGGACTAGGATAGTGTAAAATTCCTCAAAAACTAAATTTGCGTTTCCTACTACCCGTAGTAAATGAGATTTTGTAATTTTAATACCTGCCTCCCATATTCCACCAAGGTTTGGGGAATTTGCTGGGATAAAATGCCATTTAATGCCTTCTAATGACAAATAGTGTGATATTTTGTTAGAATTTGAATTTAAAAATTGAATCATTTCTTTTAATTGACGATTCGCCCCGACAAAGTTAGACCCATTGTCTGAAAATATCTCGGATGGTCGTCCTCGACGGGCAACAAAACGCTTTAAAGCTGCAACAAATGCTTCACTGGTCAAATCAGTGACTAATTCTAAATGTGCTGCAGAGTTGACATGCATGCAAAAATGCAAATACATGCGTTGTAAAGTTTAGCTCCCCTTGATCGTTTGTCCTTTAAAAAATAAGGTCCCCCATAATCAATACCCACATTAAAAAAGGGAGCGTATTGGTTAACCCGTACTGTAGGTAAGTTACCCATCAAATACTGAGTTGATTTAGGATTGACTTTGAAACAAATAGTACATTTTCTATTGACATCTTTACATAAGTTTAGACCTGATAGTGGCCAATACCTTTCACGAATTGAGCACAATAGATTTTGTGCACCACAATGAAATAACCTTTCATGTTCAGCCTTGAGAATTAACTTAGTTATGATATGTTTGGGTGGCAGAAGTATTGGATGTTGCTTATCAAAAGTTGCTTGTGAATTCATTATACGTCCACCTACCCGTATAAGACCGTCATGATGCATAAATGGATTTAATGACAATAACTTGCTTTTATTATTGATTGGTTTGGAATTTTCAAGACTTGCATAATCTTGTGTAAAATGATCCTTTTGCACAGTTTTAAGTAAAGTGCTCATAGCACCTTGTGTTTCTCTGAGAGTGAGACTACCTATTTGTCTTTGTTCTTTTGCTAACCTTGTGTTTTTCATAAACCGAATGATGTATGCCACAACTCTTTGTAATCTTATTATAGAAGAAAACCTTTCAAATAAGTCAATATTCACTTGCATGGAACATTCATTATTAACTGACAGGTTTACAATTGTACGTTGCTCCGGTAAGTTATCTCTTTGTATGACATCCTTTATTGACCATTGAGATGAATCCGTTTCTAACCATCGTCGGCCATGCCACCAGAGTTGTGACCCGATGAGAATATCTGTGGTGGTGCCACGTGATAATAAGTCAGCAGGATTGTCTGCTGACTTAACATGATGCCACTGATTGGCATTTGTAAGTCCTTGAATTTCTCCCACCCTATTTGCGACAAATGTTTTCCACTTGTTCGATGGACCTTGTATCCAGGATAGGGTGATTGTTGAGTCAGACCAAAAATAACATATATCAAATTTTATTTCTAAGAAGTCCAGTACCACTCTTGACAATTTAGCCAGTAATGCTGCACCACACAATTCCAGTCGTGATAGTGTTACCTGCTTTATGGGGGCTACTCTTGACTTAGCGCATATTAAATGTGATGAAATGTATCCTGCATCTGAGATGCAACGTATATAGAGACATGCTCCGTATGCCCTTTCGGAGGCATCTGAAAATCCATGTAGTTCTATCTGACTGTAATTTGGAAGTAGTACATGTCTTGGTATAGTTAACTGATTCAATGAATTGAGCCCATTTTTGAATTGAATCCACCTAGTGTGAATATGTTGAGGAACAGTTTCATCCCAAGTCAGGTTGATCTTCCATAATTCCTGGATGATGAGTTTGGCTGTTATTATGATTGGTCCTAGTAGTCCCAAGGGATCATACAATTGACTTATTGTAGATAATATTAATCGTTTGGTTATTTTATTATGTTGTGACATATTGCTAGTGCTAGTGGAATAATGAAGAGAATCTGTATTTGCATTCCAATAAACACCAAGAGTTTTGTTCTGCTCATTTTCTCCTAAATTTATTGAACTGAATTATTGCTCAACCATTTGCGAAGCTCTAAACCAGCTTCACCTAACAACTTACTAACGTCATGCTGAATTTCTAGTATTTCTTCTACAGAGTTTGCTCCTGTGAGCAAATCATCCACATAGAAGTCATCTTTGATTATCTTGCTTGTAATATAATATTTGTCCTTGTGTTCCTCATATATTTTGTATAAACACCTTATCGCTAAGTATGGAGCAGATGCAGTACCATATGTTACTGTATTTAATTGGTATGTTTTTATATTTTCATTAGGATTGCTGCGCCAAATTATTTGTTGTAAACTTCGTTGCTCTGGAGTCACTTGAATTTGAAGATACAATTTTGATATGTCCTCTGCTATAACAATCTGATGCTTTCGAAATCGAAGTAAAATTGTGAATACATATATCCCTTTGAGTCCAACAAATTGTGCATCATTCAATGATACGCCACTGTCTGTTTTTGCAGAGCCATCAAATACAACACGAAGTTTTGTAGTTAAACTTTTATTGTTGATTACAGCATGATGGGGTAAAAAATAACTCCTTTCACCTTTAATTTCCTTTACTTCGGTCATGTGTCCAAGTGATTCATATTCGGACATAAAATTGACATATTTCTTCCTTAGTTCTGAATGTGCAAGTAATTTGCGTTCTAATGAAAAAATCTATTAATTGCTGTTTGTTTTGATTCTCCAAATTTGGAAATCTGTTCATTGAATGGAATGTTTACTATAAATCGACCCCTAGCATCTCGTTCTGTAGTACCTTTAAAGTGATCCTCACAATATTGTTCAGTCTCTGTTAATTTATTGACACTGTTTATTTCTTCTATGTTCCAAAATCTTGTTAATGTATCATCAGTGACCTCTGATGCATTGTTAATACTGAAATAATTGACAGTTGAGTTGGATATACCTCTTGAAATTGATAAATCTCCAGCAATGATCCAACCCAGTTGGGTTTTCTGTAGGATGGGCATGTTTGGCCCCAATTTAACTTGACCTACTGCTAGTAATGACCAAAATACATTTGATCCCAACATTATGTCAATCTGACCTGATTGATTGAACTGTGGATCAGCTAATTTTAAATGATTTGGTATTTGTAAATGTCTTTTATTAAAAGATACTAAAGGTAATTTTTCAGTAATGACAGGTAACACTAAACATGTAATATTCATTTTGAAATTATTTATGCATGACTTAATTTTAACACTAACTTGTTTATTGATATTTGATAAAGATTGCCCAACACCCTTGACTGCATAGTTTACATCTGAAAATGTTATACCTAATTTCTTACATAATTGTTCTGAAATGAAATGACTGAGATCCACTGTCTAACAGTGCTCTACATGTGTGTATATTGTTTTTTCAATCATATGTGTTTATTAAAGCTGTGGACAATAATGTTTGTGATGGTAAATAATGTGTGCTTTGAATTGAAGGCGTAGCTATTGATGTGTGACTTTCAGTCAAGGATGTTGTGATGTTTGCCTGCATTCTGGCATGATCTATATTATGTGAATCTCTTGTTAATGACTTATTATCTTGAATTCTTTCTGAATTAACTTTATTATTAGAATGCTCTATATGCAAAAGTGTATTATGACCTTTTCCACATTTTTTGCACTTGCTTGATTTACAATCAGATGAAAAATGAAATTTTCCCAGACAATTTAAACAGAGTTTCATTCTTTTAACTTCGTCTATTCTTTTTTGTACATTTAACTTAAGAAATAAATCGCATTGATATATTCCGTAGATTCGTTACAGAAGTGGCAACTAAATTTATTGGAACTTGTGTAGGCACTTACTTCTCTTTTAGGTGTATGTTTAGATCCATGCTTGTTTGATTTTTCTTCTTTTGAGAAGTATAATGTTTCTAGAATTTCACATTTTGTTTTCAGAAAATTATGCATGTCGGTGATGGTCGGAAGCTCCCCTTTGTGCTCAAAGGACTCCCAATCACGCCTAGTTGTTGAGTCAAATTTCTTAGTTAAGATGTAAATGATTAATCTATCCCAAGAATGTGTTTCTTCCACTAATGCTTTAAGAGAACGTAAATGTTTCGAAATGTCATTAAAAAGATTTCTGAGATCTACATGTGATTCTCGTGTCAATGACAGAAATTCAAAAATGGAATGAATGTGATTATGAATTAATAATTTTTTTGTTTTCAAATCTTTCCACTAATAAATCCCACACAACTTTGTAGTGGTCAGCTGATGTGGGTATATTTTTTATAATGCTGGCTGCATGTTTGCTTAATGATGACCTAAGGTAATAATATCTTTAATAATCCCCTAATTGTTGATTTTTGTGAACTAAGTTGACAAACGCGTCTCTATATTCAACCCAATCACTATAGTCTTCCCCACTGAACTGAGGAAGGGACACTGGAGGGAGCCTAACATTTATATTATTATTGCAACTTTTATTAGAGCATGAATTATTGCCTGAAGAGCACAAACCATTGCCTGAAGCGCACGACCCCCTTACTTCCTTTTGTTCACTTAATTGATGATGAGTTACACAAATGTTTTTTATTTTGCTGAAAATCTCAAAATATGAATCCTCAAATATGGCAGGGTCATCAGAATCATTTGCATTTAAACTTTTTATTTGCAACTGTAATTCATTGAATTCATCCCAAGATGGCTCAAATTTGTCTAATCTCTCTTGTAAATTTATTACTACCTCATTAGTTACTTGTGAAAGATCTAATTTTTCTACATAATTTTGTAAACGAGTTAATCGGGCTTTGACCTGTCCTCTCTTAACTATTAATGAGTCCATTTTAAATTAATTAATGAGGAATATTTACCCAAAAATGCCACTAGGATTTGTATAAAAAAGGATAAGATTGTACTTACAGACTTCAGTTGAATTTGAATAAAAGGATATAATTATTTATTGTTTCTATTTTTTGGTTGACGGTTGACTTGACGTTTGACTGCCTAGCTGCTATGCGATTTTGAACCTTCTTGTCCTCCGCGGTTCCAACGACGCTTGCTGTGCGAAATTGAACCTTAAAAATTATTGATATTTTCACTTAGCTTCTGTGCTATGCGGCTTTGAAGATAGACCAATGATTACGTGTTTGATGTAAAAAGTGGACTGTAAACACTTTAGCTGTTTTACTATTAAAATAAACACCTCTATAACTAAGTAACTAACTATTTATTTTAAACAGTATTTATGACAAATTGAATATATGAATCTGGCTTGATCCGTACATTCCGACATCTTCTTTCGTTCTCCCTTGATCATGCGCGGTAGGCCATGCGCTTACAAGTTGTGCTCTGACCTACCATGGGCGTGCGAATAAAAAATAAAAAATAAATGTGACATTAAAAAATATACGAATGTAAAATACAATAATGGCCTTAACAATGTGACCGTAACAAGTAATTTCACATGTAGAGTTATTTATTGTCGTTTTTACTAGTCTGATCTATTTTTTTGGTATTCACAAATGTTGCTCGGTATATTTTGACTTTATCGACTCATCATAATGTTTTTTCTAATATCCACAAACAAAATATGCAGAGGAACTTTACTTTGGTAACAAGTTGTCTACATCTCCATTAAAGTAGTTTTGGTCTATAGTAGATCTGTCCTTTCTAATGCTAGTCTGGTACTCTTGTAGGATGCTTTCCATGTATCCCTTAGACGAGCCATTTAGACGGTATTGACTTTTCTCGTAAACGTAAAAACTAAAAAGTATTTTCAGGCTCAGAGTCTTCTTAGGATCTCGTTATTGAGGGATTCTATAATTAGTATGTCATCTCCTGCTGATTTATTGGCTTTCGTCAATTATTGCTTGTCTGATTTCACTAAGCCTTATTTCTGGCATTATTTCAGAACCTTGATTGAATATGGTTTTTTCAGTTGGATAGATAGATAGATAGACATTTATTGTTTTTAAAAACTACAGTTTTATAACAATGAGTTTAGTAAGTACAGAATATAACTAACAACTAGTCTAGAACATAAGTAACTATTAACAAATTTAAACAAAAGTTAATCGCTATCACTAAGTGAAATGGAGAACTTGGTTTTTTTAATAAACATCAATGAAGGAGAAACTGAAGCTTATTCGCTTAAAACAAAAGATCTAAGTTTTATGATATTCCAAATATATATTGAAATTGCTTTCACAGATATTATAGTTACATTATTAAGACAACCAATAAGGTCGGTGCAATTATTAAGGGGGGCCATATTAACTGGTTTCATCGAACTGTAAATGGGACATTCAAACAGTAAATGTTCAAGAGTTTCCAACTTGTTTGTGTTACAAATAGTACAGATTTCAGATGGTCGTATTTGATATGTTATACCATTATAGGTAAATGTTAACACATGGCGGTTATATGTTCGAAGTTGCGCCATGGCACGAATATATTTTATGGGAATTTGAAA
The DNA here is from genome assembly GCF_917563875.1 of Diabrotica virgifera virgifera. NCBI lineage: Eukaryota > Metazoa > Arthropoda > Insecta > Coleoptera > Chrysomelidae > Diabrotica > Diabrotica virgifera. The sequence goes on from NC_065452.1 coordinate 89,222,652, forward strand.
TTCCAGATATTTCTGTACTGAGGTATTTACGGATAAATGTTTGTAAATAGTTGAGAATGTTGACATGGAAATTGCATGAATGTCTTCTTGATGAAGCATATCCATATACTTTTTTAACATGCTTTTCTTGTTTTTTAATGGCCAATTAGAGATGTTTTCATCCCAAGAAAATTCATAATCTAATATTTGAAAATATTGCTTAAGCTGTGAGACCCAGTTGTATCTGTTCGTATTTATTGAATTATTTGCTGAAGAAATTTGAAGCTGACGCAGAAAACAAATAACAGGAAGTCTTAAATTATGCATTTGCGATAGCTTGATGAACCAATTTAAAGTTAGCTTGAAAATAGTAAAAGAAATTTGTACTCTTCCTGTCTCCAACCTAACAGCATAATCAGGTGTATTGATACTGAGATGTAAAAGTTTTTTAAAGAAAGTTATTTGTATTCTTTCTAACTGGTCAGCATATCTCATTCCCCAAACGGGCACACAGTTCATAACAAGGCTTTGAACTAGCGAATCGAAAAGTTGCACACGAGATGTCCAAGAATTCATTTTGGTTTTAGCCATTAAACCTATCACGTTACCAATTGCGTGTTTTGCTCTTTCCACTGTTGTATCGGCCATTGCTTTAAAAAGTGATGTTGTGGTTAGGGTGACTCCAAGATATACAAATTTGTTAACTACTTCTATTTTTTCGTTCTTATATAGGAACTTAACGCCTTTATTGCCAATTTGACCGCTTCGGACAAATGGAAGAATTTTGGTTTTGCCAACATTTACAGTTAGCTGGTTTTTGTCACTGTATTTTTCAAGATAACTTAAATTTTTACCGAGTTCAACTGCCGAGTCACAAAGAATGACCAAATCATCAGCATACAATATCATTATTATTTGATTTTGGCTATCAATGGAGATAGCTTTGGATCCTTGACTAATAAAAAACTGTTCTATATCCGCAATAAATAAACTAAATCATAGTGGACTCAAAGGTTTACCCTGTAAGACTCCTGTTGAAATATCAAAAAATGGTCTTTTGTAGCCGTTTGGAGTTTTGATGTACATCCTAGCATTATCATAAATGTTTTTCAAAATGGCTATTATTTTAGAACTCACCCCAAGGCCAAATAGCTTTTGCCACAGCAAATGATGGATAATGGAGTCAAAAGCCCGCTTATAATCTACAAAGGCAGCGTAGACTTTGCGTTTTTTCAGTCGTAGTTGCAGTTGTACAGCAGAAGTGAGGGTAAATACATTATCAATGCAACCCCTTGATCCCCTGAAACCCGACTGACATTCGGGAAGAACATTATTTACTTCAACCCAATCTCTGAGTCTATTTAACAAAATATTTTTAAATATTTTTTCAACACAATTAAGTAAGGCAATACCTCTATAGTTTGCTGGATCATCTCTGTTGCCCTTTTTAATTATCATAGTAAAAATGACTTCACTCCAGTTATGCGGCGTAATGGTTGTTTCCAGTATTCTATTAAACATGCCCGTTAAATAAAGTATCCAATTATTTGGAAGATTTTTAAAAAAATTCATAAGAAATTTGGTCAGTTCCAGGTGCTTTACGATCGGGACAGTTATTTAGGACTCTATATATTTCGTCACTGGTTATAATAGCGTCAAAAATGGGATGTCTTGCTTGCATCAAAAAAACGAGCATTATGATATAGTTTTGGGGGATATATATTCGAATAAAATTGTTCCCATACGTCTACATCGATAAAAGAAGTATTGTGATTTTTCCGAAATTTCTTAATCACTGACCAGAATGTTTTGGAGTCCCTGCTGTTTGCAAGTTGAGAATACAGGTTATGAAAATATATATGTTTTTCTTTTTAATTATTTGTCTATAGGCTTTTTTTGATGTCAGAAAATTTGTTTTATAGGGGTCGCGGAAGTTACTTGCTTTAGCTGTTTTGAGGCTTTGTTTCATGTTGTTTTTAGCTAAGGTACATTCAGTTGCCTTTTTATCCTTATTCTGGAGTTCCGTCTAGTACTGTATATTTCTTGATAGAAGTCCTGTTGGATATTATTTTACGTTGTTTGTTGTTTAATTTTGATTATTTGAATTTTTCCAGTTTTTATTTCTTTTGAACTACTTTCAGCATATATTTGCTTGTATCATTTGTTGCATTTTTTCGTTATTATATTTTCTCAAATATTTTTTGATTCCTTTGTGTACTTCTTGACAGTCCAAATAGACCAGGGCATTTAGCACTAAAAACACCTGAATAAATAAATTTTTAAATACAGCACCTAGAGACTTGCATTTTTTTGCATTATGTTCAGGATGACGTCAGGAAAAAAGTCTACTATCCAAAAATGGGTAAGATGTATAATTGCACTGTAAAGTGCATAAAATGCATCCAAAATTGCATAAATATAAAAATAAAGTCAAAATGAGTATACTAAGGAACAAAATTTATTATTTGGGGGTTTTTGGGGTCACTGAATACGATTACGCTATCAGAACTGATCCCCGGATACCCTGGTGCCCAAGGTCACGGCAAGAGACGTCATCTTCTGGAGTTTCGATGGTTTTCGGCATTAAATCGATGCAAACGGATTACTCACGGGTTTTAGGGGTCGCTAAATACGAGTATGATATTAGAATTGACCTCCGGAGTACCTGGTACCCAGGGTCGCTACTAAGGCACGTCATCTTCTGGAGTTTCGAGTGATTTCGTCACTAAATTGATGTAACTGGACTACTTGGGGGAGTTTTTGAGGTGGTTAAACACGAAGATGCCATCAGGATAGACCTTAGGATCACCTGGTGCCCAAGACCACTTATGACAGCCCTGGCATTAAGGCTATCTGCTCCCGGTGAGGGTGGTTATCCCTTATCCGAGGGGTGGAATAATTGATACGCTTTTACTTGTTGAGTTGTTTTATTTACACTCGCATGAGCATAAGCTGGTAGCACCGCACCCAAAGAACGTCTCGTGAAGAAAGAGACACTATCTTTAATGTGGAAATATTACGTCTGATCACAAAATAGAATGACGAATGTCTAATATAATAATAAGAATTCCCTTGTTATAGTTTTGCTGTTTATATATTTAGAAATGCCTATTCAGCATCGACCATGAAAAGTGTTTATAATTGACTCTGCAATTATTAGTAAATCGTGATCTAGGATAACAATATTTATATAATCGAATGAAGGTTGTAATATTGTTATGATGACATAAATAACTGAAAGTAATTATCGTAGATAATTACAGGGTGTTTTTAAGATATATCTACTGAGTACAGATGAATTCTTGTACACCTTCCCTTTTTAGGAATTTTCCGACTACGGGGAGGGAAATTTGCAAGTCGTGCTACCAACCCATACTGTGTTGTAATCAATACAAAAAATTTATTTTATATACAAACTTCCTAAGCCTACGCAAATACATAAATAATATAAAATGTTCGTTTTTACAACATTGTTTCGTAACACTTGTCACTCACTGTGTTTTCGGATTGTAAGCATATAATCTATTCTTATGTATTTCCTTGATTTTATTGTTTTCTATTCTGATTTTACAATTAACGTTATTTACTTCTGTTATCGTGAAAGGAACTACATAAAGACTATCAAACTTACCATTCTCTTCCCTTTTTACAAGGACTAGGTCTCCTATTTTAAAGTGTTGTGGTGTTGCTTTGAGCTTATTCTTTTCTTGCCGCTCTTTTTTGTGTTTTAATAAGAAGGTTCTGGCTCTCTCGTGTGCGCTTTGTAGTTTGTATCGTAACTCATTGTAGTAGGCATCTATATTGTAACATGGTTGAATCTCATGTGTAAGGTCTTCCGGTAGATTAACCTTCCTGCCATATAACAGTTCGAACGGTGTGTATCCATGATACGCGTTAGGGGTTGTATTGTAGCAGTATGTGAACATTCTGCAACACACATCCCAATTTTCTCTGTCTTCGTCTATGAATGCTCTTACGTACTCGTTCAACGTTCTGTGTAGTTTTTCGCAACTTCCAATGGACTGTGGGTGGTATGCCGTTGAAAAGTTGTGTTCTATTTTTAATAGCTTTGTTAATTCCTGCATTACTTCGTTCTTATACTCTGTGCCTTGGTCTGTTCTTATTTGCTTCATGAGTCCGTATGTTGGTATGAAATGATCAAAGATTCCTCTTGATATTGTCTCTGCTTCTTTATTGCACACTGGTATGCTGACCGCGTATTTTGTCAGTTCACACAACATTGTGATACAGTATTTATTACCTTCATTACTTCTCGTGAATTATAACGTTTACGTTTTCCCAGTGTAGATTTTGGTCTAGTCCCTTTCATTTCACGCTTTTATCTTAACTGATTAGATCCTAGAGTCCCTATCGGCGTTGTTTTTCTTAGAAACACATATGTGCTATCGATAGAGTCGAACATTAGACTTTAATAGCTTTCTGGTGAATGATATGGGCCTTGCATCCCATAACTCGTCTTAAGTATTAGGTTCGCTAAGCCCTTTTACGAGTGGTAAGGAAATCTGTTCTTGAATATCTTTCACAGTTTCCCATAATTTTGATTGGTTAAAATCCCACCACACACAAAGGACGCCAAAGGTTCATAAAAACCACAAATTCTCAAAATTCTGCATCATTTGTGAGTTGAGTTAATATAGTCATTATGTGAGATCAAGTTTGTTCGTGTATTGTGGGCCCCGCCGATTAGGCAGGTAAGAGTATTAATGATTGTTTATTGGTATGTACAATAATTGTACAATTTCGTTTTCTATTTTTTTAAAGGGTCCACCTTTCACCTTCCACCTTCCACCTATGCATTATGTTGTCCAGCTGCTATTTTATGAACACTGTTAAATACTATTATTCTTTCGACTGTGTCGTAAAGTTGAATTTCTTCATGACCATCTTCCACACCTTGAGAGCCTGCCGGCTTACAAAGGGCCATCCTACCCTCTAACAGATGTTTTAAGTAAGTCACTCATCTTTTACTTATTGAAGAAATTAGTAGAGACGCCTTTGTTATGTCCAGGGCAAGGACAATTTTGTGTGCTTTCGTGAAATAAGTTCAATGACCTAAAGTTTTCGCCCAGTTTGTGATAGTGACATTCTGAAAAGTAGGTCATACTTTTAGTATGAAGTTGATGATTATCTTTTTATTTTTAAATGGGTGATCATTTAAACTATAAACATTTACATTATGTAGATATTTTTCTGAGTATTATTAGAGTGTTATTAAGTATTGTTAGATAGGTATAAATATAAACAAAGAGCTCTTTCTTTTTTTGTTGTAAGTGAACGGTAAAATTTCTAGTTTTTATTTAGAGTATGGATTTTTTATTTTTTCGAGTAACTACAGTTCATTTTTTTTGAGTTAATAATTAATAGTTATATTCGTTCACTTACATTCCATTTTTTTAGTATTACTGTGTTGGTGAATACACCAATTTATATGCAGTGATTGTTATTATGTCGCCAACTTTTGTCTTATAGATTAACGGTTTAGGTATTTTTTGGTTTCTTAATTTTGTTGTTGGCGATCTTATACTGCGTATACACTGTACGTATTGTGTAAATATTGAGATTTCGTAGAGTATTTTAATAAATGTTACATTGAAACTTACGATGTCGTATTTTATTTAATTTTTTTACAGCTCAAGATTAGTACATTGATGTCTTATCGTAGCATTCTTGCTAATTTGTTATTGTTGTGTTATGTTTCGTTAATTATTGTTCCTTTGAGTATTTTTTGGTCAAAATACCTGGCGCCCTATATTTTCGTTTGAGTATTAAGTATTTCGTTTCCTTAGAGTCCATGAGTCAAACCATCAGTTAATGTTATCTATTTATCTTTTGTCTATCGTCGTTCCATTAGCCCTATTCGCATACCATTCTTTATTCATTTAACATCTTTCATTGTAACAGAAGCCCAACCCAAAGAACCGCGCCCACATCTCTTCCGACTGAGCAACGTGGCCATTGTTTCGTCAATGTAGGCGATTGGACCTTTCTATCTTCGGTCATTCCTTTATTCCATCTAAGGATAATATCGTCCTGATCCTTCTGGTTCAGTCTTCATGACCTCTTATCCATCTGATCGTTATACAAATTGGCGCCCCTCTCGTGGAGCCTTATACAAATTACGTGGGACTTCTTCTGTTACCTATGGTTGCTTTATACATAATTTCGTAGAGCTTTGTCAATTGCCTTTTCGCGGGCTATACAAATTTTCATGTCTATGCGTGAAGCATGATTTTCTTTTTTATCATGTTCCTATTAGACCTGATTTTTCTTCTTTTTTTTGTTTTGTTTAAGTTTGGCTAATTTGTAGCTATTTTTATTGATAAAATATTTTTTGAGTTATTTTTCGCTAATAGATAATAATAGTTTGACACATTTTAGTTTGTTTATTTCCGTTTTTAGTATTTAAATGTCAGTGTAGTACCTTACACTTTCATTCCTGCCTTTTCGCATTCTAGAGTATCATTCTTTGAAGTATATAGTATAGTATCGATCTTTTTTCTTTAGATATATTTTTAGTTGAGTAAATTTGAGCATTTTTATTACTTTTCCTTATGTCAAAGGGATACGTCTTTTGTTATGTATCTAATTAAGGTAAAAGTATCTAGATCTTGAGCTGTGTATTTTTTGTAGCAAATCACAAAGAAGTTGTAATTGTTTAACTTTTTGATTTTTACTTTTGTTTTGTGTAGTACTTTGCAACTTTTGTGATTTATTTCAGTTTGCATTATATCAGTGTATGTATTGTGCATTTTACTTTTTATATTTTTGTATATGTATTGTGTTGCGTTATGTTTATTTTCTTGTACTGTATTGCGTTTATTTTATTGCATTGAGGTACCGTTTTTGAGTTATGAAATGCTTTGTAACTGTTTTCAGAAGTAGCAATTATCACTATTATGATTGCGTTGTCTTCTAAATTTTCGGGTACATGCTTCTTCGTCGTTCAACGATATTGTTCTGTCCGGTTTTATGACCAATCTTTTCTGACGTTGTAGAATAGTATTGTTGTAATGATTTCTCTGCCTTATATTTTCGGATTTTAATGTGGTTATGTATTTTTGATGATATCCTATTTGGTTGATATCGTATGTTTTTCAGTACCAGAATGTTTTGAGTGGTTTTAGAGAGTTTTTAGTCATGGCGTGGTGTTAGTCTGGAGAAGGAAAGAGTCCTGCAGCTTCCCGTCATGCTATTGTTTTAGGTTTGTGATTTAAGTCTTAAATGAAAGAAGTTAAGCTGTCTATTCCAGAAATTGTTTTTTACATTAGCTATTAGTCGCGAGTGAGAGATCTCGGCGCATGCTGTTGTGAAATATGTTTGAGAAGTATGTTTTGCGTTGAGTTTAAAAACCACTTATTAGCATTCCAAAATCTATTCGGTACAAAACTACTTCCAGTCCAGAAAATATTCCTTTTTGCAGTGTAGAGTCTTCGTTTACCGTTACGTAATCTTAATATTTTTCGACTAGCCTACGATAAGGTGGTTGACATTTCAAAATTCTTGTCCCACCCCCAATAACAACATCTGTCAGGGCTTGAGGTATTTAAGTGTGTCTTTTGACCCTAATTTCAGATAAAGAGGCATAATGTTTTTATTAGCTTTTATTTAGCATATGTTGCAACCGCAAAAGCTTGTAGATACACTTATTTTGATAGTAGATATTTTTAAAGGGCTATGACCCTATTTTAGGTATTAATGAGATGTAAAAAGTAGCATCTTATTGCTTGTTTATATTTCACAAGTAGTTTGACTAGTGAATATAAATTTTCTATGTTTAGGTAGCAGATAATGCAAATATTTTTGTTTAGAGTACAAGAATTCGAGTAATTATTGTTAGTTCTGTCGCTAGTTTGAATGAATTAGGATAATGTTTTGGCAATTTTGTGTCGGCTATTAAGAATTTAATTTTTTTGTTAAATACAGGCACGTACTAGGTCCAGATGTGTTTGCAGAATGAATTTTGTTCTTGGGGCTTACATAAAATACTATTTCGATAAAATGTCGTATCTATTTAGGGCATCAGTCCCTACTAAATTGTGATACTTCCCTACCTGTGAGCTACCTGTGATTTAACCTAACGATCTAAATTACCTTTATAATAATATATTATCATATATATTTTAATAGAAAGGCGTCTAGTATGCGTAATTACTTCCAGTCCTAATTAAAGGTAGATTTCGACAATTATCTGAACTTTCCTTTGTTCATTTCTTTCTATATATCTTTGTTGAGAACTCCTTGGCATGTTTTACTAACTTCTCTATTCCTTTTGTTTGAGTTCGAATTTATTCGTTACGTGAGATAGTAATTGTGCTTTGGTAATTTTATATGTTACTCGTGTTTATTTGCTTTTGTATTCTGTTTGCTGTTTGAATTTGTTTAGGCTCTTCCGGTTCATGTTATCGGGATAGCAGTAAATATTTTTTTGAGTCAGTGTTCTGTGAACATTATACTTATTTTAAGAACGTTTGATTGCGAAATGCTTTGTCCTAGTCCGGCAAAGTGAAATCAAATAAGCAAACCATTAGCAATAACTAGTGCGTCTGTTATTATTAAAGTCCCGAATGAAAGATTTCGTGGCAATTTTTGAGTGTAGCTCATAAAGTCCTGGATGAGAGACTCCAAGGCACCTATGCGTTTAGTCGAGTTTGTTAGAACTCGAGTTTGTTTGTTGTTAGTGGAAGCACTATGACAAATATTTTTGTATTGAGTTTGCTTGTGCTAATTTTGCGTTTGGTTTTGAGTTAATTCCAATGGAGTTGATTTTATTTTAGTTGAGTAGATATTATTAAAGTTATTTATAATAATATCTTATAATGTATTCAGACATATCTTGTCCTGATTACATTCCTTGTTTTTCTGGGAGTTTCTTGATTGAAAATTTTCCGCCGTGGTTAACCCCACAAGATGTTTACGGAACTTTTGGCCAACTTGTTTTCTTTCCCTGTCATAAAATTTCGAGACTTTTTTGCTTTGATCTTGCAGTCAAAATCTTAGCATTGCTTGACGCTTACCTAGTTACCGGTTGAGGGGACAACCATAACGAAGTTTGCCTACGTTACCTTGTTGGCTACTCGCCTTTGTTGAGCTGGAGCAACTTTGATTTTCGCGTCCAAAACTTCAACATTGGTATGTTCCACCTTTTTAGTTTGGCTAGAGCCATCGGTGTAGATATCTGTCATTGGTTGTTGTACTTGCGAGTCAACGAACCATACTTTGAGTCGACTTTCGAGTTGAATGTTTAGTTTTATGCTAAGGATTAAAGCAACACTGTAGGTGTTTGCTGACTTAGTCGTTTAGAATTAGAGTAGTCCTTGTATATATAGTTCCTAGTTTTTGTGTTTTATTTGAGTTTAGTCTATCATAGAGATAACCCTTTTTAGTTTGGTGTTTGAGTTTTATTGCTTATTAGCTTTTTCCGATTTGGTCACTTGTGTTCAAGCACCTCAAGTACCAAAACCTAGTTTAGTGTGTCTAGATCATTACCGACTATGTCAGGCTACTGCTTGATGGTCAGAATATGGTGTTTACTGCAGACTCCGATTGTAAACAGTGGTATTGCACCACGGTTTAAATCGTGGGGGGAAGCTGTATAACGTTTACGTTTTCCCAGTGTAGATTTTGGTCTAGTCCCTTTCATTTCACGCTTTTATCTTAACTGATTAGATCCTAGAGTCCCTATCGGCGTTGTTTTTCTTAGAAACACATATGTGCTATCGATAGAGTCGAACATTAGACTTTAATAGCTTTCTGGTGAATGATATGGGCCTTGCATCCCATAACTCGTCTTAAGTATTAGGTTCGCTAAGCCCTTTTACGAGTGGTAAGGAAATCTGTTCTTGAATATCTTTCACAGTTTCCCATAATTTTGATTGGTTAAAATCCCACCACACACAAAGGACGCCAAAGGTTCATAAAAACCACAAATTCTCAAAATTCTGCATCATTTGTGAGTTGAGTTAATATAGTCATTATGTGAGATCAAGTTTGTTCGTGTATTGTGGGCCCCGCCGATTAGGCAGGTAAGAGTATTAATGATTGTTTATTGGTATGTACAATAATTGTACAATTTCGTTTTCTATTTTTTTAAAGGGTCCACCTTTCACCTTCCACCTTCCACCTATGCATTATGTTGTCCAGCTGCTATTTTATGAACACTGTTAAATACTATTATTCTTTCGACTGTGTCGTAAAGTTGAATTTCTTCATGACCATCTTCCACACCTTGAGAGCCTGCCGGCTTACAAAGGGCCATCCTACCCTCTAACAGATGTTTTAAGTAAGTCACTCATCTTTTACTTATTGAAGAAATTAGTAGAGACGCCTTTGTTATGTCCAGGGCAAGGACAATTTTGTGTGCTTTCGTGAAATAAGTTCAATGACCTAAAGTTTTCGCCCAGTTTGTGATAGTGACATTCTGAAAAGTAGGTCATACTTTTAGTATGAAGTTGATGATTATCTTTTTATTTTTAAATGGGTGATCATTTAAACTATAAACATTTACATTATGTAGATATTTTTCTGAGTATTATTAGAGTGTTATTAAGTATTGTTAGATAGGTATAAATATAAACAAAGAGCTCTTTCTTTTTTTGTTGTAAGTGAACGGTAAAATTTCTAGTTTTTATTTAGAGTATGGATTTTTTATTTTTTCGAGTAACTACAGTTCATTTTTTTTGAGTTAATAATTAATAGTTATATTCGTTCACTTACATTCCATTTTTTTAGTATTACTGTGTTGGTGAATACACCAATTTATATGCAGTGATTGTTATTATGTCGCCAACTTTTGTCTTATAGATTAACGGTTTAGGTATTTTTTGGTTTCTTAATTTTGTTGTTGGCGATCTTATACTGCGTATACACTGTACGTATTGTGTAAATATTGAGATTTCGTAGAGTATTTTAATAAATGTTACATTGAAACTTACGATGTCGTATTTTATTTAATTTTTTTACAGCTCAAGATTAGTACATTGATGTCTTATCGTAGCATTCTTGCTAATTTGTTATTGTTGTGTTATGTTTCGTTAATTATTGTTCCTTTGAGTATTTTTTGGTCAAAATACCTGGCGCCCTATATTTTCGTTTGAGTATTAAGTATTTCGTTTCCTTAGAGTCCATGAGTCAAACCATCAGTTAATGTTATCTATTTATCTTTTGTCTATCGTCGTTCCATTAGCCCTATTCGCATACCATTCTTTATTCATTTAACATCTTTCATTGTAACAGAAGCCCAACCCAAAGAACCGCGCCCACATCTCTTCCGACTGAGCAACGTGGCCATTGTTTCGTCAATGTAGGCGATTGGACCTTTCTATCTTCGGTCATTCCTTTATTCCATCTAAGGATAATATCGTCCTGATCCTTCTGGTTCAGTCTTCATGACCTCTTATCCATCTGATCGTTATAGAATGGACCTATTGTATCTATGTATACTATGTCCCATGGTTTGGAAGATGTGTCCGATATCACGAACTCTTCGACATGTGTTCTTTTCGGTTTGTTAATTTGACATTTGTGGCATTGTTTTACGTATTTTCTTACGTCTTTTTCCAAATTTTTCCATCGGAATCTTGCCTTTAGCTTCTTAATTAGTCTGTTATTCCCTACGTGTCCTCCGAACATCGGGTGATTATGGTATTCTCCTATTAATCTGTGTTTTTCTTTGTCATCTTTTATTGTTTCTGGTACTTCACATATGTATATTTCTATATTCTTCAATTTTTTATTTCCTTCTTTAATAAATTCATCAATTGTGCACATTTTAAAAATAATATCATTTACGTATATTTTTACTTTACGTACTGCATTCTCTACCGCCAGCTTATCAAGCTGTACCAACGCTTGGTTTAAATCGAAACGATTCAATCCTGTGGCTATGCTTTTGCTGCATTTTATTTTGTTTTTGGCCCTAATGCTCAGTCTTGGTGAGATTAGTTCTGCTCCAAAGGACAAAATTGGTAGTCTATGCGCCTCTAAATTATTTAGTACCTTCCTTACTGTCTGTTTGGTGGCTTCTGGCTGTAGTGCGAGTTCACTTTCAGCCTTTGTTTGTCTTGCTTCTTTCTCCTTTTCTTTTGCTTGAGCTCTTGTTATAGCTAGTATATGGGCGTTGTCTATGTATAGGTTTTTTAGTTGATGCAATGTTATTCTTGAAAGGCTGTCTGCGTAGTTACTTTTCCCTGTTATATACTCTATTTCGAAGTCATATTCTTCTAGGTCTAATCTGATTCTCGTGAGTTTTGAGGTTGGTTCTTTCATTGCAAATAGGTGTGTCAAAGGTTTATGGTCTGTTTTTACTTTGAATGTTGGTGCTCCATATAGATAACATTTAAAATAATTAATTCCCCAATGAATCGCTAGTAATTCCTTAACGATTATAGGTTTATTACATTCTCCTTTACTAAAACTTCTTGATGCATATGCTATAGGTAGGTCAATTCCGTTGTAATCTTGACTTAGGATTGCTGAACAACTCTCATTGGATGCGTCTGTTGTTAAGATAAACTGTTTGTTGAAATCAGGATATTTTAAAATTGGTGGTTTCGTCAGAGATGCTTTAAGCTTTTTGAATGCTTTTTCACACTCCTCGGTCCACGAAAATTCTACTCCTTTCCTCGATAATTTGTTGAGTGGTCTGCATATTTCCGCAAAATTTTTAATAAAACGTCTGTAATAGTTGCAAAATGCTACAAATCTCTTTGTTTCTTCCGCTGTCTTAGGTGTCGGATATTGTTCAATTGCTGCATACTTCGCTTTGTCTGGTGATACTCCCTCTTGAGAAAGATCATGTCCTAAATATGTTACTTCCCTTCTAAAGAATTGACATTTTGCTGGGTTAAGTTTCAAATTGAATTTTCGACATGTCTCGAATGTCTTTTTCAGGTTGTCTAAGTGATGTTTTTCGGATATTCCAATTACTACGATATCGTCCATGTAAAGAAATGCTTTGTCTGGTGTTAATCCTGAAAATGCTATTGACATCATTCTTGAAAAGCTATTTGGGCTTACATTTAATCCAAAAGGTAATCTGGTAAATTGAAATGCTCCATTTTATGTGCTGAACGATGTGTATTTTCTCGATGATTTTTCTAATGGTATCTGGTGAAAGCCTGACATTAAGTCTATAACTGAAAACCATTTTGCTCTTCCTAGTTGATCTAATATCGAATCTATTCTTGGTAATGGAAATTTGTCTGTAACTATCTTCTTGTTCAGTTGTCTAAAATCTATGCATAATCTCCATGCTTTTCCTCCATCTATAGCTTTTTTCGGTACCAGTACTACTGGGCTGTTGTACTCGGATGTAGATGGTTCTATGATTCCTTGGTCTCTTAGGTTTTGTACTTGTCGATTTAATTCCTCTGTTTGCGCATGAGGTGTCCTATAATTCTTGATATATACCGGAGTTTGGTTTTTAACTCTTAGTTTTTGTTCGTAGAAATTGTTACAGGTTAACATATCATGCCTTAGGGCGAATATGTCCGAATATTCCTCGCATAACGATACTAAGTTGTCTCGTATGTATTCTGGTATGTCTAATTTCAGTGATTCTCGTAATTCTTTTTTTCTGTCCTTGCTGTCGTTGACTAGCCTATATATATATTGAATAGTTTAATATCCAACGTCCTGATTGTGCTTGCGTCTACATTTACTGTTTCGTACGTTGTGTTCAAAATTTTGATGTATGGATTATTACTTGAAATAATTGCTCTTGCTATGAATATTCCTGGTTGTATTTCTTGCTGTTCCACTATCCTGTCTTTCTTTAACCTTTGAAAAATTTTTACGATTCTGTAAATTTCACATCTAGGCGGTATTATTATGGTGTCATTGTCTATATTATCCAGAATTTTCGTACTAATGTAACAATCGTTGTCCTCTTTAATGTGCATTTTAAGGTTTGCGTAATCTAGTATACATTGAAAGTTAGAAATAAAGTCTCTCCCAATGATTCCGTCTGTTGGAATTGGAAAGTTAGGTTCTACCAATTGAAAGATGTGTTCGAATCGAGTTCCTTTTACTTCGAGTGTTGTCTCAACTTCTCCCATTGTTTGCAACTCTCCTTTAGTGACTCCTTTTATTTTCGCCTTTGTGTTTGGTTTCACCTGTTCCTTCATAAAATCTTGTGAACATTTTAGTATTGAAATGTCAGCTCCTGTGTCTATGATAAAAGTGCTTGTGTTTTCAAGAATTCCTGTTTTCATTCGTACAAAGTTCGTTAGGTTTAGGTCGAAGTTGTAAATGTTATATTTTATTTCTGCCTGTGTGCTTCCAACTTCTTGTTCATTCAAAACCCCAACTGCTGGTTTTCTTGCTCTTCTTGACTGTCCTCTATTTCTAGTAACCTTACGTTCCTGTTACGTCCGCCTCTCTGGTTTCCTCTGTATGTTTGATTGTTAAATTGTCTGTATCCTCTGTTCGAATAATTTCGTTGATTGTCCGTTGCTTCTCCTTCCTTCCGTTGTCCGAAGTTATTTCTTCTTCCTCTGTCATATTTGTTATGGTATCCTCTTCTGTATTGCTGCTGTCCTCTCCTATTCTCGTAGTTTGTCCTATAATTTAAGACTCTTCCTTGTGCATTTTCTTCAGTCGTATCGATCGACAAAAATTTAGATACTACTTCCTGCGGTGATGTAAAGTTACCTGCTTCCAGTATTAGCTTAGCTTTCTCTGCATTAGCGTTTCGTTTCATTGTTGTTACTACTGCTTCCGTCGTATATTTCTTTGCTAAGTCAAGTGGCATTCCTTCCGCTATGTATGCTACTTTTAATTGTTCTGCTAACTCTTCCACTTCAGATGCGTACACTGCTGCATCTCTATGCCCTTGCCTTTTTTTGGCTAATTTGGCTATTAAATTCTTCGGATTATCACCTTTTAATTCTTTCTTTAGTGCTTCAGCTATCCGTGGAATCGTATCTTCTGTGGTTATTAGGTTCCTAGCCTTATTGGTGAGTCGCGTTTTTATTAGCGTTACAGCTGTGTCTTCATGACCTTCTGCCAATTTTCCAAGTAGTTCTAATGCGTCTAAAAATGGTTGTAATTTCCCTGCGCTTCCATCGAACTCGTTGGGCAATATCTTGCTTGCGATATTTAAAAATTCATTGATTGTCAAAGCCATGTTTAATATTGTTATATCTTGTTTTATGTCACCTTTTTCCTCTTTTATTCCGTCGTTAATTATTTCTTCTTCTCCTTCCTCGTCGCTTTTTCCTTCTTCTATTTCCTCATCGCTTTGTTCCTCTTCAACTTCCTTGTCGATTGGTTAATGTATTGAACTTGGAACCACTGTTCTCACATTTACTGCTTGAAATGATCGTATAACTTTGTCTCTGATTTTTCCAAAATATTTGTTGCACAATTCCCTTTGTTTGTCCGAAAGTGCTTCCCAGTTTTTCCTAGTCAATTGCGTGAACTTGTTATAAGCTTTAATTAGCTGTGTCGTCACTTCTTCCTTTATGTCCTTAGATTTCGGAACTTTTTTCTTTAAGACTCTTCTGCTTTGCCTGTCTATTTCTTGTGCAATTTCCTCAACTATTTTGACAAAATCTTCCCAAGTAACTTTGTTGCTACTCATTTATACATAATTTTTTTCTTTTTTCCAGCTTCTGCACTTCTTAGCGAAAATATAAATTCGATAGTCTTACGGTGTATATAGATATGTAGTATATAGATATATAGTAAAAAAATATGGAGATAAAATAATAAGTCAATATATGGTAAAAATATGTAAAAATTGCAGTGGTAATGAAAAATTCAAAAATAAATAACGTTATATTAACCCTTGTAAATAAGTAGTTAGAATAATAATTTAAATGTATTATGCATATAGCGTATATTTGTTATATATCGTATATTTATTTTGATAGGTATATTTACGATAGCAAATATTAAAATCATAAAAAATTGCAAAAATGTACTAAAAATCAGTAGTCAAATAATAAATGAATAAAAGTCAGGAAGGATAAAGTATACGTTGATAAATATGTAAAAAAAAATCATATAAAATTGTATCATTGCGTCCTATAATAACTTAATATGAGGGTAAAAAAAAATCTTTGTATATTGATAAATATTGGTAATAGAATAGAATAATTAAGTAAAAATAGGTAAACTTGAAACATATATTAATGTAATTAAGTTAGCACATAATGTTTATACTTTATACTTTATATTAATCAGGAAATACCATAAAAATAGCTAATATGGACTTACCACTTTTACACGTCAATGTTCGCTGTTGATCTCGCCAGTCCACGATGAATGTTCCTTTTGAGGTTCCTCCTGTGGGCCTTCCATAACGACCACGCCAATCTAAGAATCAGAACAGCCGTAATTACGTAAAGCAGCACCTTCAGCTCCGTATCGGGTTTGACGTCCTTATTCTTGACGATAAAGTTGCTGTTCACCACTCCGTTCTCCTGGAGTTCATCCTTGGATGACTTTCCTCCCATCCTTGATCCATCAGGTCACGTCTGGTCTGGATCGCCATATGACAGCCCTGGCATTAAGGCTATCTGCTCCCGGTGAGGGTGGTTATCCCTTATCCGAGGGGTGGAATAATTGATATGCTTTTACTTGTTGAGTTGTTTTATTTACACTCGCATGAGCATAAGCTGGTAGCACCGCACCCAAAGAACGTCTCGTGAAGAAAGAGACACTATCTTTAATGTGGAAATATTACATCTGATCACAAAATAGAATGACGAATGTCTAATATAATAATAAGAATTCCCTTGTTATAGTTTTGCTGTTTATATATTTAGAAATGCCTATTCAGCATCGACCATGAAAAGTGTTTATAATTGACTCTGCAATTATTAGTGAATCGTGATCTAGGATAACAATATTTATATAATCGAATGAAGGTTGTAATATTGTTATGATGACATAAATAACTGAAAGTAATTATCGTAGATAATTACAGGGTGTTTTTAAGATATATCTACTGAGTACAGATGAATTCTTGTACACACTGTTAGGGACGTCATCTTCTGGAGTTGCGAGGGCTTTCGGTATTAAATTGATGCAAACGAATTACATACGGGTTTTTGAGGTCGCTAAACACGAATATGCCATCAGAATAGACCACCGGATTACCTGGTGCCCAAGGTCACAGCAAGGGACGTCATCTTCTGGAGTTTCGAGTACTTTCGGTATTAAATTGATGCAAAAGGATTACTTACGGGTTTCTGGGCTCACTAAACACGAATATGCCATCAGAATTGAATTGAAGGCACGTAATCTTCTGGAGTTATCTCGTAATCTCCGTAATCTCTCCCTGGGACTGTATTTCTACCTCGACGACGGTGGGAGGGCCGAGTAACCGGTCGTGGTCCCTTAAACTGTAAGGGGAGCACGACCGGTGAAACCAAGAACAGTCCCAGCGGCCAGCGTCTGTGCACCGGGTGAGTGCCGGACACCACCGCTGGACGCTAAAAGGCGTCGCAACTGAGGCGAGCAGTTGCGACGCCTTCGCCTTCAGCAATTGTAATACACCCTCCAACTTCCTTACGGCTACTCTAATCCCTCAAGTGAATCTCGTCCACCCCAGCATTGTGACCGGGGGTCGACGGGGGAGCCCCACGCACCGGGCGGGGGGCTTCGCCGTCGGACTCCGATCGCAAATCTTTATTCGAAGACTTTCTCGACATACCCATTGCGAGTAGCCGCCATGTCTTACCCCACCAAAGTACCTTTCCCACCACACATCCATTCCAAATCCCGCTTGACAGGGGAGGCAGCAGTTACGCGGAAACTCCAAGCAGCCTGTGAACACAGACTGCTACTGCATCCGGAGGCAACCGTGAAAAAAGCCTAGAGGAGTAAACCTCGATAAAAAATCCGCAACCACACGGTGTTAGGCGATCCGTGCCTGAGTGGTGAATGGCCTAGCGTCAGACGGCCGCAAACGGAGCTCTCGGAGAACTGGCGAACCTCCGTTGTAATTCAAGCCTTGGCGTAGGTAAGGGCGCACTGCCTCGCCGGACAATATATTTCGTCCCAACTCGTGGGAATTGAATGGATAAATATTTAATCAAGAGTGATGAAGGGAACAAAGGCAAAGTCCTCAGCGAAGAGGAAAAGAGGAAGGAGGAAACTATGATCTTCGGAAGAAGGGGATCTGTAGGAAGATCTCCGGTTAGGGCCAGGGAGCTTACCAAGACAGATCTTCCAGAGGAAGCAACCGTGCAAGGGAGCTCCTCATTTGGCGAGAAAAGACGTAGAGAGGAGGAGGAATGCTCCGAGATAACGGCCATGGTAAAGGCAATGGAGAATCTTACCGTAGTAACAAGTAGATTAGAAAAACTTATGTCCGACTACACAAACACGAACGAGGAGATAAAAAATGAGGTAAAATTCCTTAAGAGGGTCACCGAAGATATGGAGGGCACTTTCAGACAAGTCGCCCTGGGCAGGAGTGAGAAACGAAAAAGGGTAGTGGAAAAAACCAGTGAGCAAGGAACGACCAAGGAGACGGCAAGCGTGTCTACCCAGGTGGACTTCGAAGAGTTCTCCCCCGAAAAACTTAGGGAAAGAGAGATCGAAATGGTCGTAAAGGTTCTGAAATCAGGGGAAAGAGGCTTTGGAAAGATAAAGGACATTTTAGAAGTCGAATGGGAAGAAGTTCACTATAAGGTAACTAAACCGGGAAAAGGCAATAAACCTGCAGGCGACTTGGTAGTGGTCATGGAACCTAGACTTTTCGGTGAGGGGGAAAGATTTCAAGACCTGATAAGAGAAATACCGGAACTGGGAGTATGTGTAGGAGGTACATACAGAGCAGGAGAGGTGGAGTACCTCCAACTCAATACAATGACTACGATTACACGGAAAGGTCAGGAGGAAGAGAATCGGGGAAACCGTCAGACTATTTTCATGGTCCCCGTAGAGAAAGGGATGACAAGAATGGACGGAGACAAAAAACTACTCGCAATTCTATCTAAATTGAGGGAAGACATGGAAGTACTGGAGACCAGTGAGGCGTCCCTAAAAGTAGTGGGGGGCTACAGAGGTAGGAATCTTAGGAAGCTCCTGGAAATCACCTTTAGGGGTACGGACCTCCATCTCGCGCTGGACGAGTATGAACGTGAGGAAATGAGGATGGGAACGCAGAAGGTGATCGTGAAGGGAGGTGGAAAATCCTATGCCGAGTTGCTCAAGGAAATCAAGGGTAGCGTAGACACGAGGAAGGAGGGGATTATCGTCAAAAGCGCTAAGAAGACCAGGGGCGGGGACCTCATCCTCGAAGTAGCAGAGAAAGAACAGGCTGAGCGCCTGAAGAAGACCATTGTGGCCCGTACGGAGGGAAACACAGTAGAATACGTCCGAGGCTATCAGGTCCAGATGGACATATTTGATATAGACGGAGATGTCACAAAGGAAGAAATCCTGAGGCAAGTCCGGAGGTATACCGGCAGTAGGGGGCCCAACGACGTCAAACTCGTCTCTATAAGGGAAAATAGAGACGGGAACACAAACGTCACAATCGGACTGACGCGCATCGCAGCCAAGAAGGCACTGGAAAGGGAGCATATACCCATTGGCTGGAACTCGTGCAAGATACGAGAGAGACTGCATGTACAGCGGTGCTTCAGATGCTTGCAGTTCGGGCACAATAAATCCGACTGCAACTGAGAAAACAAAGCGGACTCATGCTACAGATGTGGGAAGGGGGGGCACCAGGCACGAGATTGTAGTAGTAAGGAAATTTTTTGCCTCACACTGTAAAGAATCTGGTCATAGAGCCGACAGCTTACAGTGCTTAGAGTACAAAAAACTGATAATAGAAAAGCGGGGCCTCAAGAAAGACCTTGCCAGAAGGGATGAGGAAAGAGTGGGTGAAAGCACCTAGGAGCAGGAATCAGACAGCGTACGGGTAAAGAAGTTAGAGAGATAAGAACCATCTAATACGAAGTTTCTTCAAATAAATGTGGGAAGGGCGAGGGCCGCTCACGACGTTGCAGAAGCACTCGCACGAAGGGAAGGTTATGACATGATTCTCTTTCAGGAGCCCAATGTAAATGTGGTCTCTCGACAGGGAATCATTAAAGATAGGAGATCTGACGTGGCCGTATACGTGGTGAACCGAGGAGCGGGCATCATCAAACACTCTGTTAAGATTGGCTATGTTAAGGTATACGTTGGAGACCTGGTGGTGTACAACTGCTATGTTTCACCTAACGTCCCGTTTGGAGTATATGAACAGTACATTGACTCGATTATGCAAGAGGCTAGGGCGGAGAGCGTACCGGTCGTCATAGCTGGTGACCTGAATGCAAAGGATCGTCCATGGAATCCACGAGTGCAAGATCGGAGAGGGAAATATCTAACAGAATGGATTCACGCTGTGGGACTTACCGTGCTAAATGACGGTAAGGCACCCACGTTCGTGAGAGGTAACAGTGAATCTTTTCTAGATATCTCGCTGGTTTCAACACCACTTTTTAACAGGGTCGTCAGCTGGACTGTTCTGGAAGAAGAATCGCTCAGCTTACATAAGTATGTAAGTTTTGAACTATCGAGCAAACGGAAAAAACGAAAAGATGGAGATATCGATCTAAAAAGATGTTTAAATGAGGAGATTTTTGTGGATGCTTTTGGCCTGATTGGTCCGGGATGCGAGGATGTGAGTAAATTGATCGAAGGGCTGAGTGCGGCACAAGAGTTGGCATGTGTGAGGTCAAATGGGAGGTATGAAAGGAAACAACCATACTGGTGGAATGACCGGCTTGAATATCTGAGGACAAATTGTATGAGAGTAAGAAGGGAGTGCAAGAGGTTAAGAAGAGTGCAAGCAGCAGATTTGGAAGAGAGAATGAATGAATTGAAGCGAATGCAGAATGAGTACAGAAATGAGATTAGACGATCGAAAGAGAAAGGTGGAGTAACCTGCTTCAGGACCTCGAAAGAGATATTTGGGGCCAGGGTTTCAAGATTGTGTGTAGCGAACTAAAGGGGAAAAAGACACCCTACTCCCTGCCCGAGGAAGAGAAACTCCGTTTAATACGGGAACTCTTTCCTCGGGTGGAGGATAGACGTGAAAGGGTTACCGATTTCGTAGATGCGGAATCCTTTACTGAGTTGGAACTCCGCGAGGCCGTTGAACGGATAAAGATCCGAAAGGCACCTGGCATAGACGGAGTCATGCCGGAAACGGTAAGGCTCGCCGCACAAAGATACCCGCAGGTTTTTCTGAGGCTGCTAAACGAACTGCTCGAACATCAGCAGTTCCCAACTCGGTTGAAAGAGGCTAAGGTTGTCCTTATCCCGAAAGGTAGAGGGTATGAGGAAGAGGTGCGTTTTCGGCCAAATCGGTGCGTAAGTATGGTTTTAGGACCAAAAGGTCCACCATAGATGCGGTATCAGAAGTGACCTGCTTAGTCACGCAGGATACAAAGAAATGGGTGGCTCTCATCTTGCTAGATGTCAAAAATGCCTTTAATACGGCATCATGGGAAAAAATCATGTCCAGGTTGAGAGATTTGGGTGTCAGTGAGTACCTGGTTAACGTGGTTGACAGGTACTTTACTGACAGTTTCATAACGGAAAAGGATACCAGCATCAAGTTGTCGCAGGGTGTTCCGCAAGGTTCGGTACTGGGTCCCACCCTCTGGAATGTCCTGTACGATGGGGTGCTGAGGTTACAGATGCCGAGGGGTTGCACTCTTGTAGCTTATGCCGATGATCTCGCACTGGTTGCGAAGGCGAGCCAGAAAACGGAGATGGTTAATGCGGCTAACACAGCCCTGCGTCGTATTAGTAGGTGGATCAGAGAGAACGATCTACAACTAGCACCTCAGAAAACTGAGGTGGTAGTTCTCAAACGGAGCCGAGACAAATCATCTCTTCGCTTTTTAGTGGAAGGGGTAGAGGTTGTACCAGTTAAATCGGTTAAGTACCTCGGAGTCTGGCTGTCGGAAGGACTGAAATTTGGAGTGCATGTCCAAAAGACGGTGGAGAAGGCGAACCGAAGTCTGGAGGTATTGGTACGGCTAATGCCGAACATTGGAGACCCAGGTAGTACCAAAAGGAGGGTTTTAAATGGAGTTTTCCAGTCGGTAGTGACATACGCTGCTCCCGTGTGGTGCAGCGTGCTGAATACAGCGAAGTACGCCAAGCTGTTGGAGACTTCGCAAAGGCGAATGCTCCTCAGGGTATGTAGTGCCTATAGGACGGCCTCAAACGAGGCTCTTTATGTTATTGGAGCGGTGATACCGATCGTCTTATTGTGTAAAGAGCGAGCGAGAGCGTATGCGAGGAGGATGGATGGAAATATAGATGATGAAGATCGAGAGAGAACAATAGAGGAGTGGCAGAGAGAATGGGCGAGTGATAGCGGAAAGGCAAGGTGGACGAAGGAGCTTATTCCCGATCTGAGGCCGTGGTGGGAATGTAAGTTCAGGAAACTGGACTTCTTCCTGACGCAGTTTCTGACCGGGCATGGTAGCTTCGGCACCTACACAAATAGGATAGGTAAATCAGCTTCAGCGAACTGTGCTGTTTGTGGGGTGCCGGACGCTCCCGCCCACCTCTTTAACTGTCAGAGGTGGGCAAATGAGAGGGGAGACTTCGAGAGGCGGATGGGTTTCAGGCTGGATGAAAGAAATATAGTAAATGTGATGTTAGAGGAGAGAAAGAATGGAGAGAGGTGCACTGTCTGATCTCGGGGATGATGAAGAAGAAGGAACAGGAAGACAGAAGAGGAAATTAAACCAAGGACGGTGTATGGATTTTGGTTTCTTTTACCACTACTTTGGAGCGGTGGTTACGGTTTTAGCCGGAATATGGTTAATCCGGCACTACCCTGGTGTCTTCTGGCCTATAATACTTGGCCAGAGGACGCCAGGGTGTCTTGCTCCGTGACATTAGATGTCAAAAAAAGATTTCCGCTGCCTGCCAGATTTCAATGGATACCTTCTTAGGCTCTTACTGAAATCTGGCAAAAGGGCAATTAAAAAAAAAACACGAATATGCCATCAACACCGACTCCCTGTGCACGTGGAGCCCTCTTCTGGAGTCCTCTTCTGGAGTTTGAGAGATTTCGACATTAAATTGATAAAAATGGATTACTCGGAGGTTTTTGAGTCGTTAAACACGAATATGCCGTCAGAACAGACCACTCGATAACCTGGTGCCCAAGGTTACTGCAAGGGACGCCATCTTCTGGAGTTTCGAGGGCTTTCGTTATTAAATTGATGCAAACGGATTACTTACGTGTTTTTAGGGTTGCTAAACACGAATATGATATCGGAATTGAACTTCGGAGTATCTGGTGACAGGATCGTTACTAGGGCACGTCATCTTCTGGAGTTTCGAGGGCTTTCGGCATAAAATGGATGCAAATGGATTACTCGGGGAGTTTTTGAGGTCGCTAAACACGAATATGCCATTAGAACAGACCCACGGAGCATCTGGTGCTTAAGGCAGGTCATCTTCTTGAGTTTTGAGTGTTTCGGTACTAAATTGATGAAAACGGATTACTCATTGGTTTCTCATGTACCAGAACACTGGTGCCCAAAGTCACTGCAAGGAACGTCATCTTCTGGAGTTTCGAGAAATTTCGGCATTAAATTGATGCAAATAGATTATTGAGGGGTTCTTGAGGTCGCTAAATACGAATATGCCATCAGAACCGAATCATGGAGAACCTGGTGCCCAAAGTTATTGCTATGGGCGTCATCTTCTGGAGCTTCGAGAGTATTCGGTACTAAATTGATGCAAACGGATTACTCATAGGTTTTTGGGGTTGCCGAACGCGAATACGCCATCACATCTCACCCTTGGAGCACCTGGTGCCTAATGCAGGTCATCTTCTGTAGTTCCGAGGGTTTTCGGCATTCAATTGATGCAAATGGATTACTTACTAATCGGATTTTGGCGTTGTTGAACACGATTACGTCATCAGAAAAGACACCAGAGCACCTGGCACGTCATCTTCTGGAATTTCGAGGGTTTTCGATACTTAATTGATGAAAATGGATTACTCATGGGTTTTTGGGGTTTCTGAACATAAATACGCCATTAGAACAGACACCGGAGCATCTGGTGCCTAAGGCACATTATCTTCTGTAGTTTCGATAGTTTTCATTACTAAATTAGTGGAAACGGATTACTCTTGAGTTTTTGGGGTTGCTGGATATGAATATGCCATCAGACCCAACCCACGCAGCATCTGGTGCTTAAGGCAGGTCATCTTCTTGAGTTTTGAGTGCTTCGGTACTAAATTGATGAAAACGGATTACTCATTGGTTTCTCATGTATCAGAACACAAAAACGCCATCAGAACAGACACCGAAGCACCTGGTGCCTAAAGCACGTTATCTTTTAGAGTTTCGAGAGTTTTCGGTACTAAATTGATGAAAAATGGATTACTTTTGGTTTTGGGGTTGTTGAACACGAATATGGCTTACATGAGGAATTCTGGAGTATCTAGTGATTACGATAATCACGAATAATGTCAACGCATAATAAAACTCATGTAAAAAATTAAATAGATCAACATAGTAGAGTTCGTATTCCGTAAACCCAAAAACCCATGAGCAATTCGCTTACATCAATTTAGTACCCAAAATTTTTCTAAACTCTATAAGATGGTATACCTTAGGCACCAGGTGCTTTAGCTGGTGGAATCATAATCTTGCAAATCAAAGGACAGAGGTTAGACGAAAATTTAATTTCGCCAGAAGGTCAGGCGAGTGGGGCGATTATCGCAAAGCTCTGACTGACTACAATAAGGAACTGAGAAGGGCAAAAAGAGAATCGTGAAGAAGGCATTGTGAAGAGATAGAAGGGACTTCAGAAATGGCAAGGCTCCATAAAGTTCTCTCAAAGGACCCTCAGATAAGTATTCCCTCGCTCCAAAAAGAGTCAGGTGAATACACTCAGAATGGTGAAGACACCCTGAAAGAGCTTTTCAGGGTGCACTTTCCTGAGTCTGAGACAAAACTGATACCACTAGACACATGGCAAACCGGACTGGATATCATGAATTATGGTTCTAGGGAAAACTGGCATGTGGCAAAAGAAGTTATAAACCAGGACAAAATCAAATGGGCAATAAACTCATTCGAGCCATATAAATCACCGGGTCCGGACGGGATTTATCCAATACTTCTACAGAAGGGAAACGACCTTCTTTTCAAAAAATTGTGTAAGATACTGCAGGCTAGTTTAGGGCTGGGGTACATACCAAAAGCATGGAGGCTGATAAGGGTGGCTTTTATACCCAAACCTGGCAAAATCGGACAGGAAAGGGCCAAGTCTCTGCGGCCATTAAGTCTGATGTCATTCGTACTGAAGACCTTAGAAAAACTGCTCGATAGGCATATCAGGGATGGTGTATTGGTTGAAAGTCCGATACATCGGGGACAATATGCATATCGAGCGGGAGTCTCCACAGAAACGGCACTGCACCATCTTGTACAGAGAGTGGAGTACGTTCTAGAAAACCAAGAGGTGATGTTGGGTGCATTTCTCGATATTGAGGGAGCATTTGACAACACCTCTTACGAAGCGATCACAAGGGCGATCCGTCTAAAAGGAATAGACGAAACAAGCTGTAGATGGATAGACTGCATGCTGAGAAGCCGTGTGATATATGCTACGTTGCTAGGGGATACAGTGTCAGCTCAGGTAGCCAGAGGCTGCCCACAGGGGGGAGTCTTATCTCCTCTATTGTGGAATCTGGTCATGGATGGCCTGATAGCTAGACTCGACAACGATAGGCATCACGTCTTGGGCTATGCGGATGACCTAGTCATCTTAGCCCACGGAAAATTTAATGGTACAATCAGAGATCGAATGCAACAGGCTCTGACAGTAGTTACAGAATGGACTTCAAATGTAGGGCTTAACATCAGTCCTCTAAAGTCCAAAATCATGAAATTTACTAAAAGAAGGAATTCAGAGGAATTGGGTCCTCTAAGTCTAAATGGTATACATTTAAATCTGGTGAGTGAAGTAAAGTATCTCGGGATAATATTAGACTCAAGACTTACTTGGAATCAGCAGATAGAAAGAATAACGAAGAGAGCGGTATCTACGTTAATGGTAGCCAGACGTACTCATGGAAAAATGTGGGGTTTGAGACCAGACATGGTATATTGGACTTATAACATGGTAGTAAAACCCACAATTACATATGCATCAGTGGTATGGTGGCCAAAAGTGCAGCAAAAAAGTGCCATCATCAAATTAAGCAAGGTGCAAAGACTTGCTTGTCTCGGGATCACGGGGGCTATGAGGGGCACACCTACGGCAGCTATGGAGGCACTACTGGATCTCCCTCCTTTACATATAACAATAAGAGGTGAGGCGAGAATGGGCTATTATAGACTGCGAGAAAACCTGAGCAACGTACCAGTTACATCAGGACATAGTAAAATAACGAATGAAATTAATGATGCCGAATGGATGATGATTTCTGACCATATGACATCAAGATATATGCCTGAAGTACCTTTTCAAGTGGACATTTGCCCACGAGACGAATGGGACAGAGGAAACTCTCGACCCAGACTGCAGGGTTGCACCTGGTATACGGACGGGTCTAAAACTGCAGACGGTTCGGGCGCAGGAATATTCTATAGTGGTGGAAATTTCAACATTTCTATTCCACTGGGAGAATGTAGCTCCGTATTTCAGACAGAGATTTTTGCAATCTTGCAGTGTGCAAGAGAAAACAACCTGAGGGCATTCGAACTGCAGCGGGTTAACATATGCACAGATAGCCAAGCAGCCATTGGGGCTCTTATAAGCCCTAAGGTGAACTCTAGGCTGGTGTGGGAATGTCGACAAGAACTTGATAGACTGGCACAACATAACAGTGTTATACTGGTATGGGTTCCAGGTCATCGGGGCATATACGGCAATGAAAGAGCTGATGCACTTGCCAAGAGAGCATCAGCTACAAAATACCTGGGTCCAGAGCCGGCCGTGGGAGTGCCAAAAAGCACCGTCCGCGAACGAAAAAAAGCCTGGATCCGAAGCCAACACAACTCACACTGGGAGAGTGTACCCGGTCAAACACATGGCAAGATGTATATCGGACGGACATGTGCTAGTAGAGCTGAGTTACTGCTGAAAACAAGCAGGAATCAGCTCAGAGTCATAACAGGTTTCCTCACTGGACATGCGCCAGTTAAGGGTCACCTGCATACAATGGGGCTGTTTCATGGAGACTTGAGCTGCAGACTCTGTAACAGAGAACCTGAAACAGTCAACCATATTTTGCATGACTGTGAGGCATTGGATCGGAGGCGGCAAACACTTTTCGGAGACATCGAAATGACTCCAAAATTATATGGCACCCACCCACTAGACCTGTACAAGCTGGTACAGGGTTCCAGAATTCTGGAATGGGTTTCATAAACAATGGAAGATGTACAATAAGCCAAGTGGCTGCAGTACAACCGGTTCACAACAGACGGCTTCCAGGGAAAAAAAAAACCAGGTGCTTTGGTGTTTGTTCTGACGGCCTATTTGTCTTCAGAAACCACAAAAACCCATGAGTAATCCGTTTGAATCTATTAATGCTGAAAACCCTCGAAACTCCAGAGGATAACGTGCCTTAGGCCCAGATGCTCCGGTGACTCTTTTGATGGCTTATTTGTGTTTAGCAACCCCAAAAACCCGTGAGTAATCTGTTTGCATCAATTGAGTACCTAAATCTTTCGAAACTCCAGAAGATGACGTGCCTTAGGCACCAAGTCCTTAAGTGTTTGTTCTGATAGGGTATTCGTGTTCAGCATTCCCAAACACCTATAAGTAATCTGTTTGCATCAATATAGTACCGAAAACCTCGCCTAGTGGATGACTCCCCTTGCAGTGGGTTCCAGGTGCCCAGGGGGTCGGTTCTGATGGCATATTCGTATTTAGCGACCTCAAAATACCTCCAGTGATCCATTTGCATCAATTAAATGCCGAAAACCCTCGAAACCCCAGAAGATGACATGCCCTAGTAGCGACCCTGGGCACCAGGTACTCCTGAGTTCAGTTCTGATATCATATTCGTGTTTACCGATCCCAAAAAACCCGTGAGTAATCCGTTTACATCAATTTAATGACGAAAACACTCGAAACTCCAGAAGATTACGTGCCTTCAATTCAATTCTGATGGCATATTCGTGTTTAGTGAGCCCAGAAACCCGTAAGTAATCCTTTTGCATCAATTTAATACCGAAAGTACTCGAAACTCCAGAAGATGACGTCCCTTGCTGTGACCTTGGGCACCAGGTAATCCGGTGGTCTATTCTGATGGCATATTCGTGTTTGGCGACCTCAAAAAACCCCCCGAGTAATCCGTTTGCACCAAGTTAATACCGAAAGCCCTCGAAAGTCCAGAAGATGACGTCCCTTGCAGTGATCTTGGGCACCAGGTGATCCAGATGTCTGTTCTGATGGCATATTCGTGTTTAACCATCTCAAAAACCCCCCGAGTAGTCCAGTTGCATCAATTTAGTGCCGAAATCCCTCGAAACTCCAGAAGATGACGTGCGTTAGTAGCGACCCTGGGCACCAGGTACTCAGTAGGTCAATTCTGATGGCATATTAGTACTTAGTGACCCCTAAAACCCGTAAGTAATCCGTTTGCATCGATTTAATGCCGAAAACCATCGAAACTCCAGAAGATGACGTCTCTTGCATTGACCTTGGGCACCAGGTGATCCTGGGGTCAGTTCTGATTGCATAATAGTATTCATTGACCCCAAAAACCCCCCAAATAATAAATTATGTTCCTTAGTATACTGATTTTGACTTAATTTTTATATTTATGCAATTTTGGATGCATTTTATGCACTTTACAGTGCAATTATGCATTTCCACCCATTTTTGAATAGTAGACCTTTTTCCTGACGTCGAACATAATGCAAAAAACTGCAAGTCTCCATGTGTTGTATTTAAAAATTTATTTATTTTGTGCTAAATGCCCTCGTCTAAAAGAATATACCATCACCAAGTTTAAGTCGCAGAGGATCAGATGCTTGAGACATGTAGAAAGAATGACAGCGAATAGATTGCCTAATGTAGTTGTGAACAGAAAACTAATCGGTCCCACAAGAAGAGATAGACCCAGAACGAGGTGGATTAATAAAGTGATTCAAAAGATTCAAAAAATTATTGACTACGTTTACAAAAAGAATTTTGAATTGTAGCAAGTCAATTTGATATATATATATATATATATATATATATATATATATATATATATATATATATATATAATATATAAGATATATAAGATCAATTTTAAATGAATTAATTATTAAATAGAAATGGGCCATTCCATTTCAAATCACTCCATTTTGGAGCAAAAAAAATTTTGGACCTCCGATTTGTCTGAAAATTTGTATATAGCTTCTGCGGGACGTAAAAATAAGATATTTAAGGTCAAAAAATCTTCTTCTTCTTTTTTTCTCAAAATGTTATTTTTTGCGATTTTACAGTGATTTGGTGTTTATTTATACAAATTTGCATTTGCATTTGCATTTTCTATCGTAAAGTATCAATGGAAAACATAATATTTTAATAGAAGGGACTCAAAATGTCATTATATGGCAGTATAACAAGTTTCTTTGATTAAAAACAAGCTTTTGATCAAATTTTATAGTGTAGAAAACGTTAAAATACCGTCTTTTACATTTTTCTCCATTCCCAAAATACATCATAATCGATTTGGCTGAAAATTTGCCCACATATAGACAAAACATAGGAGTTTAAGTGGTGAAAAGGATTTGAATTATATTACAATACCAAAAAGTTACATGCAATATTATTGTCAAAAATATAGGCGTCTACTGTAAGTAAAATTAACTCGAAAATATCGACCTCACGACAAAAACTGTTAAAATGAAATTGTAATAATTGTAAATATGATTTATTTGGAACAATTTCAGTTCCTACCATTTTTGTCGAAAAGTTAAAAATGGCGGAGATATTTAGCAAAACAGATTCTCCTTTAAAATCAAGATGGCGGCTAACGTAACGGAGGAATTCATTCGTGATTTTAAATTTAGGCTACTGTTGACTCCGCTAAAGATCAGAAAAATAAAATTTTGGACAGCTCGGCATTCAAGGTCAAATGCTATCCCAACTGGACTAATATATACTTTTGAGTCTGATATTACTGCATGTAACTTTTTTGGTATTGTAATATATCTCAAATCCTTCTAACCACTTAAAGTCCTATCTTTTGGCTATATGTGGGCACATTTTCAGCCAAATCGATGTTGATGTATTTTGGGAATGGAGGAAAATGTAAGAAAGGTATTCTAACGTTTTTTACACTTTTAAATTTGATCAAAAACTTGTTTTGATTCAAAGTAACTTGTTATAATGCCATATAATGACATTTTTGAGTCCTTTCTATTAAACTATTATGTTTTTTATTGATACTTTACGACAGAAAATGCAAATTTGTTTAAATAAACACCAAATCACTGTAAAATCGCATAAAATAA
Organism: Diabrotica virgifera virgifera; assembly: GCF_917563875.1. NCBI lineage: Eukaryota > Metazoa > Arthropoda > Insecta > Coleoptera > Chrysomelidae > Diabrotica > Diabrotica virgifera. The sequence continues at coordinate 89,253,116 of NC_065452.1, forward strand.
CATTTTGAGAAAAAAAGAAGAAGAAGATTTTTTGATCTTAATAAATATCTTATTTTTACGTCCCGCAGAAGCTATATACCAATTTTCAGACAACTCGGAGATCCAAAATTTTTTGCCTGAGTGATTTGACATGGAATGTACCATATACAAATAACATATATAGAAATATAAATACATTCACGCACATTCACAAAATGAGACATCGGAAAACATAGTGAGTATTATTCATGTCCATGGTACTGCTTTAAAATGATCAAAATATTCACTAACAGAGTAAAATGCAAATCTCAGAACATATTTTTTCAGAATGACTTTAAATTTATTGATTGTAAGGTTTTTAAAATCCATAGGTAGGACATTATATATAGGGTGTCAATTTAAAAAGTTGCCAGTCCTATAATTTGGTCCCTATAGAAAATTTAAAAATATACAAAAACACGTCAAATTTATTTGTGAGGGGGACATTTTATAGACCAGTTTTCAACTAAATTATACTAACCCTCTAGCGGGAGCGGACACAACCCCCAAAATCTTTAATGGAAAGGAGCGTTGAGTGATACCTCATTTTAAAGGTCGTTCGATTACCTTTTCAAAAATACCACATACATTATATTTCTTTTCAGTAATTTTAATTTTTTTATAATTAATTTTAATAATTAAATATCGAGTTCAGAACTCAAAAATTTTTTTGGAGTATTGAGCTCCAAATTGAACTCAAAAAATTTTTTTGGAGTATTGAACTCCAAATTGGTCTTAGAGGAGTCACTAATAACGAGTATACTTAACATTTTGAACAGCCATATCTTAACCAATTTTTGTCTTACAGAAAAACAAAAACATACAAAATATTTAGAAGAGAAACTACGACTTTTTTCTATTTAAGATTTTTGATATTTCAAATAATATTTAAGTTATTTTGAACAAAAAGCATTTTTTTCAAAATTTAAAATTTTCAAAATTTTATTTTAAAACCAAATTTTTTAAAAAATAAGCACACTGAATGGATGAAACTTATAGATCATATAAACACAACATAACTAAAGCAACTTGTAAAGCGATAACGATTAATTTTATTTTAGTTGCTAATTAGAGGGTGATTTTCCCGATTCTCTTTGCCAAAGGCCAAAGCAAAAGGGACCAACTTTAGTTTGAGCCTAATGTGCTTATATTTGATGCTAGAAATTTTTTATAAAAACAGAAATAAAGATTTTTGTAAACACTTTAAAAAAGTTGTAATGAGTTTCCTTCAAAAAGGGCTTTATTCTTTGGATATTTCAAGTTAAAATATTTTATCTGAAATTTGGCGAATATGAACCTATTTTTCATTAGCTATAACTCTGCTTCTGTCAGTTCTAGAGACCTCATGCATACACTATTTGTTTCACTTTTTTACAGGCTATATTTTTGTTGAGAATGTTTTTTCGACAAAATACTTACTTTTTGAGTTATTTGCGAAAAACTGTCTAAAAACGTGGTTATTTTGTTAAAAAATGATCATATTTACTCGCAAATAACTCGAAAAGTAATGACTTAATGAAAAAACTCTATAAACCAAAAGTTGCTTAAAATTAGTCAGTTTATCCATTTCAGGACTTATTTGGGCGTATGTTTTTTCACCCACTAGAAGGGGTGAAATCCACCCCCAGGGCAAAAGCACACATCGGCACAATATCAATTGTTTTCTTTGACATGTTAGCTATGTGTATGCCAAATTTCATTTTAACCCGAGCGGTTCTTTAAAATTTATAGCAAAAACCGTGAAAGAATGTACTATAATAGTGGAAATCAAAATAAGGCATTTTTGAACTAATAACGCATTTAGATGACTACGCTTTTTCGATATTCAAGGCGGTTATTATTTTTATTAATAATGTTAGGCCGGAAAAATGATTAAAATCCATTAACTCTGCATACAAGAATGAGACAATAGTCCTAGTAATTAACAAGAATTAAATAAGATGTATTTTGATTAATATTAATTTCGGTACCAACTATAGATAGGTACTTCATACATATCAAACATTTTTTATTTGTCCACTTGTTTTGCAGGTACCAGAAAGTTGTTCGAATTTGAAAAGTTTTTTGAATATTAGGCAAATTATTCTTTTCAAAAATTATTTGCATTCTAACACGGCATTTTTATTCTGTTCTGGACTTTGTTTTGTTACAGAATCACAAATTTCTCTGCGCAACATATTTAGAGTATTCTAACGCAAACAAATGTTCTCTTTTACTGTATATTTTTACTGGAAGTTAAAAAACGAATCTATTACAAGTATTTATTGTTTTAAGTAAGTAAAATAAGTGGGTACAGTTTATTTGTTGGAGATTCTGTAAATAGAACGAAGATAAGTCTGGGCAGTTTGTGTTGAATAATATATGGGAGAAGCTACTTTAATATTCCTGATTTTTGATATTTTAGGTCACTATCATGTTTTCGTAATGCGTTAAATTATTAACAAAAGTATCGGCTATGCATTTACAATATAGAAATCTAGAACAATCCTAAATAGACCGGAGAAATTAGCAAAAAAGGCCTTTTTCTTGAGACTCTTTGATACAGATATCAAATGGCTGCGTTTGATACATATTTGGTGATAAAAATATGGAATAAACAAAATACACAAAAGATTAAACGGCTATTTTTACTTATAAACAATAATTATTGTAGTAGGTATAATTTGTTTTTTTATTTATTTAAGCCGTAATTTTATACCTTACAGTCAACGGTGTCGATGTAAGTGGAGAAATCATACGTCTCCATCCTCCATGCCTTTCGGTCAGTAGCTAGTCTCTCTGCCTCTCTCCACCCAATATTTCTTATTGCGTAACATATTATTTCCATTAACCGCGTTCCATGTTCTTACTGGCCTGTCTCTTCGTCGTTTCTTGTCGGATGTAGCTTACATACCCTCTTTACAGTTCTACCTTCACTCATTCTCGGCATATGTCCAAATCACGATAACTGTTTCGTTTCAAGTCTGTCCAAGGTCGTTTCGATACCGCAACTTTCACGTATTACTTCGTTTCTTATACGATTACGTCTGGTCACCCCGGTTACCGCTAGTTAATATCGCATTTCGCACGCCCGAATTATACTACGGATGTTGTCGTTCACTGTCCACGTTTCACTAACGTAGAGTAGCACCGGCCGTATAGAGTTTTAAATACTTTCATTTTCGTTTTCAGGCTTACTTTTTTCTTCCTAATAAAACTTTTATTTGGTGCGTAGTATACTTTTGTTGTACTAATTACTAATTACCCTGCTGTTTATTTCTGGTTCTATATGTCCTTGTTGATTCATTGTTGATCCTAGATCCTTGAAATCCTCTACTTGTGTGATGGTCTCATTATTTAGCTTTACATTTATATTTTCTTGAGTTTTCTTGAGAGTTAAGTTTTGTTTTTTCAATATTTATTTTTACTCCAAATTTCTTAAAAACCTCATTCCAAACATTCACGTGCAAGTTTTTTCTGATTTTTTCCACAATTACTAGACCATCGCACAGTGGTTCCAAATGCAGAAAACGTGGTCATGAGGTAATAAAAAGTCCCTATTTAGGGATTTTCATGTTTACAGTTGTTTTCTCATGCTATCGTGTATAATGATCAGACTATTCTTATTCATAACTTCGGGACAAGTGAGTCATGTACGACCTTATTTTGGCAGGCAGTGACAGTCAAAAAGATCGCGTATATTGAAAACGCTGTAAAACGTTTTGTAGTTTATCAATTTTATTGCTGCAAAGCAGATTCTTCTTTTTCAAGTATATATTAATGTAAGATAAAAGTTGACTAAAGATTTGATAACAATAAATGCATAACATTTGTTGATTAGATAATAAACAGTAAAATACTTGAAATAATCAAAATTTCATAAAAATACATTCAAAAAGTACATAATTCTGCGATTAATGTTAATTAATCTAAAAACGTACAGTGAGACGATACAGAATCACATTGGTTTAGCTGGCTTTAACTGCTTATGCATTGCTTTGAATATAAAAGTGTGAAATGATGCATATTACTTGATTCTGGCGATTGTTGCGTATGTATCGGCGGTTGTACGTAAGTAATAGGTTATAGGTTCTAAATACTGTACTTCAAAAAGAAAATGTATTGGTAGTCAGCAATTTCAAAACTCGCTAATTATATAGAATTTAAAAAATGTGCGAAATGTGTAATAAACAGAACAGATAACGTTTAATAATTATAACCACTTTGACGGCGAAAATTAACATTTTATCTTCAAATCTACATATGTCTAGACTGTCAAAAAGAGGGAGACTTAAATCACATATTTTTTGAGTGCTCAAAGTATACTCAACAAACTAATAAACTAATTGAAAATTTATTAAAATATAATATATTTCCACCTTATAATTTATGTTACATACTTTCTCTAAATAGGAAAAAATATATGACTGTTTAATGGAATTTATTTGTAAAAGTAAAATCAACCTTTAAGCATTATCCACAAATGATTATTTACCTTTGTTTTATTCCATATGTATTTACCTCCTATCCGCGACCTAGTCTAGTTATGTCTAAACGAAATGTCTTGAAGTGTCCCTAGACGAGAAGAAGCAAGTGACCCTGTCTTATTCCTACCTTAACTTCTGAATACAATAATTGCAATATTAACAACCACCTTTACGGTAACGTTTTCTTATCTTTCTTATTTTTGTTTTGTTTTATATTTTTGAAATGTATTTAGATTTTAAAATATACTTATTGTGACTGGCTGTATGCGGGTATGCATCCTCGGGAAACATCTTACGGTAGTTTGGGGGTAGTTACCCCTACCAATAGGGGTTGATGAATTAAACAATATTGATAACTACTTGTTTATTACCAACTATAAAACCACAGTAATTAGTTGATGTGCTCACGGTAAAACCATCTACGGGTGCATCTGAATTAAGAATGATAATTGATAAAGGAATGAATTAGAATGAATCACGATGCCTTGCTGTATATAAACAAACTTGTAACATGTTGTATGTTTATATTGCCGACTCAGCTTTGGCCATGACTTACGAAAATATGAATTAGTTGACTATGCATTATTGCCGACTGGTGTTTCTAACAAATCTAGGTGACCTACTTAATTGTAAACAAATGTGTATGTTTTGGTTTTGTTTCTAGTACATTTAAAAATTAAATGAATATGTCTTGATCTTAATTTTGGATGTTGATAAACCCTTACATCCATCCCCTTCGGGAAATTTTCTGACCACATGCAAGGAAGAAAATTTTTGTAGATAGCGCCACCAACTGGTTACGGTGTTTTAATCGATACAAAATTAAATATTTATTTCCTATAACTAATTAGTAAATAAAGTAAGGTACAAAAAAATGTTCGACATCAACACTGTTCCCGTTTCACTGCCACTCACTGTGTCCTCGGACAGTAAGCATATAATATATTCTTATGTATTTCCTTGATTTTATTGTTTTCTGTTTTGATCTTACAATTAACGTTATTTACCTCTGTTATTGTGAAGGGGCCTACATAAAGACTATTACACTTACCTTTCTCTTCCCTTTTTACCAGGACTAGGTCTCCTATTTTAAAGTGTTCTGGTGTTGCTTTGGGCTTATTCTCTTCTTGATGCTCTTTTTTGTCTTCATTGCTTTCATTACATCTAGTGAATTGACCTATCGTATCCATGTACTCTGTGTCCTCTGGTTTAGAAGAAGTGTCCGATATCACGAATTATTCGACATGTGTTCTTTTCGGTTTATTAATTTGACATTCATGACATTTTTTAACGTATTTTCTTACGTCTTTTTCCAAATTTTTCCATCTGAATCTTGCTTTTAGCTTCTTTATTAGTATATTTTTCTTTAAGTGTGCTTCAAATATCGGGTGATTATGATATCCTTCTATTAATCTGTGTTTTTCTTTGTCATCTTCTATTGTTTCTGGTACTTCACATATGTATATTTCTACATTCTTCAATATTTTGTTTCCTTGTTTAATAAATTCTTCAATTGTGCACAATTTAAAAATAATATCGTTTACGTATATTTTTACTTTACGTACTGCATTCTCTATAGCCAGCTTATCAAGTTGTGCCAACATTTGGTTTAAATCGAAATGATTGAATCCTGTGGCTATGCTCTTGCTGCATTTTATTTTGTTTTTGACCCTAATGCTCAGTCTTGGTGAGATAAGTTCTGCTCCAAAAGACAAAATTGGTAGTCTATGCGCCTCTAAATTATTTAGTACCTTTCTTACTGTCTGTTTAATGGCACCTGGCTGTAGTGCAAGTTCACTTTCTGCCTTCGCTTGCCTTGATTATTTCTCCTTTTGCTCCTCTTGCTTGAGCTCGTGTTATAGCTAGTATATGGGTATTGTCTATGTATAGGTTCTTTAGTTGATGCAATGTTATTCTTGAAAGACTGTCTGCGTAGTTATTTTTCCCTGTTATATACTCTATTTCGAAATCGTATTCCTCTAAATCTAATCTGATCCTTGTAAGTTTTGAGGTTGGTTCCTTTATTGAAAATAAATGCGTTAGTGGTTTATGATCCGTTTTTACTAAAAATGTCGGTGCTCCATACAGATAACATTTGAAATGATTAATTTCCCAATGGATCGCTAATAATTCCTTAACGATTATAGGTTTATTACATTCTCCTTTATTGAAACTTCTTGATGCGTATGCTATTGGTAGGTCTATTCCGTTATAATCTTGACTTAAAATAGCTGAACAACTCTCGTTGGATGCGTCTGTTGTTAGGATGAATTGTTTATTGAAATCTGGATATTTTAAGATTGGTGGTTTTATCAATGATGATTTAAGCTTATTGAATGCTTCCTCACATTCTTCTGACCAAAAAAAATTCTACTTCTTTTCTCGATAATCTGTTTAGTGGTCTGCATATTTCAGCAAAATTTTGAATAAAACGTCTATAATAGTTACAAAATGCTACGAATCTTTTTGTCTCTTCTGCTGTCTTAGGTGTCAGGTATTGTTTAATCGTTGCATATTTTGCTTTATCTGGTGATACTCCTTCCTGAGAAAGATCATGTCCTAAATGTGTGACTTCTCTTCTAAAAAAATGACATTTTCCTGGGTTAAGTTTCAAATTGAATTTTCGACATGTTTCGAATGTTTTTTCAGGTTGTCTAGGTGATGTTTTTCAGATATTCCTATTACTACTATATCGTCCATGTAGAGAAATGCTTTGTCTGGTGTTAATCCTGAAAACGCTATTGACATCATCCTTGAAAAGCTATTCGGGCTTACGTTTAATCCACAAGGTAATCTGGTAAATTGAAATGCTCCATTTTCCCTGCTAAACGATGTGTATTTTCTCGATGATTTTTCTAATGATATTTGGTGAAAACCTGACATTAAGTCTATAACTGAAAACCATTTTGCTCTTCCTAGTTGATCTAATATCGAATCTATTCTTGGTAATGGGAATTTATCTGTGACTATTTTCTTGTTCAGTTGTCTACAATCTATGCATAACCTCCATGCTTTATTTCCATCTATAGCTTTTTTCGGTACCAGCACTACTGGGCTGTTGTATTCTGATGTGGACGGTTCTATTATTCCTTGGTCTCTTAGTTTTTGTACTTATCGGTTTAATTCCTCTGTTTGTGCATGAGGTGTCCTATAGTTTTTAATATATAGGGTGAGGCAGATAAGTGGCCTATTAGAAATATCTCGAGAACTAAAGGTAACAGAATCATGAAAATTGGAATAAAGGGGTTTTGAGGAATGATCTATTAAATGAAAATATTTTCATCTCTTTGCAACTTCCGGTTATACCGGAAGTTGCTTATAACTTGGTTTTTTTAAATGGGACACCCTGTATATTTTTACATTTTTGGATTCTCCTCAATATCTTCTTTCTTAAAATATGAGATTTTTTAATACTATACAGGGTATTTTAAAAGATATTTACGTTTTTTTATTAATTTCGTAGCAACATTAACACCCTGTAGAATTGTAATAGTTTGACATTAAAAACTCTGCTTACGTTCAAGTGACTTCTAATATAGTCTATTATTGTTAAGAATCATTAGTATAGCTTACTTTGAAATTTTAGTATACAGGGTTGGTCGAAACTCGGAATGAATATTTTCTGAGTTTTCTTAAATAGAACACCCTGTATTTTAGTATTGTAATGAAATGGTATTTCATAGTACTTTTTTATTTTATAAGTATTCCCTATACCTAACTACTTTAATTTGTGAGTTATTCGTCATTAAAGCTAAACATTAATTGCAACAAAAAATACGTAAAATTTTATTAGGCTGGCCGTGAAAATATTCAATTACAAATAATTTTTCAGAAATAAATACATATTAATCCAGACTGATGCTTAAAATTACCAATAATGGTTTAGCTATCAAAATACCTACGTAATTAAGATTGTTGGTGCGACTAACAATTAAGCATAAATTAAAGCAGTTAGGTATAGGGAATACTTAAGAAATAAAAAAGTACCATAAAATATCATTTCATTACAATACTAAAATACAGGGTGTTCCATTTAAGAAAACTCAGAAAATACTCATTCCGAGTTTCGACCAACCCTGTATACTAAAATTAAAAATTTAGCTATACTAATGATTCTTAACAATAGTAGAATATATTAAAAATCATTTGAACGTAAGTAGAGTTTTAGTTGTCCAACTATTACAAGTCTACAGGGTGTGGACATTGCTACGAAATTAATAAAAAAACGTAATTATCTTTTAAAATACCCTGTATAACATTACAAATCCTCATATTTTAAGAAAGAAGACATCGAAGAGAATCCAAAAATGTAAAAATATACAGGGTGTCCCATTTAAAAAAACGCAGTTATAATCAACTTCCGGTATAACCGGAAGTTGCAAAGAGATAAAAATATTTTCATTTAATAGATCATCCTTCAAAACCCCTGTATTCCAATTTTCATGATTCTGTTGCTTTTAGTTCTCGAGATATTTCTAATAGGCCAGTTATCTGCCTCACCCTGTATACCGGAGTTTGGTCTTTAACTGTCAGTTTCTGTTCGTAGAAGTTGTTACATGTCAGCATGTCATGCCTTAGGGCGAATATATCTGAATATTCTTCGCATAAAGATACTAATTTATCGCTTATGTATTCTGGAATGTCTAACTTCAATGATTCCCGTAATTCTTTTTTCCTATCCTTGCTGTCGTTGATCAGTCTGTATATGTTGAATAATTTAATGTCTAATGTTTTGATTGCGTTTGTCTCTACTTTTACTGTTTCGTAGGTTGTGTTCAAAATTTTGATGTATGGATTATTACTTAAAATAATTGCTCTCGCTATGAATATTTCTGGTTGTATTTCCTGTTGTTCCACTATCCTGTCGTTCTTCAGCGTTTGAAAATTTTTTACGACTCTGTAAATTTCACATCTAGGCGGTATTATTATCGTGTCATTATCTATATTATCCAAAATGTTCGTACTAATATAACAATCGTTGTCCTCTTTAATGTGCATTTTAAGGTTAGCGTAGTCCAGTATGCATTGAAAGTTTGAAATAAAGTCTCTCCCAATGATTCCGTCGGTAGGAATGGGAAAGTTAGGTTCAACTAATTGAAAGATATGCTCAAATCGAGATCCTTTTACTTCTAGTGTTGTTTCAACTTCTCCCATTGTTTGTAATTCTCCTTTAGTTACTCCTTTTATTTTCACCTTTGCGTTTGGTTTCACATGTTCCTTCATAAAATTTTGTGAACATTTCAGTATTGAAATATCAGCTCCTGTGTCTATGATAAATGTATTTGTATGTTCTAGGATTCCTGTTTTCATTCGTACAAAATTCGTTAGGTTTAAGTCGAAGTTGTAAATATTATATTCCACTTCTGACCGTGTACTTCCTTTGTCTCGTTCATTCAAAACCCCAACTGCTGGTTTTCTGGTTCCTCCTGGCTGTCCTCTAACTCCAGTAGCCTTACGTTTCTGTTACGTCCTCCTCTCTGGTTTCCTCTGTACGTTTGGTTGTTAAATTGTCTATATCCTCTACTCAAATAGTTCCGTTGGTTTTCCGTTGCTTCTCCTTCGTTCCGTTGTCCGAAGTTATTTCTTCTTCCTCTATCGTATTTGTTATGGTATCCTCTTCTGTATTGATGTTGTCCTCTCCTATTTTCATAATTCGTCCTATAATTGAACACTCTTCCCTGTGTGTTCTCCTCTGTCGTATCAATGGATAAAAATTTGGATACTACTTCCTGCGGTGTTGTGAAATTACCTGCCTCCAGTATTAACTTAGCTTTATCTGTATTAACGTTTCGCTTCATTGTTGCTACAACTGTTTTCGTCGTGTATTTTTTCGCTAATTCCAATGGCATTCCTTCCGCTATGTATGCTACCTTTAACTGTTCCGCTAGTTCCTCTACTTCAGATGCGTAAACTGCTGCATCTTTGTTTCCTTGCCTTTTCTTTGCTAACTTGTCTATTACCGTTTTCGGATTGTCGCCTCTTAATTCTTTCTTCAGTGCCGCGGCTATAAGTGGAATCGTATCCTCTGTAGTTATCAGGTTTCTAGCCTTATTGGTCAATCTTGTCTTTATTAATGTTGCAGTTCTAATGCATCTAAAAATGGTTGTAGTTTACCCGCGCTTCCATCGAACTCGTTGAGCAATACCTTGCTTGCGATATTCAAAAATTCGTTGATCGTCAGAGCCATGTTTAATATTTTTATATCTTGTTTTATGTCGCTTTTTCCCTCTTCTATTTCCTCGTAAATTTTTTCCTCTTCTATCTCCTCGTCACTTTTTTCTTCTTCTACTTCTTCGTTGCTTTGTTCTTCTTCTATTTCCTTGTCGATTGGCTGATGTATTGAACTTAAAACTACTGTTCTTAAGTTTACAGCTTGAAATGAGCGTATAACTTTGTCTCTGATTCTTCCAAAATATTTGTTACACGTCTTTCTTTGTTTGTCTATTAATGCTTCCCAATTTTTCTTTGTCAAGTGTGTGAATTTGTTATACAATTTAATTAACTGTGTCGTTATTTCTTCTTGTATATACTTAGATTTAGGTACTTTTTTCTTCAAGACTCTTCTGCTTTGTCTTATTACTTCTTGCGTAATCTCCTCAACTATTTTGACGAAGTCTGCCCAAGTAACTTTGTTGCTACTGATTTATTTATAATTTTTCTATCCTTTATTCCTGTACTTCGTAACGAAAGCATAAATTCGATAGTCTTACGAGGTATAATAAATATATATAAAATATTATGTCAAAAAATAGTAAAAATATAGTAAATTGCAATAAAAATCATTATATCAATCATTATAAATCATCATAAAAATCAGTAGGCAAATCAAGAGGTCATAAAAATCAGCAGGTAAAATAATAATTGAATAAAAAGTCGGTAAAGATAAAAATATATGCTAGTAAATAATATATAAAAATCACATAAAAATGTAAAAATGTATCATTACGACCTATAGATAACTTATACTTTATTATATGATTATACGAATTAGGACTAATATCTTGGAAATACCATAAGAATAAATAATATGGACTTACCACTTTTAACGTCTAAGTTCGTATCACCAAAAGTCCTCGCTGCACGTCCCCCTACCATGTTCCATTTTCACACGATGTTCCATCTCCATACCATTCCATCCTCAGCTCCGGGTCTGATTTCCCCATCCTTTTTCTATGTAGGTACCACACTGTTCTCTACGGTGGTCGAGGTGCAAGAAACCTCATCCATAGACGTTTTTCTCCTTCCAATACTCGTCCCAGACTGCTAGTTCCTGTGTTCGTCCCTGGTCTTAGATCGCCATATGCGGGTTTGCACCCTCGGGAAACATCTTAGGGTAGTTTGGGGGGTAGTTACCCCCTACCAATAGGGGTTGATGAATTAAACAATATTGATAACTACTTGTTTATTACCAACTATAAAACCACAGTAAATAGTTGATGTGCTCACGGTAAAACCATCTACGGGTGCATCTGAATTAAGAATGATAATTGATAAAGGATGAATTAGAATGAATCACGATGCCTTGCTGTATATAAACAAACTTATAAACATGTAGTATGTTTATATTGCCGACTCAGCTTTGGACATGACTTACGAAAATATGGATTAGTTGACTATGCATTATTGCCGACTGGCGTTTCTAACAAATCTAGGTGACCTACTTAATTGTAAACAAATGTGTGTATGTTTTGGTTTTGTTTCTAGTACATTTAAGAATTAAATGAATATGTCTTGATCTTAATTTTGGATGTTGATAAACCCTTACAGCTGAGTGGCGACAGCCCATGCCAAAAACAGAAAAAAAAAAGAAACAAAAACCACTTTGACGTTGTGTTTGCACGTCTTCAAGAAGTACGGGCAAAACATTTTGCAAAAAAATTATAGGTCTCTCCATTTAGTGTTCTGGGTAATTCATAAAATATTATACTCTTTACCCTTTCTGTATCCTTTACAAATTCCTCGTTGTTAAGAAATACCTGTTCTTTTGGAATAAAACTAAATTACCCCAAATATCAAGTGTCAATAACATCAAGCAATGGTTTCTTTCTTGCTTTGATGGCATTCTTGGTTTGTTTGATATGAGGGGACCAGGGCAGGGTGAAAAAATGTAAACACTAGCCATTGGTTGATATTTACATTTTTACTTTACTACCTACCAAATAGAAATGATCTACAAACCTACTATTTTTAAATGTGTCAACCTTTAGCTTTTGTGTTGCACGGTGTTGCCAGACTTCAATTTGCATATCAAAATGTATTTTCGTTTTTTGGTCAAACGGTTGAATTTAGAAAAAAGTGTTATAAGACTTTTTTGCTCTACATTGTGCCTTCTATATATACCTTTAAGCAACGCACTATTTTTGGGGACACCCTGTATAGATAAAATAACAATAAGCGAGAGTCATTATAAAGTTAAACCCTTTTCGTTTTTTGTGTGAACTTTTAAACTACTTTTTTTGTTTCGTGGTTTTATATGCAATTGTAAGTTAATTAAGACTATATTATTTTAATGGTGCTTTTATGATTCTAGTGATGTCTAAGATTGAAACAATAATAATTATTAAGTTATGCGTGTTTTCTTGGCAAGAAAATTTAATTATACTATAATGCAGTCGTGATACAAAAGTGTAATATAATTGATTATAACTCTTTCATACTTTGGTTGCGCTATAAAAGTTTATAAGCCACATTAGTTCATATCTAACAGGTATCAAGAAAGTCCGTAATGCATATGTGCATAATAGACTAAGAGCCGGGATAGGTAAAATTTGCTAATCATTTTAGGCACCGCACCGTAAGTCTAGTTGTCCAATGCCGCAACGGAACTGCAACTCGACCGCAAAATAGTTACGTTATAGTTGCTACACAGTCAATTAGGTGTCGGAGACGTGCTTTTAGTACAACGTCCGCTCACCAACGTAACTACAACGCGGCGTAAAACGAATTGACTTGCAACTGATCGCGATTCAACTGGCACGTCAGTTGTAATACAACCATTGCATGGATATTTTGTGAATCTTGAACGGATTATTGTGTGGTTATTGTGATTACTTTCTTTAAAATATATATCATCATGACAGAACAAGATTTCTGTGTTCAGAGCCTAAATATGATTTGATAATAATAATAACTTTTTTAAATGAATTAATTGTTTAATAGAAATATAGTTGTACCAGAAATTTAAATTTGTATTAACAATAAATAAAATTTATATTAAAACAATTAAACATTGTTGAAATACAGTTTGTCGTATTTAAGATTAAGACAGCTCTGTATTTCGACTATCAAAATAAATACAGATTTGAAGTTTTGCACAATCATACTTGCAAAAGGTTCACATTTCTTAAGATACTCAACTGAAATTAAAATTTTAATCGCGGCCTACTGCGATAAGAATAACGAATTGAAATTTTAATCGCGGCCTACTGCGCGAACAGAATAAATTTTCTATATTTTGCTTCACGTTAGAGATATCGGAAAAAGTTATTTGAACAAACTTCCAAATCTTATTCTAACCGCACATACCAATTTGCATGACAAAATTTGCACTTTAGGTTTTTTCAGTATTTGCAGTCAGGACCCTAATCTCCGGACCAGCCAATTTTAAGTTTTAGAGTCCTTACTACAAATAATGAAATAACTAAAAGTGAGAATTTTGTCATACAAGTTGGTGTGTGGGATTAGAATAAGATTTGGAAGTTATTTCAGATAACTTTTTCCGATATCTCTAACGTGAAGCAAAATATAGAAAATTTACCCAGTTTTGGGATTCGCAGTAGACCGCGATTAAAATTATAAATTTAGTTAAGTATCTTAAAAAATGTGAACCTTCAACCTGTATGGCTGCAAAACTTCAAATGTGTATTTATTTTGATAGCCAAAATATTGGGCTGTCTTCATCTTAAATGTGACACACTGTATATACCTATGTCATTTTCTGTTGTAAATAATTTGGTTGTTGAACCATAAAAAGATAAACCGTTCTTGGATAAAAATTTAATTGTTGCTATTATTCGTCGAAGAACATTTCTCCAATGTTCCTTTTCTTCTAAATAACTTTTTTCCATTAATGGGACAATTTGTCCTGCTGTACCTGCTACTTCTCTTGACTAGCGTATTAATTGATGAAATAAGTTCAGGAGATCGCTCATGTTGAATAACTGTCCTATTGATATTTTTCCAGTCATTATACCCATCGAAAGTTAGAAGAATAATAAATTTCGTGGAAATCAGTTTACAAACGTAACAATAAAACGGCTACATTTAGGACTGTACACTATCCACTCGCGAAGAATCTTTCCCTATTATCTTTTATTTTATAAAAAACCGCACTTTTCAAGTGTCTGGTTTTATTATTATCCAATTGCGTAACACATTCACTCATTTTATCAATATATTGAATCGGTCGATTATTGTACGAATTTTATACATAAGAAATGTTTTTAGAATAAGAAACTTTTAATGAATTTAAATATAAATAAAGTTTACAAATTGTACATGTTATGTATCTGAATGTTGAATGAAGAATGTCCTCGGATTGTCTTCTCGGGGTGTTCGGGGTTGGCAGATGTGGGTAACCAGGTACAAGCCGGTACGGCCGCGCGGGGTGAAGAAATGGTTTACCGTTGCATCTTAAATATTTGTACTACGGGGGTGATCGAACAGTTAAACAATTATTTATAAAATATTGTCGAAATTCCAGATTTAAATGTTTTGGCCTATATCGCTAGGAAAAGAGTTATTGACATTGTCGTTTTCTATATGAGATGACGGAGATGTACTTGTGACAGTGGAAGTCACTTGAAAATAAACAGTGGATTCATCATTTATCATTTCCTGTTCGTAAAATGAAAGAATTTTTAAAATTTATTCGTTTAATGCAATAAAAAAAATTTTTTTTGGTGATCTTTCCGGGCCCCATTAAAATGCGGGCCCGAGGCAGGTGCCTCACGGGCCTAGTGGTAAAATAGGCCCTGGCTATGGTAAATTAGTAAAGGCAGTTGAAAAGCATGCCTACGTGTAAAACTAAAATCTAACGGAATATTCTCGCAAAGATGAAGTAGAAAAGGCATGGATGGAAGTGGGGAATGTTTAGAACGTTTACTTTTAATTTTTCTTGTGTACCAAGTCATTACTACGACATGCAACATCGTCAGCTGAACTGCTCGACATCTTGAACGTATCTGATTGCAAATGAGTCGCGTTGGTGGACAAAAGACAAACGGTGCGATTCATTGGCGATTTGCTTCGTAGTCGAGTTGTAGTTGCGCTGCGGCAGTGGACGAAGGGCCTAAGAATCTATAACTTAAATAGTAGAACCTAAAGGAAAACATATGAGCACTATGTCGCTAATTTTCAATGGCACATGCGTCGGCAGTGGAAAATCAAACTTTCCACTTATGGACGGGATAATAGTTATTAAGGTACCAAGGGTATTATAAGGATAATAACGCTTGAGGTCAATGGTGTATATACCGAGGGCCAATGGCCCGAAGTATATAGGTACGTTGACCGAAAGCGTTATTATCTATAATACCCGTGGTGCCTTCAACGTTTAATGCCCGACTAAATTCTTCTGTATATGCAAACAATTTGAATGAATTTTGAATTAATTAGTTTTCAAATACAGTGAAACCTCGTTAACTCGGATTAATCGGAACCGCGGCCGATCCGGGCTATCGAAAATCCGGGTTAGCCGGAGAAAATGGTAAAAATTAATAAAATACGGTATACTTACAGATAAACTCCGTTATAATTGAAATTACCTGAAATATATATGCACAGTACGCATCTAAATTACGTATCAATTACGCCTTTATCAATTCTACCTAATGCTTCTAGTTTCTTTACCATTGTCACTACAACATTTTTACGTTTTGTTGCCATTACGTAGACAAAAAAAAAACACGCAAACACAAAATCTGAATAGATTTACGAACGATTACAGAACGGAAGCAAACAATACGCCTGTACTACACACAATACGGTCTCAATCGCAACGATGTTATGTTATTTAATAACAGTGAAGACTAAGACCATTGTTTAAAAATAATTTTTTAATAGTCTTTTAGTCTTTTTTAACCAATGCAAAGACAGTTTGAAATAAATAAAGGATACTACAGGTGCCTGTTGTTTCCGATAACACGACAATGAACGTCGTGTGACATGAGTCATTTTTACTATCGTACAATCCGACAAGCGAGAGCTGGCGGGTGACCTACTCGTATTGTGTATTTCTCGTTGTGTATTTTCGCGCAAGGTCACCCGCCAGCTCTTGCTTATCGGATTGTATAGGTAGTTCAAATTACACAAATACCCATTATCTCTCAAATATTATATTACATATTATTGAAATGTTTGTCTGATAAAAATCGGTCTGGGTTAGCCGGACTTCTGGGTTATCGGGGGCCGACTTATCGGGATTCCACTGTAAGTACATTTAGCAGCCATAGTCGTAACGTAATTGTGGTAACCATAGTTTTACTTAGGTTTTTATTTGTTAACTTGACAGTATTTAACTATGTAGTTATTTAAATTTAATGCCCAAGGGCATTATTTTGAAAAATAACGCCCTAGGGCATTATATCATATTTAACTGACTTCGAAATCATGTCATTATTTTTCAAATAATATACTAGTCGGACATTAATAAGTAAAGGGTACTTTCCATTAAGACAGATAAAATGGCCTCACTCCCAGAATTCAATTATTTTGCATTCTCTGATTAAAAATAAGGCTCAACGCAATTATAACCCACCACCCCCTTCTCAATACCCGATCATCGAAAACGTCATTTTTCATTTTTATTTTTTTTTAGGGTGCGATCAATTTTAAAATATTCAAAATATTCACACGCATAGTTGAAGCTTTTACATATTATATTTATTTTTTAAGTGTACATAACTCCAAACAAGTTTTTTTTTGAAAAAGCATATATTTTCGGAGATGGCTGCAGGTCTATTTCTTTTTATTTTGTGTGCTTTATCAAACACTACCTATATTTATAATTTTTTCAGATTATTCCGTAAAGTTCACCACCTTCAAAACTCCAATAAACTGTTTTTTTAGACGATTTTTGGGGATTTTCCTGAATTCAAAAGTATAAACTTCAAAATAGATCAAGCTTAAGGTTTTTATAGGTTACATTATACAGTGTGTCAATTTGAAAAGTTGCCACTCCCTATAATTTGGTCCCTATAAAAAATCTAAAATATACAAAAACACGTCAAATTTATTTGTCAGGGGGACATTTTGTACACCAGTTTTCAACAAAATTCCATCAACCCTCTAGCGGGGGCGGACACAAACCCCAAAATCTTTAATGGAAAGGGGGGTTAAGTGATAGCTCAGTATGAAGGTCATTCAATTACCTTTTCAAAAATACCACATACCTTATATTTCTTTTTAGTACTTTTGGAAAAATCTTGGACTCAATGCTCTAAAAAATTTTGGAGTTCTGAACTCGATACTTAATATCTTTGCGGTTTTACTTGATTTTTCCAAAAAGACTTCAAAAAAATACTCTAAATACTCCAATACCCAAAAAAAATTCAATTTGGAGTTCAATCCTCCAAAAAAAGTTTTGGAGTTCTGAACTCGATACTTAATATCTGTACGGTTTCACTTGATTTTTCCAAAAGTACTGAAAAGAAATATAATGTATAATGTATGTAGCATTTTTCAAAAGGTAATCAAACGATCTTTAAAATGAGGTATCACTCAACCCCCCTTTCCATTAAAGATTTTGGGGGTTGTGTCCGTCCCCGCTAGAGGGTTAATGTAAATTAGTTGAAAACTGGTGTACAAAATGTCCCTGGTTTTTACATATTTTTAGATTTTCTTATGGGGACCAAATTATAGGGGGTGGCAGCTTTTTAAATTGAGACCCTATATAAATTGAAGTAACTGTGCCCTTACGTATATTTAAAAATGGGAGAAACACGTTCAAACCCCCCAAAAACACACTAAAAAACAGTTTTTTGGAATTTTGAATGTGGATAACCTTAAAAAAATCTGAAAAAAATTAGAAATATACTCACGGACAAAAATATTGCATATGCATGTGGAATGAAATTTTTTGTGCTGTTATCTTAGCCCCCTTGTAACATAGGAATAGGATCTCTTTTCCTAATGCGATGTTTTAAAGTATCATATAAATGCTATAATCGGATTTAAATCTGATCTGGGCTTTATGCTGGCCAGTATAAGTTTTAAATTGAATTTCATCAAGGTAAGTGTTCACAATGCTAGCGACGTGAAGACGTGCATTAACACCAATATGTCATATCCAATATGGCTTTCAAATGGCAAAGCATGATCTTGTTAAATGTTTTCAATGTACAGCTGGTTCCTAAAAAAACTGATACGACTCTTAGTAAGATTTGATCATTTTAAGCAGTGTATGATTGGTCTGACATTATATTATATTTATTATGACAGACAAATAATAAAATAAACAAACAAGGAGCCATTTTTTGAGGTTAAACAGAATAAGTTATTTGACAAATTTTAAGATTTGACAGTGACAGTGACAAATAAGTATTTATCCTTCAAAATACACTGCTCAATTTTCTACAAAATACGCTTTAAGAGTCGTATCAGTTTTTTTTGGAACCAGCTGTACATATCAGTTGGCATTCGCCTAATCACATCAACGTGTTCGGTATGTCCTTTCAAAGCAATACCGCTCCGTAG
Source organism: Diabrotica virgifera virgifera (assembly GCF_917563875.1). NCBI lineage: Eukaryota > Metazoa > Arthropoda > Insecta > Coleoptera > Chrysomelidae > Diabrotica > Diabrotica virgifera. The sequence continues at coordinate 89,272,294 of NC_065452.1, forward strand.
CACTATGCCGTCACCACTAAAACTAACGCTCTGTATGAAGTTAGAACTGACATACTGTTCGCCAACTCTTCTGTAGACGAAGTTTTGTAAATCTTGCTTCCATAATATGATGAACGGTATGGTAGATGTAACCTCATACAGAGTGCTAATTTTGGTGGTGGTGGCATAGTGCTATAGACTGGTATTTCTTAGTGGAAAGGAGATACTACGAACTTGTTGAGGTGATTGGGTGAATGATAGCTGATATGTACATTAAAAACATTTTAGAAGATCATGTTTTGCTATTTGTCAGCCATATTGGATAATAAATTCGTGTTAATGCACCATTACGCAGGTATTCATCTCGGTAGAATAGTGAATACTTACCTTGATGAGATTCAATCCAAAAACTATATTGGCCACCATAATAGCCCATATCAAATTTAAATCCAATTATACCATTTATATGATACCTCAAAACATCACACTCAGAAAAGAAATCCTATTCCTATGACCCTGGGGCAGCACAAAAAATTTTATTGCACACGTTAATTTCACAACATGCAATATTTTTTTCCGTGAGTGTATAAGTGTTTGATAAAGTTCACAAAATAGAGAACAAATAAGACCTGCAGCCACCTCCAAAAAAAGTTATACACTTGTGTCCAAAAAAGAAAATTCTTTTTGAGGTTATGTACACTCAATATACTGGTCTATACAAAATAGACATAGGTATTTTGTTAAAGTCTTAACTAAGCGTGCGAATTTTTTGAAATTTTAAAATTGATTACATCCCACGATCCCACCTAAAAAAAGGACGTTTTTTAGGTGGGGAAGGGGGAGGGGATCTTATTTTTTAATCAGATAGAATGTAAAAAAATTGAATTCTGGGATTGCCTATCTTAACGGGGATACCCTGTAATTTATTCATTCCGTCCATAAGTGGAACGTTTAATGCGCCACTGTCAACGCATGTGACACTGAAAAGTGACGGCACAGTGCTCATACGTTTTCTTTTAGGTTCTACTATTTAAGAATCAGTCCAATATGTATTTGAAGTATTCGTTGTTTTGGACTGGATTTTTCGCTATGTCCTGTTTTAGGTGATCTAACCCCTTCAGAACGTGGTTTGTTTTTTTTTTTGGTGATAGCGCTGGGTCGTTGTGTTCTCAGAACCACTGGCCCACTGGTGTATCTTTTGTTTTGACTTTGGAGGGCTAGGTACTGGAGGAGCCAGCCTTCAGAGTAATCAGAGGAGAAAGGGTTGTGGTGAATAGTCCTTTTCAGAGGTTTGATGCTAAAAATTATTATCATTAGTGATTTACCTTTCCCGGCTCTTAGTCTATAATGGTAACCACCTGGTTTCTCGAGCTTCTACTGAACCCGCATTGCTGCTATCGTACTGTCAGGGTTCAGGTTCATCATTTCGTGCACCTTATAGCAGACGCCAGTTTCTGTCCCTTTTTTTTAAAGAGGGAGCTAATACATTTGATGCTATTAATCATTCGATACATTAACTGCAGCTGGTTACTATTTACTGCAGTACCTACTATAATAATTCTACAACTAAACAGAAATTCAGAAAATTTAAATTTAAACATTTAGTTTTTGCTAGAACTGTTAAAAAAATATTGAGATCTGATAGACCTGTATTAATGTCAAAATGCATCTGTAAAAATATTAGTACATTTGGATGTTGATAGGTGACTCATCTTTTTGCAGAAATTGCTTTAAAATAACTCATATAATAATATTTGAGTTATCCTCCCACTCAAAAAGGTCCGGAACATTGTTTAAATAATCAAAAGGTCAAAAAAATGAAGGAAAAATTCGATTCGTTCTTGGGTTTTCAACGAAAACTTTTCGTTTATAAATTCGCAAAAGTCTGTGTGTTATTGCGTTGCCGCTCCTGCAATACTTAGAGCAGATGTATCGATGGATTCTTATGTAGTTTTGTCTTCTGAATCCAAATCTGAAAACGGCATTTCGATATCTCTAATTGTCTTCGAGATAATCGACCTCAAAATTTAAAATGTGACGTCACAATCGGGTTATTTCCTACCGACGCGACGCACTAAACGTCAGTCAGCTGAAATCATAGGAAGTAGGCTACTTTTCAACAAGCGAAACATCAATACGTTACGAGTAGGCTAGTAATAATTATTATTTAATCTGAAGCAAAGCATCGGTTATTATTTACATTTGAGTTTGACACTTAGTGAATGTCAAACTAAATTTCAAATTATTTAGCTATTAATGAAATATAAATGACATTTTATAGTGAATTTAATTATTATATAAAATAATATGTGTCATAAATGTATAAAAATACAATTTGAGTATATTTTAAAATCAATAATGTATTAATAACTTTCAAAACATTTGTAGGAGTAAGTATAGGTACGGCCTCCCCCTAAATGATCAATAGACTATTCCATAAGTACTACAGTTCATCATTAAAAAGTACCTACATATATTTATATTATGTATTATATATTATTATATATGTATTATGTATTTCACAATATTTGAAAATTGTTACATAAAATGTTGTTTGGAATAAAAAATTATGTTCTGATATATAAAATTACATCCTTCTAATGGAAAAAAATATTTGACGAATTTTCTCAAATTATGGATAGGTACTAACATCATTTTCATTTATAACTCTTGTATTTTGAATTTGACGAAGAAAAGTTATTCTTCATAAAAAGCTCTTCTTGGTCTAAGATTTATGATGCAACCATCATGAATCAAATTTTATTAATTTTATACGAGGTATATAAAAAATATGAATTTCGAGTAAAGTATCTTTATACCTATACTGCGCGTCATAGAAAAGGAACACCCCAAAAATGGGTTATGTTTGATGTCCAGTATCTCCTAAACCTGTCGTCCGATTTAAGTAATTTTTCAACATCTTATAGCTTTATTCTTTAACAATATCGCTGTAATAATATTGTTGCTAAACACGTAAATATTGAGTGTATACCGGGTGTACGAATCAAACTGTGTTTTTTCCTTAAAGTTTGCAACACCCTGTGGCATATTCTAGCATTTATAAAATACTGAAATTAAAACCCTACAATATCCTCAGGTTTTCTTAACATTCTGTTTTTTGATACATTCGCTTATATTGGATAACACAAAAGTTTTTAACAACAAACCATGTCCCTCATCAGTACAGGATGTTTCTAAATAAGTGCGACAAACTTTAAGGGGTAATTCTGCATGAAAAAATAATGACCATTTGCTTTATAAACATATGTCCGCAAATGCCTCGCTTCCAAGATACAGGATGTTGAATTTTTTCTTACAAACCGACGATTTATTTATTGCATTGAAACCGGTTCAGATATGCAAATGAAATTTGGTGAATTTGAAGAAATAGTTATTGCGCATTTTTGACATGCAATTAAGAATTTTATATTCACCATTGGCGCGCATACGGGTTATAAGACCGATCGTATTACCCGTATGCACGCCAATGGTGAATATAAAATTTTTAATTTTATGTCAAAAAATGTGCAATAACTGCGTCATGAAACCCACCAATTTCATTTACATATCTCAACCAATTTTTAAGCAATAAATAAATCGTCAGTTTGTTAGAAAAAATTCAACATCCCATATCTAGACGAAGCATTTGCGGGCATACGATTGTAGAGCAAACTGTCATTATTTTTTAATGCAGAATTTTACCCCTTAAAGTTTGTCGCACTGGTTGTCGCGTTTAGAAACACCCTGTACTGATAAAGACCATGTCTAGTTATTAAAAGTACCTAATAACTTTTGTACCATCCAACATAAGCGAATGAATAAAAAAAAAACAGAATGTTAAGAAAACCTGAGGCTATTGTGGGGTTTTAATTTCAGTAGGTATTTTATAAATACTAGAATATTCCACAGGGTGTTGCAAACTTTGAAGAAAAAACACAGTTTGATTCGTACACCCGGTATACAATGAAAATTTACCTGTTTAGCGACAACATTATTACAGCGATATTGTTAAAGAATAAAGCTATAAGATATTGAAAAAATTACTTAAAGCGGACCACAGGTTTACGAGATATGAGACATGTAAAATGACCCATTTTTTGGGGTGCCCGTTTTCTATGACGCGCAGTGTAGTTTACAACATTTAAATTAGAATGATATATTTGCACATTAAAACATAACTTTTAATTCTAAACAACTTTTCGTAATAGCAATTTTCCATATTATGAATTTAAATACGTATATAAACAAAGTTTTCGGTATGATAATGCTCGCATTGTCAGCTTGTTGATTATAACTTTAAAAATATTCATTGTCGAGAAAAGTTGTACCGACATAAAAGTTGCGTAATTAAATTTCCTACAATATAGAATTAACTGAAAATTTTAAAAATTGTCACCCTTGTTGCAAAATAGCAACAATTTCGAAAAAAACATAAAAGACAAGTATTCGCATTTTACGTTTTTCAACCATTTATGCTACACTTAGGACCTTCATATTTCACCCAGAAAAACTTTATGATATGATAAAACAATACTGTAAATTTCATTAAGTTCGGTTTAATAGATTTTGCAATCCAGCTTTTGAAAAAAATTCATTTTTTCAAAATGTTGCAGCACTGAAAATAAAGCAGGCAGCAAGTTAAATTTCTTTTTACATATAAAAGAATACTGTACCTTTCATTTGCCATTTGCAAAATTAAAATCGGTTAACTACCACGCGTCGTCAGGAATTTTTTTAAATAAACATTAATTTTTGGTGCTACGCGCAGGACAGCGGATACGTTCGCTCTGATTGGGCATTCCAATGACCTTTGATAATGATTGATAAATTTTGATTTTTAGTACATTTCCAAATATATATTTATATACACCGTTCTTAGGCATCAACGCCCTTCGGTAGGGATCTATGGAGGAGTATCACCAAGCCGCAAGCCCTTATTCCTTGCCGTACCGCTCCTCCATAGGCCGATCAGACGCCAGTATATTCCAGACCAAGCCGTAGACTCTATTGAGTTTTATACTACGGCGTTGGCCTTTTATTAATTTCATGACCTAACTGAGGTTCGAACCAGCGATCGCAAATCGCAAATCCACTAAACTTGTCGATCGACTGCGCCTCAGCTAACTGGACCGTCTAGATCGACACATTTTGAAATAAATAAATAAATTTGTTTATTGCAAAATAAAAACACATAGTCTGTACTTTGAAATAACACTTCTTTAGCAAAAACTTTCTTTGTTGATATTTTAACTTAGAAAATAAAAGTGTATTATTTTTAAACATATGCAATTGTTTAAACAATTTTTCACAAACAATAATCAAATTTAGTTTGATGTTCGTGGAATTAAAATATGAACATACAACAAAATATAGAGTAAGAAAATAATATATATATAGGTATATATATATATATATATATATATATATATATATATATATATATATATATATATATATATATATATATATATATATAGGTATATATATATATATATATTGATGTGATCTTGATTATTGATATGAGATAATATTCTTATATGTCATTTAATTTAATCAATGCATTAATCATAATCTAATTAATTTACCAGATCACATATCAATATGTTTTCAATCTCAGGGCGAATTATAAAATTAATTACTTACTCTCGTGGCTTCTAAGTATTTCTCAATGGTTCCTAATCGGGATAGGAAAGAAAAGAGTAAAATAATACACACATATGGGTTACAATTATAATCAAAATATTGTTTATTTTATTTAAATGGCAATCACTGCTTAATATTTGCTAGATCTTATTATTCTTAAACATAACATTTACAAATGGGAATCTTATTTCCTTTTGGTTTCCAATTGAAAGTTTTTATTAACATTTAACTATTAGGATTTATTAGCAACAATTCTATTTAAGTTTGATGAAGCTTTTCTGATATTATTTATTATGTTCTTCAATTTATAATGTGGTATTTAATACGAAAAACCCATACATTCATGTCCAAACAAATGAGACTGACCTTTTTCTGGTGAACTGAGAATGTCTTCACACAAAACCCTTTTCCTACTATCCTTGGCTGCGATCAAAACCTCGTCCTGGCTTTCAGTAATGTTCTCCTTTGAAGCAAAGCTCGTATAGCTCTCGCTCCTGCTTCTGTCGTGATGCTGTATTCTACCTTTTTTGAAACTGCAATCAGCTACCGGGACACTCTTGGCTCAAGGAGGTTCTTTTACTCTCAACCTGGCCTACCTCTCGTTCCACGATAGATACTCCACACTCACGGAACTACACCGGCTTTCTCACTCTCCGTACACTACCGTCTACTACTGGACTTCACTTCTCGACAGCTCAAAACATTCTGATCTCTCTTTTCAGTCATTCACCTACTTTCTAAATATCCCTTCCAGATTCACAAATCAACCTTCCACCAACAACTCTCATTCGCAGTATTCCTCAAAACCCATTTTTAATCTTTCTAAATATGCTTAATGGATTTCCAAAAAAATAGTTAATTCCCATTCTAAAATTACTTTCTACTATTTACAAAATTTAATGACCTATTATCTACTTCAACTGAGTCTTATTTAGCATAGGCTAATGATCGAACCTTCCGCGAACAACGATAATGACCTATTATCTATTTCAACTGAGTCTTATTTAGCATAGGCTAATGATCGAACCTTCCGCGAACTACGATAATGGTACGCGCCATTCACTTTGTTTATTCTAAGCGCATTGTCCCGAGTTTCGTAAGCTTCGTCTAACCACTTCTTAAAATTAAATATAACAATTTGTTGTATACAGGTTGTTCTAAATTTATATGCCCGTGGTTGAGAAAATTGAAAATATTTTATATTAAATTGAATCCTGTCTATAATTATCAAAATTTAATTTTCATATCAAATAGAAATATAACAATATATATATATATATATATATATATATATATATATATAAACAAAAGATGTAGATCTTTGAAACACACTCAGTGATCAAAAGATCCATTTTAAATATATATATATATATATATATATATATATATATATATATATATATATATTTTATATATATGAAATGGATAATTGCATTTTAGTTGGATTCGAACCTCACCGGAGCCCGACTAGTTTCGAGTCATGTCAACTCGTCATCAGGGGACACTAGGTGAGTGTTCGAATTCAAGTAAATTGCAATTATTATTTGGTGGATTTATAGAAGAAACCCACCAGAGTATGCTTAGCGCGACCTCTATGTGTGAAATGAGAAAATAAAATATTCTCTTGGTAGCCCGGCTAATAGCAAAATCAAGCTTTATAACAATAAAGCTATGAAAGGCGATGTAACGGAATCCTTTTTCCGACAATACATCATGCAAACACCGTTTGGGATAACCAAATCGTCTCTTACTGGAGAATACAGTAAAATGAAATGGATAATTGCATTTTAGTTGGATTCGAATATACAGGGTGTCCCAGACTAATTTACCCACGCTATATCTCTTAAACGAATAGAGATTTTCGAATGGAACAAAAGGTGATATATTCTACTTGTAATACACTTTAATATGGCATACAAAAATATCATCCCCTAAATATTCATCCCTTAGTTAAAACCCCTAACTTTAATTTTTTTAATAGCACCCTGTATATTTTTTTATAGTTTTGGATGTGATCTTCTATCGTCTATTCAACATATTTTTTGAAAATAAAATCGGTTCGTAAATAACCACGAAAATATCAGTTTAGTTTTGTTAATTATGTGTCCCAGACTAATTTATCAAGGCTATATTTCATAAACGAATAGAGATTTGCGAATGGGACAAAAACTGATCTATTACATTTGTAATACACTTTAATATGGCGTAGAAAAAAAATATATCCCCTAAATATTCATCCCTTAGTTACAACCCCTAACTTTATTTTTTTTAAATAGCACCCTGTAAGTTAGGGATGAATATTTAGGGGATGAATTTTTTCTACGCCATATGAAAGTGTATTACAAATGGGATAGATCAGTTTTTGTGCCATTCGAAAATCTCTATTCGTTTAAGAAATATAGCCTGGATAAATTAGTCTGGGACACACAATTTAACAAAAATAAACTGATAGTTTTTAGGTTATTTACGAACCGATTTTATTTTCAAAAAATGTGTTGAATAGACGATAAAAGACCACATCCAAAATTATAAAAAATATACAGGGTGCTATTAAAAAAATTAAAGTTAGGGGTTGTAACTAAGGGATGATTATTTAGGGGATGATTTTTTTGTACGCCATATTAAAGTGTATTACAAGTAGAATATATCACCTTTTGTTCCATTCGAAAATCTCTATTCGTTTAAGAGATATAGCGTGGGTAAATTAGTCTGGGACACCCTGTATATATATATATATATATATATATATATATATATATATATATATATATATATATATAAGATAAAGATTGAAAGAAATTTTGGTGGAAATCAACTTGTGTGAATCGAACACCGCTGTCCTGCGCGTAGCACCAAAAATTAATGTTTATTTAAAAAAATTCCTGACGCCGTGGTAGTTAACCGATTTTAATTTTGCAAATTGCAAATGATACAGTATTCTTCTACTTATAAAAAAAATTTAACTTACTATCTGGTTTAGTTTCAGTCCTGCAACATTTTGAAAAAATAATTTTTTTTGCGAAAGCTGGATTGCAAAATTTATTTTGCAAAATCTATTGAACCGATCTTAACTAAATTTACAGTGTTGTTTTATCATATCATAAAGTTTTTTTTCTGGGTGAAATATGAAGGTCCTAAGTGTAGCAGAAATAGTTAAAAAACGTAAAATGCGAATATTTGTTGTTTTTTCATATCTTTTTCGCAATTATTGCTATTTTGCAACAAGGGTAACAAAATTAAAAAAATTTAACCAATCTTATCTTGTAGGAAATTTAATTACGCAACTTTTATTTTAGTGCAATTTTTCTCACAAGTGAATACTTTTAAAGTTATAATCAAAAAACGAAGAAAAAAATCGAATTTTTCCTTCATTTTTTGACATTTTGATTATTTAAACAATGTTCCGGACCTTTTTGAGTGGGAGGATAACTTAATTATTATTATATGGGTTAATTCCAAGCAATTTCTGCAAAAAATAGAGTCACCTCTCAACGTCCATCTCAAAACAGATCCGCCCTGGACTATAACACATGTTTCTAAATTTTCTAAGAAAAATCAGCCAAGAATCTTTAACGTTTTCATTTACAATGCGTAGTTTTTTCACAATATTGAAATGAATGGAAAAACTCGATTTTTTTGATTAAATGTTATTTAAAAACATAACGCAGTAAAAATTTCGATACCCACGAGAGGGCACGGCTTTTCTATTGACTTCTTCCAGACATTCCAGTTGAAAAATAGCGGCCAGTAATTTGTCGATTTTTAAATGCTTCGTTTCGCAGAGTATATTTATGAAATTAAAGAAAAAGCACCGCTATTGTAAAGAACGCTGTTATTATTAAACGAACTACCTTTTTTACCCTTCCTTTAACCTTCCATTTTTTGTCTACATCCTTTAAACCCGGTATGATCTTGACAATCTGTTAAAAAACTGAAAATATAATAAATCTTTGTTGCTCCTGAATTTTAAATTTCCTTCATCTAAAACATACCCTAAAAAATATTTCAGGCAGCATCTTTATAGACAAAGGGCTTTATTTTGATTTATGAACCGTAACCGTCCACGCCATGACAAATGGGAAGAAGTTCGGAATTAATTAAAGCTACAATATTTTTAAATTTTTTGTTCAAATATCTCATAATGTGGTAGGTAGGTATATACTACAGTGAAATAAGGCAAAAAAATACCATGTTCGGGACACTGATTCAGCCAGGTGTCAATTGGGTTTTTTTGGGTACTATATACCCAATACATTATAAATACAGAACTTCCCATCACAGTTCGGATGCGCATAAGGGTTAAAAATGACAGTCTTTTCGTTTAAATCGTTACAGGTAAAAATGGGGCAATTTAGAATATTATTTAAAATTTAGAGTACATATTCACCTTTTAGTAGATGGGTAAAGGTTTAAAATGGCAGTTTTTGAATTTTAGTCCGATCATTTGTTGCTTCGCAAATTGCGAAATAAGGCTAAAATTTAGAAAATCAAAAATTTGCTATAACTTTTGCATAAATGAACTTATTGGCTTTAAGGTTGCATGAAAAGTTGAGTCAAGTAGTTATAATGCACAGATAGTTTCAAGACGATATGTCAATTAGTTTAAATTTTATTTAATTTGTTTATCCCACAGAGCTTGTTTTGGAATATTATTGCTCAGAAAATAATAATGTACCACATAACAGAGGAAGACTTCACAGAAGAAGATACAGCTACCTTGTTTATATCAATTAAGCAACCTCTCTCTCTCTCCTATGGCGCTACAGCCCAAGTCGGGAACTGGCCTCCCTTAGCATCCGCCTCCAAGTATCTCTGTCTCTGGCTGCTCTCCTCCAGTTGTCCACCCTCAATATCTTTTTAGCATCGGTTCTCACTTCGTCTATCCACCTCTTCCTTGGTCTTCGTTCTACTAGGTTCGACTAGGGGTTCTGTCGTTATCCATTCTTATAAGGTGACCTGCCCAGCGCAATCTTTGTTTTTTGCATAATTTGCTATAGAGGGTTCTCTGTAATATTGGTATAACTCGTGGTTGAACCTTATTTATTATCCATATACCATTGTCGCAAATGGGTCCCAGTATCCTCCTTTATCTTTCTTTTAAAAGTATTAATGTTTATTGTTTTTTCAGTCATGATCCATGTTTCTACGCCATATGTTGCTATTGGTCGTGATGGTTTTATATATTTTAAACTTTACTTCCGTATGGATGTCTTTGGATCCAAACACCTGCGACATAGAGAAGTACCCAAGTAGCACCGAACGGGTTTATTAAGTCTTTTGAGGATGCTTTAAAACTGTAGAATAAAACTAACATTAAAACCATTTGGTTTTTAAGTAAAGCTTAAGGTTGCAATAAAACCGCTTTCAGTATAAAAGGGTTCACTCTGAAAGAGGTCAATAAAACCAAAAATAAAAATCTTCTTAAAACTTTGTTTTCTTAAGCAACCGGTTTTAAAGCTGCTGTGAAGGTGCTTTTAAAACCATGTTAAGAGACACTTTAAGTGCAGGCAGTTTTATAGCAAACTTAAAAAGGTTTCTTAAATGGAGACTTTTAAAGACAATTTACCATAATAAATGATTCTTTAAACCCATATACTCTACATAGGCCAACAAATTTTTACATGTGTTATAATATGTAGGTAGATACGTATTTGTAACCATAAAATAATAAAAAGTACTTGGTTATTTCGGACAGTCAGGGTAGAAAAACACTTGCGCACCCAAACTTTATTGATAATGTTAACAAAAATAGGTCTAAATCACTCACGCGCCCTAAAATTTCTGACTTTTGGCGATTAAAAAAATAAAAATAATAAAAATTTAAAGCACTCTTGTGAGTGCCGACAGAAGTGATAACTTCTTATAGTACCTATATAAATTACAAGCTCAATGCTTTTCCACATCCAAAAAGAAGTCCTATACCTATATTATATAAGCGTTGCGTACGTTCTCTGCTATTTATGTATACCTACACATAATATATATTATGTACGTACGAAATTTATTTCGGCAAAGTGATGACGGTCGCAAACTCAATACTTTTTTCCTATCTAAAAAGTGCTCAACATCCCTACAGAAGTTTTCACTTTATAAATTTATTTCGTCAAACAATGCGGTCGCTAATTTAATACTTTTTCTCCATCTAAAAAGTGCACAACGTCCCTAAGAAGTTTTTATTTGAAAAATATATTTCTCCGAAGCGATGACGGTCGCTAATACAACACTTATTCCCCATCTAAAAAGTGTATGACGTCCCTAAAAAAGTTTTCGCTTCAAAAAATTATTTCGTCGAAGCAATGACGGTCCCGATGACGGTCCATAATTCAATACTTTTTCTCCATCTAAAAAGGGCACAACGTACCTAAAGAAGTTTTCACTTCAAAAATTTATTTCGTCGAAGCAATAACGGTCGCTAATTCAATACCTATTTCCCATCCAAAAAATGCACAACGTCCCTAAGGAAGATTTCATTTGAAAAATTTATTTCGCCGAAGCGATGACGGTCGCTAATTCAACACTTTTCTCCATCTAAAAAGTGTATAACGTCCCTAAAAAGGTTTCGCTTCAAAAATTTATTTCATCGAAGTAATGACTGTCGCGATGGCGGTCGATAATTCAATATTTTTCTCCATCTAAAAAGGGAACAACGTCCATAACGAAGATTTTACTTCAACAATTTATTTCGTCGAAGCAATGACGGTCGCTGATTTAATACTTTTTCCCATCGAAAAAGTGCAAAACGTCCCTAAAGAAGTTTTTACTTCAGAAATGTATTTCGCCGAAGCGATGACGGTCGGTAATTCAACACTTTTTTCCCATCTTAAAAGTGCACAACATCCATAAAAAAGTTTTCACTTAAAAAATTTATTTCGTCGAACAAATACCGGTCGCTCATTTAATACTTTTCCCCATCTAAAAACTGCACAACGTCCCTAAAGAACTTTTCACTTCAAAAATTTATTTCACTGAAGTGATGACGGTCGCTAATTCAATACTTTTTCCCCATCTAAAACGTGCACAACGTCGTTAAAGAAGTGTTCAATTCAAAAATGTATTTCGTCGAAGCACTGACGGTCGCGATGACGGTCGCTAATTCAATACTTTTTCCCCATCTAAAAAGACCAAAACGTCCCTAAAGAAGTTTTCACTTCACAACATTATTTCGTCGAAGCAATGACGGTCGCTAATTCAATATTTTTGCCTATTTAAAAAGTGCACAACGTCGCTAAAGAAGTTTTCACTTCAAAAATTTATTTCGCAGAATCAATGGCGGTCGCTAATTCAACACTTTTTCCACATCTAAAAAGTGCACAACGTCCCTAAAAAAGTTTTCACTTCAAAAATTTATTTCGCCAAGGCGATGACGGTCGCTAATTCAATACTTTTTCCCCGTCTAAAAAGTGCACAACGTCCCTAAAGAAGTTTTCACTTCAATAATATTAGTATTATTATACGTACATTATAATAATACACGTACAAAATTTATTTCGTCGAAGCGATGACGGTCGCGATGACGGTCGTGAAATCAATCTTTTTTCGGCATCCCAAAATAGATTTTACATTTATTTTAAATTTAAATACTTTTATACAATTTATGTATACATACTCATAATATAGATACGTACAAAATTTATTTCTCCGAAGAGATGACGGTCGCGAAATAAATCATTTTTCCCCATCCTAAAATGGGTTTTACATTTATTTGAAATTTAAATACTTCTATACAATTTATATATGTACATACACATAATATACCTATATATGTACAAAATTTATTTCGCCGACGCGATGACGGTCGCGATGATGGTCGCGATGATGGTCGCGAAATCAATCATTTTTCCCCATCCTAAAATAGGTTTTATATTTATTTTAAATTTAAAAGCTTTTACACAATTTATATATATATATATATATATATATATATATATATATATATATATATATATATATATATATATATAATCGGTTTAAAACGTCCTCCGACGTCTTCCGATGCCTAGTCTCCATGCATCTCTATCTTCCCAAAGGTCTTCGTCTAAACCTCTCTCTCGGATCTCTCTGTCTATTCCTTCTCTCCAGCTCTTTCTGGGTCGGCCTCTTTTTCTCTTACCATGTGGTGACCAATCTAGAATCTGTTTTGGCAGACGGTGTTCTGGCATTCTCTGCACATGTCCATACCACTTTAGTTGTTGTACTCTTATATCTTCGACAATCGTATGTGTGACTCCCATAATCTCTCGTATACGTTCGTTATTAATTCTTTCGAGTTTTGATTTTCCTGCGGCACGTCTCCAGTAGTCCATCTCCGTGGCTTGTAGTGTTCTTTCAGTAGTTGTCTTTAACTGCCACACGTCACTTCCATACATTACTATGCTCTTTATAATAGTGTTGTATATTCGATGTTTATTTTTTTTTGGATATATGTTGATCCCAAATAATACTATTTAGTTGAGATATGGCCCTTCTACCTTGAGTGTTTCGTTTTTTTATAGCCTGATCTGATTTGCCGTCGTCCGTGATTTCTACTCCTAAATAAGAATATTTATTGTTGTACTTAATGTGTTGTCCGTCGTTTAAAACTAGATTCTGTTCGTTGCCACCGATGTTCATGTACATTGTTTTCTCTATGTTAACTTCTAATCCCCATTTTTTGTACTCTTCGATTAATTTCCGAGTCATGTATTCCAGATCGTCATAATCGTTGGCAATCACAATTTGATCATCAGCAAAACATAGAGTGTACAGGTTGTTATTATTTAATTGTATACCCATGCCGCTGCACTTCCGCTTCCAAAGTTTTAATGCTTGTTCCAGATATATTTTGAAAAGTGTCGGCGATAGGCAGCATCCCTGCTTCAGTCCTTTGTCTACTACAAAACCTTTGGAAACATTCGTTCCTATTTTAACTTTGGCGTTGGCGTTATCATATAGTTTTTCCACTGCTGTTATGAGATTTGAGTTGATGTTCGTTTGTCTTAGAGTGTTCCATAACTTGTTTTGGGGGATGCTATCGTAGGCCTTTTTTAGATCAACAAACAAAAAGTGGACTTCTTGATCTACAGCAACCTTTTTTTCTATAAGTTGAGTGATACAAAAAAGGTGGTCTATGGTCGATCTACCAGCTCTAAAACCCGCCTGTTCTTCTGACTCCATATCAGTGTATTCTCTTTCTATTCTATTTTTGATCATTTTCCCATAGATTTTACTAATGGTACTAGTAACTGCTATTCCACGGTAATTGTCGCAGTTTTGTTTGTTTCCTTTTTTATGTAAAGTTGAAATGGTAGAGGTTTTAAATTCAGCTGGAACCTCTACTTTGTTTATGCAGTTTTGAAAGAGTATTGTCAGGTGTTCATATAGTTTTTCAGTTCCATATTTTATTAGTTTTGAGGGTATATTGCCAGGTCCGGGTGCTTTTTTGTTTTTGAGTGAAGTACAGATATCCTTTACTTCTTTTTTCGTGATTCTTATAGGAGATGCTTCGACGCGTATGTTTTGGTTATTTTCTTTTATTTTGAATTCTCTTCGATCTTCTTGCAACAGTTTACTGAAGTACATGTCCCATGTTTCTAACGAAATTGGTGAGATTAAATATTTTTTCTTGTCGTTGGTCGTAAGAGATTTAATAAGTTTCCAGCTTTCTGTACTTCTGGTTCCTCCTATATACGTATTTATTTTTTGACAGTTTTGATCCCAGGATTCATTTTTTTTTCTGTCTTATCATTTGTCTTACCTTTGCTTGATGGTTTTTGTAATTAGACCAATTGGTATCTGTTTTTGCACTTAAATAGTGTTCATACTTTTGTTTCTTTTGTTTTATCGCTGTGTCTATTTCTTCATCCCACCAGTATGGAGTATTTTTGTTTTTCTTTTCGTAATATCCAATGGCTTCTTTTGCTGCAGAGTGAATACTTTCTTTAATGTAATTGTAGTGGTCTTCGATGTTATTGAAATTTATGTTTTCAAGCTTCTCGTTCAGTCTGTTTTGATACAATATTTTTACACTATCTTGTTCGAGGCTTATAAGATTATATCTTACATCTTCTGCCATATCTGAGCGAACTACTGGTTGTTCCTTCTGGCATCTTCTTAAAAACATTATTTTTGCTTTTAAGAAGTGGTGATCGCTTCCACAAACTGCACCTCTATAAGCTCTTACGTCGTAGATTTTAAGATTTGATCTTTGGCGTACAATCAAGTAATCTATTATAGATTTTAGATTCCTTGTTCTCTGTCCCCAGGTGTATTTATGTACTTCTCGATGTGGATAGAATCCATTTGTAATACGGAGCTGGTTCTGTTCGCATATTGTGATGAGTCTGGTCCCATTGTCATTTGTTATGTTTTCTCCGTAAGGACCAACTATTTTACAGTGTTGTTTGTTTCCGACCCTGCGATTAAAATCTCCAAGCAAGATTAATTCCCTCGTATATCCTATCGATGTTATTTCTCGGTTTAGTTTCTCGTAGAATTCTTCTTTCTTGTTAACCAGTGCATCGTCGTTAACTGCATATACACCTATTATTGTTAGTTTATGACCATGTATATTCAGGTTTATTTTAATTAGTCTTTCATCTATGGCTTCCCAAGTGGTGATATATCTTCTTAAGCTTTTACGAATAATTATTGAGACTCCTTGTTGTGCTCTTTTTTCTTTTGATATGCCGCTATAGAAATGGTCGTAATGTCCTAAGTTTTCTGACCCTGTACCTTTTTTCTTGGTTTCTGTTAACACCACTATGTCCATATTGAGCTTCTTTGTTTCATGCATTACTTCATTGATTTTTGTAGAGAGACCCTGTACGTTCCATGTTCCTATATTCTTGATCCATTTTCGTAGCTTAAGTCGTCGTGTTTTATTCCATCCGTTCCGAGGCTGTAGATTTGGAATTTATATATACATACACATAATATATAGCACAAGCGATGACGGTCGCAATGACGGTCGCGATGACGGTCGAGATGACGGTCGAGATGACGGTCGCGATGACGGTCGCCAATTCAATGCTTTTTCCCCTATCAAAAAATCGCACAACGTCCCTAAAGATGAAGGTCGCGATGACGGTCGTGAATTCAATGCTTTTTCCCCCATCCAAAAATCGCACAACGACCCTAAAGAAGTTTTCACTTCAAAAAAATTTTAATTCGAAAAATATTAATTAGAAAGAAAAATAATTTTATCCACAATTTTAATGTTTTAATGTTAAAATAAATCGGATTTATGTCTTTGAGTCGCTTATTGTAAGCCTTATATTGTAATCTATCATGGCAATCAGCATCTCCAGAGAGCAATATGGCCGAAATCCAAATAAAACTATTTGGTCTATCGACATAGAATTGTTAAGATCAAATGGTTTTATTATATACCTTTTCAAGAGCATAATATCCTACATAAAAGCAAGGTTGCCTTGGAATTAAAACCGTTTAGTTTTAATGCTGCTGTCAATAATGCCACTCGCTTTTAATGTGAATCTAACCTAAAGTCGAGGCGTCGTAGTGCTTGCGTGTTGTATTTTTCTTTTATGACCAATTCGTTTATATTTTAAGTACTTGCGACTTATTTCTTCCATACTAACTGTACTTCCACTTTTTACAACACACTATAACACTGTTTCGCTCTAAAAGAAATGGCCGACCATTTTCGACATGAAAGAAGGGGGGATGAGTTTAGTTTTATTGTTTCTAACAAGAAGCATAGTTTAGTCTTTACGATAACCAAATTGATTCAGTTAAGAGCGTTTGGTTTTAATATAGCCTACTAATTGCTTTTAAGAAAGCAACTTTAAAGAAAACTAAAAAAATAGTTTTAAGGCATATGTTTTACTGACATCAGAGTCTTATGATCAAGTAGTTTTAATCATAGGTTTTATTAGTCATATTAGGAAAATATTTAAAACTGCAATAAAACTAAAAGGTAACAAACTAGAATCTAATAAAACCAAACAGTCCGGATGTTCTTCATATAACTGATTAGTTTTAAAGTGAACTAAGAATAAACCATTTTAAGACAAATTATCTATTTAGATTAATTTGTCTTATTTGATACTCTTATTAGATACTTAAAAACTAGTGACAAATGCTTAACAGTTTTAAAGTTCTGGCAGTATACCTACAAGGTAAATTTAAAACCATTATCTTCTTATTTATCAGAATAAAACCATTATAAACCTTAAATAAAACTAAAATGTTTTTATTGTGCTACTTGGGTATGCTTTGTTAGCAAGCATTATCTGTTTCCGTATTTCGTCCTCCTCGCTGCCATTTTCAGTTATCTGTACACCCATATATTATGTGAGCTGTTCTACTACTTCTATATTAGCGTCGTCTGTTGTTAAATTCTGTAAGTTTCGCTGGTTTTGACGCAACCTAACTAGCGCCATTTTGAAGTTTAAGGTTTATAGTTTATGTGTAAAAGAGTAGTCAGTATAGCTTAAAAAATAAAGTTCTAACGAAATCAGCTCTGGGCCAAAGGAGGGGAATTATAATATCCGTGCACTCAAAAACTGAAATTAACTCTTCAAACACATGCTGCTTTTAATATTTCCGGAACTTGTTGATGGATATTGATCATTCTTTTTTTAATTTGTATGTACTCGTAATTATGTACATATTTCTATGTCCCCCTTAAGGGGAGGTTTGGTCTACAATTAATATTAACAAAGTTATTAAAATTATTTATAAGCCAAAAGTGACTCTATTTTAGTAGAATGCAATAGTAAAAATACCTTTTATTGATTTTTTAAAAATATATTGAAATCATAAGTTTTCTTCTTTTCTGCGGTTCCCGCAGAAGCGCTGGATCATTATTATTTTATTTTCTGAGCAATAACATTGCAAAAAACAGCTCTGTGGGATAAACAAATTGAATAAAATTTAAACTGTCTAATTGACATATCGTCTTGAAACTTTCTGTGCATTATAAGGATTACTTAACTCTACTTTTCATGCAACTTCAAAGTCCTGAGTTCATATTTGCAAAAGTTATAGCAAATTTTTTATTTTCGAAATTTTAGGCTTATTTTGTAATTTCCGAAGCAACAAAAATGATCGACCGAGAAGTTATAAGCTAAATAAGATATTTAATATTTAATTACCCCATTTTTACCTGTAACGATTTAAACAAAAAAACTCTCATTTTTGACTTTTATTTGTTAATAATTATTATATGCCTCCGAATTACGCCAATTTTTATATTTATATTTATACATAGGTGTATAGTACCTACCGAAAAGACCCATTTGCAACCTGGCTGGAGCAGTGTCCCGACAAAACACTGTTTGTGGATTTCCAAAAAACATTTCCCTGGACTAACATTTCTTTTGCGTGTCGCATCATCCCATGTAGTTTTGTTTTAAGGATTGTGTTACGTGAGAGGTAGAAAACAGACAAAGAAATATAACTTATACCGAATGCGTATCTCTACATGAGCCTGCTGTGGCGTTATTAAATATTTAGTGGAGCGTAACAAATGACACCTACTTAATATATTAGCACAGTTACCTTGTTAACCCTAGTGAACTAGTGGGATTTCTTTCCACCTTATTTTCACAGATTGCACACATACAGGGAGCGATGGAACTGATCTTTTTTCTTTCACTTTCTTTGCAGGCGTAGGATCAGGATACTGTGTCTTATTTTATTATGATAATATATAATGAATTATGCTATTCACATTTTTATTTTCCCATCTATTGCTAGATAAATTAGGATGTGCACCTCTAGGGTTTACTTTTCTGTATCGTATAACTGTTATATAGATTTATTATTCGGATAGGTTTTTATATATTATATTAAAAAAAAAACCTTTTTAACATATAGTGGTGTGAGGCGACAATACATTACATTATGTTACATTATAATACAACACAAAAACAACTTAATCTTAAATTTAACTAATAACTGCTATACATTTATATTATGTACAAATTTGAGCCATTCCTTCTTATTTCTAGCCAGCGTCCTTGCTTATATCCACGTTGTTCCCCGTTTCTTGAATATTTTGCGTAGTGTTCTATCCCATGTTTGTCGTGGTCTACCTTTCTTCTTTCTTCTTTGCGTTTTTGCCTGCCAAATTTCTTTCACCGGTTCTGTCGGATCCATTCTCTGAAGATGACCCCACCAACTGAGTTGCCTTCTCTCTATAAATTCTAACGTTGACTCTATTTCCAAATCTTCTCTTATTTGAGTGTTCCGTAGTCTATCTCTTTTGGTAACTCCTCGAACTCGTCTAAGGTATTTCATTTCTACTGCCTGTATTTTACTCTTTTGTCGTTCTGTTAGTACCCATGACTCACAACCAAAGGTTAATACAGGTCTATGCATATATTGACTTGTGTTTACGCATATTTATAATGATATTTGACAATACGAACCAGTACGCCAATGCGGCTAATATTAATACATATATGGTTCATTTTTTACTAACCCGCGCTCTCAAGCAGAGGGGACTGAAGGTTGAAGTTCACCAAAGGCAGATTCCAGAACCCGATTCGAGTCAAAACATTCAGAGAAGCAACACACATAGTAACCTTTCATTTTCTGTTACATTATCTAGTTATACTCAATACACGTTTAAATTCAAAAATATTAACAAGTGCGAAGTGATTTATTTACGACCACCCGTCAACCTTTTTCTTCAACTTCGTATAAACAAACATCTTGGTCCTTCGATCCGGATATATAATTAATTACCAGTGTCCCAGTGGAAGGCAGACAGACACGCCCAGCCCAGTTTTGAAAAGGTCAGTGTTCTTCGCATTTTCATTTTACCTACCCTTAATATATCTTGATTTATAAGTGTTGAAATCTGATAACAGATACAATGTGGTATTTTTTTACGATAAGACATTTTTGGGTTTATGTTAAAATACTTAATTTGGTATTTTAAATCAACGCTTTACAGGCAAACTGCATTTTTATCTTGTTGGTTTTATGTCATAGACGGGGTGTCATTTTTATCTTTGACATTTTAAATATTTTTTAAATATTTATAGTTTCGGATTTTGAACATTTTTTAAGGGTTATTTACAATTTATACATTATATTTATACATATAGTAACATTTATTTTACAAATACGTTGGGCTCGAATCATTACACAATAATACAATTGATTTACATTTTTCCTTGGCACTTTTCTTCTTTTTTTTTTAACAATTATTATAGTAAGTATTTTTACATTTTATAATTTTTACATTTTTTATATTTTTTTGACATTACCTACATTACATACTATAATTTATTTTACATTTTATTTTACACTTTTCTTCTTCTTTAACAATTGTTATAGTAGGTATTTTTGCATTTTACATTTCCTTCTACATTTATCTTCTTATTTGAACATTTATCACATGTCAAAACAAAACAAAAAGGAAACGAAACGTTTACAAACAGAAAAGAACAAACGAACAACTATTAAAAATCACCTTAAGAGATTTAGCACATACTTTAATACAATTAAAACACAAGATCAACCTGATTTAACGGAGTTAAATTCTAGGCTTGTAAGGGTTGAAAAATTGATTGATGAATTTGAAGAAGCTCAACAAATCATCGAAAATTTGGATAATAAGTGTGAGGAAAATTACAAAGCCATTCATGAGCCAGAACGATGCAGTTTTGAGAACATGTTTCATGCTCTAATGGCCGAAGTAATACACTTTTTAAACGCTAAAGCTCCTGATAACCCTGTCGTTGATAGAGACAGTGCTAGCACATCAGGCTCTCGGGCAGGCAACCTACAAAATTCGGTAAAACTGCCTATTTTGAATTTGCCCTCGTATGACGGAAGCCTGGAAACCTGGTTATTCTTCCGTTATAGTTTTACTACAATAATACACGAAAATGATGCTCTAGCAAATGTCCAAAAATTCCATTACCTACAGCTCTCCTTGAAAGGGGAGGCTGCAGAAACAATCAGATTGAGTATTTAAAGTTGTCAGATTGTCCTTGTGTAAAGTATTGAAATATTGTTATTGGAGTTAATAGTTGATTGATAATAAATTGATTTTTTGAAGAAGTGTAACAATATACTACAGGAAATAAAAAGGGCAAAAGAAGCATATATGATGGAGAAATGTACGGAAATTAAAACACTACAACGGAAACATGACGATTTCAACGCGATGCGCAAAAAGATTAAAGAAGTTGAGAACACCAGAAAACAACGCAATGCAGAATGCAGGCATAGTTGTAGACATTGAAAGCCAGATCTTGACTTCAGTCGATGATAAATAAGGAAGATGGAAAAAATACATGCAAGAATTATGTATCGAAGATACAGCAAGCATGCATCAAAAGAGACAATTCCTACGGCCTAGAAATAACAAACGAAGAAATAACTATGGCCATTAAACAAATTAACGATGTGAAATCACCAGGAACTGGTGAAGTACATAGTTAAATTTTAAAGCTATTAATGGCACAACAAATCACAATTCTTACGAAGCTATTCAACAACATATGTACAGGGTGTTTGGTAAAGAATGGTTAGTACGAAAGTTGATAATAACCGAAATACAGAGTGTCAAAGTTAAACTTTTATTCTATTTATTTTTCAATATTTCCTGACAGGCATGAGATAACAACACATAATTTGGTAAGTGGGGTTTTTTTGGGACGATAAATCTAAATTTTCCACCAAAAATTTTATATTACCCAGAGGGCGCCACATATGCCTTTCACCGCTCATTTAATACGTTAAATTTTTTCTATCCTCCACTCTACATAATTTTAAGATCAAAACTTTTATTCCGCTATTACTTTTACTTAAAAAAGGTATATTACATTTACCTCCCTAAACTCAACCGTTTTCGAGATAAACGCATTTAAAATCTACTATGCAAAATTCAATTTTTTGAATTTCATTGTAGTTATTAAAAACCATTTGACATATCCTTGTCATACTTGGCAACAAGTGTAAGTACTGTACACCCTACTAAACTTTATTAAACAAACGTTTCTGGCTACTACCAGAGGCGTACGACGGGGGAAAGTGAATGGTTGACCCTTCCCAAATTCTACGCCACTAGCAGAATTGCTATTTTAGTGCAATTTTTGGATTCTACAATACTTTCTATGCAAATAATATACTCTTCATTCATAACGATAAAGTCATTATTTTTCGAGATATTTGAAGTTAAAAACGAAGGGGTATAATACATTAATCAAATTAACTGTGCCGTTTAACTTTTATCTTCCAAGATTTCGAAAACTAATGACTTTATCATTACGAATGAAGAGTATATTATTTTCATAGAAAGTATTGGATAATCTAGAACTTTTGCTAAAATAGCAGTTTGGTCAGTGGCGTAGAATTTGGGAAGGGCCAACCATGTACTATCCCGTGTCGTACGCCTCTGGTAGTAGAAAGAAACGATTAGTTATCATAATTTAGTAGGATGTACAATACCTACACTTTCTGCCAAGTATGATAAGGATATGTCAAATAGCTTTACAGTACCGGGTACAAATAGTTCTTAACGGTTTAAATAAAGAATAAATTATATAATAATAATACTTTAAAACTATTTGACATATCCATGCGTTTCATACTTGGCAGAAAGTGTAGGAACTGTACACCCTACTAAATTATGTTAAATAATCGTTTTCGGCTACTACGAGAGGCGTACGACAGGGGAAAGTGAATGGTTAACCCTTCCCTTTCCCCCGTCGTACGCCTGCCTCTGGTAGTAGCTAGAAACGTTTGCTTAATACATTTTAGAAGGGTATACAGTACTTACAATTGGTGCCAAGTTTGACAAAGATATGTCAAATGGTTTTTAGTAACTACAATGAAATGCAAAAAATTGAATCTCGAAAACGGTTTTGTTTAGCGAGATGAATATAGTAGTTATACCTTTTTTAAGTAAAAATAATAGGAGAATAAAAGTTTTGATCTCAAAATTATATAGAGTGGGGGATAAAATAAATTGAACGTATTAAATGAGAGTGGAAAGACGTAAGTGGCGTCCTCTGGATAATATATAATTTTTGGTAGGTAATTTAGGTTTCTCGTCCCAAAAAACCCCCACTTACCAAATTTCGTGTTGTTATCTCATGCCTGTCAGGCAGGGACGTGCGGTGTTATGATGCGGTGTGACAGTCGCATCAGGCGGCATCACAGGGGGGGCGGCATAATCAGTAAAATGAAAATACATCAAAATAATCATAGGAATAAGAAAGGGTGTGCAAAATATAATATTTGAAAATATCTGATGGCGTGTATCACTCGAGTTTAAAGAGTGGCACATTCCACTCTGTAAACTTACTTTTAAAAGTGAAAGCGTCTTCTACAGAAACAACAACCTTTTTTTGTATTATACAAGAATTTTACACTTTTTTTCTGGTTCTACAAAGCGTTGGGAAGTTCTGATAAAACGTGTTTCACAACTCTAAAACTGTTAAGCGATACTAGATGGCCAAGTCGAATAAGAGTAGATGCATGAAAAGCTTGATTTCAATTTTGTGATATATGATGCATTATTCAAAATAATAGAAGAAGTCAACAAAGATACAGAAACCTAAGGCAAAGCACGAGGATTAGCAAAATGCATTAAAAATTATAAATTTATATGCGGTGTAGTTCTTTGGCATGATATTTTATTTCATATAAATTCAGCCTCGAAGATTTTGCAACATATAACTATAAATTTGTCAGATTGTGTAAAAATGTTGTCAGAAACAATAAAAAAATTTAAAAGTTACAGACAATCTGGCTATGACCAAACGAAAATTACTGCTAATGAAATTGCAGAAAATCTTGATATAAGCTCCGAATTTCCAGCGGAAAATGAAATTTGAGCCAGGAGAAAAAAGCGTCAATAATAAAGCGTCAGAAGAAGATAAATTTAAAATAAATTTTTTCATCTATATTAATTTTAGACATTGACATTAATTCTTTGATTGGTCGATTTCCTCTTCTAGAAATTCATAAATAAATAAATTTTTGATATTTTTAAATTGAGGGAAATAAATGATCAAACACTAAAAAAATATTGTATGAATCTTCATTCAATACTTTCAATAGAAAAAGAATCAGATATACAAGCAAATGATCTTCTAGAAGAATTGCGTGGTATATCCCAAATGATAACATAGTCTATGAAACCTTTAGAAGTTTTGAACTATTTCTGTATACCCAAATGTAGTTGTATCGCTAAGAATTTTATTAACACTCCCTGTCTCGGTAGCTAGTGAGGAATCTCTCCCTGTGGCTGTATTGTTACCTCGACGGCGGTGGGAGGGCCGAGTAACGGGTCGTGGTCCCTAAAATTGTGAGGGGAGCACGACCGGTGAAACCAAGAACAGTCCCAGCGTCCAGCGACTGTGCACCGGGTGGGCGCCGGACACCGCCGCTGGACGCTAAAAGGCATCGCAACTGAGGCGAGCAGTTGCGACGCCTTCGCCTTCAGCAGTTCTATTTCACCCTCGAACTTCCCTACGGCTACTCTAATCCCTCAATTTAATCTCGCCCACCTCAGCATTGTGGCCGGAGGTCGATAGGGGGGCCCCAAAGCACTGTGCGGGGGGCTCCGTCGTCGAACTCCGATTACAAGTTTTTGTTCGAAAACTTTTTCGATACACCCAATGCGAGTAGCCGCCATGTCTTACCCCACCAATGTACCTTTCCCACCACACATCCATTCCAAATCCCGCGTAACAGGGGAGGCAGCAGTTACGCGGAAACTCCAGGTAGCCTGTGAATACAGACTGCCACTGCGTCCGGAGGCAACCGTGATAAAAAGCCTAGAGGAGTAAACCTCAATAAAAAATCCCCATTATCACGGTGGAAGGCATTGTCCCAAAGATATGAGAGATGCGAGGGTTAGAGCATCATAAACGATCCCTTCGTGATACCTGGCGACCTCCCGAAGTAATACAGCCTTAACGCGGTAAGGGCGCACTGCTGCATCGGACGAATAGCACGTCCCGACTCGTGGGAATTCATATGAATCCAAATCAAACAAAGACAGCAAAGAGGGAAGACGAAGACGACCAAACGCAAACGAACAAGGATAACGCTACAGGTAAAAACGTGAATAGGGAAGAACAGCCGCTAGACGGCAAAGTAGACGAAGAAGAGCAGAGAAAATTCGAATTGGAACTATTGAATTGGCATAGTCAGCAGCCAAAAATGAACAGATCGGGTGCCCAAAAACACTCGACACTGGTATGGGAGGAGATTCTAGGAGAAATACACACGGAAGAAGAAGAAAAAGAAGATGGAGGCAAAAGAGAGGAAGGTTCATTGGCAGAAATTGTAGAGAATGCAGAAGCCGAAGGAAAAAAAGAAAGCCAAGGGGAAGCAGGATGGCAGGATATAGAAGAAAGCATCCTGGCAACTTTCCTGTTCGATCAGGGGGAAAGAATCGAAATGCAACAAGTAAAAAAAAGAAAGGGGGATATTCTGGAGATTAATGAGAAATTTAAGAAGGAGAAATTAGAAGAGAGTAAGAAATACTCTGAAGAAACGGATAAAGAGAGGGTCCAGAGGAAGATAAGGGAGATGCTCGATATCCTAAACACGGATGGATCCATAGAACAAGAGAGGATTAGCTACTGGGGGAAATAAACACGATTCAAAATAAAAACAGCCATATCCAAGTGTCAAAAGGAGAGGAAGAAGAGATAAAATGCGAGCAATGTCAATTAAAGGTAGAACAAGACAGGCAGAGAAAGGAGACAGAAAAAATAATAGCGATCCTAAACAAAGGGGGAGACTCAAACTCCTTTAGCCAAATTTACAAAAAGAAATGGGAAGAAAAGGTCTTTGAAAAAACGAAGTGGGAACAAGGTGGACTACAGGAAACGGTAGAAAAGAAAGAATGCTTAAAAATAACGAAAAACGAAATAACAGAGGGAGGGATAGAAAGTGTAATAAGAACATATAGGGAGGAAGTCTTTGAACTCATAGGCAAGGCGCCCACTGAGGTGGAATGGCCGTGGCCTGTGGCGTGGTATTGAGTAGAGGTGGCCGACTCGCTATTTTGATACAGCAGTTGCTTTTTCAGCATTATTCAACGTATTCATGTTGATATAAGAAAAGCAAAATAATATTTGTTTGTTTTGTTTCAAAAAGCAGTTTTGTTGGCATTTAATGAGAACATATAAATAATATAAATAATTATAATTATTGTTAAAATAATACATCTAAGTACGGATATTTTTTGAACTGACAAAAACAATATAACAAAATACATGGTGGTTGTAACATTTATATGGTCGTACTGTTTATTTAAATTTACTTTTGTTTTCACCCAATTTTGAAAAAATGTGAAAACTTTGAATTACCCACGTCCGTATGTCTCTCTGTCCGTCTGTAATCACAACTACTCCGTCAATATACCAGCTAGAATGACAAATGAGGTGTCAAATGAAAGCTTATAATCCAAGGATGGTACTAAAGGTGAGATATTTGACGTATCCTGTCTGTCCGTCGGTCCGTCCGACCGCGAATATAACTCCTCCGTCATTATACCAGGTAGAATTACAAATGAGGTGTCAAATGAAAGCTTATAATCCAAGGATGGTACTAAAGGTGAGGTATTTGACGTAGGCTGTCTGTTCGTCGGTCCGTCCGACCGCGAATATAACTCCTCCGTCATTATACCAGGTAGAATTACAAATGAGGTCTCAAATGAAAGCTTATAATCCAAGGATGGTACTAAAGGTGAGATATTTGACCGAGGCTTTCTGTCCGTCGGTCCGTCCGTCCGTCCGACCGCAAATATAACTTCTCCGCCATTATACCAGGTAGAATGACAAATGAGATGTCACATGAAAGTTTATAATACAAGGATGGTACTAAAGGTGAGAAATTTGACCTAGGCTGTCTATCCGTCTTTCCGTCCGACTGCGAATATAACTCATCCGTCACTATACCAGATAGAATAACAATTAAGGTGTCGAATGAAAGCTTATAATCCAAGGATGGTAATAAATGTGCGAAATTTTACCTAGGATTTCCGGTTTTAGAAATGCGACCAGAAGTACTGTTTTAAAGTCACCGGAATAGTACACGTGATATATTATTCGACGTTACTCTGCAAGAAGAGAATAAATATATACTTTCGGTTCCATCACTGTCTGTTCATCTGTCTTTCCGTCTGCAAATACAACTCCTCCATTATTAATACAGATAGAATGACAAATGAAGTGCCGAATGAAGGCTTATAACCCAAGGATGGTATTAAAGATGAGACATTTGACATCGGACTTCCGGTTTTAGAGTTGCAACCGTATGAACTGTTCTAAAGTCACCGAAATAGTATAAGCGATATATCATTCGACGTGCCTTAGCAAGATGAGAAAAAATTTTGGTTTTGGTTTTTATATCATTTCCGCTTAAAAAGTTCTAACCAGAATTGCCGCTATAGTCGCAGAAATAGTATATGTAACACAACAATCGAAGCGTATTGAAAAGTTGACTTTTAATCTTTAGTTCCTGTTTTGAAGTCATTTCTGTTTAAATAATGATGACGCAAAGTTTAGTCAAAATGACTCAAAATTAGTAAAATCGTATATCGATCGACGCAAAGTTACACGAAGCGTTCAAATATCGACTTTCAGTTCTACTTTCGATTAGTTTGGGTGAAAACCTAGGACTTACGAAGTCCAATTACTTGTTTTAACTGAGAATAAGCCACAATATTATTAGAAATTGAATTGGAAAGATTTGAATTTGGAGGTAAAATTAAACTTCCACTTCGGAAATTGCTCCAAATGAAATATATAGCAATGCCCTGCACATTCCTAATTAATAACATCAAGTAAAATAGTATTGAAAAGTACGTGAGTAGTGTAGAACATACAGTTTTCCAAAGTTTGTTTTCTCTTCCGGTGACAGCCACATCTTTGATTTTTTTTTAAATAGGAAAGTAAATAATGTGACACCTCATTTAAAAGCTTTTGAAATACTGATTACAAAAATATATAATACTTTAATCCTTTTTGAGAGCGTAGGCGCAAAATTTCGTTTGAATTCTTTTTAAATGCATTCATTTTTTTCGAATCCTGAGAAAACTAATAAGTGTTTTTGAAAAATTTAAACGCAGAATACAAGACTACAGTGTTACCGAGGATCCAAAAGTCTCTGAGGAATTCTATAATGTTTATTTTAATAAAAAGTTACAGGGGCGAAAAAAAAAGAGAAAATTTAGTGTGATATTTAATTTTAAATATATCACTCTAAAGAAACTTTTTGTTTATTCTAAGGGACTTTTGTCCCTCGGTAATAATGTAATATTTCATTCTGTGTTTAAACTTTTCAAAAGTACTTGTTAGTTTTCTCAGGATTCGAAAATATGATTGCATTTAAAAAGAATTCAACCGAAATTTTGTGCCTACGCTCTCAAAAAGGATTAAAGTATTATACATTATTGTAATCAGTGTTTTAAAGGCTTCTAAATGAGGTGTCACATAATGTACTCTCCCATTAAAAAAAAATCAAAGTTATGGCTGTCACCTGAAGAGGGATCGCGCAATAATCCTTAAAGTCATTTTAAATCAAGTATATCACATAATTTTTGCGGAAGTGGATTATACAAAAAAACAAATTCATATTCAATGTAAATAAATAAAAACTTTAGAAATAGAAAACAAGAATTAAGTTATAATCTTAAGCTAAAGTAAATAATATAAACAGTAAATATAATAAAACAAATATACTTATAATAAAGAATAAAAACAAATATGAAGTATTATCACCGCAACTGTCAAATAAATGTTACCAATTTATGCTAAAATGTCACATCCGTTCGATTACAGTTATAGTGTGTTCCGAACAAATGTGCTTCATAAAAACGCTTTATAGTCCATTTATAGTATACAAATGAAATGAAACATATTATTGTGTATTTCTTTAAGTTAACATTAATAGAAATCTTCAAATATTATTTCTACGCGTATATAATAAAATATATCTAGCTGCTGTAATTCCCGTGTATTCGGAAAAATGATTCTAAAACAGAACACACCTACCGCCAAAATATTTCGTGTTGGTATCATGTGACGTCACGGGCTATGACGCGGATCACGTGCAACGGTAAGTAGATTAGACGAAGTATAAGTAGGTGGGCACTGTATAGAAATTTGTAGAAAAGTAAAATAATTTTACCACCAGTCAATTTGTCGGCGCGTTTGTACTCATAACAGTTGTTATAAAGTATTTATTACCTGAGAAACCCTAATAATATAAAACAGCTCTACAGGCCTTTGAGGCATTTGCAATAAAGCATAATACCCGATATAATTTAACTTTTTAGGATATTATAGGTAAAAATTTATTCGTTTAGTTAAAAAGTATTATAAAGAGCGGTATTATTTTATTAAAAGATATTTCAACAAACGGATAAATTTATTAAGGGGGTAGGCGCAAAATCTTGGTGCAATGCTTTTAAATGCATTTTTTTTCGAATTCTGAGAAAACTAATAAGTATTTTGAAAAATTTATATTCATAACGAAAGATTACATTATTACCGAGGGCCGAAAGTCCCTGAAAACTTTTATAATGTTTATAATTATAATATACAGGCGTGAAAAAAAGAGAAAATTTATTGTGATTTTTAATTTCAAGTATTTAATTCAAACTAAACTTTTTGTATATTCTAAGACACTTTCGGAACTCGGTAATAATGTACTCTTTCATTCTGCGTTTAAATTTTTTAAAAATATTTATTGGTTTTTTCAGGATTCGAAAAAATGAAAAAAAAATGAATTTAAATAGCATTGGACCAAGATTTTGCGCCTACCCCCTTAAAAAGTAAATGGAAACGTTTCGGGACCTCTAATTTATATTCCATAAACAGGGATATTCCTATAACCGGTACTTACATTTTTACTTGTAGGATTTTTGAGATGCAAGATTCGATTCTTGATTTGACTCTCTGCCATAATGTGTCAATAGTCAAATAACAAAGCTAGCAATATATAATACTTATTAATTAAAGTGCTTATTAAAAATGGCAAATAGCCGAAAAGAGTTTTACCGAAAAATCCAGGAATTAGAAAGTTTCTGTATAAATAAATATTATAATATATTTATGTTAAATTGTTGATCGTCTTGTATGATTTTAAAATTTTTAAATACGTCCTCGTATATTGCAACACAAACTCAACGTGGTCACCATTCGAGTACCACTCGAAAATTAAACCTGCTGTCGATTAGTGGCAAGGGGACTGGCGCTACGGCGCGGCACTTCCAAAATACCACCCCTTCAAGTTCAAATCCTTTTTATAAACGTTAAAAATTGCAAATTTTTTATTTTTTTGCCAGATAGGGTGCATCCAATAATGATGTTTTCTCTTCTTTGGATTTTTAGCATTGAGGTTGGCAAACTAAAGAAATAAAAGTTAATCGGTGCTACTATATAGTACTTAGTCTACCGCGCTGTATTATAATATTACAATGCTGACAAAAAAATCTTTACAAAGTGAATAAAACGCATAAATCATAAGAATTATTATTCTAATTTAACAAATTATGTATTAATTAATTACAAATAATTGAACTTTCTAAGTCCTAGGTTTTCACCCATGGGGATCGAAAGTAGAACCGGAAGTCGATATTTGAACTCTTCGTGTAACTTTGCGTTGATGGATAAAATATTTCGCTAATTTTTAGTCATTTTTACTAAACTTTCGGTCATAATTGTTTAAATAGAAATAATTTCAAAACCGGAACCAAAGATTTAAACTCGACTTTTCAATACACTTCAATTAATGTCACATGTACCATTTCTGCGAATCTGATATGGTACTTCGGTTAAGAACTTTTTAACGGAAATGATATGAACCCAAAAAGCATCCGGTTCTTCTTCTTGTTGAAGTAACGTCTCCTATCGGAGGTTGGCTACCATCACAGCAATCTTAACTTTGTTGGCTGCAGCTCTGAACTATTGTATTTGTATAAATCGTCCTACGCCCCACATTTCTCTTTCCCGAGATATTTCCTTGGATTATGAGCCTTAGCGGGGAGTACTTTTCCCGTCTTATTATGTGGCCTAACTTCCGGTTAGAACTTTTTAACCGGAAATGATATAAAAGCCAAATTTATACATTTGTTCTCATCTTGCTAAGGCACGTCGAATAATAATATATCTTATACTATTTCCATTTGCCACCATTTCGGTGACTTTCCAACGGTATTTTCCTATTGCAGCTCTAAAGGCGCAACTCTGAGGTCAAATTTCAAATATACCACATGTACTATTTCTGTGTCTATAATATGGCATTTCCGGTTAGAACTTTTTAACCGGAAATGATTTAAAAACCAAAAGTATACATTTGTTCTCGTCTTGCTAAGGCACGTCGAATAATACATCGCTTATACTACTTCGGCGACTTTAAAACAGTACTTCCGGTTTATTCTAAAACCGGAAGTCCTAGGTCAAATTTCTCACCTTTAGTACCCATAGTAACCATATAAATAATAAATATATAAATATTACAACCAAATATTTTTTCTCATCTTACTAACGCACGTCGAATAATATATCTTATACTATTTCAGTGACTTTCCAACGGTACTTCCTATTGCAACTCTACAACCGCAACTCCGAGGTCACATTTCAAATACATCACATGTACTATTTTTGTGTCCATAATATGGCACTTCCGGTTAGAACTTTTTAACCGGAAATGATATAAAAACCAAAAGTATACATTTGTTCCCATCTTGCTAAAGCACGTCGAATAATATATCGCTTATACTACTCCGGCGACTTTAAAAAAGCACTTCCGGTTTCATTTCTAAAACCGGAAATTCTAGGTCAGATTTTTCACATTTAGTACCATCCTTGGATTATAAGCTTTCATTTGACACCTCATTTGTCATTCTACCTGGTATAATGACGGAGGAGTTATATTCTCGGTCAGACGGACCGACGTACAGCAGCCTAGGTCAAATATCTCAACTTTAGTACCATCCTTGGATTATAAGCTTTCATTTGACACCTTATTTGTCATTCTACCTGGTATAATGACGGAGAAGTTATATTCGCGGTCGGACAGACCGACGGACAGACAGCCTAGATCAAATTTATCACCTTAAGTACCATCCTTGGATTATAATCTTTCATTTGACACATTATTTGTCATTCTACCTGGTATAATGACGGTAGAGTTATATTCGCGGTCGGAAGGACCGACGTACAGCAGCCTAGGTCAAATATCTCACCTTTAATACCATCCTTGGATTATAAGCTTTCATTTGACACCTCATTTGTCATTCTACTCATTTGTCATTCTACCTGGTATAATGACAGAGAGGTTATATTCGCGGTCGGACAGACCGACGGACAAACAGCCTAGATCAAATTTATTACCTTTAGTACTGTCCTTGGATTATAAGCTTTCATTTGACACCTCATTTGTCATTCTACCTGGTATAATGACGGAGAAGTTATATTCGCGGTCGGACAAACCGACGGACAAACAGCCTAGATCAAATTTATCACCTTTAGTACTATTCCTGGAATAGAAGCTTTCATTTGACAACTCATTTGTCATTCTACCTGGTATAATGACGGAGGAGTTATATTCGCGGTCGGGCGGACCGATAACCAGCCAGCCTAGGTCAAATATCCTACTTTTATTACCATCCTTGGATTATAAGCTTTCATTTGACACCTCATTTGTCATTCTACCTGGTATAATGACAGAGAAGTTATATTCGCGGTCGGACAGACCGACGGACAAACAGCCTAGATCAAATTTATCACCTTTAGTACTATCCTTGGATCGTAAGCTTTCATTTGACACCTCATTTGTCATTCCACCTGGTATAATGACGGAGAAGTTATATTCGCGGTCGGACAGACCGACGGACAAACAGGCTAGATCAAATTTATCACCTTTAGTACTATCCTTGGATTATAAGCTTTCATTTGACACCACATTTGTCATTCTAGCTGGTATATTGACGGAGGAGTTGTGATTACAGAGAGACAGACAGACAGACAGACAGACAGACGGACAGACGGACGTGGATAATTCAAAGTTTTCACATTTTTTCAAAATTGGGTGAAAACAACAGTAAATTTAAATAAATACTACGACCATATAAATATTACAACCACCATGTATTTTGTTAAATTTTTTTGTCATTTCAAAAAATTTTCTAACTTAGATGTATTCTTTTAGTAACAATTATTATTTATATGTTCACATTAAATACCAACAACAATGCTTTTTCAAACAAAACAAACAAATATGATTTTGCTTTTCTCATATCATCTTGAAAATGTTGAATAATGAAAAATGAAAAGGTAACTGCTATATCAAAATAGCTGGTCGGAGCATCTCTAATAGTCAATACCACGCCACGGGCCACGGACATTCCACCTCAATGGGCGCTTTGCCATAGAGGGATACAAAGAGGGGGACATCGAGTACATCGAGAATGCTAAGAGAAGCTCTATCGCTAGTCAAAAAAACCAGTGGTACACATACGTCACAAAAATAAAGAGACACGGGATGTATGAGATGGCCGAGAAGGCCATCAAGCAGATAAAAGAAAGGGAGGAACAACCGGAAACGGTTAGAGTAATCGTCAATAATGAAATTAATAAAGACGATGTGCGGAAGTCACTAGAATTCGTGGGTCGGGGGGAGAATATTAACTGGGAAATTATATTAAGAGGAAAAGAAATGGATAGAGAGGTGAGAAACGAACAAAAGGAAGTCCTCCTAATTAAAACGGGAGGAAAAACATACACGGACGTGCTTAAAGGAATGAATAAAAAGATCGATATCGGGAAGATTGGAGTAAAAGTCGACAGATTAAAAAAAAAACCGAAGGGGGAGATATCCTCTTAAATTAAAAGGGAGGGGAGCCGCGGAAAAATTAAAAAAAGAAATGGATACAAGGATGTCTGGTATGAACATGGCCATACGAAAAAAAGAAAATTATTTTACGATAACGAAGTTGGACCCTGGAGTAACAGAGAAGATATTACATAACGCCATAAAAGCCTACACGGGTATCCCTACAGAAGATATCGAATAGCCGAAAGCAGAGGGTCACTGCATCACACCCTCTCAAGAGTAGGCTAGTAGAAGACAAAAGCTATAGAAGATAGTCGAAGACAGCGAAAATAGCCATACCAAAAAGCCATCTAGCCAGAAGAGGCTAACAACACCTGAATAAACCAATAACGAATCCACCTACAAAAATACCACTAGAGGTGGCCGTTGCCTGGAACTGTTACATTGTAACTGTTGGAAGTAACGGTCGCTGACAAGTAAATAGGAGGCATTTCAAAGCAAACTGGTGAGTTCTGGGTGTACGTCTGGTCAGCTTCTTGGGTAGTGGTCTGAGGGCAGCTTGCTGCTTCTAGACGTCCCTCGAGGGTGTCCATAGATAGGTCGCGTGGGTCGTAGGCGCCTAGCGAGCGCTAAATCTCATCCTGCGAAGGACAAGACTTCTTCGAGCCTGACGAGGTTCTCTCGTCGCCGGTACTAGGTG
The DNA here is from genome assembly GCF_917563875.1 of Diabrotica virgifera virgifera. Lineage (NCBI taxonomy): Eukaryota > Metazoa > Arthropoda > Insecta > Coleoptera > Chrysomelidae > Diabrotica > Diabrotica virgifera. Next base: position 89,307,380 of record NC_065452.1, read on the forward strand.
AGTCTGCCACCGGCTAGCAGGAAAAGATAAAAAAATATCCGCTCTTCTTAACTATTCTCCCCCCATATAGGCGCAAGCCTCACGAGATAATCCAGGCCCATGAGATGGAGACTCCATCGTCTCAGGGGGCTACCCCGTCTCAAGAGACCGTGCAATCAGAAAGCGAACCAGTCGACGAGGAGGAAAAATTCCTCCAAAACCTCTCACAAACTTTGTGTTCGGCATATGAAAAATATCCGAATGCACTACCACGCATTTTTAAAATGCTCCATGAAAAAGTTCCAACACCATCGGAGGTTGGAACCAGTTCACGCGCATCTTCTCCACTCATTGATCTAGATTTTGATTTCAAGTACAATGATGTGTTTCCTACTCTCCCTCCCATTCAAGAGGAATCTCCATCAGGAGATGCCGCAACCTCTAGGAGGAAATCCAAGGAAACAAAATCTCCTAAGAAGTCACCTTCTAAACCTTCTAGGCCCAGAACTCGTTCTGGGTCAAGAGCACCTACTAGTTTGCCTAAGCAAGCTAAACCCAAACCAAGTAAATCCTCCAAGAAAGCCAAGAAAAGCACTCGGACGCACTCTGGCGATTCTCAAATACCTTCAACTTCTTCTTCAACAAACCTTCCTGCCACTACTGTCAATGAGGTCCCTCAGACCTCGACAAATGCGAAGGAAGCCAGTCTGCCTGAAAAACGTTTTTACTACAAAATTATCAATATTCCAGTAACCTATGACACCCAGAGGAAGCTCTTTCTGCTGGTTAATACCCACGAGCTTCTGAGGGGTGTCATGGTCAACATTAGACTTGTCTTTAAAGACAAGATCGAGTACCTTGAGACCAACCAATCGGTTGACCTCAAGGAAGTAACCAGAAGGTTACAAGCACGCACTGGCGACCCAAGCATTGCTATAGAGTTGAAAAACTCACCTCCTACTCGGTCCCACAATACCAAACCAAATTCGTCCACCAAATTATCCGACTTTCAATTAATCATCACAGACATCGACCTAGATATCACAGAAGAGGATTTAGGCCAAAGCCTCAAAGAAATTAATTTCCCTTTCAATAAACTTCGTCGAATTGTCTCCAGACAATTCGACAAACCTACGAGGCTAGTCCGGCTATTCCTCGATTCCGAGGTGCACTTCAAGAGTGCTCTGTCCAGTGGCATCGTCATCGACGGGCTGGTCAGACCTTGCGAGGCACCGAGGAATCCTAATTTCGTCCGCCCAGTAACCAAATATTGCAGCCGTTGCTGTAAAAGCGGCCATGAAATCGCGGAGTGCACCAAAAGACAAGTGACTTGCCCTTATTGCGGCAGTGGCGAGCATAAGTCCACCGAGTGCCCTACTCAGTCCAACCCGACATGCCCGAATTGCAAGGGCAAACACCCTGCCTGGCATCTGAGTTGCCCCAAAAGGCAGGAACCTGCTGCTTCATATAAGGAGCTAAAACCGATTGTTGCTGAGAGAAAGGTTCCCTCAGCCAACCTAACAGGGGATGTGAAAATGGTGATGGAAATCATCACCATGCTATTGCTCAATGTCCTTCCTGACAGAAGAGACTCCATTGGCAAGTTCGCATCTCAACTCTGTGGTACCTCATCCTAAGAACAAAGGGTTAGAAATAACCTTTGTTCCCATCCGCTAAATAAAATAAGTCACATTCAACTGTGTATTGGGTACAGTCAACTTTCAGGGTATTGGTAGAAAGAGAGCTTTAATTAAGCAAATGGTCTTTGACAATAACATACAAATCCTATCTCTCACCGATACCCTGTCCAAAACCACGCCTAACTTTACAGGCTATACTTCATATCACCTACACAAAAGCCAGGTCAGCCGTGGAAACGGCTTGCTGATACATAACAGCATACCTACCTCCCCACACATCCTTCCCCCCACATCCAATTTCCAGACCTGGATTTCCTGGCAGTTGACATATACGTACAAAATAACATCAAAATTACGATAATCTCCTATTACAAGCATCCAAATCAACCCCTTTCCAACCTGCTGTTAGAGTATTTTTCTACACTCAACTCAGCAGTGTTAATGGGCGATCTTAATTGCAGGCATACCCAATTCGGTGATAGTACAATAAATCCAGCTGGCAGAATGCTCTCAAACTTACTTCTTGATCTGCCAATATCCAGAATCACCAACTCCGAAGTCACGTTTTTTGGGCCGGCTGGAATGTCCATCGTCGACCATATCCTCTGCACAGATAATGTGCTGGGCATGTTCGATGATGAATGCTTCATTGCTGACTTAATAACCTCTGACCACCTTCCTTTGTTAGTTAAAACTAACTTCACAGAACCTCCGCAAATAAGACCTGTTATATATAGGGAAGATTATCGTAAAGCTAATTGGGAACTATTCCAAGACTATATCGATCATAACATTCCTCAGTTAGGTAATATATCAACCATCAACGAAGTTGACACAGGAATCTCTAAAATCGAGAGCCTTCTACGGGAGGCCTCATCCTTAGCAATTCCAGTAACTCGATACAATCTTTTTACTCCAACTCTACCTCCCAGAATAATCGCTAACATCAAAACAAAGCGACGACTAATCAGAGAGTATAAAAGATATCGAGACCCCCTCATCAAAACAGAATACAACCGACTCTCAGCGTCCATCAGGCTGGAGGTCAACAGGCTGAAACAAGCTCAGTGGAGGCATGTTACTTCTCAGCTGGACTATAGAGAAGGGAGTAAATTCTGGAACAAGTTCAAAATCCTAACGAAACAAAAGTCTAAACATCATTCACATCTTGTAGTCAATAACGTCATCCTTAATAATCCACTAGATAAGGCCGAAGCTTTTAAAAGCTCTCTCCAAACAGCCTTCATCTCACCCAACAACCCAAACTTCAACGAGCGACACAGACGCAATGTCGAAAGGAGAGTGGAAGAAATACTCCAAAACCCCCAACACATGGCAGCCTACCCTCATCCGATGGTGGCTCCTGTGGAGGAGGAAACCGTCAGGCAGATGTGTAACATAGGAAAAAACACATCTCCTGGCCCAGATGGTATCCACAGAAGGTGCCTCAAAAAACTTCCAGAGAGTATTATACCCCTGCTTACAAACACAATCAATGCATGTCTCAGGTTGTGCTATTTTCCAACTTCATGGAAAGTAGCCAACACAGTCATGATTCCTAAACCTAGGAAACCACCTACCAGCACAGAATCCTACACACCTATTTCTCTTCTTAACACTCTAGGTAAAGTCTACGAGAGAATCCTCAAGGAGAGACTCGTAGAATTCCTAGAGACAAACCACATTCTCCCCAGTTTTCAATTTGGATTCAGAGCTGAACATTCCACACGTAACGCATTGATTGAAGCAGCTACTTTCATCTCCCAAACCATCAATGAGCATAGAAAATATGCTATAGGCATCTTCCTAGACGTCCAAAAGGCCTTCGACCAGGTCTGGCACCCAGGCCTGATCGAAAAACTCCACCGATTTGGACTGCCTATAACATTTATCAAACTTATTCATTCCTACCTCTCAAATCGAACAATTCGCGTCAAAGTCGCTAACCAATTATCCACCCCATTTACTCCTCAAGCAGGAGTGCCACAAGGATCCATATTAGCTCCTATACTATACACAGCGTACAACAGTGACATTCCCCATCCCATTAATCGAACCGAGTCAATCCTACTTTACGCCGACGATACTGCACTGCTCACTGCAGGCACTGCGCGAGGCACGCTAGGACGGCCCTCTGCCTTCGATAGGGCCCAAACTCTATTAGACAAGGTAGTGAGGTGGTGCAATAAATGGAGAGTCACCCTCAACCCAGCCAAAACACAAATGATTGCCTTCAGACACCCTCGTAGTGCTAGGTACGAAACAACCAGAATAACCCTTCAAGGAGAAACTCTTGAATATCGTCCGTCGGTGGTCTACTTGGGAGTCCACTTCAGCAGGACACTCAATTGGAACATCGACATCCAACACACCCTAAACAGGGTAAGAAACAGAGCTAAACTCCTTGGGGCGTTATCTGGAACGTTTGGAGGCACATCTAGCAAGACTCTCCTGCACACCTATAAAACCTTCATAAGGCCCATTATCGACTACAGAGCGCTCCTTTATGCTTCGCTAAATCAACAATATACTAATAAAATCCTCGGATGCGAGCGTAGAATTCTCAGAAAGTGCCTCAGGAAACACTGGAGATATCCGTCGGTATTGGTACATCCACTCGCTAAACTACCCCCCATAAATGAGAGAATCCGTTCTCTCAGCAACAAATATATCATACGAATGATTAATGGTAACAACCAAAGGGCTAAAAATGTCCTAATTACCCCTTGCAATCGGCGAGGGCATATACTCACCGGGACTCCCAAAAACAAAGTTCCATTCCCTCCGGCCAATCTTCTACAATTGGCCAGAAACGAACTTCCCGATGAGTACTACGAAATACTTGAACAAACTCCCTTAATGTATCGCAGATAAACAACTGCATCCCCACACGCTGATCTAAGAGCCGTTCCTCTAAGGTGACAGATTTGGAACCCCCTCACTGACTGGTCGCTTGCTGAGCATGGCAATTTCTATCTTTCGCTTCTACAGCTTCTGCGCTAAAACCATCTTCTTAACCCAATCCACTAGCAATTCTGCTTCTCCACATACCATCGACGCAATCTCCCACACTCCTGAAAAGGAGGATCCTTCACCCTGAAGAGGCTTAAGCCTAAACGGGGTATAAACGACGAGTTTTCATCATCCTACAGAAGAAGTGGATATAAAAACGCTAAGAACTAGCCGTACGCCCAACAAAAGCCGAGGAACTGAGGAAGTATAGTACAATCTGTATTGGCTGGGTGGTATGCCCGATCATGGAAAAGCATACGCCCGTAAGATGCTACAAATGCCTCTTATATGGGCACAATACATATGAATGCAAGGGTGAAAGCAGGGTAGCGTGCTGCTACAACTGCTTTAACAGCGGTCACACGGCGGTGCAGTGTAGCGACACTGCTTACTGCCTGACGTGTAAAGAAGAAGGGCACCGCATGGATCGCATGACATGCCCAGCCTATAGAGCGTGTGTATATGGCAGAGGGGGAAAGGGAGCCCTCTAAGAAATTCGTAGAAAAAAGAAGAAAATAAGCGAAAAGGTGAGAGATGGTCTCCTGGAGAACGGGGGTGGGCCCATATACAGTCCACCTGTGGCACAGGAGGCCATCTCTCGCAGGGTTTCGTTTGAAACATCTACGAGAAAAAATAGACCTAATGCACTATTATTTATTTATATTAATAATATATTTATATTTCTTTATTTTTATTTAACGAAAAATTTTATTTATAAAAACCCTATCTATTTTATTTATATTTATACAAATTTTATTTATTTACTCTATTTATCTATTTTATCTACACTTATTTATTTATTTATTTTAGTTCTTAGGTGTTTTAATTTATTGACGAGACGCGAATCCGACGCAGTAACGACCTCAGGGAACTGAACCAAAGCGGACCTCAAGGATAAACCTGGTATACGGATATTGCAGGTGAACGTGGGCAGAGCGCGCCGTGCGCACGACCTTGTCCACGCAAAAGCCTGCAAGCTAGAAACAGACCTGCTCATCGTCCCAGAACCAAACAAGAAGATTACCTCAGGCGGTGGTTGGGTCCAGGATGACGAAAAAAACGTGGTGGTGCTCATTAAAAACGGGGATGTGGGGGTGCTGAGCATCGTCGGAGGGGGGGGGAACCATATCCTTATTAGGTTGAGGGATTTCTGCCTCCTGGCATGTTACATATCTCCCAACATCCCTATGTTGAGATACAAAGCCATTGTAGATGAAATAATGAACGCCGCCACGAATGAGAAAGAAATTCTGATTGCCGGGGACATAAATGCGAAATCCAGGTTATGGGGTTCCCCATAAATGACAAAAAGGGGGACCTGTGGAATGAATGGATAGCCCAGGCTGGCCTCCAAGTATTAAACAATGATAAACCAACCTTCGTGAGGGGGGCCAGCCAAACACACATTGATGTCACGTTCGCGAGTGAGGGGTTATCCAGAAGAGTACACGAGTGGGATGTCCTCGACGATCAATTATTCACCTACCACCGTTACATAAAATATGAAATAAAGGTAAAAGGGGAGTAAGGCGGTCGATAAGTCACACGGAAATCTATTTCAATAAAACCACGTACCTATCGGAGGTCAGAAAGATCAATGAGGAAGAGATTTCTGACCTTGGCCAATTGAGAAGAGCACTAGAAAACGCTGCAAAGTTGGCCACCGTGAAGAGAAAGGAAAATAAAAAATCCCACTACTGGTGGACGGATGAGATAGAAGGTCTACGGGAGAGATGCCTCAGAGCTCGTAGGAATTACACGAGAAGCCAGGGCAACCTCAAGCTGAACGAAATATACAAAGATCTAAAGAGAACCCTAAATAAAAAAATAAGACAGGAAAAAAAGAGAAGTGGCAAACCCTGATAAAAGCATTGGAAGGCGATATATGGGGCGACGCATATAAAATTACCATGAAGACGTTGAAGATCATGGCCCCATATAAACTTGATGAGGACCAGCGGATGGAATCAGCTGAACTCCTCTTCCCCACCAAGCAAACCCAGAATTTTTTAAAAATCTTTCCAACAATGGTAGAGGAGTTTACAGAAGAGGAAATACGAACCGCTGGTCAGGAAATGAAGACGGGGAAAGCTCTCGGCCACGACGGGCTGCCACCAGAGGCAATTAAGATAGTAGCAACTGAGAAACCAGGCTTGATCAGAAGAATATATAACGACCTACTACAGAAACAAGAGTTCCCCAGGGACTTGAAGGAGGCGAACCTAGTTCTTCTCCTGAAGCCTGGGAAACCCCCGACTCAGCATCCTCTTATCGGCCAATATGCCTCCTGGACTGCCTTGGTAAGTTCTATGAGGGACTTATCAAGAAGAGGCTGGAAGGCATGTTGGAAGATCAGAGAGTGTTATCAAATCAACAGTATGGGTTTCGTAAAGGTAGATCGACAGTCGACGCCGCGACCTGGATAAGGGACGCGGCAAAAACAAGCAAGAGGAGATGGGTGGTCCTTGTTCTGTTGGACATAAAAAATGCTTTTAACTCAGCAAACTGGGGCCTTATAGTAGACAGAATCGTCGAATGGGCCCCAGAATATGTGTCCAACATAATAAAGGACTACCTATCTGACAGAACCGTATGCATATCGAAAAAAAAAAAGAAGAAAGAGATGACCGCGGGAGTACCCCAGGGGTCAGTCCTGGGACCCTTACTATGGAATATATTATATAATGGGGTACTAGAAGTAAACAAGGAGAGAGGAGTGAGAGCGATTGCATACGCGGACGATCTAGCTTTACTAATCGAAGAAGACACGAATGGGGGAATAATAGAAAAAGTTAATAGAGCAATACGAAAGACCGCGGCTTGGATAGAAAGAAACGACCTAAAGTTAGCAGTAGAGAAGACGGAAGCCATAATCTTGAGGGGACCGAGAAAAAGAAATGATATTATATTTGAATACAAAGGCTCCGCAATAAGACCCCAGAAGACAGTGAAATACTTAGGTATAATATTCGACGACAGGATTGCATTCGGACAACACGTACAGGAAGCATGTCGGAAGGCAGAAAAAAGGACCTCCACACTAAACAAGTTGATGCCAAATATAGGAGGTCCAGGATCCCAGAAAAGAATGGTGATGCTACAATCAATCCTATCTATAGTTTTATACGGGGCCCCAGTGTGGCACGAGGTCCTTCGAATGAGGAAGTACAAAGACATGCTTCTTAGGGCCCAGAGAAAACCTCTGATCAGGGTGTGCAGCGCGTACAGAACCGTATCAACCATTGCCTTACAGGTGGTGGCTGGTACTGTGCCGGTGCACATCCTGGCCGGAGAAAGAGTCCGAATGTACCAAAGGGGCAAGGAGGCAATAGGTTCAAGACCACAAGAAAGGACGAGAAGTCTACAGATATGGCAGAGGGAATGGACAGCCGAAGTCGAGAAGGCAGCCTGGACAAGATCCCTGATTCCGGATGTGGTGAGATGGTACGATTGCCGGCATCGGCCCGTCAACTATTACTTCACACAATTATTGACGGGACATGGATCGTTTAGGAAATTTACCTATCGTATAGGGAAGACCGGGGACGATCTATGTGTTACGTTTTAAAAATTTAATCATCTATATACTATTTTTATTAATAAGATTATTCCACTCTCATATATTGTTTCCCACATTTCTCCTATTTTCTTAAATAAATAATCGAATAGATAGCAGACTTTGAATTTGGCAAGGGTTGTCATGGATACGTTACGGTACGTCACTTTGACAGTCGTCAATTCTAAAATTGGGGTGCTACTTGGAACATAAGTTTTCAGGCAATTGATCTTGGATAGATCACCCTCATTGGGGATATCGGCCTGAACTTTTGTTAATTGAACTTGGCATATTGTAGTGTTGCTGTAGGTACATTTTGTCTAGTTGTCAAGTTCACACCGTATGAAACGGGACCTATTTTCAAAGCACCATTTTAGATACGCTGTAACGATTCCTGAAGCCATTCTGAAGGAAAAGAACATCAGGTATGTTTTAATTCGATTTCTTAAGCACTGCAATAAGTGCATTGTTGATTTCCGAGCTTTTTATTTATTACGTTCTCTGAGAGTTGTTATTTTCTTTTGCAGTAATTAGGCCTTAAACCACAAAATAGATAGGGGTAGATAGTACCTAGTTATTGGAAATACTCTGTGGGAATTAGAAGAGTTTTTTTTTATATGTACCCCCTGGAAAACCCTTCTGGCCAAAGGTTAGTATAAGATCTTCTATTGTTTTCTTATTTATTGATTGATATAGAATTTGAATCGTTGCTCTGACGTCATTTTGAAGAAATCTACATTAATTTACAGTTTTCATTTTTTTCTTATTTGACATTGCTACTAAAATATAATTATTTCTCTGACGTCATTTCAGTCAGTTTTTAGTTTTTATTTTTCTTAATATTAATTGTTGTAATTATAGACGTCATTTTGACAGTTCAGGTTAACTTAGTAATATTAGATTTAGTTTTATAGAATATGATAGTGTAAATACAAGTAGATATTCTAATACTATTTTTCTCTTTTAGGGTTTCCATTTTTTCCGTTCAGTTCCGTTTAGTTCCATTTATTCCGATTTATTTACGTTTACTTCCAATTAAGTACTTCCGATTTCTTCTTTCAGTATTTAGTTTTGTTGTGTTTGAAATCGTTTGTTTACGTCGATGAGATGTTACTGGTTATTCTTCTAATTGGAATTGGAGACATCGTTGGATACCTCACTACAGAATTAAGATAAGGATTTTGATTAATTTATTTTTTTTATGCGTTTATGTTCATTAGCCTTTATTAATTTTAGTTTATTTGTGAATAGTACCTAGTGTGTTTTCGGTTTGTTATACTTTTTTTTTGTTTTACAGCGGTTGCGCCTGAGCTCATGCGACGCTTATAATTTTCGGTTAATTTTCAGGGCTAGAAGCCCTATTTGCTCTGTCGCAACTAGTTGCTAGGTAGGTAATAGTTGTGGTTGTTTAATATTATTATAATTGTTCAGTTTATTGTTTTTTTTTGTTAATTGTTGCGTATTTACGGACTAAATTTATTTATTATTTATTTACTATTAATAGATAATTTTTACGTGAGGTATCGCTTAATTTCATTTGTTCCATACACCACATGATTGATACTGCAACAATTTGGTAGGTTTGGAGTTGCAGTCTACTTTAGGCGTGGGCCGTGGGGCAAACTTGCCTGGCGCCCAGTTAATATCTATTTCAGGTTAAAAGAGAAGTCTCAACGAACCCCCCCCCCCCATCTTCACTAGAGCATAGCGGGCTACGCCTTTGTCGTCATCCGACAGCCGGTGTAGCAACGTAGCGTCCGCGCACGAGCGGCGAGGCGTTGCATTTTGGCGCCCAACGTGAGGGCCTGATAGAAGAAGAAAACCAGGATTAGAAGAGAAAAAACTAGAAAAAAAGTATCATTTTGAATTTATGGTGTAAGAAGTGTTATTGTTTTATTATTTTCACTTTGTAAGTAGGTTATTTGTGTGTTATATTTGTTATCTCTAGGAAAGTAGTAGATATGTCTGCCTTTAAAATGGAGGTAAATAGATTGAGTAAAGATGAACTTACGTACGAATTAAGAATTAGAGGTATAGCAACTGGATCCGTAGATGAAATGAGGAAAAGTTTGTCATCTGCATTGCGTTTTTATAGTGTTGGTGATAGTTCGTCATTCCCTACATACCATTTTTCAGCAGAAGAGGATATTAAAGCAGTTCAAGATGGGTTAGCTGCATTAGAACCTGCTATCAAAGACTTTAAGGATTCAAGTTCTAGTGGACCTTATAAGAAGTTCAAAACTCAACTGATTCATATACTGCATAGAATCGATCATATTCCAGAGGATAATGAAGAGCGACCGATTTTGCGTAGCAGAGCGTTTTCTCTTTTGGAAGATCTTGAAAAGAAAACAGAAGATTTTGTGGATCCCACTGCTGTTCCTCCTCGGCTTAGTATGATACAGCAGTCATGTTTTGTTGGAAATATGAGTGCATCGACAAGTATTTCTGTGACACCCACTCGTGGACAAAGACAAGAACCAACACCCATATCTGGTAATTTTCATTCTATCTTGCCGAATAAGTGGGATTGTAAGTTTTCGGGTAATAAGAAAGGTTTATCATTAAATGCATTTTTAGAACGCGTGGAAGAACTTAGAATAGCGCGTCATGTATCTAAGGAAGTTCTTTTAGAATCTGGTATTGATTTGTTTACAGATAAAGCTTATCAATTTTATTTAGCATATCGCAATGAAGTAAGTACGTGGGACGAGTTCGTTTCTTTATTAAAAGAAGAATATATTCCTCCTTATTTTAATGAAAAGCTCTTAGAAGAAATCTGCAAGAGAACTCAAGGCCAAGATGAGTCAATTGGTGTTTATATTGCTATTATGTTAGGTTATTTTGGGCGACTAACTTGTCCAATCTCTGAAGAAGCTAAACTTCAAATTCTGCTTAGGAATATTTTGCCATTTTATCAAACCCAACTGGCATTGGTAGATGTCACTTCTATCTCTCAATTACGTTCTTTAGGTAAAAAATTAGAGGTAAGGAAAGCAGCAGTAGAAAATTTTGTTCCTCCGACGAAATGTAGCAGTTTGGAACCTGATTTGGCATACGTAGACGTAGAGGTTAGTTCCAAGGTGAATTCATATTCAGTCTCTGCTAGTTGTGATGGTTCTTCAGTTGTAACCCAGCCGAATCAATTAGTTTGCTTTAGGTGTAATTTACCAGGACATTTTGCCAGAGGATGTACGATTAAAGTTGAGAACTTTTGCTATAGATGTAAGAAGGCTGGTGTAACTGTCAGAACTTGCCCTGATTGTAGTAAAAAGGGAAACGAGCCGCGACGTGCTTAGGTAATCGGGCTCAGCATGTCAAAAAGGACGACCCGGTTAATAATTTTAAGATTTTATTAGATTTTGTGTTAGAGCATGCTGTAGGAGATGAACGCCCTTATGTTAGTGAAGAAGTCTTAGGTAAGTTTCTTTTAGGATTATTGGATTCAGGTGCATCGAGGACTATTATAGGTAGTAAAGGATTGTCTGTTATTAGAGATTTAGGTCTTTCTGTAGATAGTAGTCGTAAAATAACTTGTGTAGTAGCTAATGGGACCCGCTGTGAATCTGTTGCGGTAGTAGAGCTACCAATCAAGTTGAAAGATAGGTTTAGTTTAATAGAAGCCCTTGTTATTCCTGATGTATCTCAATTATTAATACTTCATGTAGATTTTTGGTGTGGTATGGGTATAGTTCCCGATCTTAGGCAGAGTGTTTGATCATTCATTAATGAACCGATAATTGTTAATGCTGTGAGTCAAGTGAGTAGTCAAAGTGTTTTGAGTCCTTTGGAGAAGTCCCGTCTTCAAGCTGTTCTTGATAGAAATATAGGTTTATTAGGTAAAGAACTTGGTTGTGCAAGAACCACTGAGCATGTTATTGTAACAACTGGTGCTCCTATCAAGCAGCGTTACTATAGAGTAAACCCAGTAGTCCAAAAACATATAGACAACGAGTTAGATGAAATGTTACGACTTGGAGTTGTGGAGCCGTCAAAAAGTCCTCCAATATTATTGATTAAAAAGAAAGATGGTGGATTTCGATTTTGTGTCGATTATAGGAAGCTGAATGCTGTGACTGTCAGAGATAGTTATCCATTGCCACTCATATCTGATATCCTTGACAAATTGCGTGATGCTAAGTATATTTCTAGTATGGATGTAAAGTCGGCTTACTGGCAAGTGAAAGTGGCTGATGACTCGAAACAGTACACTGCTTTCACTGTACCAAATAGAGGATTGTTTCAGTTTCTTCGCATGCCGTTTGGACTACACATTGCCCCGGCTACGTGGCAAAGATTGATAGACAATATATTAGGTCATGATTTGGAACCCTATGTATTCGTGTATCTAGACGACATTGTGATAGTAACTCAAACATTTGAGGATCATCTAAGAATATTGGATGAAGTGTTTAAACGTCTTAGGGAAGCAGGCATCACTATTGGTGTTGAGAAGTGTCAGTTTTGTAGACCTGAGTTGAAGTATCTGGGGTATGTTTTCGATAGAAATGGTCTACATATTGATCCTGACAAAGTCAAAGCCATGCTTGATCTTCCTGTCCCTTGTAACGTATCAGAAGTACGTAGGGTTATCGGCACGTTCTCTTGGTATAGACGTTTTATTCCGGATTTTTCTTCCGTTTTGGCTCCGATAACTACTCTTCTTAGAAAGAATTCTAAATTTCAATGGACAGATACTTGTGACCGATCATTTAAAAAGATTAAGGAATGTTTAGTTCGAGCCCCCATTTTGAGTTGTCTGGATTATGAGAAGCCCTTTGTTGTACAGACAGATGCCTCTGGTTTTGGAATAGGCACTTGCCTCACTCAACCTCATCCTGATGGCGAACGAGTGATTGCTTATTTGAGTCGTTCACTTACTAGACAGGAGCGAAATTATTCCACGACTGAAAGAGAGTGTCTTGCGGTATTGTGGGCAATTGAAAAATTAAGACCTTATTTGGAAGGCGTTTCTTTTACAGTGATTACGGACCACTACAGTTTATTGTGGCTACAGAACTTACAAAGTTTGACAGGTCGTTTGGCTCGCTGGTCCGCACGGCTACAGCAATACGATTTCAAGATATTGCATCGCAAGGGTAAAGATTTGGTGGTTCCGGACTCATTAAGTAGATCTGTTCCAGTGATCCATGTTGTAGGTTTACAGGACAATGTTATCGAACCCGTAGAGAATTTGAATAAATGGAAGGTAGCAGCTGAAGATGATAGTTGGTACATGACGATGATGGGTAGGGTAGAACAAGATCCTGTCAACTAAGTAGATGGAGAGTAACATCTGGTTTATTATGGAAACACATACCTTCTGCCTACTCTGAATTAGAACCTGCGTCGGATTCATGGAGATTAGTAGTACCAAAGAAATGTCGGATGGAAGTTATGTCCAATTGTCATGAACCTGCCACCTCGGGACATTTTGGTATATATAAGACTTGTGCTAGGGTTAGTGAAAAATATTATTGGCCTAAGATGAGGTCAGATATTGTTGAGTATGTTGGTCGTTGTAGAGTGTGTATCCAACATAAATTATCTCAGAAGCCTCCTTGTGATAAGATGGTGTCAAATTCGGAAGCTCACAGGCCATGGGAACTTAACTCTGTAGATTTTCAGGGTCCCTTCCCAAGGTCGACTAGTGGAAATAGTTATTTATTGGTAGTGACAGATTATCTTAGTAAATTTTGTCTTTTATTCCCGTTAAGGACTTCCAAAGCTAGTAAGTTGGTTGAGAAATTAGAACAGGAAGTATTTCTTATGTTTGGTGTCCCTAAAACGATTATTTGTGATAATGGCTCGCAGTTATGTGGTAAGAAGTTTTCTAAATTGGTTGATAAGTATACATGTAAGATCAAGTTTACTGCCAATTACAACCCTAGGGCGAATCCCACTGAACGTCAAAACCGTGTTATTAAGACCATGATTGCCATATATGTGTCGGATAATCACCGGACATGGGATGCACATATTAGTGAGATTGGTTGTGCTATTCGTACGGCAAAACATGAAGCAACTAAGCTTACTCCATATTTTATCAACTTTGGTCATAATATGATGTTAAGTGGTGAAGACTATACAAATAAGGAACTACTTGGTGTGGAAGATGGTACAGAGTTGGGTGACAGTAGTCGCAATGAATACTTTAAAGGGATGTTCGCAGATGTTAGAGAACGTTTAGAAGTAGCTGGCAGAAAGAGTTGTAATAGGTACAATCTTAGGAAGAGAGATGTAAAGTATCTGCCAAACCAGCTAGTGTGGCGTCGTAATTTTGTTTTATCAGAGGCTAGCCAGTATTTTTCTAAGAAGTTGGCACCGAAGTTTGTTGGGCCTTACTATATTAAAAAGAGGATCTCACCGTGGACTTATGAGCTTAGGGATGCTAATTATAAATTTTCAGGAGTCTGGAATGTTAGAGACTTGAAACCAGACCCAGGTGACGACGAGGAGTAAGTTGTACAGGTGCAAGAGAGATTTTCGGGGAAAATCTCTTGTAGAAAGGGGGGAGTTGTTACGTTTTAAAAATTCATTCATCTATATACTATTTTTATTAATAAGATTATTCCACTCTCATATATTGTTTCCCACATTTCTCCTATTTTCTTAAATAAATAATCGAATAGATAGCAGACTTTGAATTTGGCAAGGGTTGTCATGGATACGTTACGGTACGTCATTTGGCAGTCGTCAATTCTAAAATTGGGGTGCTACTTGGAACATAAGTTTTCAGGCAATTGATCTTGGATAGATCACCCTCATTGGGGATATCGGCCTGAACTTTTGTTAATTTAACTTGGCATATTGTAGTGTTGCTGTAGGTACATTTTGTCTAGTTGTCAAGTTCACACCGTATGAAACGGGACCTATTTTCAAAGCACCATTTTAGATACGCTGTAACGATTCCTGAAGCCATTCTGAAGGAAAAGAACATCAGGTATGTTTTAATTCGATTTCTTAAGCACTGCAATAAGTGCATTGTTGCTTTCCGAGCTTTTTATTTATTACGTTCTCTGAGAGTTGTTATTTTCTTTTGCAGTAATTAGGCCTTAAACCACAAAATAGATAGGGGTAGATAGTACCTAGTTATTGTTGGAAGTACTCTGTGGGAATTAGAAGAGTTTTTTTATATGTACCCCCTGGAAAACCCTTCTGGCCAAAGGTTAGTATAAGATCTTCTACTGTTTTCTTATTTATTGATTGATATAGAATTTGAATCGTTGCTCTGACGTCATTTTGAAGAAATCTACATTAATTTACAGTTTTCATTTTTTTTCTTATTTGACATTGCTACTAAAATAGAATTATTTCTCTGACGTCATTTCAGTCAGTTTTGTTTTTATTTTTCTTAATATTAATTGTTGTAATTATAGACGTCATTTTGACAGTTCAGGTTAACTTAGTAATATTAGATTTAGTTTTATAGAATATGATAGTGTAAATACAAGTAGATATTCTAATACTATTTTTCGCTTTTAGGGTTTCCATTTTTTCCGTTCAGTTCCGTTTAGTTCCATTTATTCCGATTTATTTACGTTTACTTCCAATTAAGTACTTCCGATTTCTTCTTTCAGTATTTAGTTTTGTTGTGTTTGAAATCGTTTGTTTACGTCGATGATATGTTACTGGTTATTCTTCTAATTGGAATTGGAGACATCGTTGGATACCTCACTACAGAATTAAGATAAGGATTTTGATTAATTTATTTTTTTTTATGCGTTTATGTTCATTAGCGTTTATTAATTTTAGTTTATTTGTGAATAGTACCTAGTGTGTTTTCGGTTTGTTATACTTTTTTTTGTTTTACAGCGGTTGCGCCTGAGCTCATGCGACGCTTATAATTTGGTTAATTTTGAGGGCTAGAAGCCCTATTTGCTCTGTCGCAACTAGTTGCTAGGTAGGTAATAGTTGTGGTTGTTTAATATTATTATAATTGTTCAGTTTATTGTTTTTTTTGTTAATTGTTGCGTATTAATAGATAATTTTTACGTGAGGTATCTCTTAATTTCATTTGTTCCATACACCACATGATTGATACTGCAACAATTTGGTAGGTTTGGAGTTGTAGTCTACTTTAGGCGTGGGCCGTGGGGCAAACTTGCCTGGCGCCCAGTTAATATCTATTTCAGGTTAAAAGAGAAGTCTCAACGAACCCCCTCCATCTCCACTAAAGCATAGCGGGCTACGCCTTTATTGTCATCCAACAGCCGGTGTAGCACCGTAGCGTCCGCGCACGAGCGGCGAGGCGTTGCATATGTCCCGACTGTGGAGTGGTGGATGACGCGCAGCATGTTGTCTTTGAGTGCCCTGCATATCACGCGGGGCGTACCGAGCTGCAGCTGGGGCTGGGATCCCCTCTAGGCGAGCCTCATGAGCTAATCGATAAAGCTATCGACAGCAAGAGAGACTTCGACCTGGTCATTACTTTTGTCACCAAGACAATCAAGCACAAAGAGGAAAAAGAGAGGCGTCTGCAAGCGGGATGACTAATCGTCATTATTTATTTTTTTATTCATTTTTTTAACGTGTTTGTGTCATGCAAGGCAGTCAGCGGGGGAGGACCCTTTACATCCAATCTACGCTGACTGCCCTTATTTTATATTATTTATTATGTTTTATCGATCTATTTATTTATTTATCAATTTTATTTATATAATATTTTACCGTTTTTATTCTAATCTTATTTAACTGTGGTGTATGTCTCAAGAGGCATTCAGTAGGGGACTTTTACCTTCTACTCAGGCTGAGTGCCTCTTGTGTTTCTCGTTTTGTTTCTGTTTTGATTTATGTTTTCCTTGTTCTACCCGTGTCCGTCCTGGGGCAGCTGGCGGGGGAGGACCTTTTACATCCAACCTACGCCAACTGCCTCCTTGTTTTAAGTCTGAGATTTTTAATGAATGTGTGTATTGAATGAATGAATTGATGAAAGTAAGAATGTTTGGCGTTGCTCGTAATTACCAACTGGTTCTGTTTTGCTAGTTCCATCGTGAGGGGGGCATCCCGGTCGCCCTACCCGCGGGAGGGTTGCGCTGGACGGTCGCTTCACCGGCCGGTCTGCCGTGAGGCTCTTGCGGGGAGGAGGCTAGGAGGCCGCCCAACTCATGGAATGCACGCGAAGAGTGCCGGAGGGGAGTTAAGAGTAAGGTCGGCGGGTCAGATATGCACGCTAAGTGCGGTTCCAGACCCGTCGGCTGGAGAAAGAGGGGGTGAGTTTAGTCGGTAGGCGGCCACGGCCCGCGGTGAAGCGTGCCGGACTGAATCCGACACACCTGGGACACCTTCCCAGAGGGCCTTTTGAAGATTCTCACCACCCAAAAAAAAAGCTAGTGAGGAAAGAAGTTTTTCAAAAATTATTAAAAACTATTTACGAAGCTCCATAAGACAAACAAAACTTAAAAGAAAATAGCACTCATTTCAATAGAGTCCTCACTAGCTGCTACTTTAGACTACACCAATCTGATTGACGAATTTGCCAAAATTAAAGTCAGAAGGGTAAAATTGTAATTTTTGTAAATGTTATGTAATGTTAATACGATTTAATTTAATTTAAATTATGATCTGTTTTTAAAATAAAAGTGTGTTCATTTTGCGCAGTTGCATTTAATAAAAATAAAAGTTAAGTTTTAATTATATTTAAGGGGCGGCATTTCGAAGAATTGCATCATATTGAAAAAATGTACCGCACGGATCTGCTGTCAGGAGATATTCAAATATAAATAAAATAAAAGTTTAACTTTGACACTATGTATTTCTTTTATTATCAACTTTCGTACTATGGTAAGTTAGCTTAAATCGACCTATTTTAATCTCAGGAATCTAAGGTTAAGCTATGGCGCATTCTTTACCAAACAGCCTGTATATGAAACTGGTCACGGACCAAAAGACTGGCTACTATCAACATTCATTTCAATTCTTATAAAATGCCAACGTTAGGAAATGTGAAGAACATAAATTAATTAATTCTTTGTTTACTATCCTTTGTTTACTATCGTTTGTAAACTATCATTCACTCGCGAATTTACACGAAATTAGAAGAACACCTAAGTGAAGTTTAATTTAGATCCAGAGCAGGATGCGGGACGTATATTTACAGATGCTAGCGTGTGTAGACACCAGGGTGTTGAAATCAGTTAGGGTTTGGAAAAACAGTACATTTACAAATACTAACAGATTTGGACACCAGAGTGTTGAAACCAGCTAGCTTTTTTAGTGGCGATACATGCATCATAGATGCGAACGACTATTGACATTGATTTTATACAGTGAGGACGTTTGAGTTGGAATAAATTCATTATCTCGAGAATGGGCGAATTTCGAGAGAAATCCTGAGTCAGGCCGATTTTTATTTTTAAATTATGACTTTTTGGCATATATATCATACTAGTGACCTCATCCATCTGGGCGTGATGACGTAATCGATTATTTTTTTAAATGAGAGTAGGGGTTGTGTGATAGTTCATTTGATAGGTTATTTAATTCTCTATTCATTAATATAAACATTAACATAATTATTTATACAGGGTGTGCAAAAAATTTTTTTTATTAAATTAATTTACACAAAACGAAGAATGTAAGCAACTTAGTTAATTCAAAATACATTTTACTGCTGTCAGAAGAACAGATAATAATGTTTACTTCGCAGATAAACATTGCCTTTCGCTTAAATTCAATGTTCAAACTGCTAAGACACAGGTGGATGACAATTTTACCATTTAATTTAAGCGAATGTTTATTTGTCAAATAAACATTTCTTTCTGTTTTCTGACAGCACGCAAATGTATTTTGAAATAAATGAATTACACACATTCTTCTTTTGGTCTCAATTAATTTAATTAAAAAAAATCTGGATACCCTGTATAAATTATTATGTTAACGTTTATATGACTGAATATAGAATTAAATAACCTTTCAAATGAGCTACCAGACGACCCCTACTCTCATTAAAAAAAATCATCGATTATGTCCTCACGCCCAGATGGATGACGTCACTAGTATGATGTCGATTTGTCTCGGGAGTTCTCTTCAATTTCGCCCCTTCTCGAGATAATGAATTTATTCCAACTCAAACGTCCTCACTGTATACCTACCTACTTCTGTGGAAAAATATTTGAGTGATTTAGGTATTAATAAATAATTAAACGTTGTTGGGATATGATCAATATAAATATATTAACACAAAAGATTACCATAAAAAATAATATTAGGTTAATGAGCAGATCCATGCCCTTTAGCGTTAGGTTGGTTCTGTGTGATGTTTCTCATCAGGTTTCTACTTCTTGACACGCTTGACACGTGTAGACACCCTGGTGTCTACACACGCTAGAATCTGTAAATATCTCGGGACAAGAGACGCACTTTTCAGTTTGTAAGTTCTAATACAGCCTGAGATGTCCACTGCGAAGTTTCACTGATTTCGAGAAGGTATTTGATAAAGTACCACGTGGGAAACTTATGGATGTCCTAACATCAGGACTAGATGTTGAGGATATAAGACTAATCTCAAATTTATCTCCAACAAAAAGCAACAGTGTGATTCTAAGCGAAAGTCCACACGGGCGATAATTTACGGCGCCGTAAGAGCAGTAAACCTGACGAGGCATTGGTTGACTAACTCCTCCACCAATTGTAGATGAAATAGGAGTTAGTCAACCAACGCCTCGTCAGGTTTACTGCTCTTACGGCGTCGTAGATTATTGCCCGTGTGGCCTTAGCCTAAAATGAACTGTCCGAGGTCGTTACAGTCACTAGAATTATTTAAATACTCTTAAAATATCTTTAAAGAAGCCTTGGACGAACTAGAAGATGGTAGGTATTGCAGTAAATGGACAACTTATAAACAATATTAGTTATGCAGACGATACTGTGTTGTTGGCAGGGGTTGTGTTTCAAATGATGATGTAACCAACTGGAAATGATGGTGCCAACTAACAGTAGTAAACTGTAAACTTCACTGATATATCGAGTTCGTATATGTATGTACAATATGTATCCCATTGCTGGATGGATAATTTCCAGAGTTTTCTGTTCTTAGCTGTTAGCTTCTAATCTCTGATTCCCAACTCACTGATATCTTCCATTACTGCATCTCTTCATTTCCTTCTTGGTTTTCCTCTCTTTTTTGCACTCAGGTGCTGTCCTACCAATATTCTTGACTCGTCTGCCATCCTGCATTCTTTCTAGATGACCGAGCCATTATAGTCTGCGTTTTCTCACTATTTTTGATATCGGCGGGTTAGCATACAGTTGGTACACTTCTTCGTTCGTTCGTCTTCTCCATACTCCCTCAACTACCTACTTTTCTGCCAAATATTCTGCGAAGTATCTTTCTTTCCCAGGCTTCCAATCTATTTTGTATGGTTTTATCCATAGTCCATGTCTCAACACCATATAGCATTGTGGGTTTAATTATCGTTTTATGTACTTACCCTTATTTTTGTATTACGCGATAATTCTTTAGCCTTAATTATTTTGTTCATAGCCCAGCGCATCTATTACTCTTGGCCGGTCTTAACTGGATTTCTGTTTCTTTCTTAGTACCCTTTTAGACTAAGACACTGGTGTCTGTCTGACCAGGGCCGGATTTAAGCGGTGGCAGGCTGATGGGCAGCTGCCCGGTGCCCCCACATTCCGGGGGCCCCCACAAAGCTCCAAACGTAAAAAAATCAGCACATTATTCACATAGAATAATTTTTGTCAATCCATTAACTGTGATATTTCGTTACATGGAAGGTTGCACACCTGTTGAAAGGTTTCTCATATTTTTGTCAAATCACGGTCATAAAGCAGAAGATATATTTAATTCTCTAATCATATTCTTGCAAAAACATGATATCGATTTGCAAAACTGCACGAGAGAGTCCTACGACAACTCGTCAGTTATGAGTGAAGAAATACAATGGTGTTTAAGCTAAAATTAGGAAACATAATATCTAGGCGTTGTGGATTCTGTTGCTGCAGCTGAGAGTTGTCCTGCTGCCATAGCATTACTTGATTTTTTGAAAAAACCATATGAACTGTATGTATTTTTCACTTCCTCTACATATAGACACAACTTGTTAATCGAATGTTTAAAAGCTGCGTCTTTAAGCGAGAGCAACGCCGAACGTGGCAGAAATAGTATTGTTTCTAAAAGTAAATACTACTAGAAGTGATACTGGTCATCTAGAGGTAATACAGCAAAAGCACTAGTTAAAGGGTATAATCAGATTAAAGGAGCATTATCCAAAATGTCAGAAGACTATGAGCAACAACTTAAAACTCGTAGTAAATAGTTTGTATAAAAAGTGTTTACTGAAAACAGGAATATTTGCAATATTGTAACACTTAGAAATAAGGGGGAAGATAAAAGCTTGGAAAATTTAGATACTGCTTAAATACAAAAGGGTCGAGAAAACTAGGGGATATTTCTAAAAACTACTTTGCTACGGCGGCTCGTGTTTTGGTTGGAGAGCTAAGGTTGTGAGTTCGTTAAGAAGAAGTTAGGGATTAGGGAATATTTACTACTATCAAAAATTTAAACAAGGGTACTTACAGATATCCTGGGGTGTTAAATATAAATCCTGGCTATATTTTGTTAGGGCGCCTTACCAGGAGTTTTACTTTCTATGATCATCCAACATCTTAAAATTTGACTCTAAAAAGCTTTTAAAGTTTGTGGTTAAAATTTTGCCAATAGGTTAGCGGTAAATAAACAGGACAAAATACACAGTTATGGCATTTATTGAAAAATTATTCCTTGAGATAACAAAACTTTCAGATTACATAAAAAATTACCTGTAAAAAAATACATCTACTTTTCTGAACATAGGTTATGGTGCACCAAAAGATAAACAATAATATTATTGCATTGAGGATTTGATATCTGACTTAATTATGACTTGTATAACTGACTGACTGACCTAATTATGACATATATTATAGCATTTGCATTAAAACAAAAATTTATATTCATTCAGGGAACAATGTTTACATTAAAGAATTACTGACTACTCCTCGTAGTACTTAATTATTGAAAATAACAACAACTATGTCACCTGTCAAATATCATTCCGTAAATCTTTTATTTTTAACTATTTCAAAAGGTTTCAAAAAGGATTTTAACATTAACTTACAATTATGTCTTTACAATAATATTTTAATGATGGAAGCAAAATTATTCTTTGTTCTGTTCAACAATTTACTTTTTCATTTTTGTATTTTAAGTTCCAAAAAGATTTATTTTTTTATGTTGAAAGAAATTAACGTTATTAGTTTGAGAATTTTATAATTATTAAAAGTCACTATACCTTAAAATTCAAAACTTCACCATTGTGAAACTTGACATGACACTTGACAGCACGTACGTAGTTCATACGTCACTCGAAGGGGAAAATGTCAATGGAAAATTACTGATTGCACCATATACCATTATACCATGAAAATACCATAAAACAAAAGAAATTTGCTTATTTACCTCGGGAAATAGGTTTTCTAATCCAGGAGACGGGAGGCTTGGGTTTAATTCATCACTACGATATTAGTACTATGCCGGCTTTCATAAATACATACGCAGTATTTTTACAAAGCGTATATTACACTTTTACCATCAAAAAAGGAACTGCTACACCATCAAACTGATGGTACACCTACTTAACAACAACACAGAAGAACTTTGATAGATCCCATTTACTTGGAAATTCTTTTTGCGTCACAAAAAAGCCGGTTACTGACTATCGATGTTTACTGATTCACTACCATTGTAAGAATGCCTGCTTTCTTCTCCGTCTCCTGCCAAAATTCCTTGATCCTGTCACTACGCAATTTCCGGCTTTCGTTCTTCAGAGCCAATTACGAGCTTCGATCTTTGTACCAAATTCAAACAAACCAATCAAATTGATTTTCAACATTTCTTCTAGAAAGTTCATCTACGCATTAGAACTGTACTTTTGTCAAAACTTCTTACAAATTCTGTTTTTGCGTCTCAAATAAACAGGAATCTTGTAACACATTGAAATGTGCGCAATACTTTGTAGATGTATACAGGTGCGGTTTTAGAAAATTCCTTGCAATCTGAATTTAAGTAAAAAACTGAATAAAAAAATTTGGACTTCTTAGAGAGGGATTGTAAAATCTATACAAATCTAAAGATCATATTTTCACTGGTTTTTTAAACGCTACACAGCCTCCTCCGAAAAGAGAGAGCTCGGATAGCTATCCAGTTTTCGATAAACCAAACAAAAATCAACCATGACTCCTTGAGTGAGGCTAAACAATCACATCAAAAATTTTTTTAGATGATGGCTAGTGGGGATTAAATTAAACAAACAAACGTTAGGGATTGGGCTAGCGTACCATCGATCGCCAGACTCTTTAAAGTCGAGTAGACTGAAATGTGTAATGACTCTAAAATGAACTGTAGGTGACAAGAGTTTCTGTGCCTTGGGGAAGAAGCTAACATTGTGCCCTGTGTGGACCTCGCTGACATCCACAACAGTAACACAAGTGAAATATCAGGGCAGGCACAGCCTTGTCACCTCGTTGCCTAACCGCGAGCGGTTTTCGAGAACTAAAAAAATCATTTGAGCTCTAGGCTCAGCAGATAGGCATCTGCCTAAACTCCACTAAACGCCTAGCGAGTTTCAGGGAATTTTGTTGGCAACGGTTCAGCAAAAATGAGGATTTAGAATCTCCATTCTAAATACCTCAATGAGACAACGTAATCTTAACATTTGTCTCAAGTCGAGATCGGTAACTTTATGTTAAACGTCTCACAGGGAATATACTCACTTCAACAACTAGACTAAAATAAAAGAAGACTAACAAAGGGGGATACAACAGCAACAAGGGCCAAATCACAACAAATTCATACAAGGGGGTATACGACAACAACAGGGACCAAAAGACGACATACCAAAATCAAAGAGAATATCAACTTCTTATCAAGACTAAGGGAACTGAAGAACAATACAGGGGGAACAGGGAATAGGGGATCAGGACTAAGGGGATGACATATTATCTTCATCACATACAAAAGGTTTTAAGTCTTTAACATGCCATTTACCAAGATCAGAACCATTTAAATCAGATAGACGATACACCACTGGTGACAACTTTTCACGGACTGTAGCTTCAATGTACCTCGGTGCTAGTTTAGACATAAACTTGTTAGCAGCATTAGACAGGACTTTATTCATTTTCCATACTCTATCTCCTACTTGGAATTGGACTTCTCTTCTTCGTAAGTTGTAACTTCTAGCGTTACGTTCATATCCTTTTCGAAGATTAGCCCTGACCTTTTCGAAGACTTGACTTAATCCTTTTACTTCTGAAGCATACATATCACGGTTACCAGGAATAATTTCTAGATCTTGCTTCCGTTGATCGTTTTGATCAACACCATAGTAGTTTCCACTCAGGGGAACATGACGGCCATAATTAAGGAAAGCTGGGGTGTATCCAGTTACTTCGTGCTTTGCGGTATTAATAGCTTGTCTGATCTTTGCTAAATTCTTGTCCCAGTCTACGTGGTCTTTTATATACATACGGATTGCTGTTCCAATGGTTTTATTATTTCTCTCCACAAAATTACATTGTGGTGCATACACGGGGCTAAACCATACTTTCTGAACATTATACCTACTACAGAGATTAATTAGAAGAGGGTTGTTCAGATTTGAGGCATTATCACAAATCACATACTGGGGAACACCAAACATCAGGAAGACATTATCTTCCAAAAATTCAGTAATACTCTTAGCCGTAGCCTTCCTCAAAGGATGGACTAAGGTATATTTACTAAACCAATCAGCAACCACTAATAACCATGTATAACCTTTTTTAGAACGAACAAAGGGAACTATCAGATCAATGGCAACTATTTGCCAGGGGAATTGGCCTTCTCTCTGCTTACCCATTTTACCTAAAGGAGCATGATTTGGTGTTTTCTGAGCACCACAAACTTTACATGATCTGACAAACTTAAGCACATCACAACGCATTTTGGGCCAATAGTACCTTTCTTGAATACGGGACAAAGTTTTATAGAATCCAAAGTGAGCACACGTAGGTGGCTCATGACAAGATTGCATTACTTCTAATCTTTGGGGTTTGGGAACTAAAATTTTCCATTCAATATCATTAGTCTTGAAAGAATTGGGGGATGGGGCATACTTGTAAATGAAATCATTTTCCACTTTCCATTGTGGAAAATCACCAGGGGAACGGAGTATCTTTGATCTTAAATCATCGAACCAAGGGTCTATTCTGTCAAGATCTATTTCTAGATAATCAACTTTTTGGGCATCTTTGGGTGTATCATTGGTATGAGCTCGAGATAAAGCATCAGGGACTAAATGGGATGTTCCTTTTCTATGAATCAAATCGAAGGTATGTTGTCTTAGGCGCATAGCCCACCTGGCTAATTTGCCTGTAGGATTGGACAGTTTATTCAACCAGAGAAGTGAATGGTGGTCAGTAATGACCGAAAACTTAACTCCTTCAATATAACCTCGAAATTTCTCGATAGCGAAGATCACTGCGAGACATTCTCGCTCTGTAACTGAATAATTTCTTTCAGCTCGGGAAAGGGACCTACTTGCATAAGCTATAACTTTTTCTTCACCATCAATAGTTTGAGTCAAGACACCACCAAGACCAGTGTCAGATGCATCACATTGCACAACAAAGGGAAGTTCGAAATTGGGTTGGGCTAAGATAGGGGCAGAAATTAGGAGTTCTTTAATTTTCAAAAAAGCTTTTTCAGCTTCACTAGTCCAAACTACTGGTTGTTTTTTCTTTCTATGACCTTTAAGGAGGTCATTAATAGGGGAGGCTAAACTGGAAAAATCTCTAATGAAACGACGATACCAGGAACACATACCTATAAATCTTTTAATTTCAGTAGAATTAGATGGTCTGGGATAATTAACCATAGCTAAGATTTTTTCAGGATCTGCTTTAAGGGAATTGTTACCAACTACATAACCAAGATACTTCAATTCAGATTTAAAAAAATCACACTTATCGATGTTAATGGTCAAGTTTGCTTCTTTCAGTTTATCTCTTATAATTTTCAACAATCGGATATGTTCTTCAAAAGATGGGGTACACACTATGATGTCATCTAAATAACAGAATATATAGGGTTCAAATTCAGGGCCAAAGATAGCATCAACTAATCTTTGTTGAATCTGTGCACTATTACACAAACCAAAGGGAACAGAAGTGAATTGAAAGGAACCTCTACCAGAAACATTAAAGGCTGTCTTTTTCCTAGAGTCAGGATGCAGCGGGATTTGCCAAAAGGCTTTTCTTAAATCAATGGAGCTAATGCATTTAGCTCCTCTAAGCAACGAAAGAATTCTGTCTATTTGGGGTAAAGGATAAGTATCATGAACAGTGACTTCATTCAATGAACGACCATCAAAACAAAACCTATATTCACCTGACTTTTTCTTTACTAATAATACAGGACTTGACCATGGGGATTGGGCTGGTTCGATTACTCCTAATCGTAACATATCGTCTAACTCTTCATGTAGTATTTTATTCATGTATGGGGATAAAGGATATTGTCTTTTCTTAAATGGTTTTGCATCACCAGTGTCAATAACCATTTCAATTTTATTGGTTCTTCCAATGTACTTGGAACTAGAAATTTCCTCAAAAGAAGCGACTGTGGAATCTACTAAATTTTTTTCAGTGGGAGAAAATGAGTCTACAGAATACAAAGTTTCTGTTTTCTCTTCCTTTTGGGAAGAATGCCATGTTCCATCTCTAAAATTCAACAACACTGAAAATTTATGCATAAAGTTACTTCCCAAAATAAAACTATGGGGAACGGAGGGTACGACAAGAAATTTCACTACTTGGGAAACACCATCAGCCTCAATTGGAAGATCAATAGTACCAACAACTGATTTTTGAGAACCATCTGCTAAGCAGACGTGTTTACAGGGAGTAGAATTATATTTAATTCCTTGGGAATCCAAAAATTTAACTCCAGCGGCACCTACTACGGATGTGGTGCAACCACTGTCTAAGAGGGCGACAAAGTTTTTAGAAAAGATAGAAATACTAACATGAGGACGACTGTCACAACCTTTCTTTTCAAAAAGAGGGTTAAGTATGTTTTGGGGGAATTTGTCGGGCTTTACTCTATATGGAGTGCAACTGCCGACTGGCTGCACACTACCTAGTTTTTTTGACACATACAGGAGGACGTTCTCACTCCTTTATTACCACAACGAGAACAAGACATTTCTCTGTTTGTACAATTGCGAGAAATGTGGTTGGGCTTACCACAAGTAAAACAAAAAATAATTTTTCTAGGGTTGTCATGTGTTTGGTAGGGTTGTGGAGGGGGTTGCATTGAATGAGGTTGATAAGAAGAAGACTGATTTCCATACGGTCGATAGGGAGGGGATTGCATCAACGGAGGTGGATAAGAAGACTGATTTCTGTGGGGTGGATAAGAAGAAGAAGACTGATGTCTTTCTGGTGGATAAGAAGAAGAAGACTGATGTCTTTCATCAGTATCTACTGGAGGATTGGGTCTCTCATTTCTCTGCGTAGACTTGGATTTCTTAAAGGGACGATCTTGCTTTTCTCGTTTGTCTCCTTTGGGGTTATCAGGCTTGTCTTGTTTATCAAGTACCTGAAGCTTCTCTTGGGGTTTTTCTGAATCCTCTAATGAAATACCAGCAAGACCTTTTGTAGTTTGAAGCACGGGCAAAACATTTTGCTCCAAACGTTTAACAGTTATGACTAACATTTCGACAGTGGGAAAATCTTGAAGGGCTACGAGTGGAATATAATCCACCAAAATATTTTTTCTTAAAATCTTTACTCGTTGGGCTTCAGACGGGTACTCTTCTAAACGTTTAAAGAGATTCTCCATGATTGCGGAATAAATAGTGATTGACTCAGACTTTTTTTGTTTTCGACCTTTAATTTCATCAAGGAGATTATCATTATAATCTGGGGGTAGGAAAGCAGTTTTGAGAAGGGTTACCAACTCATTCCAACTGTTAACTGTATTTCCAACACTCCTATACCAAATAGCAGCGTTTCCGTCGAATAACTCAAAAGCTGATCTAAACAGGACATCATCAGAAATATTTCTGGATCTAGCAGAATCTCTTACTTTTTCTAAAAATGTGGGAAGGGCTTTACTCTCACCATTAAATTTGATATTTAAATCAGAAACTCTAACAGGAGTTGAAATTTGTATAATAGGGGCTGAAACTGAACTAATAGGGGCAACGGGGACTGAAGTTGTACCACTAGTCGATGGGACGGACACATTGTCAGATGTCTCTTCCTTTTCTAAGACATCTCCAGTCAACATCAATAAATCCATCTTATAGTTGTCAATAACTTCTTTTATAGCTTCTTCTACATTATCAGGGAAATTTTCCAATCTGAAATCCAGATGACTGGACCTTGTTTTGAAACGAGCAAAGTCAGCCTTTGATGACTGTGCACTCATTGCCCGCGCAATACTTTGCAAATCTGCTAATATTGACTGGATTGTAGGCAACTCTTGATCAGGATCGACTACATTTTTAGTCAAATCAATGGAAGATGAGATGGTCTCTTTACTTAACTGACCTCTCAACAACTTACGTTTTTCTTCAACAGTCTTATTTTGGACATTAAAACCTCTTATGAAAAGTTCATAAGATAACTCATCGGTTTTCAGATCATTAACTTGGGTAGACTTCATTTTTAAAACTGGGGTGAAAACAACACACAGGGGAAAGACCAATGGGAATAGTAGAAAGTATGACTTTCGGACAAAAAACCGTTTCTATTTATCAAACGAACACAAACCTCACTTGCACTCTCACGCAGCCAGATTCTAACCTCACTGACTTT
Organism: Diabrotica virgifera virgifera; assembly: GCF_917563875.1. Taxonomy (NCBI): domain Eukaryota; kingdom Metazoa; phylum Arthropoda; class Insecta; order Coleoptera; family Chrysomelidae; genus Diabrotica; species Diabrotica virgifera. Next base: position 89,336,429 of record NC_065452.1, read on the forward strand.
GTTGCAACTTCTGCTCTTGGTCTGCAATCACTCAATAAACAAAAGAGGGGTCAATAAACTATTCGTCAAAAAATTCACACTCCACCACTGACACGGACTAACAGGGAATAACACAAGGGTACACAAAACAAACAGGAAACAACAGACTCAAATATTTTCAGACAAAACAGGGATAGACAAACACAAACAATATTGAAACTTGCTTCTCGAATGAGCTTACACGGGATAACACCAACAACGGTTCTTGTTCCGATAACTATTGGAAGTGTTCCTAGACAACTAAGCACACTTCCTTTATCACGAGTATTACACTTGTGATCTATTCTGGTACAAGAAGGGAAAGACAAATAGTAATTGGACTGACTAACTACTTTACTTCACGGATACACTCAAACTACTTCACAGGCAGACTCCAACTAACCTTTGGTATCTTTATGACACTGACAAAGCTAGATTAGTTGAGAAAAAAAATAATGGGACAACTAGACAACATTGGGAGTAAAAGCTCAAACGGAAACTACACAGACTATACACATATACTCAAATGACGAACAAAAAAAATCACAAAAACAAGTTATTCTGTAAAAAATTGTTAATCAATTATGAATAAATGCACAAATACAACTAAAATGTTATACTTTATCAATAGTTTCAATATTGGAATGTTCAACGTTACTTATATAGACTACTTGTCTATACAATCAATACTTTTTTTAAAAAAAATTTAAATATTGCTTTCACCATGGGTACTGTATTAACATCTACTATAAGTACATACATAAAAACAATGTTAATACACTACAATGAGTACATATTTACACATCCTATTGAAAATTTTATATCACTTCGTAACGTTAAAAAAATGTAGGGGCTCTTGGGCTAAACTATGTTGCGATACTGGTTGTGATAGTAGAATCGGTCTCAAATCTGGGGCAAGGAGAGGAAATTAAGTTGAAAAACAGTTGGGACTAACTAAAAAAATGTAAACTGCTTGGGAACAACTTAACGATATGACTGGGGGGTGAAAAGAGACTGGCCTCACGTTTGAGGGTGCTATTTTGTAGCGCACAACTGGACACTGAAAGAGGCAGAAAAATGAATCGGCCCCACGTTCTAGGGCGACATTTTGTAACACTTAGAAATAAGGGGGAAGATAAAAGCTTGGAAAATTTAGATACTGCTTAAATACAAAAGGGTCGAGAAAACTAGGGGATATTTATAAAAACTACTTTGCTACGGCGGCTCGTGTTTTGGTTGGAGAGCTAAGGTTGTGAGTTCGTTAAGAAGAAGTTAGGGATTAGGGAATATTTACTACTATCAAAAATTTAAACAAGGGTACTTACAGATATCCTGGGGTGTTAAATATAAATCCTGGCTATATTTTGTTAGGGCGCCTTACCAGGAGTTTTACTTTCTATGATCATCCAACATCTTAAAATTTGACTCTAAAAAGCTTTTAAAGTTTGTGGTTAAAATTTTGCCAATCATTGTCAAGAGAGAGATCATTGTCAAAACTTAAGTTAATTAAAAATCGACTTCGGTCTATGTTGGGCCAGGAGCGTTTGAATCATCTCTCTATAATGACCATTGAACACAATGTCTTAAAGTAACTAGACATGCCCGACATAATCAAGGAATTTTCAATTAAATAATCTCGAAAAGTACCTGAATTTTAACCATATAAATGTTACTATGTTTATTTTTAATATTTTACTGTCACAATATACAGTTCTTGTATTTTCTATTATTTAAAAATATATTTATAAAAGTAGATCAACAATTTTTTAATTTCTAAAAGGAAAAACGCTGTAGTTGGCTACATACCATAGTATAACAATGGTATACTGCGTTCCACCGTCACCTTTCAGTACAGACTCTTATGAAGAACAGTGTTGCCAAGAGATATTAATATTTATATTAAATAAATTTTAAAGTATTTTTATACCTCACTTGGTCTATTAAATTTGTCAGTATGTATGAGAAATCTTGTAAGCTGTCAAAGCAAAGGGAGTTTAGCTCGGTGGTAGCGCGTTCGACCGGAGATCGAGAGGTCCCTGGTTCGAATCCGTGTGTAATCTAACTTTTTTTTATTTTTAGTATTATTTTAATAAAATTTTTTGGAAAGTAGTAAGTAAAAATTAGTTTAATCTTTAAATGCAAATAACCTGTTGAAAGTATATTTATTTCTTTGAAATCATATAATAGAAGTATACCTTCTTACGTGCGTACAAAGTACACGTGTTAAAAAGTACATTTTTAAGTCACTCTTATGAATTGCAGAATTCGCTTCGCTCATTCTGAAAACTTTCACATGCGTGCCTTAAAATTGTACTTTTAACACGTATATCATAAATAACTATTAAATATAATATTAATCACAGTCTAATTATAATTAATATTCAAATGATATATCTTTAATATCGTATAAATATCTTTCATAGTACCTATCTATGAATTATTTAAAAATAATAAAACCCACAGATTTTCAAATCAAGATGTTTTGGACTTCTGGAATATTCTATTAAGACGGACTTTAAGTTCGTCTGCTTAAAACCGGCAACACTGAGCTGCAAGGGTCCATAAGTTTTATATTGGGAGATGCTACCCACACTGCAAAGTGACTGCGGAACGCAGAATAGGAGGTAGGGCCCCACATCAATTCTGTCCAGGGGCCCCCACTGCCTTAAATCCGGCTCTGTGTCTGACACCGGTGTCCGCCACCGGCAGCAAAGCATTGTTTTAAATGAACGACTACAGACGAGCCACTTGGAGTGTCTGGCTCATTATAGTGGCTCAACATTGCTTTGCTGTAATTGAACACCAGTGGCGGACACCGGTGTCAGACACCAGTGTCTTAGTCTGAAAGGGTACTGACATGTCTAATCGATAATGGTTCAGATGTAATGATGTAATAATAGGTCTATATATTCGTCCACCCTCTCAAATTCTACCTCTTATCCATCTTACAGTGTCCCTTTGCTGTTTCTTTTTTAACTTGTAATTTTTATGTACTTGGATTTATTTATATTCACTTCCGGTCCAATCTTAAAGCTAGTCCGATACAGTCTTTTCTTCCACTTGTTGCAATGAGAACCAGATCGTCAGCATACGCCAAGCATTGGTGTTCATTGTAGAAAATATTTATGTTCCATCCCACTATCCCTTACAATTTTTTCCAGAGCTATATTGAACAGCAAAGCGTAAATGAGTCTCCTTGTTGATCCCCTTTTTAAACGCTTTTATTTAGTTCAATCGTTTGCGTCAAATCTTTAAACGTTAATTTGACTGCCTTTTCTTCAATGCAAATAAATGAAATTTTGCAGACATATGCATTCGCGGGAACAACACACGAATAGTCGATCAAAATTTTTTTTGTGTTTATGAATTGTTTAAATAAAAAAACGATTTTAATGGAAAATGCTTAAATTCTCTGGTTTTTTACAATGTAGAAACTTGAAACTTTTACAGATTGTAGCTAATTATATGAACTATACATAATTTTAATGTTTACGTTATGCTTCATACATAAACAATAAAGTTTTAAATTTATCCAGTTTCTGTCCGATTTCTATCCAGTTTTCAGCGAAAAAAAGTTACAGCACCGCAGAGAAACGAATGCTGCCCTTAGTATTGTCGTGAGCTTCGACTGTCCATAAAACGCAAGGTTCGACTGTTGACTACGCTGTCGTGAACTTGGGCCCGAAAGTGTTTGCGTAAGGACAGGCTTAAAAGCCTGCATTGCGCATGCAAAGCTTACGTTGCATTAAGCTGAGTGCGATCATTAAGGCACGTATCCATACAAGGGTGAACCCCGCTCGGTGTGATGTAGCTGCTCAAATGGATACGGCATGCGCTCCTCTACATATAAACCGCAAACCGGTTGAATCGAAGAGGGTGAGCGCCGATGGGCGATCACCGACGTATCCACTATGTGGAACTACTGCACCGAGCGAGGTTTACCCTTGTATGGATACGTACCTTTAGACGGCTTGCGCATCGAAGAACTGCAGTGCGAGAAATTAACAGGATCTACACCGTGCACTAGGAAAGTATTATAAGAGATGGAAAGACTGCGAAAACTGTAATAGGTGTAAATAATGATTTTGATTTAAGAAATGTATGAAGAAATTACAGAAAATGTACAATGTAAGCATTAAAAGTTGAAATAACTGCAAAAACTGTATCTGTCATATACTTACATCCTTTTTTAAACATGACGATATAATTTAATATTTGAAAAGTGTAAGCCTAAAAAGTAAAAAATAAAAAAAAAGAAAAAAAAAAATTAAGAAACGCTTTTCTTTACATAGTTGTAAGTGACTAAAATTTAAAATATTATAAAAAAATCAATTAAAAAGTAAAAATAAAAAAAAATCAAACTCGAAGGATTATTCGAAAAAACGTTCGTTAAAAAAATGGAAAAATCTAACACATTCGTTAAAGAAAAGCGTGGGGCGCGTCTTCATAGAATAAACGGTTTGAGGATAGCGCCCCACGCTTTTCTTTAATGAATGTGTTAGATTTTTTCATTTTTTTAACGAACGTATTTCGAATCAAATTGGTGTAGTCTAGTGGGGATAGGTAGGTGTAGCAACTAGTGAGAACTCTATTGAAGTGCTAAGTGCTAAATTTTTTAGTTTTGTTTGTCTTATGGAGCTTCGTAAATAGTTTTTATTAATTTTTAATTTTGAAAAACTTTTTTCCCCACTAGCTACCGAGACAGGGAGTGTTAATAAAATTCTTAGTAATACAACTACATTTGGGTACAAAGAAATTGGGTCATTTTGGCACAAATAGTTCAAAACCTCAAAGTGTTTCATGGAGTATGATTTGGGATATATCACGCAATTCTTCCAGATGATCATTTGCCTCTATATCAGATTCTTTTTCTATTGAAAGTATTGAATGAAGATTCATACAATATTTTTCTAGTGTTTTACCATCTATTTCCCTCAATTTAAAAATATCATTTAAAAATTTAAAATTTTTACTATGAGTTTCTAGAAGCGAAAATCGGTAAATAAAAAAATTAAGAGTTTATCCGCAAATTTGCTTGCAATGCTTTTTAAATGCAATCATTTTTTCGAATCCTGAAAGAACTAATGAATATTTGTGAAAAATTTAAACTCAGATTGAAAGATTACATTATCACCGAGGGCCGAAAGTCCCTTAGAATAAACAAAAGGTCTCTTTTGAATAAGATATGTGAAATTAAAAATTACACTCAATTTTCTCTTTTTTTCACACCTCTAACTTATTCAAATAAACATTATAGAGGTTTTCATGGACTTTCAGCCCTCGGTAATAATGAAATCTTTTATTCTGCGTTTAAATTTTTCAAAAATACTAATAAATTTTTCTCAGGATTCGAAAAAAATGAATGCATTTAAAAAACATTGCAAGCAAATTTTGCGCCTACCCACTTAACAGCAATGTCTAAAGCCGGTCACTCACGATATTGCGGTGTCGTTCAATTTTGTCGAATTCGACCTAATCGGCAAAAATTTTGTTCGTGTGTGACCGTGCATAAAACAAAATCGTACAATTTTACCGCAGACACACAGCCTGTCTGCTGCAGTACTGCAGAATTGATATCATCGACTATATGTCGAACGACACCGCACCGCAGTACCGTGAGTGGCCGACTTCAAATATAGATGAACAAATTTATTTTAAGTTTAGCTTCATCTGTTAAGAGCTCGTCCACAGATTTTTCGTACCTAATCAAATAAACGTTTTTTCTCCTGGCTCGAATTTTCTTTTTAAGCTGGAAATTCGGAACTTATATAAAGATTTTCTGCAATTTCATTAAATTTTCATTTGGTCGTTAGCCATATTGTCTGTAACTTTCCATTTTTTCTATAGTTTCTGACAACATTTTTTACACAATCTGACAATTTTTTTTTGATTTTACTGATTATGCCGCCCCCCTTGTAATGCCGCCTGATGCACGGCACGGCCCTGTTTCATTGATTATCTTTTACCCTCATAGTTCTTCCCTGGTACCCAGTTTTAATGTAATTTACCTCTTTGTAGAAATTTTTTATATCATTTTTCTTGTAGTTGTCTTCAATACGTTATACTTTCTCCTCCACTTTCTTTTCCGTGCCCTTAGAATTTTCTTTACTTTCCTTCGTTGTTCCGCATACTTGTCTTATACAATTTTCTCTAAACTGCATAAGAAACGTATTATAGGCCAAAAATAATTTTGTCATTCTTTATGATTGCTAAAAAAAACACAAAGGAAAATTAGCTGTACTTCTTCACGGAATTGTCATCAGCTGCCCCCAAAATCACTTTTAGAACCTTCAATAATTTATCCGTCTTATTTTTTCATATTTTGTTTATGTGTTTTCCCTATTGACTGACGGATAAGAATTATTACTTTCGTTCAAAGAATAATTATTATTAAATTCAAAAATTATTCTTCAGTTTAATTGTTTTTAAAAGACATATACATACATAATTCCCTTTAAATTCAGGGGCACTAGCATTCAGTTCCTCTGGATTCTCTAATCTTGTACAAAGGTGGCTGTTTGAAAGTGCCGTATGTGACCGAGCGACGGCGAATGATGTACGAAAGGCCAACTAACAGTAGTAAACTTCACTGATATATCGAGTTCGTGTGTACCGTATACAAAAACACGTTTTGGCCCCTAAACTCAATGTTAAAACCCTTAAAAACTTACAAACTACTTGTTTATCAATAGAACTATACCTTTCTATTAGTCACAGTTACGTAAATGTGATGTTGTGATGTTTTGACTTAGTTTGAGTGAACTTTCAGAAGTTTGTTATTGTTTTGAACAGTGAAGTGGTTTGTTTTTAAATAATGACAGTCAACTAGTTCATATTTTCTGTCTCTACATTACTTGTTGGTAAGATTAAATAACGTTTTTTAATAGAAATAACTATAGATTATACAGAGGAAATCTTTGCGACATTCCCAGACTTTTAGCATTGAGCTTGCCGATTATTTTGATTGTTAAATTGTTTAGGCCCACACACGAATTATGCAATTCCATCTTGTTGAAATACCACAATATACCATGTATGAGCTATTTTAGGAATAATAAATTTTCTTCCTACTTATTGACTGAGTATGTATGTAAGTATTTATTCAGAGTGTCCCTTGACATAAACTATTTACTTTCTCTAGTCATAGTCAGCCGGCAATATTAATAATACTCCAGTCAATAGAGAAAAAACATGAAAAAATCTTACACAGGTAATTGAAGACGACAATTCCGTGAAGATGGACAGCTAATTTTGCTTTAGGAAACATTTAAACAATCATAAAGAGTAAAAAATCATTTTTTGTCTACAAAACATTTTTATACATTTTAGAGAAAAATGGTTAAAATAAATATTGTAGATCATAAAAAGTTCTTTATTTTTGAGAGTTTCTAAATTAAAATACGTAAAGAATTGACCGAGATAATTACAAAAAAGTCTTGTAATTTATAAAGGTTAATAACTTTGTTTTTGGCATAATAACATTGTAACATAACCATCCAAAATTGTGGCAGTTAATTAGTTATTAAAGTGACCCGTGTTGAGCTGCCCCCCCCCCCACTTGCAAAAATCAAAAAACAAATAGCCCTGATTTATGAGCTTTCATATTCCGCAAACTAAAAATTTTGCGCTAGTTCCACTGAGCAGGAATCCCCCCCCCCCCCCCCACTACTTAAAAATAGGAATATTGAATCGGTTTTTGCGGTAGAATTACGAGCTATTTATGAGCTCTTGAAATTATATAGTTTCGATTTTTGAGCTCATCCCCTTCACCCCCAAACAACCCTTTAATTGATTTAACTTAAGAGAAAAATGCCGAGAAAACTTAAAATATATCGTATTGCGGATATAATTCCAATAGCTTATATACTCTAAGAATAAACTATTAAATCACGTGCATTTCGATTATTGAGCTACAACCCCTTCGCAAGAAAACCACCCTATCTTCCCGGCTTAAGAGAAAGTTGTACTTAAAATGCATTAAATTAATTATTTGTTGACTACATATCATTTAATAATTTTTTAGCTTCCAAATTACGGGCATTTAGATCAGTAAATTGCAATTTATTTTGTATAGTGCAGTCACTGAAGGTAAAAATCAACGATTCCCTTCAATTTCGGTGAACCTTCATCGACTTTCACGAAAATTGGTCAGTGGTTAAAGGATACGTCAAGAAACAAAGGTGACATGGTACCACCTTGCCCCTTTACCCTGAGGGTGGATACCGCCCCTTCTCGGGGGTGAAAATTATTTTATAAAAAATAACTGCACAAATCAATAAAAGAACAAATTAAAAGCAAAATTTATTATATAAAGTTATTAAAATAAGTCAATACTTTTTAAGTTATTAAAGATCAAAGATTTTAATTATTCCTGAAAAAAATGCATGTTTTGAAGCGGTTTTTCGTAAATCACTGAAAAACTGTAAGTTTTTACAAAAAAGTTAATAGTAATTTAATTCGTATAGCTTATATTCTAAGAATAAACTCTTAAATCACGCACCTTTCGATTATAGAGCTACAACCCCTTCGCAAGAAAACCATCCCATATTCCCGGCTTAAGAGAGAGTTGTATTTAAAATAATTTAAATTAATTATTTGGCGACTACATATCGTTTAATAATTTATGAGCTCGCAAAATATACGCATCTCAATTATTGAATTGCCATTTTCTTTCTATAGTGCAGTCAATGAAGGTAAAAATCAACTATGACCTTCGATTTCGGTAAATCTCCATTCATTTTCACGAATTAACAATAACAACTTGCGGTTTTATCCTGGGGTATATGTCACCCCTTCTCGGGGGTGAAAATTACTTTATTAAAAATAACCCCACAAATCGAGAGAGGGACAAATTCCCTCATAAAAATGAGCTCCAGAAAAAGTTGATAGCATCAAAATTTATACTTATAAAGTATATAGCTATAAAACTGTAAAACATTTAATCTTTCAAATACTTTATTTTTTTAGATCATATTTAAAATAATAACTCCAATAATACTCGATTGACGTAAAAAATGATAGATAACGAAATTTTGAGTTTTTTTTAGCAAAGATTTTACTTGTCTTTTGATTTATGTATGAATCAAAATAACGAAGATAGAATCGATTAAGCCTAAATTTTACTACGAGAACAATGTAACTGGAGCCCTTTAACCTATTATCCTAAAAAATAAAGTATTTGAAAGATTAAGCCGCTACTTTATGTCTCGGTTGACAGCCGGTTAGTTAACCGGAATTTAATCGGGAACTCTTTAGGGTCTCTTGCGTTGTAATAAATGCAATTACAAGTATTATTATGATTATAAATAAGAATAATAATAATACTTATAATTGCATTTATTACAACGCAAGAGACCCTAAAGAGGTCACGATTAAACCCCGGTGAACTAAGTGCCTGATATAAAAATTAACAGAGTGATTAAAAAAAAATCATTTTTTTTGAAACAATTTTTGGAGTATAAATGTTGATGCTATCAACTTTTTCTGGAGCACATTTGATAGATTTTTCTAAATACTTTGACAAGTATTTAGTAAGTGTTATAAAATGCATCTCTTTCCCGTTATTTAAGCTTGAATCCTTAGATTTGAATAGTCGCAGAAAAAACTATACATTTAATTACTTATAACTTAAAAGGGTTTTTCAAATCAGCAATTTACTTGTTATATTTTTTATTAGCTTCAATTTTAGTGATGAAAACTTTTTTGTAAAAACTTACAGTTTTTAAGTTATTTATGAAAAATCGCTTTAAAGCATGCATTTTCTTTCACAAAAATTAAAATATTTGATCTTTAATAACTCAAAAAGTATTGATTTATTTTAATAACACTATATAACAAATTTTTCTTTGTCCCTCTCTTGATTTGTGGAGTTATTTTTAATAAAGTAATTTTCACCCCTCAGAAGGGGTGACATATACCCCCGGCTAAGTTGTTATTGTTAATTTTCTTTCTTGACGTATCCTCTATCCGCTCACCAATTTTCGCGAAAATTAATGGAGATTTACCGAAATCGAAGGTCATAGTTGATTTTTACCTTCATTGACTGCACTATAGAAAGAAAATGGCAATTCAATAATTGAGATGCGTAAATTTTGCGAGCTCATAAATTATTAAACAATGTCTAGTCGCCAAATAATTAATTTAAATTATTTTAAGTACAACTCTCTCTCTTAAGCCGGGAATATAGGATGGTTTTCTTGCGAAGGGGTTGTAGCTCAATAATCGAACGGCGCGTGATTTAAGAGTTTATTCTTAGAATATAAGCTATACGAATTAAACTACTATTAACTTTTTTGTAAAAACTTACAGTTTTTCAGTGATTTACGAAAAACCGCTTCAAAACATGCCTTTTTTCACGAATAATTAAAATCTTTGATGTTTAATAACTTAAAAAGTATTGACTTATTTTAATGATTTTATATAATAAATTTTGCTTATAACTTGTTCTTTTATAGATTTGTGCAGTTATTTTTTATAAAATAATTTTTACCCCCGAGAAGGGGCAGGGTAAAGGCGCAAGGTGGTACCATGTCACCTTTGTTTCTTGAGGTATCCTCTAACCACTGACCAATTTTCGAGAAAATCGATGAAGGTTCACCGAAATTGAAGGTAATCGTTAATTTTTACCTTCAGTGACTGCACTATACAAAATAAATTGCAAGTTACTGATCTAAATGCGCGTAATTTAGGAGCTTATAGATTATTAAATGATATGTAGTCGCCAAATAATTAATTTAATGCATTTTAAGTACAACTTTCTCTTAAGCCGGGAAGATAGGGTGGTTTTCTTGCGAAGGGGTTGTAGCTCAATAATCGAAATGCACGTGATTTAATAGTTTAACTCAGTCCCCCCACTAAAGTATTAAATTCCTGCTCAGTGGAACGAGCTCAAAATTTTTAGTTTGCGGAATATGAAAGCTCATAAATAGCTCATAAATCAGGGCTATTTGTTTTTTAATTTTTGCAAGTGGGGGGGGGGGCAGCTCAACACGGGTATTAAAGTGTGCTAAATTGCAATCACATCGACCACCTAATAGTTTATAAATAATTCAATATGTTTATCCCGGAGAGCGATTGTTTAAACTATACATGCCCAAACAGTCGCTCTAGACTCTAGAGGTATTTTGTAAATCGCAATCGATTATTTGAGACTTTATGTCTAATGTCTAAGGTATATTAAATAAAACTTCAACATTTTATCAAATTTGTTATTTAAAAACAGTTTGAAAAAGGATTGACTTTTTAGCATACAAACATTTATAATCAAATAATGAATGGGTTGCATGTGTGAGTCCTATTGTAGTAAAGAAAAGAGAGACATTCTCACAAACAATTTATTTTACAACTGACGACCGGTTTCGCTGTCTACAATATTCACAGCATCTTCAGGTCCCGGTTAAAGTAAAATTAAATGCTACAAACAACAAAAAACCAGAGTTAGTTAAGTGGTCTGGTTTAAATCAAAAGTTAATGATCAAGCCAATATCAAAGTACATAATATATTTATGCATGCACATGAATACCCACATGTACGTACGCATAGTGTACAATCCTCATACTCACATACATGCACGCATTCATATGCAGTGGCAACCAAAAGTATGTCAAGTATAAGATATATAGGTACTTACTTTCCGGTATAAGGGAAGAATATAGTAGTATTCAATATCATACATTTTCTCCTGCACTTTGCTAAAGGGATGGTTGGTAAAGGCATAGATTTGAATGTAATATATTAACAAAACATTGGCAGGATCTTGAGCGCATTAGTAAGATACACGACATTAAACCGAGGAACTAAAAATTGTTAGTTATATATAAAGTGATGTTATTTTTAATTAATAGTGTAGATTTTATTTATATAGGATTGTTAGATATTGTTCAGGATGTTCAAGAACTTATAGATGTAAAAATTGGGTGTGCGATTTTTTTGACAAGATTGGTCGGTTATGCAATAGTTGTGATCTGATTGTGAAATTTGTTTGATTTGTTTAAAAATTTAAATTGAAAATTGAACAATAGTAATTTGCTAAAAAATGTTTATATTAAAAATATTAAAAGTGTCAAACAATAAAGTCATTAGTAACTAATTCAGAATTAAAGTCAAGTGTATAGGTAGGTACTGCAGTAGGCGAAATTAAATTTATTGTAATATAAAGTTATAATTATCTGTAGCGCAATGAAACTTTATGGAATACAACTAAAAAAGTTTGAAAAAGTAATGTATGAAAATGATTGCATTTTATCATCACAAAGAAACCATTCAATGCAACTCAACCAGGTAATGTTTTCAAAAATTTAAATTAATTTTAAACTTACTCAACTATTTATTAAATTCAACAGATATTAACATAAATGAAAAAAGATTTTTTCATTTTCATTTATTATTTTTTCATACATTACTTTTTCAAACTTTTTTAGTTCTATTCCATAAAGTTTCATGTTTCATTGCACTACAGATAATAATTGTAACTTTATATTACAATAAATTTAAGTTCGCCTACTGCATTACCTACCTATACACTTGACTTTAATTCTGAATTAGTTATTAATGATTTTATTGTTTGACACTTTTAATATTTTTAATATAAAAATTTTTTTAGCAAATTACTATTGCTCAATTTTCAATTTTAATTTTTAAACAAATTAAACAAATTTCACAATAAGATCACAACTATTGCATAACCGACCAATCTTGTCAAAAAAATCGCACACCCAATTTTTCATCTATAAGTTTTTGAACATCCTGAACAAAATCTAACAAACCTATATAAATAAAATCTACACTATTAATTAAAAATAACATCACTTTATATATAACTAACAATTTTTAGTTCCTGGGCTTAATGTCGTGTATCTTACTAATGCCCTCAAGATCCTGCCAATGTTTTGTTAATATATTACATTCAAATCTATCCCTTTACCAACCATCCGTTTAGCAAAGTGCATGAGAAAAAGTATGATATTGAATACTACTATATTCTTCCCTTATACCGGAAAGTAAGTATATATCTTATACTTGACATATTTTTGGTTGCCACTGCATATGAATGCATGCATGTATGTGAGTATGAGGATTGTACACCATGCGTACGTACATGTGGGTATTCATGTGCATGCATAAATATATTATGTACTTTGATATTGGCTTGATCATTAACTTTTGATTTAAACCAGACCACTTAACTAACTCTGGTTTTTTGTTGTTTGTAGCATTTAATTTTACTTTAGCCGGGACCTGAAGATGCTGTGAATATTGTAGACAGCGAAACCGGTCGTCAGTTGTAAAGTAAATTGTTTGTGAGAACGTCTCTCTTTTCTTTACTACATTTATAATAACTTCGATATTTTTTATGTCACATGCTTGAAAGTAGGCTCAATGAAAAGCTGGTGAAAAGCAAGAAACAGAACCTTCTATGACCAATATCAATAGACAATGACGATGACTAAACAAGAAGAAAACTTTAGAATAGTCGCGAGAAAGATCATGAGAACCATACTGGGTCCAATCAGAACAGAACAAAATGAATATAGAAGCCTAAGAAATGCAGAGATTAGGAAAGCACTCAAAATAGATATCGTGACCAAAATAAAGCGATGTAGAGTTAGATCCGGTGGGGAAGTCCTTAACCCCAACACGGCGCGTCCCAATGGCTGATAGGGAACGTTCCTGTAGATATACAGGACAGGTACGAATAAGGCTTCGCCAAATAAGTACCGGCGGATCAACTGAGGACATGACACAGGACAGCAGCTGTGTCATTAGTGGCTCGCGGCTAAGGAATACAATTCCTAACAGGTGCGGTGCCATAAAGTCGCAGGCGACAATCAAATAATGATTTAACCGGCTGCGATACTGCGAACCTAAACCTAAATAAAAACCGAATGTGCGCCGGTATAAGCAATCAACCGTTACCAGGAGGTACGGAAGGGCACTCTATTGTCCTGGGGTTGAGAAATCGGCCCCGAAGGCGGATGAGCTGAAAATTCAGTCAACGGCAGTGGAATCAGGAAAGCAACGGGAAACTACCTGATTATAACTTCCCTAGTAACTCATGATGACAGATGTTAATAATGTAAATATATTTACTAATCATGGGACTCGGAATCCAAGATTCGGCGTGGGAAACAGCAGGGTTTCCCCAGTCGTCAGCAAGCGAATTCCCTGTAATTCATCAAATTTGGTAATAGATAAGGAATGTTTAATAGCGACTTGGAATATTACAAGTATGTTTGAGTCTGGAAAGATTCACAATACGATCAAGGAAATGCGAAGGTTAAATATAAATATCTTAGGTATAAGCGAGATGAGGTGGCCGGGTTCTGGCCATATAACGATAGATAATTATGAAATTTACTACTCTGGTGAAGAAGGTCCGCAACATAGAAATGGTGTGGCATTTATTTTAGAACAAAATGTCGCAAAATCAGTAAAAAATATCGTGCTATACTCAGATAGGTTAATAATGTTACAAATAAAAACAAATCGTACAGACTTAAACATCATTCAGGTATATGCACCTACACAACAATATGACGATGAAGTTGTCGAAAGCTTTTATTCAGATCTAGACTATTTATTATCACTCACAGGAAGCCAAGATATAAACATTGTATTGGGGGATTTCAATGCCAAGGTTGGAAGAGGTAGTGAAGAAGATGTCGTTGGCAAGTTTGGTTTAGGAACGAGAAACGACCGTGGAGATAGAATGATTAGATTTTGTGTAGAAAAACAATTAGTAATTTCCAACACTTTTTTTGACTTGCCTAAGCGACGACTTTACACCTGGAAATCTCCTATGGACACTTACGGAAGAATAGTAAGAAATCAAATTGATTATATCTGTATATCAAAAAGATATAGAAATGCTATCTTGTCCTCCAAAACATATCCAGGAGCGGATGTACCCTCCAACCACAACTTACTAGCAGCTAAAGTATTACTTAAATTTAAAAAGATTAAAAAACCCAAAATATCTCCTAGGATCAGCAAAGATAAACTTTCAAATGCGGAAGTGAAAGAAATAGTAACCGATAAATTAGAAGATCAGTTTCAGAAATTGGGAAATAAAAATTCAGAAGAACAATTATGGGAGTCATGCAAAGAAACATTGGAAAAAGTCCAAGAAGACCATCTAATGGAAAATCAGCGTAGGAATAAGCAACAGTGGATGACAGAAGAGATATTGAATTTAATGGATGCAAGAAGAAAATATAAGAATGCTAATCTGACAGAATACAAAAAGCTAAACAGTATGATTCGAAGAAAAATAAGATCAGCTAAATCAGAGTGGCATAAACAACAATGTAAAGAAATTGAGAACTACGAGCGTATCTATGACGCATTCAATATGCACAAAAAACTGAAAGAAGTTGCAGGACTGAATAAAAAATGTAATCCTCCACTAATCGAAGATAAAAACGGAAAAATTATAATCGATATCGAAGGTCAACTAATACGATGGACAGAATATATAAAGGAATTATTCGATGATGAAAGAAGCGAACTAGAAACGCTAAATGACATAAGCGGTCCTCCAATATCTAAGGAAGAAGTGCAATACGCTATAAAGAACGCAAAAAACGGGAAGGCGATCGGACCAGATGGGATTTACGTAGAAACACTAAAGCTTTTAGGTGTCGAGGGCATTAAGATACTTACGAAATTGTTCAACTTAATCTATGAAAGCGGAAAAATTCCTAAAGATTGGCTTAAATCCTCATTTGTTGTACTACCAATGTATTGAAATGTAGCCTAATGAGTCATGTATTGAAAACGTTTCTTAGAATCATTCATCAAAGAACATATAGAAAAATTGAGGAAAGAATCTCAAGTACTCAATTCGGTTTTCGCTGTGGCCTTGGAACGCGTGATGCACTATTCGCAACCCAAGTTTTAATTCAGAGATGCAGAGATGTAAATCATGACGTTTTCATGTGCGCGATTGATTTTGAAAAGGCCTTTGATAAAGTTCGCCATGAAAAAATGCTACATATTCTCAAAACTACCGGTCTGGACGGTAGGGACATTAGAATAATCGCAAATTTGTATTGGGGCCAGGCTGCATGTATTAGGGTTGCGAATCAGTGCTCTGAAGAAGTAAAAATCAAGCGCGGAGTTCGACAAGGCTGTATATTGTCACCAATGTTGTTTAATCTTTACGCTGAAACAATCTTAAATGAAGTCTTGGAAAACGCAAAAGAGGGAATACTCATTAATGGTATGCTTATGAACAATATCAGATACGCAGATGACACCTTGTTGCTGACTGGATCAATTGAACATCTTCAAGCGTTATTGAATCGAATGGTGGCATTCTGCGCGATATATGGACTCAAACTCAACGCAAGAAAAACAAAGTTTATGGTTATTAGTAAACAGGCAGCCGTAAATAATAATAACTATAACGTAACAATCGGTAATGACTCAATTGAACGAGTAAGTAATCTTGTATATCTGGGTACTCATATTAATGAAAGCTGGAACCCTAGTACAGAAATAAAAAGTAGAATTGCCAAAGCAAGAACAAGTTTTATGAAATTTAAGAAAATCCTGTGCAGTCATGATCTAAATTTGGAACTTCGCATAAGAATGGTCCGATGTTATATATTCCCAGTACTACTTTACGGGGTTGAAGCATGGACACTGACAGAATCGCTTTTGAAAAACCTAGAAGCATTTGAAATGTGGGTCTACCGCCGTATTCTGAAGATCAGTTGGGTAGAAAGAGTCACAAACGAAAGGGTTTTGCAACGTTTGAATAAAAGTTGCGAAGTAGTGAACACGGTTAAAAGGCGCAAATTGGAATACTTTGGTCATATAATGCGTCACCCAGAAAAATATGACATACTTCACCTTGTCATGCAAGGTAAAATAATGGGAAAAAGAAGTGTGGGCCGCCGTACAACTTCTTGGCTTAAAAACCTACGCCAATGGTTTGGGAAAACTAGCACTGAACTATTTCGTGCGGCTGTAAATAAGACAATGATTGTTAATATGCTGCACAACATGAGAGCCAACGATCGACAAGCGGTCTCGGCACCTTAAGAAGAAGAAGAGTTAGATGGTTAGGTCACATCTGACGGGCAGGAGGTGAAGCAGTGACATATGCTATGATAGAATGGAATACAGGAGAAAGAAAGAAAAGAGGAAGACCAAGATCAAACTGGCTGTAAGAAGTTGAAGGAGACTTAAAAAACGCCGGAGTCGGAGAATGGCAGGGAAAAACTAGAGACAAGAAAAAATGGAGAGAAATCGTTAAAAAGATAACATAAACAAAAAGTACTGATCTCAAGAAATAGGATCTAGAAAGCTTTCGTGACTTAGCCCCACATCGAGGTGTACAGTCATGATGTATGTATCTACGGGGATCCTACAGCCTCTGCCGCATCCCACATTTCGATCTCCACCTTTTTCGGTCGGTCCATTTCTCCTCATTTATGGCTCTATCTCTCACTATTCCTCTGATTCCTTCTCTCCATTCTAATGCTCTAATCTTCCTCTCTTTCTTCTATTCCATGGACCATAGTTAAGGCCTGTTTTAGCCACCGTTCATCTTTCATTCGCATTACATGCCCATAAAAGCTGTTTGGATTCTATTGTATCTACGGTATTGTAAAAAATGATTCCTTCATTTGGGTTATGATCAAGTGTGGATATCTGACACGCTCTTCTTAAGGGTCGTTTAGACACAGCGATAAATCAAACAACTTATCGATATCAATCGAGTTGTTGCAATTTATCATTGTGTGTAAACGGTGCATCGCAGCGACTTATCGAAGTTGGAGTTGGATTGAAGTTGGTATCGGGTTGCATCAACTTATTGCAACTATCGAGTTGTTTTAATTTATCTTCGTCTCTAAACGGTACAGCGATTTATCATTGGAGTTGGGTTGCATCAATCAACAATAATAATTAATATAATACTTTTATCAACTATAAGAATTATATGTGCAGGGTGATTGATTAGTGGGGTTAAGGTCCGTAGATCCGTTATAATAATAGATAGCAATAAAAGTTAATAACAAAAATTGTAGCCAACTTTGAGATTCACATTTCAAAATTAATTAGAATGTTACAGGGTGTTCGATAACATAGTGGCAGACCAAACTTATGTTTTTTTAAATGGAACACCCTGTATTTTATATTATATTCAAAATCTTCTTAACTTCGCCAGTACAAAAGTATAAAGGATTGTTATGTTCAGGGCCGGTTCTAGAGTTTTGAGCGCCCCGGGCAACACAAAATTCGGCGCCCTTTCAAAGAAGAATCTACAAATGTACTGCAAATATAAAAAACATGACAAAAATTTCAGTAAAAAATGACAAAAATTTTTAAACTTTCACAATAGAGAACTGTGTAAAAATATATGTATTTAAAAATATTACAATACCTAGTTATTATTATTTATAACTGATGCAACATATGAAATAACAAGCGCATTTGAAGTTCAAGCGATGAAAAAGCGAGATAAAAGATAAAGACAAATGCAAAAATGTCAACAAACAGAAAAACATGTGTATAAACGTTTTTTCAATACCAAAAAAGATGTTAATTGTGTGCAAGATATGGCTGCATCCCCAATGACGAAATTGTCGGATTGATAGCCACATGATATAGAAAGAGAAATTCTTTTTAAACAAGAGCTTATACACCTTGTGGTTCCCTTCATGTTACAGCCATTGTCATATCCTTTGTATCTACAATAATTTGAATTCAATTGAAAATCATTCATTAATTGTTTCATTATCTATCTCATAATTTAATGAGTAGCTTGTTGATGCTTTAACTTCTTGGTAGTCAATAAAATGCTCCCTGATTTTTATGTAGATGTCATTAATATCGACTAAACGTAACGTTAATAATTGTTAAAGTTGTTCCTTATGACTACTATCACTAGTAGAATCTAAAATATTGCTACAATATTTTGCTTTACGGGTACGTTCCAAAATATCTTCAGGAACAGAAGATGGCAATAATGTGCTTATTTGGTATAGTTTTACTGCAATAAGTAATTTCATTTGATATTATTTGAAGAATTTGTTCATGTAAAGGTAATAAAACTATTAATTTCTATTTGGGTTAAAAGGAGGAGATTTTCCTTTTTGCAAAAAAAAGGTAGCAACTTTATTTGGAGCGTAACTCGCTTAGTTTTGATGGTAGAAACTTTTATAACAAAATAACAATAACGCTTTTTTAACACTTTAAAAAAGTTTTAATGAGTTTTCCCCGAAAAGTGCTTCATTTTTTGGTTATCTCACATTGAAATACTCAACTTGGAATTTGACGAATAAGAACATATTTTTCATGAGCTATAACTTAACTTTTACTAGATCTATAGACTTATGAATATATCATTTTCGTTTTTTATAAGCTACCGTTCTACTAAGAATATGTTTTTCCATAAAATAGTTACTTTTTGAGTTATTTGTAAAAAATCACCTGAAAACGTGGGTTTTTTGTAAAAAAGTAAACATTTTCACTCAAAAATAACTCGGAAAGTATTGGCTTAATTAAAAAAAAACTTTATAATAGAACAAAAGTTGTTTGAAATCAGCCTATTTATCCATTTCCGGACTTACTTTAAACGTATGTTTTTCACCCCCGAGAAGAGGTGACTTCCACCTCTCAAGTAAAAACAACCAACGGCATAAGTCCAACTTTGAAGTGGAAGGTAAGCGGAACCTAAATCCAAATTTCAAGCAAATCTGTCACGACCATGAAAATTACACGGTATCGCAGTATCGCTGTATTTCACGTTCATTTACTGGGCTATACAGGGTGTTTCATTAATAATTGTCCATATAGTAACTGGAGAAACCTTAGCACAAAATACGAAGATTTAACCTAAAACACTTAAATAAAATGTGGTTCTTTACTGAGTTAGAGGGTGTTTTATCTAAAAATTTAAAAACTATTTTTGCTCAGCATTTTAAAAATATTCAACGTATTCTTTTCATACTTGTCAGAAAGTATAGTTACTATACAAACTACTAAACTACGTTAAACAAACGTTTCTGGCTATTACCAGAGGCGTACGACGGGGGAAAGTGAATGGTTGACCCTTTCCAAATTCTACGCCACTGGCGGAATTGCTATTTTAGTTCACTTTTTGGATTCTCCAATACTTTCTATGAAAATAATATACTCTTCATTCGTAACGATAAAGTCATTAGTTTTCGAGATCTTTGAAGTTAAAATTGAAACGACACGGTTATTTTGATTAATGTATTGTGTCGCATCATTTTTAATTTCAAATATCTCGAAAACTAATCATTTTATCGTTACGAATGAAGAGTATATTATTTACATAAAAAGTGTTGGAAAATCAAAAAATTACACTAAAATAGCAATTTCGTCAGTTGCGTAGAATTTGGGAAGGGTCAACCAGCCACTATCCCCTGTCGTACGCCTCTGGTAGTAGCTAGAAACGTTTGTTTATCATAATTTAGTAGAGTGTATAGTAGTCGCACTTTCTGCCAAGTATGAAAAGGATACGCCAAATAGCTTTAAAGTACTGGGTACAAATAATTTTTAAATTTTAATCATATGTCAAAATAACTGTGCCGTTTCATATTTAACTTCAAATATCTCGAAAACTTTATCGTTACCAATGAAGAGTACATTATTTACGTAGAAGTGTTGGAGAATCTGAAAATGGCACTAAACTAGTAATTCCTCCAGTGGCGTAGAATTTGAGAAGTGTCAACCATTCACTATCCCCTGTCGCACGCCTCTGGTAGTAGCTAGAAACGTTTGTTTATCATAATTTAGTAGGGTGTATAGTAGTCGCACTTTCTGCTAAGTATGAAAAGGATAAGTCGAACAGATTTAAAATGCTGAGCAAAAATAATTTTTAAATTTTTAGATAAAACACCCTGTAAATCAGTAAGGAACCACATTTTATTTAAGTGTTTTAGGTTAAATCTTCGTATTTTGTGCTAAGGTTTCTCCAGTTACTATATGGACAATTATTAATGAAACACCCTGTATACATAATATAGTACGTATCGCTTACTATTCTTAAATTTGTTGATAATAATTATTTAAAAACTTGATCTTCCTTTCATTTTGTAAGTAGATTGTTAACGTACCTAAGCGATACGTGACAAATGTCCTGTTTAAAAATATGAACACTTTTAATAGATCCTCAAAAGCATTTGTCTGCAGTAAAGAGTGGTAAAAGCCATAATATAACAATTCTTAGGTTACGTTATTTTTATTAGTGAATTTTAGTCTGTTAATCTTTTTTTTGAGTTATAAATTCTAACTATAGATAGAAATACTTTTCTTATAGATATTACAATTTAATTAAATCAGTGTTTAAGGAAAAATGTTAATATATAAAATCTAAGAAAATAATGAATGTAAAAAGATATTTTATTTTTATATCGGCGTCCCTCAAAATTTAGCGCCCCTCAAAACTGGGCGCCCGGGCGGTCGCCCGGCTCGCCCGCCCCTTTATCCGGCGCTGGTTATGTTATACAGGGTATTTTACAGAGTTATAAACAATTTTATATGACAAATTGTAACAATTTAACTCATTGTATAAATAAAAATATGCACAAAAGCAATGGATTATTGATGCCATATTTTTTTATTTATTATCAAAATTTTCATAAATTATTATTCTTCTTCTTCTTTTTGTATAGACATGACTGTCTGTTTTTTCAATGTACCTCTAGTAAGTTGTCGTTCCATCGTTTTCGTGGTCTTACTATCGACTTGTATCGTCTTCCTATTGAGAAACCGTCTCTCGCTGTTCTGACTACTCTGTTGTCATTCGGCTTATGTGGTCATTCCATTATATTCTTCTGTTTCTTACCCTGTTTTCTGTCGTATATCTGCACTTCTAGATCTGTCCCATAGAGTCTTACTATCGATTTTTCGAAGGGTTTTCATCTCCGCTGTTTCGAGCAATCTTTTTGTCCTCTCTGTGTCTGGTCGTGTTTCTGCCGCGTATGTCATTATTGTTCTGATGACTGTTTTGTAAATTCTGCCTTTGTGTCATTCAGGCAACCTGTGGCTCTGTTTGCTCTATTAATTTGATCTTCCACTTCTGTTTCGAGCCTTCCGTAGCTAGATACTGTGTTGTCTAGGTATTTAAACTCCATCACTTGTTCTATTATCTGACCTTCCAGCTTCAATTTAAATCTTATTGGATCTGCTGTTATAACCATGCATTTTGTCTTTTTTTGGGGAAATTAACATGTTAAATTTTCTGGCGGTTATGTTAAATTGGTGCAGAATGAGAATACGTTATAAGTCATCTTCATTTTGAGAGATTAGTATTGCATCGTATGCATATAAGGTTATTTTGAGTTGTTTGTCTCTCATTTGGTATTCTTTTTTAGTTCTTACTTTTTTTATTATTTCGTCCATGATCAGGTTGAACAATAAAGGACTCAATGAATCCCCCTGTCTTATCCCATTGCCGGCTTCAATTAGGTCAGTTAGTTCATCTTCCACTTTTACTTTTATTGTGTGGTTCTGGTAGATTTTTTGGATCGTTTTAATGATTCCTTGAGGTACCTCTCTGGAGTATAACAAATGGATAACGTCCTTTAATTTGACCATGTCAAATGCTTTCTTAAGTTCCACGAAACATAAATATGCCGGTTTGTTGTATTCCAACGATTTCTCTTGAACTTACCTCATTATAAATACAGCGTCAGTGCATGACCTTCCCTCCCGACCTAAAATCTTGTTGTTCTTCTGCTAATGGTATAATTTCAGTCAATTTGTTTGTTATCACTTTGGTTGTTAATTTTAATGTTGCGTTTAATAAGTTCATTCCTCTATATTTCTCCGGGTCCGATTTGTCTCCTTTTTTGAAGGGAGATATTAGAATGCTTGATCTCCATTCTTGTGGATACTTGATCTCCATTCTTCTGTTTTGTTCTGTTATGTTTTGTATTAGTTTTAATAGTTGTTTAGTTAGATCTTGTTCTCCGTACTTTAGGAGTTCGTTCGTATATCAATATCATAAATTATTGATATTGCTAATTTTCTTTATATTGAATACAGGGTGAGTCAAAACGCAAGTACCTACATTATTTTCTCGGTAATTTTAAATGGAACACCCTGTATTTTATATCACTATCGAAAAGTATCATTACCGTACTTTAATTTTTATAAAACATTCCCTGTCTAAATTTATTAGTTTTCGAGATATTTTCATTTTTCAGAGCAAATTATTAATTACGGGTCTAAAACTGACAATTTACGATTAAGCACTGATTATATCAATCTGGTAACAAATGTAACAATGTAGCAAATAAAGAAAGAAAAATTATTTATTAGTAATAAATTTTACAAAAAAAAAACAACCACAACATACTTACACAATTTTTGAAACAATTAAAACTACTTTTGTGTGTAAGTGTAAGAAACAAGAAAGAAAAATAATTTATTAATTATAAATTTTAAAAAAAAAAACAAACACAAAACAAAAATTTTGTGAAATCAAATAAAAACTACGTTTGTATGTAAATGTACCAATGTAACAAATAAAGAACGAAAAATAATTTATCAGTAAAAAATTTTACAAAAAAGACATGAACACAAAACACAACGTTTTTGAAAAAATTAAAATATTTTACATATTTATGTTATTACACATTTTATGCATGTCTAAAAACGGTTATTGGATGAGTTACTTACACCACGAAGCATTTGTAAATTAACACTTCGAAATACACTTTTTATTCTATTTTTCGTCTCATCTCTTGTTGTTGGAGGCATTTTATAACCTTCATTCTATTTTAAAAGCAACCCCAAAAATCAGTCCAGTTTATTAAATTCTGGTGATCTGGGTAGCCACGCTACTGGTCCATTGAAAAATGAAAATACCTCGAAAACTAATAAATTTAGACATAGGGAATGTTTTATATAAATTAAAGTACGGTAATGGTACTTTTCAATAGTGATATAAAATACAGGATATTATACCATTTAAATTTTACTGAGAAAATAATGTAGGTACTTGAGTTTTAACTCACCCTGTATTAGATATAAAGTAAATTAGCAATATCAATCATTTTTAAAGATTTGGGCAATAAATAAAAACTATGGCATCAATAAACCATTGCCGTAGTGCTTATTTTTATTTATATACAGTGAGTTGAACTTGTTACGATTTTCATATAAAATTGGTTATAACTTTGTAAATACCCTGTATAACATACCCAACCTTTATATTTTTGTATGAAGAAGGTAACAGGATCTATTTGTTAGGATAAAAACTCGATATAATGTATTGAAGGGTGTAAAGTGAACACAATACTCCCCTCTTCAACTTGTTGTGGTCAATCACATCGCGAAAAATCACAACAACATATCGCAGCGTCTACGTTTCAATCATCAACAAATCACAGCAACTTGTCATCACAATAAGTTGCTGTGACTTATCGCTGTGTCTAAACGACGCTTTAGATACTCCATTTCTACTACTTCCAGTTTTTTCTTCTCTTCCATTATAATTTGCCAACATTCAGATCCGCACTTCAAAATTGGTTCTACAAATTGTAATTTTTGTTCTAAACTAATTTTAGGAAACCAAAGTAACGAATTTGGAAACGGGCGACTGTGCCAAGTGAAGAGAGCAAGAGTAAGACCTCAAATACGCTGGAGCGACATCAAAAGAGTCACAGGACCAATGTGGAAACGCCTCACACACAACAGTGATTAATAGCGAGAAATGGGAGAGGTCTTTATTCGACAATTCGAATTGAAAAAAGGCTTTATAAAAAAAGTAACGAAATTAGTGTTTGTACCATATTTCGGCCCTGTTATATTTTCTGCTAAATGCCCCGTTTCGAAGTTCCTTCCTTCGCTATCAGTCTCCCTGGTAGTTATTTAAATTCTTCGAATTTTTATATCTCTAATCGAGAGATGTGGACCTCTTCCTTCGTCCTTTATTCTAAGATATTCCGTTTTGTTTATGTTGACTGTCTCCAATTTTCGTATTCTTCGGTTAACTTTCGAATCATAAGATTATTTCTTTCTCATCGTTTGCCTTAGTCACGTGATCGTCTGCGAAGAAAAGATTTGTTATGCACTTGTTTCCAAGTTCTATTCCCATTCCTGTGCATTTCTCCTTCAGTGGTTTAATGCTTCCTGAATATAGATTTTGATTAGAGTTGGGAAAGAACAATCCTTGTCTTGAGCCTTTTGTGACAGGAAGTGCGTCTGAAATTTTATTCTCCAATTTCACAGCACTTTTTGCATCCTTGTACATGTTCACTGTAGCGTTGATGTATGTGTTACCGGTCAAACCCGATTTCAGGATAAACTAGTTTGGCCTAGGCCAAACTAGTTTATCCTGATATAAAGACGCACACTTCAGGCCAAACTAGTTTATCCTGAAGTGTATGTTTTTATATCAGGATAAACTAGTTAAGCCTAGTCTAAACCAATTTAATCTAGTCGAAAGTAATTAATCACAGATTGGTTGCTGATTTAAACGTAAGTTTAGAAGACACTATTAAGAGTTATAAGACTTTTAAGTATTTAGGGTAAATGATAAACCGAGATGGCACTTGTATGAAAAATATAGAAATGAAAATAGTACGGGAAAAACAAGCCACGAAAGCACTCCATGGACTGATATGGAAGAACACTAACTAAAGAAAACAAAAAAGGATTTTTCAGGGCATAGTGCTGAATATTACCCTACAAGATCGGAAAAGTAGCCAGTGACAACAATAATACAAAATAAAATACGAACAGCTGAATTGGAGTTTATGAGAAGGTGTCTACAAATTACCAGGTAGGATAGAATAAGAACAGCGGAAATATGAAACAGAATAGAAGTAGAATGCTCAATTACAAAAAAGTTGTGGTAGTAAAAGTAAATTACGTATTTTTTATGGGAAATAAGCCACAATTTTACTAAAAAATGAATTTATTAACGTTTCGAAGCCCAAATCGGGTTTCGTTGTCAAAATACAAAATACTATTGTATATATATAGTATTTTGTATTTTGACAACGAAACCCGATTTGGGCTTCGAAACGTTAATAAATTCATTTTTTAGTAAAATTGTGGCTTATTTCCCATAAAAAATACGTAATTATAAAAATGCCACAAGGAAATAGCTTCAGAACAACAGTAAAAGTAAAGCCCTGAAACAGTACGAGCATGTACAAAGAATGACGGAGCACAGGTGACCGAAAAGATTACTGGACTGGGACCCGCGCGGAGGAAGACCTGCTGTGAGATGGAAAACTCACATAGGAAATGCTATGATAGATAGAGACCTCAGAGATGGCGACTGGGAGAATAGAGTGCCATGGAAGACGAAAACGACAAACTCATAAAACTCATAATGGGAAAAAGTCAAGAAGAAGAAAGTAATTCAGCGAAATAGTACGGCTTAGTATAAATAATAAATTGAATAAAATACTTTGTTCTTGAAAAAATGATCATTTTTATTAAAATCATAATTACATATTCGTCACAAACAAACAATAATATTGAGTTATATTAGCGGTCGGACGGACAGACAGCCTAGGTCAAATTTCTCACCTTTAGAACCATCTAGTGGTAGTGGGTAGGAACTCCTTTGGACAGTCATATCAGGGAAAATGAATCAATCCCTGCCCTCCGTAGATTCCAGGGGTTTCCTGACCCAGGAAACTAGTACCTGTTTAGGGTGCCTTGTCCAGGGTTACGGATGAAGACCACAACGGCAGCCATGGCGGAGAAGAAGGAACACCTTCGGTACGGTATGGATGGCGGACGTGGCAGCCCCTTGATTTTAGGGTTGGTATGAGATCAAAGGGGTAGATAGAACTCCTCAGCCGTAGCGAAGGCAATCTATCTAAGAGATGGACACTCTGATGTAAAATCCTGGCCCTCCAGGTTGGGGGTTGAGGCATCGGGCTAACTCCTCGATACTCGGAAAATAAAAAAAATGTTAAAAAACCCAAATCGTCTCGGACAAGGATGGAAATACGGAAACGAACTCGACAAAGAAAACGGACACTGAAATTTGGAACATGGAACATTCAGGGAATCTCAACAAAGCAAACGGAAGTGCTCAGTGAACTAAAACACCAAAAAATTGACCTCGCGGTACTAACAGAAACCAAGAAAAAGAACCAAGGAGCGGAAAATATAGGCAGTTACGATCACTTCTATAGCGGGGTCCCTAAGGAACAAAGAGCATGTAAAGATGTATCTATTGTGGTACACAAGTACACAAGAAATTTAGTAAACCGATCACATCGTGGGAAGCGGTAAACGAGCGAATAATAAAACTTAACATGAGTATATATGGGCACAGACTAACAATCATAGGAGTATATGCGGTAAACGATGATTATCCAGTACACATTAAAGACCAGTTTTTCATAGATCTAAATCACGCTATAGAGTAGATAGGAAATACAAGAGAAATCATTATACTAGGGGACCTAAACGGACGAGTGGGAAATAGACAAAATCATAAAGTAGTTGGAAGATATGGTGAAGATACGACAAACGATAACAGAATAAGAATTATAGACCTATGCGAACAAATGGAATTGAAAATACTAAATGGTTGGTACCAACACAAAGACGTACACAAGTTCACCTGGACACAAAACACACGAGGACTAAAATCAATTATAGACTACGCGATAATGAAACAAAAATCTCACAGTATAGTTTCAGATGTCAGGGCATATAGAGGATTAACTTGTGGTAGCGATCACCATTTCCTTGGTATAAAACTTATCTTTCCGTACAAATATGAAAAACAGACAGAAGAAGTGAAGCAATATGAAGAGGAAATTACACAAATAAGATACAACCTAAATAGTTTAGTACAAGAAAGTGTGAAAATTTTATACAATAGAAGACTCGACCAAAAACTAAAAGATCTATAGAAGAACAATATATCTACTTGAAAGGATGTATACACTCGGCCGCAGAAGAAGTCTTAGGACAGATAGAAAAGAACACAAAAACAAACCATATTGGTGGGACGAAGAAGTCGAATCAGAAATAGAAGAAAAGCGAAGAAAATACCAGAAATACATGAGTACAAGAGATGTAGTAGACCAACTAGCTTATAAGGAAGCACAAGCAAACGTACGCAGAATGATTAGGCAGAGCAAGAACGAAAAATGGGAAAAGCAGTGTACACGAATCAATACATACATCGGAGGTAGGAAATCCACTGAGAGCTGGAAAATTCTTAGAAATCTACGCAAAGAGACAGGAAAAGAACTTGTAACTGCAATATCACCGAATGAGTGGAGTATTTCAGCGACCTACTTACAGAAAAAAGAAATGAATGCGAAACATTAGAACCATCCCAGGACACAGTAGAAGTAGCAGGATCTCCAATAAGGCTATCCACCAATGAAATTAAGAAAGTATATACCGAACTAAAAAAACGGTAAAGCACCAGGACCTGGGGGGATTCCAGCCGAGTTAATAAAAAACGGAACTCCAAGACTTTACGAGCACATAAGGAAACTACTACAAAGATGCATCGACAACAAAGAAGTCCCACAAGAATGGAAATTATCGTATATGTCATCAATATACAAAAAAGGAGATCGAAAATAATGTGATAACTACAGGGGTATTTCCGTTACACCAACAATCAGCAAGATATACGGAAGGATCTTAAAAACCGAATAGAAGACGAATACAAGGAAATGGAGGCAGAAGAACAAGCAGGATTTAGAGCCGGAAGATCTACAATTGACCACCTTTTTGCAATCACACAAGTCATGGAAAAGAAAACAGCGGTTAACCAAGAGATTAATTTCGTATATATTGACCTGAAAAAAGCATACGACAGCGTACCTTTGGTAAAGTTATGGAAGGCAATGAAGAATACAAATATAAACATAGAAATCATAAAAATAATTAAAAATTTTTATAACAACTCGACCACGAGAATTAAACAAGGAAACAAACTCACCGAAGGATTTCTGACAAATAAAGGGCTTAAACAAGGATGCTGCCTCTCTCCAACACTTTTTAAAATATATTTAGAACAAGCTCTTAAAAATTGGAAACGGAAATGCAAGAACATGGGACTCCCACTAAATGACCATACACTATATACTCTTTGTTTCGCAGACGACCAAATACTAATAGCACAAGACTACAATGATATATGTTACATGACAAGAAAGCTAATAGAGGAATACAGGAAATGGGGACTAGAGATCAACATAAGAAAAACCAAATATATGAATATCGGTGGAATGCAGCAGGACTTGATACTAGAAGGAGGAGGAACAATCAGTAAATGTAACGAATATAAATACCTGGGTATGAAAATCACGAATGATGGAACACTGGACGGAGCCATTAAAGAACGAAATACTCAGGGTAGGAAAGCAATTACGCTCCTAAACTCAGTACTCTGGGACAAGCAGATAAAAAACCAAAACAAGAAAAAGATCTATAACGCCGTAGTGAAAAGCATCATAACATACAGCTGCGAATAGAGATGCATCAAGTCAAACTAGTTTGATTTTATTCAACAAACTTGACTTGAAAACCAAACTTTTTTTAAAAAAGGTTTGACTTGACTTGATTTCGATATCTTTAGGTTTGACTTGAAATCAAACTTCTTCAAACAGTTTGAAGTTTGAATATCATATTACGCAACGTGTTTATTTCCAATTGCCGACTTTTGTTTTGACTTATTTGGATAGGTCGGAATGTGCACTCTGCTAATCTGTATTCTGCAAGAGAAAAAAATCTGTAGTCGAAGCAGAATTAATTAAGAAAAATAAATATACGGATTTATTTGATGTTGCGGCAGGTGATTTCAAAACAATTAAAATTGCAAAGTGTCATCATCATCATTCTCTTTGCCTTATCCCTATGCGGGGTCAGCTTCCCTAATTGCATTTCTCCACACAATTCTATCTTGGGTCATGTCAATGTTAATCCCCTTTACCAACATGTCCTGCCTTATCGTCTCCCCCCAGGTCTTCTTTGGTCTTCCTCTCCTACTCCTTCCAGGAATCTGCACTTCTGCTATTCTTTGTATTGGGTGATTAAGGTCTCGACGTTGAACATGACCAAACCATCTTAACCTATGCTCTCTCATTTTAGCATCAATTGGTGCCACACCTAGACTTCCCCTAATATACTCATTTCTAATTTTATCCTTCTTTGTCACCCCACTCATCCATCTAAGCATTCTCATTTCCGCCACATGCATTCGTTGTTCCTCTTTCTTTTTCACTGCCCAACATTCAGTTCCGTACATCATAGCCGGTCTTATGGCTGTTTTATAGAATTTTCCCTTCAGCTTCATTGGAATTTTTCTGTCACACAACACCCCACTCGCTTCTTTCCACTTCATCCATCCAGCCCTAATTCTACTGCATGCATCTCCATCTATTTCTCCATTACTCTGTAATACCGATCCTAGGTACTTAAAACTATTGCTTTTCACAATCATTTCCCCATCCAAAGATACCATTTTATTTGTAGTAACTCCATCTTTAAATGAGCACTCCAAATACTCTGTTTTTGTCCTACTAAGTTTTAAACCTTTTTCCTCCAGAGCTTGTCTCCACTGTTCCAGTTTTTGTTCTAAGTCTCTTTCACTATTTCCTATTAACACTACATCATCAGCATACATTAGGTACCATGGAATGCTACCCTGTAGTTTCGCTGTTATCTGGTCCAAAACTAATGAGAATAAATAAGGAGTCAGCACCGAGCCTTGGTGCAATCCTACTTTCACCTGAAATTTATCAGTCTCTCCCACACCTGTCCTAACACAAGTCGTTACTCCCTCATACATATCTCTCATAATCTTTACATATTCGCTAGGGACTCCTTTCTTATTGAGTGCCCACCACAGAATCTCTCGAGGAACTCTATCATATGCTTTCTCAAGATCAATGAATACCATATGAGCGTTGGTCTCTTTATTCCTGTATTTTTCAATCAGTTGCCTTACAATGAAAATTGCATCTGTTGTTGATCTGCCCTGCATAAAGCCAAATTGATTATCGGATATTTCGGCTTCTTCACGTATCCGTCTATCAATTACTCTCTCCCATATTTTCATGGTGTGGCTAACTAGTTTTATAGCCCTGTAGTTTGTACATTGTTGAATGTCTCCCTTGTTTTTGTAGACAGGTCTAATTTACTGCTTCTCCATTCGTCTGGCATTTGTCCAACTTCCATAATTCTATTAAATAGACCTGCTAGCCAACTTATTCCTGTCTCTCTCAATGCTCTCCATACTTCCCCAGGAATATCATCTGGCCCAACTGCTTTTCCTTTCTTTATCTTTTGAAGCGCTTGAGCCACTTCCTCGTTTGTTATTCTGTTAACAATTGCTGTTACTATCTCCGTTAACTTCACAGGCTGTCTGTCAAATTCTTTATTTAATAAACTGTCAAAATACTTTCTCCATCTCTTTTTGACATCCTTTTAGTGGATTAGTATTTTATTATTTTCATCTCGGATACATCTAATCTGATTAAAATCTCTTGCTTTCTTTGCTCTCTGTTTGGCTATTTTATATATCTTTGCTTCGCCTTCCCTGGTATCAAGTTTAAAATTGCAAAGTGTATACAGTGGAACCCCGATAAGTCGGCCCCCGATAACCCGGAAGTCCGGCTAACTCGGACCGATTTTTTATCAAACATTTCAACAATAAAAATGTACCTAATATAATATTTGAGAGATAATGGGTATTTGTGTAATTTGAACTACATATACGATAGTAAAAATGACTCATGGCACACGGCGTTCATTGTCGTGTTATCTGAAACAACAGGCACCTGTAGTAACCTTTATTTATTTCAAACTGTCTTAGCATTTTTCGAAAAAGACTAAAAGAGTAAGTATGTAAAAAATCTTTTTTTACACAATGGTCTTGGTCTTCACTGTTATTAAATAACATAAAATCGTTGCGATTAAGACCGTATTGTGTGTAGTACAGTCGTATTGTTCTCTTCCGTTCTGTAATCCGTTCGTAAAGATTTTGTGTTTGCGTGTTTTTTTGTCGACGTAATGGCAAAAAAACGTAAAAATGTTGTAGTGACAATGGAAAAGAAACTAGAAGCAGTAGGTAGAATTGATAAAGGCGTAATTGATACGTAATTTAGATGTGTACTGTGCATATATATTTCATGTTATTTCAATTATAACGGAGTTTATCTGTAAGTATACCGTATTTTATTAATTTTTACCATGTTTTCCGGCTGACCCGGATTTTCGATAACCCGGATCGGTCGCGGTCCCGATTAATCCGAGTTAACGAGGTTCCACTGTACTTGTATTATGTAAAAATAAAGAACAGCGTTATAAAATGGCAAATAGTGAACTAATTCTTTAAAACGACATTGCAAAGTCGCAAAAAATCCATTAAACCTACTCTATCAAAAATATAATATTTTGTTGTTCCTTCATAAATTTTTGTTAAAGTAGATAAAATTACAGTTGGTATGATAAAAAAAAACTTCCAACGAATTCTTTGTTAATCTAGTAACCAGAAATAAAATTAAGCATTTATGTTGACTTTCATTAAATATAAAATATTGTACCCACACCATGAAATCAGGCCCGCCGAGAGGGCGGTACAGCCGGTACATTTTACCGGGGCCCGGCGATGTAAGGGGCCCGGCGTCGACCAGACCAAAGACGTAATTTTTCCCGTTTTTTTTGTTATTGACTTTATGTGCATAATTCACTTAATAATCGGTTATATTTAATATGACCTTTACCTCTATTATTGTATTTTGAAATATATTTTATTGCTTTATTGCTGCTGCGACATCATACGTTGTTATTTCACATATCATACGTTGTTCCGTTGCCGGCGCACTGCTTTCATTTATCGTCTGCTAGGGTTGAAAGCATTAAATCACTAGCACAGAAATTACCTGGAATTAATAAAGCTCTAGAAGAAGTAATTAAATTTAAATATAACATCGGTATACACATAATATACACGTATATTATGTGTACTAATGTCATCGATTTGGTTTAAAATTTTAACAGCAATAAATCACATATTTTGGCCATGTTATGCGACATCCAGAGAGATATAATATATTCCATTTAATAATACAAGGCAAGGTAGACGGAAGAAGATGGCCAGGTCGAAGAAGAACGTCATGGCTTAAAAACCTGAGAAGAATGGTTTAACATATCCTCTGCATCCCTTTTCCGAGCTGCCTTCAACAAAATTACTATAGCCAATTTGATAGCCAACGGTCGATAATCGAGCACGGCACATGAAAAAGAATAAATCACAGGAGTCAAATATTACAGTGCAGTCAGCTAACTTTGGCTATATGGAGATTAAAAATATATCAGATCAGGGCTTCTTTAGATGCTGATTTGTAAACAAACGACCACATTTGAATGTCAAGTGGCATTTTGATTTTTAAAGAAAACTTGTGTGGCATATTCAGTAATAATAACTGACTTATCTTCCCTTTTTAAGAAGCCAAGAATATTAATAAAAGAATATTTAAAAATTACTAAAAACATCGTTTTTTTTTCTCTTTCGTTGCTTATAACTTCAAAAGGATTCATTTTAAAGCAAAGTCGTGCGGAAATTAAATTAACGATAATTGAATTTTTCGATACGGCTGGTTAAAAATATTTTAATTTATTACCCTTGATGCAAAATAGACATAAATAGAAAACATGGGAGAAAATAAGATTATTTTTAATCTGATTTTCAACCACTTAAATTGCACTTAGTACCTTCATCATTCGCCCAGAAAATTTTTGTCATATAATAAGTCCACCAAATTTCATTAAAATCGATTTAATGGATTTCGCATAATATTTCTAAACTAAAAATGTTTAAAACCTTGCACAACAAAAACTACACCATATAAAAGTTTTCCATTTTTTTTAAATACACTGCGCGTCATAGAAAACGGGAACCATAAAAAATGGGTCATTTTTGATGTCGCGTATCTCCTTAACCTGTTGTCCGATTTAAGT
Organism: Diabrotica virgifera virgifera; assembly: GCF_917563875.1. Classification (NCBI taxonomy): domain Eukaryota; kingdom Metazoa; phylum Arthropoda; class Insecta; order Coleoptera; family Chrysomelidae; genus Diabrotica; species Diabrotica virgifera. Next base: position 89,370,393 of record NC_065452.1, read on the forward strand.
GATTTTTTGAATATGTTATAGCTTTATTCTTTGTCAATATCCCTGTAATAATATTTTTGCTAAACAGGTAAATTTTCATTGTATAACGGGTGTACGAATCAAACTGTGTTTTTTTCTCAAAGTTCGCAACACCCTGTGGAATATTCTAGCCTTTATAAAATACTGAAATTAAATCCCGACTATAGCCTCAGCTTTTCTGAACATTCTGTTTTTTGATCCATTCTCTTATGTTGGATAATACAAAAGTTATGTACTTTAACATCTAGTCATGTTCTTCATCAGTATAGGTTGTTTGTAAATAAGTGCGACAAACTTTAAGGGGCAATTCTGCATGAGGAAATAATGACCGTTTGCTTTATAAACTTATGTCCGCAAATGCTTCGTTTACGAGATACGGGATGTTGGAATTTTTTTTACAAACTGACGATTTATTTTATTGCCCTAAAACCGGTTGAGATATGCAAATGAAATTTGGTAGATTCTAAGAGATAGTTATTGCGAATTTTTTGACTTGCAATCAAGAATTTTATATTCACTATTGACGTGCATACGGGTAATATGACCGATCATATTACCCGTATGCACGCCAAATGGTAAATATAAAATTCTTAATTGTATGTCAAAAAATGTGCAATAACTACGTTTTAAAACCCACCAAATTTTATTTGCATACCTCAACCGGTTTTAAAGCAATAAATAAATCGTCAGTTTATAAGAAAAAAATCAATATCCCGTATCTCGCAAACGAAGCATTTGCGGACATACGATTATAAGGCTAACTGTCATTATTTTTTAATGCAAAAGTACCCCTTAAAGTTTGTCGCACTTGTTTAGAAACACCCTGTACTGAAAAAGAACATGGCTAATTGTTAAAGTACCTAACTTTTGTATTATCCAACATAGGCGAATGAATCAACAAACAGAATGTTCAGAAAACCTGAGGCTATAGTTGGGTTTTAATTGCAGTATTTTATAAATGCTAGGATATTCCACAGGGTGTTGCGAACTTTGAGAAAAAAACACAGTTTGATTCGTACACCCTGTATACAATGAAAATTTACCTGTTTAGCAAAAATATTATTACAGGGATATTAACAAAGAATAAGGCTATAAGATATTCAAAAAATCACGTAAATCGGACAACAGGTTTCGGAGATACGCAACCTCAAAAATTACCCATTTTTTAGGATGCCCGTTTTCTATGACGCGCAGTTTATAAAAAAGCACTCAATTATCTAACGTACTTTATAGAATTCAAATATAATGATTTGGGCCTCTATGTCAGATTTACAAAAAATTAGAAATTCACGATCTCCATTATTGAAGAATCTAAATTAGTTCATCATCATCATTCTCTTTGCCTTATCCCTATGCGGGGTCGGCTAAAGAATCTAAATTAGTTGCCAGCAATTATGAAATAAATCCAGAATTTACATCAAATAAAAAACATAATGTAAAAGCCTGCGAATTTTTTTATGATTTGCCTGGGCCTAGTAATAACGCTACTGATAATTTTGAGCCCGGCGCAATATTTCGCTGTGAAATATTTAATATTGTCAATTGTTTAATATTATTGTATTATTTTTGTAAGTTAAACAAAAGATTTAATGCGGTAAACGAAATTCATTCACTATTTAACATTTTGTGGACATTCCGAGATAAAGATGACGACAATATTGAGAAAAAAATTGATAAGGACATCAGTGAAGAATTGATAGATGAAATGTTTCGTAAATCTTATCTTTCTCCAATAGATTTACTTGTTAAAGTTAAACATCTCAAATTGGAGTCATTATTTCCTGCGTCGTTATTGCGTTAAGAGTATTTTACACATTACCGGTGATAGTTTCAGAAGCGGAAAGAGCGAAAAGATCCTTTAGTTGTCTTTCTCGCATAAACAATGCTAAGGGTGCGTTCACTACGGAGAGCAAAGGATGGCATCCTAGCCTAGAGCAAAGTATCCTACTCTTCATATTCGTGAATTCTTGCATTTAAAATAATGCATTTATTTTACATAACGATCGATAATATAAGTTTCAATCGCCAGGTAAAATAAATACATTATTTTAAATGCGAGGATTCATGAATATGAAGAGTAGGATACTCTGTTCTAGGCGAGGATACCATCCTTTGGTCTCCGTAGTGAGCAAACCCTAAGAGATCTATAATGAAACAGGATTAGTTAACTGGCCGAGCAACTTTGTGCGTTAAGAATGATTTGATAAAATCATGCGATTTTTTTAAAATATAGACATATTTGCCAATCGGAAAACTCAAAAAGCACCTGTATTATAAATATTTTCACTATTAATATAATCAAAATTTAATCAAACTTATAGTTGAAATGCTTCTTATTAGGTATGTATTTATTATTAAAAATTTTATTTCTAGAAAAATTAAACAATTTTTTTGCTCTTCGCTTTTTGCCGGGGGCCCACTCTTCACTTCTTACAGGGGCCCGACCATTCCTCTCGGCGACCCTGCATGAAATACCAAGAAATATTGCAACCATATTGTATTTTGTTTGTGTCCTTTATCAGAAACTCTCGTGTATAGAACTCTTTACCTACATATTTTTATTTCGTAAAAATAGGATATCTTTGAGTGCGATGACATCCGGATGAGAACATCTGTTGATTTTTTGACCTGTCTCTGGCCCTTCGGAGACTTGCCTTGCCAAATTAAATGCACTGACACCAAATTTAATATTTTTATTTTGAATGAAAAATATCCCTTGCTTGGCAGAGCGAAGTTTAGTTTTTTATGCATTATGTAGGGGTAGTGTCTACAAGGGAATGAATCACTTTCGTCATGATTTATTATCAATAATATTAATCAAGTCAATAATCAAGAAATCAAGTCAAATTAAGACTATTATATACCTAATAGGTAATATGTAGCAATTACAAAGCAATAACAATTTTACCTGTTATTATTCTTAGGAAATCTAAATAAACTTATTCCTCTTCCTGTCGCAGATGAACATCCGTGAAACACACACTAGTAACCAGAAATTTTAACGATAATGCTACTATATAATTATATAAATGCTTAAATAAACTTTTTAAGTTGAGTATTTACCATATCCAAGGGGAAAAAGTTTTCCTGTAGTTGGCTGTATACCACATATTACAAAAAACGACGAAGTCCTTTATAATACCTACCCGCTTTACATCAACAATAAATTGAACAAGAAATTGACCAAGTTATTCAAGGCCAAATTTGACGTGTACAAAATGTATGGTTTTTGGTACAAAACACAATTTGACATCCAATTTTACCCACAGATCACTTAAAGTGTTCTGTAACTTTAATGTGAATCAAAAGAAAATGAAGGAATTTGATGAAATAAAACAATTGGATATGTTTTATTTTGTCAAATTTCATTATTTTCTTTCTATTCACGGCAAAATTGGATGTAGAATTGTGTTTTGTATAAGCCAAATTTGACCTTGAAGAAGTTGGTCAATTTCTTGTTCAACTTATTGTTGATGTAAAGCGGGTATAGAAGGTATATTTGTTAAAATCCCTAAAAAGGGCTACATCACAGAACTAGTTTTCGATCAGATGACCGATCATCATCAGCCAAGGGCGGATCCAGGGAGGGAGCCATTGGGGCCATGGCCCCCTCCGAGAATTTAAAAAATATTTAAATTTAAATATTTGCAGTTCAAATATTTTTAGTTTCAAACACAGTATATAATGAACTATTTTAAATGGGAAATAAGAATTTATTAACGTTTCGACGCCCAAGTCGGGTGTCGTTGTCAAAATACAAAATAATACTAAATAAACAAAAATGTTGTTGCTTAGTAAAAAATTCTTCTAATAATTTATTTAATCTGACTCATTTATATCGGCAATTCAGGCATGTATTATACATTTTAAAGTAGAAGACTTTAAAATTATATTGCCAATATTGATGAGTTGCGTTCCTGGGACGACTTTACTAAAAGATAGTTCATTCGATTACATGAAATCAACCCCAACTCAAGAATATCCGCCACAAAAAATCATAGCATGTGATCTGTCTTTAAAAAGACAACAAATGCAACGATGGCAGTAAAATTCTCGCGCTAGAGATTCCATAGTAAATCACGAGGGAAAACCAGGAAAAAACCTCGTGATACTATCCCGACATCGTAAGTATTAGGGCTTACATTTAGTTTACTCTCAAAACTAATACCAAATTCTGACTTTAATGTATGTATGCTATTTTAAATTATAAATAATATTAATAATACATAGATATTATATAAATAAACATAAAATAATTATCAACTCGATATGTTAATGACTTACTAATCGTGGTATTTTCTTTCTATTGACTTCCTCTTTTAGTATGGGTAACCACATCCTACTGCATTCTACCGAGGAATTTGCGACACAATTGTTTTTATTTAGCATAATTAGAGCCGCTTCTTTGATTTTTCTCTTTTTACTATCTGTTTCTTTCAGGAATATACTTGAATCTCTCCACTGAACTCTATGTTCATTATCCCATGCGTGTTGACATATTTGAGATCTATCAAATTCTCTATTTTTAATATAAGACTGATGTTCACTTATTCTAACGTCTAATGGTCTTGATGTTTCACCTAAATAAAATTGTTCGCATTAAAATAAAAAACATCAAGACTATTAGACGTTATAATAAGTGAACATCAGTCTTATATTAAAAATAGAGAATTTGATAGATCTCAAATATGTCAATACGCATGGGATAATGAACATAGGGTTCAGTGGAGAGATTCAAGTATAGTCCTGAAAGAAACATATAGTAAAAAGAGAAAAATCAAAGAAGCGGCTCTAATTATGCTAAATGAAAACAATTGTGTCGCAAATTCCTCGGTAGAATGCAGAAGGATGTGGTTACCCATACTAAAAGAGGAAGTCAATAGAAAGAAAATACCACGATTAGTAAGTCATTAACATATCGAGTTAGTACATATTTTATATGTTAGTTTTATTTATATAATATCTATGTATTATTAATATTATTTATAATTTAAAATAGCATACATACATTAAAGTCAGAATTTGGTATTAGTTTTGAGAGTAAACTAAATGTAAGCCCTAATACTTACGATGTCGAGATAGTATTACGAGATTTTTTCCTGGGTTTCCCTCGTGATTTACTATGGAATCTCTAGCCCGAGAATTTTACTGCCATCGTTGCATTTGTTGTCTTTTTAAAGACAGATCACATGCTATGATTTTTTGTAGTGGATATTCTTGAGTTGGGGTTGATTTCATGTAATCTAATGAACTATCTTTTATCTTATTATCTAATGAAATATCATTTTAAAGTCTTCTACTTTAAAATGTATAATACATGCCTGAATTGCCGATATAAATGAGTCAGATTTAATAAATTATTAATAGAATTTTTTACTAAGCAACAACATTTTTGTTTATTTAGTATTATTTTGTATTTTGACAACGACACACGACTTGGGCGTCGAAGCTTTAATAAATTCATTTTTTTGATAAAATTGTGCCTTATTTCCTATTTAAAATAGTTTATTATAAAAATGCCACAAGGAAATAGCTTCAGAACAACACAGTATATGTACAAAACAGGAGATAAATATGTTGTCTGGACTCTAATTGAACAAAAGCAATAACGAAAGCTTCAAGAAGGACATAGGATGTTTGCAAATCAAAATGTTGATAATTTTACAAAGTGCCAATTGTTAGAACGACCTTGGCAGCCATCAAAATCTTATCAATTTCCATATTCTGTACACACAAAGAATAGAAAAGAAATGAAGCATTATTTGGGTCACCAGCACTTAGAACAAATATGTTGGTTGGTACTTTCGCACAGTCAAAAGGGCTTGTTTATCAAGTATTGCGTTCTATTTTTCTGACGAAAAATATGGTCACAATAAAGGGATGATAGCCGAGAGTCTTGTCACGAAACCTTTAACATCTTTCGCCAAACTTATGGTCAAAGACGGAGCCATACAAACCCATGAAAAAAGAACATACCGCAAGGAGTGCCTTCAGGTTGGGCTGGATTTTCGACAAAGTTATCGCAACCCGCAAAAGTCAGTCATTAACCAGATATACTCTACAGAGCTCTAAATAGGTACAAGAAAATCGAGAAAGACTACGACTAATAGTAGAGTCTATAGTGTTCTAAGTCGACAAATATTCCTCTAAGAAGCCACCGTGATGATAGCCTTCTGCTTCTGGACCTAGATGCTGGATCTAACAATGAAGGGAATTATTAAGGTTTAAAATCGCCTCAGGAGATAAGACTTTTAAACAACACCTATTCACAGCTTCCTCCAGAGCAACATATATTAGCAGCACCAGCCAAAATCAATTGATAACATGTTGTTGTAAAGAAATAATTGAACAAATAATGAATCAGGTTCAAAGTGCAAATTATTACTCAGTCATATTTGACGAAATGACCGACGTATCCCACGTGAAACAGCTTTCTCTAAATCTGAGATACATACACAATAACAAGATTCGTGAAGACTTTGTCAAGATCATTGACGCTTATGAGAACATAAAAATAATAATTAGTGAAAATCAGAAAGAGAGGGAGAATAAGGCTTGGCAGGAGAAGAATTGGGAAAAGTAGCATTAAACTTGTTGAAAGAACTGCACTTGGATCCGAAAAAATGTGTAGGAATATTTACTGATTTTAGTAACTGATAAATTTTGAATGTCTTTATGGCACTCAAAAGTGTGTGAAAAGTGCCTTAAAACTTAAAACTCACCATTGTAACCCAAATTTTTAAAAATTATCTCCAGACCCACCGGTACCCCTCTTAAAAAAAAGTTCATGGTACCTCCCGAAAATCGGTCCTGGATCCGCCCTTGTCATCAGCGCTTACGTGATCTAACATGCTAACCACCAAAATACAAAAATATATGGGTAAAAACCCTTTAAAATTGATCCATCATGGAAACATGTGTACATAAATTTGTAAATACATCCATGTTTAATTTCACATATTTATATCTATGTTTCCATGACGGATCAATTTAAAAGGGTTTTAGCTCATATATTTTTGTATTTTGGTGGTTAGCATGTTAGATCACGTAAGCACTGGTGAAGATCGGTGATCCGATCGAAAACTAGTTCTGTGATGTAGTCCTTTTTAGAGATTTTAACAAATATACCTTTTATAAAGGATTTTGGGCGTTTTTTTTTATTTACCACACACGCCTACGGACTATCGTAAAACAACCAGAGGGACAAAATTAGCATGTGTTGGTGACATTAAACCAATCAGATTCGCTCATGCGTCTACAAAAACGTTACACGTTTTAGTATGCTCGTGTCGCTTCTCTCTAGTCGTTGTTCTATGCTAGTAACACTCAAATAAAAATATAGAAAAGTGAAAAAAAAAAGAATCATTTGCAAGAAATTTACGACCCTATTATGACTATAATCGCTTCTTGTATCAAGTTATTTTTATATGGCACTCATTGTATTAACTAACATATCTATCTCGACAAAAAAGTGTATCTACTAAATAAATTATTTTTCAAACTCTTTCAAACTAGTTTGACAAACAGTTTGAATTTTCAAACCTATACGATTGACCAGTTTGACTTGACTTGAATTATTTGTCAGAAGGATTGACTTGAGTTTGACTTGAAATTAAGTCAAACTCAAGTCAAGTTCAAACATTCAAGTCAAACTTGTGCAACTCTAGCTGCGAAGTATGGCCTATGAAGGAAAAAGCAAAACGAATGTTAGGGGTCACCGAAATGGATTTCTGGAGAAGAGCTGCAGGAAGATCAAGAAGAGAACATGTCACCAATGAACGAATACGAGAAATAATGAAGGTCACACATACAATAAATGACGAAATCAATGAAATACAACTGCGATGGTTTGGTCACGTACAAAAAATGCACGAAGACAGAATCCCAAAACAAATACAAAACTGGAAACCGCAAGGTAGAAGAAGAAGAGGTAGACCGAGGAAAAGTTGGCAGGCAGGAATAAACAAAGCCATGGATGAAAGAGGTCTGCAAGTAGATCAATGTGCGGACAGAGAGGAATGGCGAACGGGTATCGGAAGACGGAGAACGTTGTAAACCGATAATATAATATATAGTACCATCTTTCGATTATTAGCTTTCATTGGACACCTCATTTGTCATTCTACCTGGTATAATGACGGAGGAGTTGAGTTCACGGACAGACAGACAGACGGACGGACGTGGATTATTCAACGGTTTCACATTTTTTCAAAATTGGTGAAAACAATATTAATTCGTACTCGATTTTATTCGTAAGTGTATCTTTTCTTTTAATTTTTGTAGAAAACCTCATCCTTTTATTTATTATTTTTTAGATTATTTAATTATACAAGAATATATTGATTTATAGCATGTATCAAAATCTTCATTCGATGTATCATAGGATACAATATATCGATGTATAATTTTGTTGCCATCCCTCATGGGACGTGATTTGGGAATTCACCCCATGTAAAAGTCCTTACATGTTCGCTAAATTACTTTTGACTCGGCTAAATTGGTTTAGACTAGGCCGTACTAGTTTATCCTGAAGTGTGAGTCTTTATTATATGAGGATAAACTAGTTTGGCCTAGACCAAACTGGCCTAGATAAACTAGTTTGGCCTAGACCAAACTAGTTTGGCCTGAAGTGTGTATATTTATATCAGGATAAACTAGTTTGACCTAGGACAAACTAGTCTGGCCTGAAGTGTGTGTATTTATATCAGGATAAACTAGTGTGGCCTAGGACAAACTAGTTTGTCCTGAAATCGGGTTTGGCCGGTAACATATGCATTACTTAGGCCTGAATTCGCAAATATTTCAAATAATTTCTTTAAGGATACTGTGTCACACGTTCATAGGCCTTCTCTAAGTCAACGAACACTAAATGAGTCTGTAAATTTCTGGCTGTTCTTTTCTCTATAATTTGTTGAAGTACAAATATGTAATTAACACAAGATCTGCCAGCACGGAATCCACTCTGATCTTCTGTTTCCTCTTATTGATTTTCGATTCGTTTTTCAAATCAATCGACCTTTTATCAATCGACCGTACAACCTCCCCAATGAGCTAATAACGCTTATACCTCTATAATTTTTACAGTGCTTTTTGTCTCGTTTTTTGCGGAGAGAGCTTATACACGTCAAACTCCAATCTTCTGGAATACTTTCTTGTTTGGCTAAACGTCTATTAAATATATCCGCCAACAATTCTATTAATATTGGCAATTGGAATGTTTCCAGATCGTGTGGCTTTCCCGTTTTTCATTTACCTTAAGGTTATCTCGTCCACACTGATTGGCTGTACTTCGTCTTCATCTATTGGATCTGTTCTGGAGTCTATAATTTATTCCGCAATGTGGTCTTGCTTCGGTCAATAAAGATTTGTAATATTCTTCCCATTCTGACATACTTATAGGGTTTAATTTGCTGTTCCTTTGTTGTTTTTTCTGATGTTTCTAAAGTTTCCTTCCCATACTTCAGATATTCAAGTTCCACCCATATATCTGTTTATTTCCTCACATTTTTTGTCCCACCCTTCGCTTTTTTCTTTTGGTCATAGTTTTCTTAACTTCCCGATTCCAGTAAGTAGGGGTCTTCCAGTCTTCTGGATTTTGTGTTTGTAAGCAGATTTGATAGGCTTTCTTGTTGGTATCTATCAACTCTCTTATTTCTTGTGACCTTCACTCCAGATCTTGGTTTCGCACATTTTCCTTATACCTTATGGCCTCTTGTGCTGCATTATGGATACAGTATTTTATTTCACAGCATAGTTCTTCCACCGTCTTTTTTTCTTTTCGAATATTTTGTAGTTTTGAAGCTAATATGAGATTGTACAAAAATTGGTTGGATACTTTTACATCACAAGTGGTTATAACTGATTGATCCTTCTGGATACACAAATTGAATACCTTATAAACTAATATTTCGTCGATCTGTTTGAAATTTAGCACAATTTAATATCTAATTAACTGTCACAATATTGAATATACCATGTCGGTATGCAAAAACAAGTTATTAGAATTTATAAATTATTGTAAAATAAGGGTTTTTTTGCAGTTATATCGGTCAATTGTATATGTTTGGAAATTCTTAAAAAGAAAGAACTTTAATGATCTACAAATTTTATTTTAACCATTTTTCTCTAAAATGTATAAGAAACGTACTTATTTGAAAGAAAGAAATTTGTGGCATTTTTTTTATTTTTAAGATAAAAAAACAAAGCAAAATCAGCTGTGCGTCTTCACGGATTTTTCATCAGCTACCCCTCATATACCCTTTAGAACCTTTAAATATACGTAAAAGATTATTACGTGAAATCAATTATTTTTCCCACATAGACTGGTGTATTAGTAATAATTGGCTTCGATATAATAGAACTTAATGTAAATTTCGCGTTTGAATTCTTACCTAGCATTTAAACGTTGCATTGCTCAAGCCTTACTATCTGTCTATAAATAAAACAATGGTTAATAAAGTCATAAACTATAGATTAACGGAAAAAGTACCTAGTCATTTACTGTTGGAAATTTATGGCAGAAAATAATAAATAGGTCAGTTTTCAATTAGAACAATTGTATAATAAAAATTGTTGTAGCTATTTTTGTCCACCACGTGGGCTAGTTGTAATGTATATAGCATATTTAAAACTATTATTATTTTATTATTCCACAAAGTAGGTCGATAAATCGTTAAAAGGATGAATATTAGAATCTTCCTTACTACTTTTGTCGTTCTCTTCAAGAAGTTTTTTTTTTTCAGCTCCAGTCCTACCTTTTATCGTTTATAAAATGCCCTGATCGGCCTCTGGACGAGTAGAGTGTAATCGTAATCCCTGTGCAAAATCCTTGTATTCTTTTTACAAAATTTGTGTCTAGCTGTGGGGGTTGTTACCTTAAGGCCAAAAAAACTCTCGTAAGTTCTTCAGCTAAGGAAGCGTAGGAAGACTAAGATGGGCAGGACATCTAGCAAGATCACAGCAGAACAATCCTCCTAGAAGAATCCTTACGTCACAACATGTGGCAAGTAGAAATAGGGGTAGGCCAAAACTCAGATGGAAGGATGGTGTAGATGAGGATGGGAGAAAAATAGGCGCAGCAAACTACAATGGATAGGACTGACTGGCGTAATAGATTTGGGAAGGTGGCTCTTTCATAGGGCTTAGCACAATTGATGATGGAGTTCTTCAGCTAAGATGTGCGTCTTTTTGCTACACGTCTTCTGCCTTCTATTTTGTCGTGGACTATGAGCCGCAAGATGCCGTGTGTTTTTCCACGAATTACATGTCCGAAATATTGGCCTCCTTTTTACTTATGAGATCTTCAGAACCCTTCCATGTATTCAAATCTCAAACGAGTTAAGTATTCTCCTCGCTTTTTGCAATGTAGTGTCAACGATTTAATTCTATAGTATAGTATAGGTATAGGTATAGAAAATGTATACAGAGTGGAAAAAAGCCTGAACACGCCTAATTATCTCTTAAAAAGATGGTCTGAATTGTGCAAAAACCGGCATCCGTCTCTTCCAAACTATGGAAATTTTAAATTTTATGCATTTTTCCAATATCATTAGTCACTTTGGTTTTTTTTTAATGCAACACCATGTATATTGTACCTTTGTATACATCTTCACGCAGTGGATCTTCAACGAAACTCTGCGAGAGATCTAAAGTCTTATTGTAATTTTAACAGTTTTTGGTTTACCTGTTCGACTGTCATCTTTTACTTGTCCAGTTTTCTCAAAGCACTTTACAACTTTTTGTACCGTTTGTCGCCTTATGGATAGGAAATGGTTTAGGAAAGAATCGTTGAACAAGTTTGCTACTTTCGCTAGCTAAAAGTCGCTACAAGATCTTTTTCTCTCACTGTAGCCCGTCATACTTAGGACAGTAATTCGCCCTTTTTCTTAAAAACCATCTTTATTGTAGAGTTTTTAAAAACGCATAAAACAACTGTCAGCTTTAGTTATTAATACAATTTATTTTACAGAACTTGTCAATAAACGTAAAGCTATTGTTAGTTTTATGAATTAATTTCAAAATCACACCATTCTATATTTATTAAATTACTTCAAAACGCTCTTGCCATTGAAAAGTTTTATTTATTTAAGACCTTCGTGACTATAATATATAAAATACCATTAAATATGTTTGAACTCGTACTGGCGTAAAGTTTCCAATAAGTTGTTGAATGGGTTGCATGAGAATTCATTTTGAATGAAGTAAAAGACAGACGTACTCTCAATCATTTGTAACTTCCGACGACCGGTTTCGCTCTCTACAGCATGCAGAGCATCTTCAGGTCAACAGTTACAAGTCTATTCCACCATATCCCATTGGCATAATTTGAGCAAGAAATCATGTTATTGAATACTCAAGACGGAGCCCCTTATAGCGAAATCATTTAGTGGCTTGTAACCGTTGACCTGAAGATGCTCTGCATACTGTAGAGAGCGAAACC